>NW_028227265.1:20550000-21215000 GCF_978045245.1 Mus caroli | reverse complement strand
CCTATGGGATTGGTGAGGGACTGCACTGTATGTTTCTGAGAGTGCACAGCATGTAGTTGGCATCATGCCATGGGCTGTGAATCCAAACAGAGCAAGAGTGGAAAGGGGAAAAGACAGCCAAACACTGGTAGTCTCCTTTCACTTTTCTCTGGCCATGACTATTCATCTCTACCACACGTTTCCATCATGATAGAATAAACCCTCTGAAACCATGAGCCAAAATAGATCTTGCCCCCTCTAGAAGAGCAAAAGGAAGGAAAGATCATTGGTTACACTTCCCCATTTACTATGACCAAATACCTACTGAGAACTTCTTAATTAAGGATGGGGTTTTGGGGGGCTCATTCTTTAAGGATAAATAGTTTACCTTGGTGGGTACGGGGTAGTAATGAGACAGCTGGCCAGATTTCTTCTTTAGTTAGAAAGTAAAGAAAGCAGAATATTATTCACCCTACTTTCTCCTCCCCCCCCCTTTTAATTCAGACTAGGAACCCACCCCAATACATAGTGCCCGTCATATTTAAAATGGGTATTTAATACTTTCTGGAAAATCAAAGACATATCTAGAATTGTCATTGTGGGAATGCTCTTGTATGATATATATTTTTTCCCTCTCCCTCTTCCCCTCCTCCTCCCCCTCCCCTCCCTTCCCCTCTCTACCTGCACCTCTGTCTATCATTCCTATGTCTGTCTCCCTCCGTCTTGGCTGCCATCGGGTGCACAGCCCTTTGGACTGTGCCATTTTGCCCTTATGTTCTGCCTTGCTAGCACTATCCTACTGCAGGGATTAGACATGTATCACAACATAGCACATCCAGTTATTAGCATACAATGAAGATATAGTAAACGCTGGTACAACTTAAATATACTTTTGTGAGTGTGTATATGCATCTCTTGTGAGCAGTTAGCTTGTAAATACGCACACATGCATGCATATGTATGTACACACACAGCGGCATTTTTATAACTCTACTGTTTCATGGATACCAGTCACGATGAGATTTAAGCCCGAGTTGCAAAGATCTTTTTGCTTTAATTTCTTCCGGATGTTTCTAGCTGCAAGAAATAATTCAATGCTGTTCTCTCTCCTAGAGGTGATAATGCTTTTAATACTTATATTTGGCTTAGCTTGTTTAACATTTCAAAATGCATTTGTAGAAGTCACAGTATTAGATTCTTAACGGAGTTCATGGTTCGGCATCCAGGTTGATAACAAAGAGTTAGCAATTGAGGTGTTGACCCATGTTCCCCACTTTCTGTCTTTAACTGATAATTTATTTCCTAAGGATCACTTAGCTTTGTGTTCTTGTCCATGCATGGCAAATAACTGCTTGAAACACCATGTTTGCTTTTACAAGGGTATGGTAATACTTTAACTGTCTCTACACCATCTTCCAGATGGGCTTGTTTGACTAATGTAGCCCCTCTGTCCAGCCACACAATCCCTCCATTTAAACAGCTGGCCAGATGATCAAAATAGTTAGAACTATTGAAGCAGGCCTCAAAGAAATACCTTTGAAACAGAGGCCCAGGGTCTCCCATGTTATTTTAAATAGCCCCCCAAATTCTTCTTCACCATAGATCATTTCAAGAGCTTATTTCTAGCCCCTTCTGCATAATGTCATGTTTGTCACCGCAGTCTTCTGTCTTCCTCTGTCTTCTCTCTTCTCAAAGCCTTCTGCTTCTCTGTGCTAGTCAAGGCCTTGCCTCATTGGCTTCGGATCTCCACCCCATCTCTGCTGCTTGGGATTCACTTTACATATTGGAGATAGCTATCATTAGTCAGCACTTTCTGCTCCAATTTAACATGATGTGTCCTTCACATCCCTCAGTGTACAGAACTGGTAATTGGCAGCCTGGGCAGTTGAACAAAGACATGACAAGACTTGCTGGGCCACCATTGTGCTGCCCTTCCGCACACACAAATCCGATTCAGGTCAGTGAAAGTTATGTAGATAAAAGCATGGAAGGGGTGGTGTTCAGACAGTGTATTTCTGGGCCTCGGGATTCAAAGCATTCTGGGAAAGCATAGGAGAGCCTCAGAAAGGCACATGGGATGTACATTTTATAATCTGTGTGGTAGAACATGCTTTACTTGTAGACATGTGAGTTTTAAAGATGTATGAAAGGAAAAGGAAACTAGAATATCAAGATTGTAGATTAGCTATGGCCAGCTCAACTGCTGTCAAATTGTCTGTGGCCACATATGTGTGGGATTGACAGGAGGGAGGAAGAGCAGAGGAAGGCTAAGATGACAGCATTTCTGGCATAGATGTGACACATAGCTAGGTAGTTTTTCTTAGCTCATTCATTCTTTTGCCACAATGTTACCCACTTCAGTGGCCAACAACAGACCAGCCCTCTACCTTGGGTTTCTAGGCACAGAACACAGGAAGCCTACAATACTCAACAGGAGTTGTCCCAGGTCTTAGTGTACTTAGCCAGGTGATTCGATATGTAACCCATATGTTCGTCTTCTTTGAGCTTCTGTCAATTACTATGTAAGAGAAATAGCCATACCAGTTTCATAGGACTTTTGATGACCATAATGATAGATACAAAGTTTGTTCTTTGATTGTTTAAACAGGGTCTCATATATCCCAGGCTGGTTTCAAACTGATCATATCCAAGGATGACTATAAACTTCTAATGATCTTCCTGTTCCCACTCTCCAAGTACTTGGATAATAGATACATATTACCATACTTGTTTTTATGCCTAAAACACAGGGTTTCATACATGATAGGCAAGAACTCTATCAAGTAAACTAGGTTCCTAACTTTCGGAAATTTTTTCTTAAGTAGTGTCTATTCATAGAATAGAAATATAAAGTAACAATAGCTACCAATAACATATATCTTTTTCTTATATATTTCTTCCTATGTGAAGAAATGATTAATAATACTATCTGCTTTAGTTGGATATACAATACCTCTCACAAGCCTCAATGACTTATTTTTGGTGCTGTTTGGAGATTCTAAAGACTTTAGGAGATGGGACCTCACTGGAGGAATTAAGTCCCAAGGACTAGGAGTCCTTGAAGAATGTCTATTGCTTGATGTCATCCAATCTATTCACTTCCTGGATGCAGTGAGACAACCAGCATCCGCTCAGAGAGGTTTAGAATGTAGCCCAAGAAATCCCAGCATGCTCTTAGCAGAGATTAATGGGCAGTTCCGGTGGGAGTTCAGAAGATTAGAATGCCAACAGACAGGTGGGTGGTCAAGATTGTACTCATGAGGCTTTAGATGGAAGCAAGGATTTGACTAGGAATTTGGGCAGAGGCTATTCATGCTATTCTGTGGTATATAATTTCATCCACATCAAAACTTTGCGGGAAGCTGAGTTTAATTAATTTGATGGAATGAATTTCAAGGTAGTGCAGCCTTCAGGCTTTGGCGTGATTCCTATTGGCTGCCTTTAGCCAGGTTTCCGGTGAGAACGGTGAACACATCAGAGGAAAGCTTTAGGGGCTTACATTTTGAGCAAAACGAAGTGACTGTAAAGTCAAAGATAAAGGACACATGCTAGAAAAAGGGTGAAAAAAAAAAACCCAATGGCTTTACAATGGACTAATGGCAAATATATCTCGACGCAACCTCAGAAAAGCCAGTGAGGTTCAACTCACTGCAGTTTTAATTGTGTGGAAGTATACACTCAATAAAATGGCAGTCCATTGAGATCAGACTAGCTGTTAACAGGTGCCTGCACACTGTTTAAACAGCTGCCTATGATGCTGCCCGTTGGAGATTTGTTTTCCTATGCTCAGCTACCCGGGTAGTCAGAGGCCAATGCAGCCATGGTCCAGAGTGGCGTGACTACCCCTTCAACTGTTGATAGACTCTGGGGCCATCCACCTAATATTGTTTTCAGTACACAAGCCGAAAGAGTTAGAAGGTCACGATGGCCTCCACCTAGACTTGTTAGGAAAGCTTGGGAGCTCACACACTGGGTGACAGGATCAGAGCCCCTGAAAGATGATTTCATGGAGCTGTCGTGGTGAAGCCGACACTGCTATGAAAATGTTAGGATTTTGGAAATGACAAAAACATGGAGATGGGGATAAAGGCAAGATGACATGTGTCAGGGACAGCCACAGGCGAATGGAGGGAATTCAAGACAGGGGCCATGTAGATTGCAGATGGCAAGGCCTAAGGGCAGTGGTTCCCAAGCTCATTAGAGCTCACATAATGATAGCATATGTTCCAGATGTTGGACATGAGGGTTTGTGTCCCCTTTGCTTTGGTACAGTCCTTCCTGTCTCATCTCCTGTTCACCGTTTTGGGAATGAGATCTTTTACTCTGTGGCATTGTACTTTGGAAGTCTGTAACCTCATTTGACTTTATGATGATCACATCTAATAAATATTGAGACTCACAGAAGACTTTAAGCCTGGTTGTTTGAAAGGTGTTGGGAATGTTAAGACTATAGGACTCATGGAGAGTTCTGCATTGTAAGATGAACATGAGGTTTTCGGGGGTTGGGGTAGAAGTAGAATGTTATGATTTCAGGACATACTTTTAGTGGCTAAACTGTCAATGGATTCTTGTTCACTTGATGAGATTGAGAAGAGGCTAGGAATTACTAAAGCACACTATGAGGTATATCAGCCAGGGTCTTCACAGACCAGATTAACTAAAGTAAAGCCTTTCATGTGTTGTCCTGTGGGCGGAGGCTTAGGTAGAATAAAGGGTGGCTAAAACTGGCCACCAATTATCTATCCATCTACCTATCATTTATCTATCATTTATCTATCTTCATCTATCATCTATCTATCCATTTATCATTTATCTATCATCTATATTTATCATCTATCTACATACCTATCTATCTACCTATTCATCTATCTACCTATCTATCTATCTATCTACCTATCTATCTAGCTATCTATCCATCTATCTATCTATCTATCTATCTATCTATCTATCATCTATCTCTGGATCTCTATCTCCTCTTTTCCATCTTCCCTCTCTCCTTCCCTCTTCTCCTTCTCTGTCTCTCTTTCCCTCCTTCCCTTTGCTCTCAGTCTCTGACTCTGTTATTTCCCCCTCCCTCTCTTTTCCCTTCTATCTACCTTCCTCTCTCTTCTTCCTTCCTTCCCTCTCCTTCCTGGCTATCATGATGTGAGCTGCTCTTCTCTACCATGGCATCTCTTTCAAAGCAGACTAAGCCATCTGAAGCTGTGAGCTCAAATGAATGTATGCTCCCTTCCGAAGCCTGTGTCAGAACATACTGTCAAAGCAGCAACAAATTCTGATGGACTTGGGTTATGACAAGGAGAAGCAGTTTTCTATTAACTTCCATTCCTCCTTGGCCAGTATCTAGGTGCCCATGCTTAAATGTTGAACAGTTCTTGAAGCCAACAATTTCCATCTTGCTGCAATACTAGGAGGTGGATGAAAACAGATATCTGGGGTTCACTGGCCAGCTACTCTAGTGCATTTGATGAGTTCCAGGCCAGTGAGACACTATCTCAAAAAAACACACACATTCACACACACACACACACACACACACTTAAACACATTCACACACATGCTTACATACACTCACACACACACATTCATACACACACACTTAAACATATTCACATACATGCACAGACACACACATTCATACACACATACTCACACATACTCTCTCACACACACACATACACACACACACACACACACACAGCAGACTCTAAAGGAGAGGAAAAAATCTACACAAAAGTCTAGAATTGACACACTAGGCACGTTTAAGATGGGAAGAAAGCAAAGCTGTCCGACACTCAGGAGAAACGACGTGCTGGGGAGTATTTAGCATTGACGTTATGCAGGATTGTGCAGTGTGATTTCTATTATGAACGAGCCCCCAGAACAATTATAGGAACTGACTGGTAGACTGGTAATGGGAAGAGGTATGTAAAAAAGAGATGTGAACTGAATAGACAGGATTACAGTTTTATCTTATATATCAAAGAGATACTTATAGCTTATATACCAAATAGATGCTTATATCTTATAACTTAGAAACGTTGAGATCTGGGGTTTTGTGAAAGTTCTTTGGTTAGAAAAGACATTTCATAAAGAATAACCTAAATGGGCAGAGCCCTGACATGAAAGTACCGTGTTCCAGGAGCTACCTGTGATGGGTGATGCTCACTGTTGACTTGATTGGGTTTGGAATCCCCTGGGAGAAACACCTCAGGGTATGTCTCTGGCAGTGCTTCCAGAGAGGTCTAACTGAAAAGGGGTGTGCACTGGGCATAAGACACATTCTCCCACAGGTTGGGACCCCAGGACTAGATTGAACTTGGAAAAGGGAGCAAGCAAGCTTGAAGAGCACCAGCATTCATCTCTCCCTGCTTCCTGACTGTGAGCATGCGTGCCTGACATGTGCTTCACGTCCTTGCTACCCCAGCTGGAGCCACTCTTGCTCCCAACCTTCCCAGCTAGACTCTCAAACTTGGAGCCAAGCAAGCCTTCCCTTCCTAAGTTTACTCTTGTCAGACATTCTGTCACAGTGATGCAAGTCAGATAACTAATGGACCATCATCCCAGCCAACATGTTTCTAAGAACAGCAGCATCAAGATCAACATAGCTGTGCCAGAGGAAGAAGACCTGAAGAGTACCGAATAGATTATTATCAACTTTGTATGTCCTTATTTTCCTATAAAATAATATTTAAGGTGGATTAGATCTAACACCACTGGATTTATCTGCTCATCCAGGAGTATAGAAGTTGCTACTATTTAGACCATTTATAAGTTTGGTATAGGACTATCTTTTTCCTCACATCTATTCAAAGACATCGCAGACCCTCCACACAGTTCTAATTTTGGTAGAATTGTCAAAGGCGCATAGCTTCCTTTGATAAAAGAGGACAGACACGCAGTTTCTATTTTTGTCATCTAAGACCGATGTCTCACTGAGCCACAGATTTCATTCATGTCTGGACAGTAAAGTCCTACCACACATGCGTGTTTCTGGGGTATACCATTCTCTCTGTACTGTGTTTCATCCTTGTCTTCATCTTTCTTTTCTTATCCCTGCCTTTCTTCCTTTTCCTCCTCCTCCCTCCTCTTGCTTCTATTTCTTCCTCTTTTTCTCTCTCTTCTTCCTTCCCCTTCTTCCTCTTCTTCCTCCTATTCCTCATCCTTCCTTCTTTTCTCCTTCCTCATTCTCTTCTTTTTCTTTCATCTCCTTTCTCCTGAAACACAGTATGAAAATGAGCAAACAAAGGCCCTGAGTGTGCCGTCTAACTAATTTTTATTTAAAAAAAAAATAGAATTTTTGTCCTAAGCATGTTGGCTTCATGAACCTTCAGGGCCCATCTCACCTCTTCCACAGAAAAAGTCAAGATATAGAGAAAGTGTTTTCTAAACTAGAGGTAAAGTTCTCTCTGTGCTTTGATTCAACATTGCCTAGCATGCTGGGTGGGTTATGGTGGGTTTGATTTCCCAAGAGGATCAATAGACATTGGGGAGAAATCATTTTACATTGAAACCATAGTTTGCACCCTATGCACTTTCAGACGGACAGCATTATCACCCCTGCCCACTCCTGAGGCCTAACCTTCATTGATTATCTATTATATTCAGATATCAATCTAACACGACCTCACACACAAAAGAAGAAAAACAAAAACAAACCAAAAGACAAAAGAGCAAAACAAAACAAAAACTTTGCAAGCATACTGTAATTACTGCAGACTACTAACAAGGCCTCTAGGAAGCAGACAGTTTACAGATTTTTTCTGTAAACATCTGATTACAGAACATCTGAGTGGTAGAAACATATTTCAGGCCTTCTTTGATACTCTAGTACACCCTTCACTGTGTCCTCGTAGTAGACATTTCCTCCAGGGTTCACTGTGGGGTAAGAAGCATTCAGTATTGAACTTGAAGTCATCTGGCCAATAGACTCAGGTCAAGCTATAAACAGTAAACACAACTCAGCCTTGATCTCTACACCACTTTGTTCTCCTATGAACAGCACACACTCCACCCCCACCACGTCTTTCCTGACACACTTTCACATACTCCCTCATCAAACATCTGCCTGAATCAGGTGGTGGCTATCTAAAGAAATCTAAAAAGCTTTACGCAGACATAGGGGCACAAAGGCTTTCTAACATCAGAATGGGTATTAAACAGGTCCCAGGGGTGTCTGTGTATAACAGGAAATCCTGGAGACAGAGGGGGCTCCCTTGGAGGAAGACGTTGTAAGTCTGTGGAGGGAGCCAGATGAGGAGGGTCATGTGAGATTCCTAGAAGTAGTGTTGTCTATATACGCACGGCATAGTGTAGAATTGTCATCTAGACACAAAATACACGTTCACTTGGGTTTAGCCAGAAAGAGGGCTTTTTCAGGCTGCATGCATACTACAGTATGTCACCTTGCTGTTACTAGGGGGAAAAATCTACAGCATCCAACAACCTGCTCGCTCCTGTCATCTGCTAGGAGCCCGTGGTTGCCGTGGCTGCACATGGGGATGTAGCTATCAAGTTAATAGCACCTACTCTGCAAATTGCACCTAATCAGAAGGGAGAAAGATGATTGGTCTTGGTCAAAGCTATATGGGTAAAGGTTTAACTGGCAGAAAAACCATCTGATGTCCCATGGCTGTGGGCAAGGAGGTATCCTAGACAGACCTAACATGGAGACCTGCTTTGGTCTTACGGTCTATCTATGATGCATGGGCATTATTAGCAGGTCTATAATAAACATCTCTGCACTAAACTAAAATTTTCTCAGGGCTCAATGTTGACCTGAAAATGGAGCTATCCATCATGGGAACTGAGGTCAGGAAGCCAGGGCTCTGTGTCCCATGGTATGCCAGGTGGGAGCACCAAGTTTGGAGTATGTGGAGAAATGAAGTAGGAAAGATCAGACATTGCCTCACCATTAGATTTCTTAGGCATTCTTCCATAGAAGGTATGGGTCAAAGCGCACCCAGGGCTGTTCTGGAACAAGTAACATTCACTGAAGACACACGACCTTGGCATCTCAAGTCAGGTCAACGCTTCCAGGATTCAGCCTACAACTCAATGAGGGGATCTGAGGATAATCCCTTTCCAACTGTTATTGCAGGATCATTTAAATGATATAGGCTTCAAAGCCTTTCCCTCTCTTACTCGCAGCCTACCATGCACCACAGCAGACACTTCTGAACCTTCATTGTTGTAGAAAAACAAACAAACACTAAGGAGCCTTGCACACAGTAGGGGTATGGAAGATGATGTGTGGAAGAGAAGAGCTGCTTAGGAGCCAAGTGACTGCCCTCATGTGTGGAGAGGGAGAAAGATTTGGCTCGGGGAATCAAAGCGTGTTAATCTAGCTGCGCTCCTGGGTTCTGCTTTGAGGTTTCCCACCTCATGGTATCCTATCCTAGACACAGTGACAGTTCTTTACAAGACAGGCAGGAAAAAAAATCACACCTGTAGGAAGTGGCGTGAGAGGCAAAAGCTTGGAGTCAGAAGTGACCAGACTGAGAGCTGAAGCTTTCTTCTAAGGTTGGGGGATGGATTAAGAGTTGGGCCATTTGGGTACACTGAAATGCAGACTGGAATTGCTTCATTTATACCCTGTATTTTTTTTACCTTCTGACTTCACTTCTGTGTGCCTTGTGGCCTTTTCTTGTTTTCTTTGGTGTAGGTAAGAATGAGTCTGGCCATAAGGGTCACTGGCTGGCCAGAAGTGGACAGGTGCCCTTGGCATGGGAAAGGCAAACAGCTGTACTCACTGGGAAGGTAGGGGTGAGATGGTCACAGGAAGAAGCCTATGAGTGAGAAAGGATAGTGGTCAGTCGCCCACCTCTGGCCCTGCTGCCTAGGAGAGTTATCACCCACCTCCTAGGGACACGACAGGGTTTGTCATTTGTTTTCTCTTCTATCAGATGGTGCGCCCTGCTGCCATTCTGTATCCAGACAGCGGAGCAGAGAGGACATACATATATATTTATATTTATTGTATTTCTTCACGCACATTCATCTGAAAAGACTTAGGTTGATTAATATTTTCCGCTGTCCGGTAACCATGGCAATAGGGTCAGCAGATATAATATTTAATTTAATCTTCCAGCTGCCTCAGTGAGCTTCACTGTACCCAGGATAATAGAAAGTCTAATGCCCAGCCCCTGTCTCTCTTCTCTCTTTCCCCTCATATATTATTATCTTTGCCAGTGGCTCCCTCACATGACCCAAAAGGAATACACTGGGTTGTTTTTTAACTCCCCCTCCTTTCCTTTGTATATGCACTTAAAATAAATGCCTGCATGATTCTGCTTACCACCAGTCTCTCTCCAGACACCTAACCATCCTCTTCCCCCTCCACCTCCTCTCCCCCACGGCTCCCCCACCACACACACACACACACACACACACACACACACACACACACACACACCCTGCTCTAGCAGCCAGGCTCTACCGAGTGACAGGAAACGTGGGAAGATCCTGATAGCTCTCATAGCTGCACCGTAAGGTTTATGAAACACACTCCTCGGCCAAATGAACCCATGCCGACTCTCTTCCCGCCGCAGACTCCAGCGATTGGCTGAGAGCGCCTTGCTGGTCCGATTTGCTCTCCAGGTGGGTTAAGCGCCTTGCTTTGTCTTCATCTGGCCTAGTTCCCTCATGCCATCTCTCTTTATTTTCTTTCTTTTTCCTTCCCTCTGATAATTACCTTTTTTTTAAAAAAAAAAATTGCTGCCATGTTTTTTTGTGCACACTCAATATATGGTTGGTTCTAGAGGAAAAAAAATGGAAAAACTGGCTTTGAAGCCCAGCCAGACTCTGGTGCTGAAGGAAATAAAAATAATATATTTTTTAAAAAAGCAGTTTGGAGACGAGCGAAGGGGGTGAGGTATTTGCTTTCTGCACTTGCACAGAATCTCACGCGGATTCTTACGTTTTCGTCCACTTCATCTTGTCATCTGCCACTGCTTACTCTATTTCTATTAAAATAAAACACTGTGGTTAAAACCTTACTTTCTCTCCAAAGCTGGGGAGTGAAGAGGTGCTGAGATGGGCACCAAGAAGGAGGAGAGGGAAACATGAGACATGATTTGAGGGTGGGTTATGAAAACCATAGCAGTTTTTCCCATTCTGTTTATTTATTCATCAGACTTTTATTAACTCTGTCATTGACTCAGACAATGCGCATATTTCCCTACATACCCGCCTTCACTGTTGTCTTTAGAATAAAATAAGTTTCCAAGGCAGAGAAAGATGGCTCCCTTACTCCTCCTCATCTTCTTCCATCTCTTACTACTACTACTACTTCTTCTTCTTTCTTCTTCTTCTTCTTCTTCTTCTTCTTCTTCTTCTTCTTCTTCTTCTTCTTCTTCTTCTTCTTCTTCTTCTTCTTCTTCTTCTTCTTCTCCTCCTCCTCCTCCTCCTCCTCCTCCTTCTTCTTCTTCTTCTTCTTCTTCTGCTTCTGCTTCTGCTTCTGCTTCTTCTTTTTCTCCTCCTTCTTCTTCTTTTTCTCCTCCTCCTCCTCTTCCTCTTCCTCCCCACCTCCTCCTCCTCCTCTTTTCATTAGAGAATAAACAGTGACCACCTTCATTTATTCCCCTTGAGAGCATAAACCCTACTTTACTCCTTTGGGATTTTTTTCACTTGATGTTTGGAAGAAATGTGTCAAAAGCATTACAAAGAAATACCAGTTATGAATCCATTGACTTGGGTCTCAAACTGGGCGATTCAGCTGACACCATTTCCCAAATGGAGGGAGCACCCTACCCTCTGTCTTTTTCTCCACACCATTTTTTATTGTGTAGCTATGTGTTTATGTAGTCCATATCTTTGATTATCAAGGGCAGAGGCCCTTTCCATTTCTTCTCATATTCCCATTCAGTAAACTGCACGCTCAGTACATCCCAACACTATAATAAATGCACTGTTCTTAAGCTCCAGGCACCTATTTAGGGACTGGAGGAGAGTGAATATGCAGCCTAGGGGCCACTGTGAAGTCACCACCATCGGAAAGCAGATTTGTATAGCCATCTGCCTTATTCAGCCATGACTCACATGGCATTCCTCACCCTGAGCCTGTGTATGTGCACTGTTATCTCTTGGCCAGAATGAAACCTGTAGTCATAGGTAGACCCAATGCCAAAGAGGTCCTCAGAGAGAAAGGGCCCTCTGGGCTTACCCTGTGATTCTAGTGTTGTTTGGTAACTGAGATATGTAGACCTCAGAGGGTGACACACATCAACTAAGTACTGGCAGGACAGTCCCTACTAACTCATCACCATGGCTATAAATATTGTGAAGCTGACATTGTGATGTTGCCCAGGACGCAGACACTCTGCGCGAATGTAAGCTCCCATTTCAGGGTCCTATCACACAACTTTGTATGGCAAAGGCATCAGGACATGAGGTTGTCATCTGCAAAGTGTGAGCTCGGAAACTGCATGATCCATTTACAAAAACAAAAACAAACCAAAGCACCCAAAGCCAACACGTTCAAAAGATAAGATGTCAAAAACATTTTCAGTAAAATTTATCATTTTTTGTTACACTAAATTTATGGCTGTCTCATGGCACATGTGCCCAGCCTATGGGCCACAGGTTAGATGTACCTACCTGCACTATCCCTTGGGAAATCTGGAAAGGGGCTGAAAGTTCTGAGTAAACAAGACACAATGGGCTTGATTATCCTGCCCTGAGATCCCATGGGACAGCCTCGAAGTCTTCATGGACAAGACTCCTCATGGTGGCTAGAACTCCTTCAATGCTGTGTTTCACAAGGTGGCTTTCAGCTGACAAGAAGACGCTCTGCTGAGTTCTACCCCTTAATGGAGTCTGCTTCCATGGTGCTCAGAGAAATGAGAACATTCTCGTCAGTATACAACCAGGCATCAAATAAAACATTACAGGGACTTCAAGGAGCTGTAATGAGCTAGCAGCCATTCCAATATCATGGTGTGATGAAGTCCTTCCCTCACTTCTATCCTAATACATCGTCCAATTCAAGCCTGGGTATTGGATAGACTCACTGACTTCTTTCTAAGCATCTATTTCCACTCCCCAGTAGCCTCATACCCTAATGCTTTCCCCTTTGCCTTTGAGGAGTCTGGAGACCATGTGGTTTCTGTTCCTTGTGGCCTGTAGACTTCTGTACATCTATGTGAGAGTATATTGACAGGCTCGAAGGATCTCAATGATCATTAACCATGTTACTGTTCTACACAGGTCACTTGAAGCTTCTTGGGCCAGGCCAACTCATGGGCCACTGGCCTGTACCTGATTGTCTTGTAACCGGGGCCCATCTTTGAGCCTTTGGTCAATGCCCAGGGGCTATAAGTTGTAAAGAAAGCATGAAAACTTCTTCAAAAGAGAGTCTAGTCCTGGCAAGCTTTCCCTATTTCTCACCAATACCCTTAGTCAGTAGATGTTCCAGAGTCAGCAATGCAATACTACCTGGCAGCCCTTGCTGGCACAGGACACCACACTTTGAAGAAAACCAAAGGGGACAATGTATGTTTCCAAGCCCCTTTCCTTAGTGGCCTTTTAAAAGTTTCCATTTATATTCTAATGGACTAACCATAGGTTTCTTAGTCTATTAACTGAAGCGATGACTTTAAATTTTTTTTTTACAAATTTTCAGTGAGTTTACCTTCTCTTGCAAAGCATCAGAAAAGCTGCTGTAAGGATGCTCAGCTTTTCAAAGAAGTCAACTGACTCATGGTTTCCTTCCTAAATCTTATATAATAACAGCCAGGCATCCCCAGCCCCTGGTCCTCTCCTGCGTCTCCTTACTCTGACCCTGGCATCCAAACAGAATGAGGCTGACCCTTGGAGCATCCCTCTCCCCCACAACCCCACAGTGGCTTTCCTTGCAAGCACCCTCTAATTTTTCTAATTAGTTTTGAGAGCTCTTTGCGACATTTTCCATTCCGTTCACAGTTTGAGACCTGCTCGGAGGTGTTCTCAATAAATGTCACGGTATCTTTCACAGAATCCTTTGTGTGTGATGGAGCCTTCGAAAGAGACTCATATTCCTGTTTAATTTAGATACCTCGTCTGATTGTCGGTTTCAATCCAGCGATGGCTTTGATTATTGACGGTGACCCATAAATCATAAGCGCCCACCACATGCTTCAGGAAAGGGGGGAAAGAAAGCCACTAATGAAATGTCCTAGAGTTACAGCGTGCCTGTATGAAACTGCTTTTTTTTTTCTATGATTGTTGGAATAGCTTTTCCTTTGAGTCAGTTGGTTTATTTCATACTGAAACAGGTCCATTCCAGAGATTTAAATTGTGGCACATGTGTGTAAATGTATGTTTTGTGTGTGTGTGTGTGTGTGTGTGTGTTTGCTTCTTTAGGGAACAAGAGAAAAGAATGCCAATTTGATTTAAAGTAAATCTTCGTGTTAAGCCTGCATCTGTTTCCCCTGCTTTTGTGGTCTCTTCTTTTAATTGCCGACATGTTAGAAGGCCAGCACCCACTGCCTGTGTTTATGATGCTTCTGTCTGGGCTTTTTTGCAGATTTGTTTTCAGTCAGTCTTGGAAGGGATCTGTGACTCTGTTTGTTTGTCTATCAGGTACATATTTGTACCATAACACGGGAAACTCAAAGGTGGTTCAGCTGTTCTCCCAAATGTGTGACTCGGAAACCTCTACTATTCTGTATTATGAAAACCACAGATGTCCCCCTCCACTTCGGAGAATGCCTGTCAGTCACTTGCCACCTGTTCCGAGAGGGAACCGCCAAATGCAAAGTGGCAGCTTGTCACCAACTTCCCCAAACCGAGTGCGTTAATTAACTCATGCCCTGTCCTGCAAACTCATTTGCAACCCACATGGAGGTGCCTGTCTCTCTGGCGTGGTGGCACTCAAGGAAATGGTGTGTGGATGAGCATGCCTGCAGCTGTGGTTTTCCTTTTTTGGCTGTGACCCAACAGAAAAGGTCGTGGGCATGGGGGACTGAGAAGTTCCCTCTCGGATTCCCCCCGCAGGCCTTTGATTATCTTTAGCTACACGCTATTTGCGGGCTTGATGTTCCTGTTAGAATGCCAGAAGAAATCATTCTTTCAATAAATTAGTTTTGTAGTTCAGTTCTGACCCCAGCCCCAGCTTCGAGTGATAACCATGGAGCTCATATGTTTGGGGAGGAAATGGGATATTATTAGGGGTGACTGGTACCCAGTCTTAGTTCTTGTATTTGCCCTCTAATGAAAGCTACCAGCACCATCCAGCTTCATCTCCTGTATCAGAACTTATACACCAATGCCCCAGCTACTAAAAGTGGTGGGAAATGACTGTCTTTAGAAGTAGCCATATGTAGGGTCCATGGGTAGGGTCCACTGAATTCTAAGCAGATGCTAAACCTTTGAGGTTGTTCTAGGCTGCTGACAGTCTAGTTGTCAGGGTGTTTGCTTTCCAAGCATGGAAGCCAGGGTTCAATCCTCAGAGCCACTAGACAGACAGACAGATAAGCAAGATACTCTAGCCTCTATTCTTCCATAAAAGAAATATTCTTTCATAAAAGAAATATTCAAGACCCCAGGTCTTTCACTGATTGAGGTCTTTACTTTTCATTTTCTAGTATTTATTTTTATTATCTTTTGTGTACATGACTGTTTTTTTTTTCTTGCATCTATGTCTATGTATCAGGTACATGCCTGGTACATCTGGAAGTCAGAAAAGGGCATCAGATCCCCTAGACGTGGAGTTTCAAATGGTTGCGAGCCACCTTTGGGTGCTAGGAATTGAACCCAGGTCCTCTGCAAGAGTATCAAGTGCTCTTAACTGCTGAGCCAGCTTTCTAGCCTCCATCTTTGCTTTTTTTTTTTTTATTAACCCATGCAAAATAGTAAATAGCACAAGTCTTGAATATGAGCCCAGGTACTTAAATATTTTTTTACACACTTATATAACCAAGTGCATACCAAGATATTGACTATATCTAGCATTCTACGATGCTTCCTGCTGCTGGTCTCCTATAAGTGCTCAGCAATGATCTGACCTCTATCCACATGAGTTAACAGAAAGGTGGTAGTTTCCCACATTGTGAGAGCCCATCTTTTATGTATGATCCTAAAAATTTAGTGGGCATAGGTACAATAGCCACCTCTTGTGGTACACTCTTAAAAGGTGATTCAAATCTTTAGGAAACAGAGTGAGCAAGAGAGGGTGTCACAACTCAATATTTATACCAACACAAACAAGTATTTTCCACGATGCTCCTTTTTAAAAAGATCCATTTATTTTTACTTTATGTGCACACATATTTATGTGTATATATATATATATATATATGTGTGTGTGTGTGTGTGTGCATGTGTGTGTAGCATATATGTATATATGAACCATGTATGTATAGTACCTGAAGAGGCCAGAAGCTATCAGGTCCCCTGGAACTGGAATTACGGATAGTTGTAAACCATCATGTAGGTGCTAAGAACTGAGCACGGCTGCTCTGCTGTGCCATCTCTAAAAGCACCCATGGCATTCTTACTATTACACAAGTGTAAAATCATACAGAGGCACACTTGAAAAGCACCAAGCAGTCAAGATGTCAAGTTCCTTAAAACATGTTTGCAGTTGAACTCAGTAAGCTAGAATTTTAATGCATTTCATCAGGGGAGTCAATTTGAGTTCTGACATGTGTTTTGTTTATCTTTCTTGATTCATTTGTTTTTGAGGCAGGAGCATAGGCAACCCTGTCTATGTAGATAAAACTGGCCTCAAATTTGCAGCAATACCCCTTCCCAGATACTGGGATTACAAATACGTGCCTACCTCTATTTTATTCTTTTCTTTAAAGAATTCCTCAAGGTACCGCCTGATAGTCTATAATTTCTTCTTCTGTCCTGCCACTGAGGGGATCCTGTCCTCTTGCCAACCATGTCCTTTGGGAGCCTTCAACCTTCAGGCCCCTTCTTTTGAAAGTTGCTGGCAATCCCAGTGCAATTCAAGCAATATTTCCCAGGATCTACAAGTGAGTTTCCCCTTTTTTATCCAACGTGGAAAATGTAAAATTCAAAGTTTTGTGTTGTACAACAACATGACATAATGAATTTATCAGCTGGGTATAAGGAGCTAAGGACTGGACAGAGCTGGGAGCGAGTTTGTGTTTCTCTCCTGTAGGATCAGCTGGAGATGGTAGGTGGGTCCCACTTAGGAGAAAAAAAATGCCTGTGTACTTTATATGAGAAGTTTATGTCAGGGCTGATTCCAAAGGTGCTGAGAGAAGAAGCAAGAAGCCAATCTGCTTAAGGGCTGAGGGGTGGGAATGGATATGGTTAACCTGCTTGGCAATCTGGGATTGTGGAGAAGGTTAGATTCTGGTGGAGTCACTCAAGCAAAGATACAGGATCCAGGAGGGCAGGCGGAAGGATGGAAATTACCACCTGGTCCCTAGATCCCACTTCAAAAGTACCTGTCAGTGCCCTCCTGTTGTTTTCTGATACCAACCAGAAGCTACTAGCAAGGGGGCTCTTAGAATATGTTCTTTACACAGGAGAGCTTAGTGTAGAGCCCGTCTGTGTAGGGGAGGGGAGGGCTTGTGTGTGCGAGCAAGGAGGCAGGTAACTGACCAATCCCCTTCCCCATCCCTCATTAGGATGTACATCAAACACTTCCTATATTGGGTAGAGATATTTTTAAAGGGTGCATTTCCAAGAAAAGCAGAAGGCTATGCCTCTATTGTGCCTCGAAGGCTTTCCAGTAATGCTGTGCTGCTGGAGGTGGGGTGGGGGCTGGGGGGATTCTGTGCCTAGCTCTTGGTGGGGGTGGGGGGAGCGGGTTATGGATACAGCGTCTTCCTGCTGGATTTACAGGCCATCTCGGTTTCATAAATCAGCGATGTGTGCTCCGTGTGCGAGAGTCTGCAAATTCTAAACTAATATGTCGCTCTCTTTCTGTCTGGCATCATATTTATGTTAAGGCTCCATAAATCGTGCCCTGTGTTTCTGCAGGCACGGCTGTGATCAAAAGTGATGTAACCAACAATGGGGAGGAATGGAGGATAAAACACAGGAAAACAAAGCTTGCTCTGTAAAGAATGCACAGGGCCTGTAGCGTGAACTTTGACAAGGGAGAAGGAAATCCGGTATTTGCTCCATGTGTGATGACTTGGATGCTAAGCCCTTCTGCTGGCCTGGAGAGTCAGGGGGGCACAGGACAGTTTCTGGGTCAGAGGCAATGGTCTTATCTATTCAGAGGCAAATTTGCAGAAGGATCTTAGTGACCAGGGCAGTGATGTAAGAGTCGCAGAATGGAAATTGTCCTGTTCAAGGAAGGACTTAAGTTCCTTATGAATGGTTGAAGACACAGGGAGACATTTGTAAGTGTAGGCTAGGAATTTGTTTGACTTCCTGGATATATCAACCAGCCAGAACCAGTTAGATTTCATGCTCCATTTTGTCAGTCTCCTGCCCCTAAGATGTCCGTGGTGGTTTACATGCATGTACTCTTTCTCTTTGTATCTCATGCCTTGAAGACCTGACTATATGACAGGGCTTCGGCATGGGCTCACTATGTGGTCCACGTGGCTGGTAGAGGGTAGTGACTGAAAGAACCCAGCTCAGCACCCTTCCTTTCTTTGTGGAGTATTTGCTTTTCAAGTTTGTTTATTGCATTTGAAAGCCAACTGAAGCATCAGGTTATGCATTAGACCCCGGAATAAAAGGCAATATTTTAACATGCGAAAGGAATTCTGCCAGCCAGTCATAAGTATCAATCCATCACAATTATTAGAAACAATATACTGTGCAGTAGTAAAGAGATACAGCCACTGTGCAGACACTCACTAAATAAATTCCCTCGTAGACTGCCTCTGTCTTCTCCTGCTTAGGCAACATAGGAAATGTTTATACAGAAAAGGGATGGTAATGGATGACATTCAACACTATATATGTATATATATATATATATATATATATATATATATATATATATATATATATATATATATACACACACACACACACACACATATATATATATATATATATATATATATATATATATATTCTCATCTGAGTCATTCATGACATCTCCAAGCAGAACTTCTATCTAGCACCCCAGTGGATATGGGTGGATTCTTAGAAACACAGTAAGTTTGTAAGATCAATGGTTCTATAAGCATCAGTAAAAATAGTCTTTGGAGAGGAAGAAATGCAGCATGGGAAAAAAAAGAGGGAGAGAGACCAATTGATGTTATTGAGAAAATGGACCTAAGTATTTATGCAGATAACGATGCCCGGGTTTTGTTTATGTTTCCTTTCTTTTCAAGTCATTTCTTCATTAGCAGAAAGAGCACTGGAGGCTGCCCTTCTTTTCCTGTAGCCATTTGCCTTACGTAAACCAGCAAGCAAACCGCTCCGTTCATATTGATGTAGACATTACCACAAATCGCCACTTAGGGACCTGAGCGAATTGACTAACTGGTTTCAGATCCAATACACATAACTTGATCAGACACAAGGTTTAAGTACACTTGCAGGCATGCCAACTACACCTACCGGGAAGTGACTTTGGCTGCCAGCTTCAAGAGGCCCCAAGGGAGGCTCTGGGAGGAAGGCGCGCAGACCAACGGTGAGGTAGAGAGAGTCTGGAGGTTTCCAGAAGAGCAGCCCAAGGTGAAAAGGCAGTGAGGTATTCTTGCCATTTGCAGGAGCCACATGGCCCCCATACTCCTGTGTGTGCTTAATCCAACTTGTGCCTAATCCTTCCTTTCTGTCCTTTTCTGTGGATGTCAGTTAACACAGATAATATGTTTGTTTCTTTTATTTATTATGTTTATATTCTTATGAATACACCTAACATTTCTTGAAGTTATAATCACTTGTGTAATGTGTACCTACTCCTCAAATTGCCACAAATGTTCAAACGATGGCCTCTCCTTTCCCTGGCTTTTCCATGGAAAGGCTTTTGCCATGGCAGAATTGAGAACAAGATTTTGAATAAAGGACGAGGTTGACTGTCAGGGGTCAAAGGTGATCTGCTGTGCTCCTGGGGATAAGGACCACATGAGTCTATCCATCCCCAAGGGTGGTAGCCAGCCGAATTCTCATTACACTGCTTGCCTTCCTAAAGGCGGTCACTCATGTTCAGCTCAGTCCAGCCATTACTGAGGTTAGTGTCTCTCTGTCTACTTTATACCTTTTGCTTTCCTCCAATAATCTTGGGAGTGAGAATGTTGGTTTCTAGGACACAAAACTTTCCGTCAGTGTATTGTGCTTCAGAATATGGAAGGTTATATGCCCAAGTGGAGAAAGTGGCTAGGCATATAGCCACAAAGGTTTCTGGGAAAAAAAAAACTAGATAAAGTGTGTCACTTCAAATGATGTACATAAATCTAAATCTGTATCAGATGTGTGTAGTGGGTTGGGGTAATATTGGTAAAGATGAACCCTTTAGAAGCCTGGCAAGAAAAGAATATACTGTCTATGTGACCCAGACTGGACTGAAAGCTATAGAATAATAAGGGTCCCAAGAGGCTGGAGATCTAGAGCAGAGAGAAGGCCTTTGCTCTAGAATTAGGGGTGGTTATATTTAGACTTTAAGAAGAGAGACTTTGTTCAACTGCAAGTCTCTTAAAAACCTGGAAGAGTCCCAACTTAAACACACATTAAAAACACATTGCTTTTATTATAACATGTTTGTATTATTTTGAAGATCTTTAGTATCTTATTACATTATCCACTTGTTTAATGTGCATTTATTAAGCACCTACTAGGTAGTCAAGTCAGAGTGACTGCAGCAGGAAATAAGGCTAATCTGATTGGTAACCAAATACAATTCCAAACCAGTGGTTCGTGGGAAACAGATTATGGAAAGTTGAACATGTTTGCCAATGGAAGCTTAATCCTTACACACTGATGTAGCTGAGGGCAACTTTAGTGGCAACAAATAATGGAGAGAGATACAGAGCCCCTGTGGCAGCAGGGGGCAGAATCTAACTTAATCCTTACAATCATTTTGCAAGGGAGAGGCTTTTAGTCCCATGTTACATTTGTAGCCTGGACAGGCTAAGATACAGCCCATATGTTATGGAGGAAGACCTGGGTTTTCATGTAAGCCTGCCTATTCCCAGTCCTTCTCCTGTTCTGCTTTCTCATGCAGCTTCCATGGTCGTGATGTGAAAGGCGGACTGGCCAATGACAATGACTACACTATTAGTTATGTATGTGAATTGCAATAAGAATATCTTGACCCAAAAGCAGAACAAGGAGATGGAGAGAATCCCTGAGTCTTGTTAGACTTAAATATCTCCATAATTGGATACTACATGGTATTGCGAAGTGGGTGGAGGAGCTGAGAATGGTTTAGCTAAGGTTTCTGCCTTAGTTTCTAGAACAGAAAAAAGTCAGGGATGTTTAAAAAAAAAAAAAAACAGAAAGAAAGTGGGTTTAAGGAATGGGGTGGCAATGCACTTCATTTTGTGGAGGTTTCAAGTAAACGGATGGCCAGCCAGACATTTAGAGCTGATGGGATGGGCAGTGGATAGATGGCAGGTAAGGGAGGTTAAAGTGAGTTCTGCAGTTGAGAACTATCAATAAAGGAGCCAAAGAAGCCAAAATGCTAGCTGAGAGAAGCATTTGTGTCTAGCTGCTGTGCTCAAAGGAATTCTGTGGACACAATGGGCAATTGGCATTTCCTGGGCCATCTGGTCGACCAGGTTCTCAACCTCAGCACCACAGACAATAATTCATGATGGTGGGGGGTCTGTTTTATGTATTATTGGATGCTTAGCAGCATTTCTGACCTTTGGCCCCTAGGTGCCAGAAGCAAACTCCTCCCCTCACCTCTAGCTGTGAAAATCAAAAGTCTCCCTAGACATTGTCAAATGCAATTTTGCCTTCAGATAAAACCTTAGGGCTAGATCAAGCAAGTTTTCTTCTTGTCCATACCACTATTTATAAGCAGATTCATCTATAAGTCTCAGTTTTCACCCCTCTATAAGTGCAGGTACTATACATATTATATACATCTGCATTCCTGCCAGCAATACTCTCAGTGCTACCCCTATAAGCATGAATACAGATGTATGGATTTATTTATTATTACAACAAAACAGCTTTATTCTGATTGAGAAATTTCATTTGATTATAAAGTAGATTGCAAAAGAACATTTCAATGAGGTTTTTGTCAAGTTGACCTGCTTTATGTTACAGGAACTTTATGTAAAATTTACCCAACTTTGTTTTCTATCATGACCATATATAAAAACTCACTCAAAAGAGTCAAGACATGGATTCAAATCATGTTACAAAAATCTTGCCTCTTGCAATATCTCCATTCAAAGAAATATCAGCTAAATGTTTCCTCTATAGTTTCCGAGTTTTGATAGACATGTGGTTATTTTTTATTTTATATATTTATTATTTGTTAAATGGAACAAGAGTTAATGAAAGGTAAAATTATATAACATATCAGTTTAGTTTTTATACTACGATGTTTCATTAGTGTAAGGGTGCATGTATGAAGGTCAGAGGGCAACTTTGTGGAGTTTGTCTCTCCTACTTTTACATGACTTCCAGCTATTGAACTGAGGTTGTCAAGCCTGTGCCAGCTCCTTTACACACTGAGCCATCTGGCTGAACCCCAATTTAAATTTTATTTCAAATGTGTCACGACTACCTTGAAATTAATTTTACATTGTTTAAAATGGAATGCAGATCTCACTAATGTAAATAATGAGAAAATGGTCCTACATGCTGAAAAAGTTTTACAATAAGAATTGGGCAAACTTTATGAAGTCATTATATCAAAGGTAAAGGTTTCCTAATTTTAGAAAACATGTTTGTGGAGGGACTTGGGTTAATGTGATGATTCTTAATGTGGAATTAATTGTCAGTGCTTAGAAGCAGTAGAAAGAGCAGATGCGCATGCCATCCTGAGCTGCAGTAGATTTCTTTTTACAATTCTTAGTGTGACTGGTGACTTAATCTTTCATTAAGATAACTGTTAGAGGCAAAATATAAAGGCATCATGGTACTCTTTCTTAAATATTTCAATAATTGCAACATAGATGGGAGTGGATTAACTCCAAACCACACCACATACTGAGGCGCTCTTGGCAATTGATAGTGGCTAGGGAGGAACAATCTATTGAAGATATGCTCACTGGTAGGTTTCTAGTGCCCAGTGGATGTCCCCACCCCCATATGTGTATGAATGGCATTAACTGAATTAACTCAGCTATAACAACAAAAAAGATATGATGTTTGAAAGAATGTTTGATGGGGAAATATGGGGAGAATTGGAGGGGAAAAGTAGGGTATTAAATATAATCCCATTTCATCGTATAAACGTATAAGATTCTCCAGAACAAAAGATTTTTTTTATTAAGTTAGAAAATAACTCAAAACATTTTAAAGCTGGTTTGTTTATTTTCTTAATATTTAATTTTTGTTTGTTTTATCTATTTTTCTTATTTGAGAACTTTATATATTCACTTAATATATTTGGATCAAAGCCACTTCTCCTCTCCCCTTCATTTATTCCCCTATGCCTCTCCATCATTTTTCCTTTCCAAATTCGTGTGCTCTGTCTTCAGACTCATAGAGTACATTTTGTGGTCTTATATGCATAGGTCTAGACTATCTACTGAAATCTGGGTAGCCTATCAGGGGCCATATCCTGACATAAGCTGATTCTCCCTCCCCTGTGAGATTTCATGACTCCATCCTTTGTTCATGATGGCATTTTGTCTGGCTTGATCTTGCCTAGGACTGGTACATGTGTAACAACTATTGTGAGTTCACAAGTGCACTACTCTGGTTACATCCAATAAATACTATCTCACTGAAGACATCCACTATCCCCTGCTCTTAAAATCTTTCTGCTTCCCTGAGCCTTGGGTGAGTGTAACATAATGTCCTACTTAGAGCTGAGCACTAGCACTCTCTGCATGCTGACCAGTTGTAGATATCTGTGATATTGTAAGCCTAAAATTGCTTGTGAATATTTCCTTTTATAATTGAATACTGAAGAAAAAATTCCAAGGCAGTGCTGTTTAAAGTAAACCAATTCATAGGAGGGAATTTCTAGCCATGGTATCTGCAACAATTGAACTGAATGTATTGAGAAACAAGAGCATATGATATTAATTGCTGAATTATTCCAGGCAAATCATAGTGCTTTTATAAATTATGCTGGACACAGATGGAAAAAGCCCTAAATGGGATGATGGAAGGAAGATAGGGATTCCTCCCTACCTTAAGCATGTCACTTTGTCATAAAATGATCTTTTTAATGAACTTCAGTTCTTAAATCATATCTTAATGAGAACTTGCTTGCCAGATGGGATAGACATAGACGTAAAGATCGGATATAGTTGAACGCGCATATAGATTTTTATCAGGAATAAATTAGAATCTCAAACATAAGAAAAAGCACAAAATTGTCTTCTCTCGCCCTGATTTAAATGCTGGGATCAAGAGGCCATTTTCCTTAATTAGTATATTTTAGATACCAAGAAAGGTATTGATATTCAAATGGTGAAGTCATCCTTGATTATCCAAGAAACTTGAACATCTTGGAAACAAGAAAATGTGGGTGACTAAACAATGAAAATAGTAGTTGTAGGTGACCCACTATTTTCAGTATGGCGTCCGAAGTGTATGATCTCAGTACTCATGAGGTTGAGGCAAAAGGAATGTGAGTTTGAAGACACCCTGCGCTATGGAGTGAGACCTTGTCACAGTAAGAAACAAATGGACCGAAACTAAGAATAGTAAGACTATTAAGCATAGTATTAGATACTGAACTAAGCATGTGTGTGGTTCTATTCCATTGTCATGACAGCAGGTGAGGAAGCTGAGATTCAGTTGCCTGGACTCATGATCTATAAGTGTTCTAAAACAGACATTCTTAGTCACCACTCTGCCTCAGTTGCCTGACAAGACCACTTCAACAAGGATGAAGAGGTGCAAATCAAAACAGAAGCAAGGTGAAGGCTGGCAGGCAAATTCTGCTGGGTTTTGTCTATCCTGTTATATGAGTTGATTCTTTGTATCCCCAGTTTGTAGTCAACTGCCAAGAAAAGGAAAACTTGAGTCAAAAATGCTACCCTTCACCCACATTGTCTCTTGCATTCAAGGAATAATAGAAATCACTCATTGAGATTCACAGCTGTCTCCAACCATGTCAATACAATCACCTTATCTCTTAACCCTGCAGGTTCCCAGCTTAGCCTTGCCCTGGCCCTACACTGGCTGTGACATCCTGCTGCTAGGGGCTCAGTTACTCTTATCATTCCTTTGGTTCCCCTCCAGTCCCATTCTAACCAAGATGGGGTCTATCTAGCTCCTCTCACTATCTCAGTGGGACATCTCTCCATCTTTCACACTCCTCATAACTACTGTCTTCTGCCTTCAATGACAGACTGACAGCTGGGAACTGTTAACCTTCAAGGGCAGCCATGTTGCTTCAGCTTTCTCTCAAGTTCTTCAAGGCTCCTCTTCTGTCTGAGGAACTGGTAACAATTATTTATCTCCAGATAATGAATTATCACCCAAATTGGAAGCTTAAAATTAAATATATGTATATGTATATGTATATGTATATATTCACTATTCTTTAGGTGGATCATCTCAGCTGAATTTAGTTGAGGCAGCTGAACTCTGTTCTACCTAGAGTTCATGAGCTCATGTCCATGTCTGTGATTTCAGGTGAGACAGCTAAGATGCAACCACACACTTTTTCCTCTCTTCCTCTTTCTCCCTCCATGTGGGTTCTCACCTTAAGAAAAGCTAGACTTATTATATATATATATATATATATATATATATATATATATATTTGCTGGAAGGATTCCCAGTGAGCAGACAGAGGGAACAAAATCCACTAAATAAAGATTTTTCTTACTGCGTGTCCATCCTGCCTGTTCAGTGAAGTCTCATTGGCTGAAGCTAACCACACAACCAAGTCCAGACAAAGTGGGAGGGAATTACCCAGTCGTATGAATATAAAGAAATGTGATTTTTATCAGGTCTCTTCCGCAACGAAAATCTTAATTTAAAGCCATCCTAGGATTGTTTCAGAAGACATTTGTGTAACTGTGTTCCTTGACCCAGTGCTACATTCACAGCACCTGCCATTGACTAAACTCTTTGATAGCCAAAGCTCTCCTTAATATGTTTTTTTTTCATACTCAACTTTTTATAAACCTCTTCTCAAGAATCCTGTCCCCCTGCCCTTGCCCCTATTCATGGTCCCTTTCTATTACCTTGAGGTCAAAGCTCTGCTGTGTCTAAATAGCAAAGTTGTTTCAGCTCAAGAAACACTATTCTTCTACCAAAGTCCATCTCCAGGACCATTTCTCATTGTATCATTTCTGCTATGGATGACATTTCCCAAGCAGGCTTTTATGCCCTAAAACATATACACCCAAGATACAAATACTTAGTACCCTGAATTGGATGAAGCTTACGGTGGAAGGAATTTGCTTCGGAGTTTATTTGCGAATTTCTTGGGTGAGTTGAATTGGTCTTACTCTGAATGACACTGGACAAAACCCAAGGTCCTGAAGTGTGCAGTGCCGACCACAGCATGTTGAAGTATGCCTCTTTACAACGTTTGAAGATGAAAACAAATTCCGTTTTCTAGACAGATAGAAATGAGGAAGGGATGTGGTGCGAAATGACAGACATCCTGAGCAGTGTGAATTGTATCCCAAAAGCCCATAGGGTAAGCACTATCTAGATCATTTGGTATTTGGAATACCTGGTAGTGGGCATGGTAAGGACTCATCTGGTGGTGAGCAAAATCCGCTGGGTAAAAACACTTTTGGAGAAGGGTTGTGCAGCTAGACTTAAGGTCCTCAGTTAAATTTTGGATAGCCGATAGCATTTATTTACATGGCTGTGACTTAGCTATGATGCACCAGGCACTAGGGTGGCAAGTAGAGACAACCGTGATTGAAAGAGAGCTGTCCCTGCTGCTCTTGTGCTCCCAGCCTTGGAAATGTGATTGGATAGGTAGGGAATTTTCTGACAGTGGGTACTTGGTGGGCCCACTGCAGAAGGGCACCTTAGACTAAGGCTGCCAGGGAAATGGCATTCAAACAGAGATGGAGAAAGATGACAAAGGTGAGTGAGCCTGGGGTTGGGGTGTGACACACACGTGCTTACGGCAATGGAGGGACATCTGGGTGGATAGACAGAGTGAGTATTTTGTTTAAGAGATGAGAGAGGAAGCATCTTGTGTTCAAGACCCTGGAAGATGCTAAGCTTGACCAGAGCTCTGAGAAATGAGATAATGGTGGGTCAGGAGCCTGGATACCGTGTAAGCCTTGCTGACTGTGCTGTCAAAGGACTGATCTAGAACAAAGACAAACACAATTGTGAAATATGGGGCATTTCATTTAAAAAGGAATCTATGTGATACTGCAGTTATCCTGGGCTTCCCATCTCAGCCCTGACTCAAAAGCGTCTCTTCAGCCTAGGTGATACTACACCCTATACATCAGTCACACCAAGCAAGAATGGGGAGGGAGTAAGAGGGTACTAGTGATCCCTTTCCATGAAACAGGGTTTAGACTTTACAGAAAGAAAATAGATTGCCATCTTCACTGGTACTTTTTCCACCAGCTCAGCCCAGCCCAGCCCAGCCCAGCCCAGAGTATCCCTTAGTGACCTTATAACAAGTATCCTTTTCTCTCTCTCTCACTCTTTCATATATTTGACCCTTCTTTAGGCTTTACTAAGACCTCATCTGCTTTTATTTGGCCTCCCTCCCTTTTGTTTTTTACTAACTTTCTAAATATAGGTAACTGGCCATTTGTCCTTTCTCAGTCCTTCAGAGGACCTCGTCAGGGGCATCCTTTTGTAGCCCTGTCTCTGAGGCTGCTTCAAACCTTGGTGGGGTTGGGGAGTTGGGGGGGGGGCGGCTAGGGGAATGGCGGTGATCCTAATTTTGTTTGTTTCCCTGTGGGAGATACAGCTTGGTTTTGAGGGTCTATGTAGAAGGCTGCATCTGTCAAATTATCCATGTGCAAGTTCCCATTGCTGTCAGTGTCTCACGTTGCACACTTCTTATGAAGTTTAAAGTTATAACAAAGTGCAAAGCAAGACCTGGGTCATGTCAGCATAGCAGAGTGGAGGGATCGCAGAAGTAAGACCTCATTTCCAGAAAGGACTTCCCCATGGAAGGTATTGTTCTGGCAGGACAAACATGCTAAAACCCAGGGAAACTGAAAATAGATTGTTTTCACTGGGAGACTGCTTTTGAATGATCAGCCCATCAGCCCCCTCATACCCCACCTCCACCCCCGAGCACATTTATTACAGCTTCATCCCTTGTGACACCGTGACTCTCATTTGAGGTAACCTTGGCCCTAAGATGACCAGTCTCCTTCACTCACCCATGCCACACAAAGGGCTGAGCTCATTTCTGTGTCATCTGATATATCGGTGGCCCATCTGGTCACCAAGTACCGAGTTCCCTGGGACATGGAATTAGGACATCTCCAGGGACCACCCAGGGCAAAAGTCTTCCGAATCTTTTCTCCCTGAGTTTGGGTTTTAATGCATTTTGATTGAAGGTGTCCAAGCTAGTATCTGAATTATTAAAAATATCAGAAGCGTCCAGAAGTTTTGATTCTTTGGGAGTAACACAGAAGGCAAGGGCCAGCTCAGACCAGGAGGAGATGTCCACTTGACTGAGGGACAAGTTCCTCCCTGGATGGAGTGTGAGCCTCACCTCTTCGATTCTAAAGCTTCTCAGGTGGCTCTGAGCTCTGGGCACTAGCAAGGGTCTCAGCTCAGCAACACATGTCAAACCTGAGACCCCCAAGCTCTGATGAGTCAGTCAGGAAGGCTCCTGACCCTGAAACCCCCTGCAAAGTTGACATTTGTATTCTACCCCTGCACGCTGGACATACTTGCATTCAAGTCCGTGCACCCTGTGTCTAACAGGGGATTTCAGACTGTTTTCTTATTACTAAATGGAGAGGTATTAACAACACAATGCAGAAATTAAAAAAAAAAAAATAAAGGCGGGGTGGAGGGGTGAGGAGTGGGAGAAGAAAAGACAGCCGCCTGCCCTTTTCTTCTTGGTATTATTATTTGTGACAAAGCCCTCGGTCCATTTTTCTTCATAATTTGCAAGACCCCTAATGGGAACAGCACCTCCCAATTACCATGGCTGCCAAAGGCTAATTTGGTTACCCTCCAGATCCACAGTAGCAAAACTGTGTCGAGCCTTTGTCGATATTTGCATACTATACATACCAGGAATGTAAAACAGCTGCCTGGCCCCTCTCCCCCATCATGGCAATTATGGGTCATTAGCTTGAGCCCCCCCCCCTTTTTCTTGTTCTTGCCTTCCAGGATCTGGTGGATAGTGGTAGGCAGCTGACGAATTTGCAGAGACAAGAAATGAGAAAGCCGAGCTGCGTTGCTTATTTGTTAAGAGTCAGGGGCTAAGGAACCATCACTTGAATTAGCTGAACAGAGCCCTGTGCCTTTATATCTTGATTACTCCTCTTCCTCTTCCTCCTCTTCCTCCTCCTCCCCCTCCTCCCTTTCCTCCTCCTCTTCCTCTTCCTCCTCCTCCTCTTCTTCCTCCTCTTTTCTTCCATTCCTCTCCCTGGCTAAAGGATTCTCCTCCCACTCTTCAGTTGGGAAAGGCTTATAGAGAGTCCACACCCAGCCCCACACGTGTCTATGTGAACGAATTTATCCTGGCACCTCGAGGTTAGGTGCGTGTGAGCACATGGCACGGTGAGCGCTCGCCCTTCTTAAGATGAGCCCTTAGATAGCCCCCGTATCGATCCGAATATCGAAGCGGAGAAGTCGCACTTTAAATTTCATCATTGAATCTTAACCTCCAGAAGGAGGGAATGGTGGGTGGGGCTGGGGAAGAAGAAAAGAATAAGGGGCTTAGCCAGGAAGCCCTTTCTTTTGCCACAGAGAGTTGTGTCTTACAGTAGTTAATGGGAAGTTATGGTTTTGAATATAATTTTTCCCCCTTCGAAGCTGCTAATTTTATTGACAATGTGGATAGATTGAGAGACCCAAAGCTTTTGTGTTGTTTTGTTAAAGCAAATAAGTGAGGCACAGATGTAAATTACATCTCCAGGTTCACATTTGAGGTTTGCAAATAATACTGAGCTAATGGTTATTGCGAAGGAAAATAGCACAGGGATCGATATTCTATACGGTGCTAGGCGATGCCTCTCTCTCTTTTAATCACCTCATTGCAGAAATGGCATTGAAATTTGAAATCTCATTTTCTCCATTTGTACAAATTGAACATAAATCACCGTGAGTGAGGGGAGGTGGCAGGCAGCTTCACTCTTTGTGGGATTGCATTACTAATTAGTGTGGGGCTAAAGCCCTCGCTCAGCCTGGAAAGAGGCTTCTTGAGACCTCTGGCCAAACAGGAGCTACTCGGGGAAGCTGAGTGGGCAGGGGAGGGGCCGGCCCTTGCTAATGGGGGGAGTCGGCCCTGTAAAAGAAGACAGGCAATGGGCGGAAGCATCCCAGACTTCCACATGCTTTCGACTATCAAGTCCGCACTGGGATACTGGTGTCCCACAATCCCCTTGGGTTTGCAGGGCGCTTGGGAGGTAGAAGACATCATTATCCCCAGTGAGAAATTGGTGAGGTACTATTGTCAAAGACTTCCCTTTTGTCTGCGGCTGCAGGGGTCAAAACTGGGGTGCGAGGGGATATGCAGTCCTTCTTTATACGGACCCCATGTCTAATCAACACCCCACCCCCACCTTCTGTCCACTGACACAATTTTCAACGTCTTTCCCTCTGACCATCCTCTTCATCATTTCTCCTTATACTTTGACTCAGTGACTCTTTTGGCTCTAAACAAAGTGATGGATATTTACAAAGGATATTCCAGCATGCCAAAGGATATCTGGCATGATGCCCGCTACTGCTTCATTTTCTTAAGCGACTCAAATGTTCCTTGTAACGGAGCTGCTTGATTGGCTCATAAGTCATCATGGAAAAAGAGCTTAAGCCCCTTTTCTCCTTCCTTGGACTGAAACATCCTGGTACGATGCATTTCTGGCCTGGAAAGCCACGGGAGCATAGGCTTGCTTTTATAGATAAGGAATGGATGAATTCTAGGCATGTAGGACTTAGGAGAAAGCCCAGTCTGTAAGTTACACCTCCTGGGTCTGATCTCATCCCTGGAATCTAGGTAAAGATGCAAGACATGGTAGTATGTGTTTGTAATCCCAGAAAATGGAGACAGGAGGATTTCTGGGGTTCACTAGGGAGATGGTACCTGCAGAATAATAGCCAAGGTTCTCCTCCAACCGCCATATTGGTGTGTGCATGTGCATACACATGCGCATACACACAATTGAATATAATTTACTAAGTGGAAGAAAGGCAGGAGGCAAAGCTTCAACTCGGCTGGCGGAACACCTGCATTTTGGACTTTGTTCTTAAAGATTTGAGGAAACATAGCAGACGAAAGCACTGTAGACAATCCTTCACTCATTTTCCACTCTCTTTTGAAAGAGCTTTGTGTGGCGAGATGAGCGCAGAACGTGCAGTTTGTTAAACTTGACATTCAAGGGCAGGATGAGTGATTAGATATTTACATATTAGTATGTAAGTCTAACCCCATGATGGACAGAGTGTACAAATACACACACAGAGATACACACACACACACACACAATGGTTGAACTGGGTGTTTGTCAAGGTGTGGACTCAGCCATGGCTGTTGATGCCCACATCCCCAGATGACACCACTTTCAGATAAGAGCAGGAACCCTTTCTGTTCCCTGAGAACTGTGCCATGGAGAAGTCCACCAGACCCTGCTGCAGTGAAGCAGGACACCATCCTGTTTGAGGCTGGTGACTACCCTCCTGCCATCCTTCCCCACACCCGGGGTCAAAGGCACGGCTTCTCCAAGGGACGTGTGGACACCTGGTAGATTTCCCCATCCTGCCTCCCATCCTCAGCAGGAACAGGAGGAATTAAAAATAGGAGAGGTGAGAGAGGAGGCTGGAAATGAGGTTCATTACCAAAGGTCCCATGTCACCCATTTCAATAGATGAAAGCTAAGAAAATAAAGCTCTATCCAAACAGTTGAGCAGGTGGTGGCCACTAATAGGGAAGAAATAAAACCCTTTAAAGTCGGAGCCGACTACAAAAATCACTGACAAAGTGAAATGAAAGTTTTGAACGGTCTGTTCAAAGTAAAAGGTGTTTGAAATAAACCCTTAAAAATGTTTCAAATGCTGAAGGGGGAGGGGGAAAGCTGCTTTATACATTTGAGGCCAGGATGACTTAATCCAGAGAGAGGATTTAGAGGGAACTGCCAATCTCAGATCCATCTCTGTTGCTGGGTTGACCCGAGGCTTTAACATCTCTCTGCCCCCACTTGCCCAGCTATAAACTAAGGTGACTAATAGGCATGTCCTCTCAAGTCCCCAGGGAGAAATAATAGGATAATGTACCCTATCTTATCGATAGACAATGTATCGCTCCCATTTTTGCCCTCCACCTTTAAAGGTCATCCTGGTGGTGATTTTGAGATCTTGTGGGGACCTTCCCCATTGACATGAGTCTATGTATTCATTTTATATTCTATTTACACAATAGTGGTGATTTTGAGATCTTGTGGGGACCCTCCCCATTGACATGAGTCTATGTATTCATTTTGTATTCTATTTACACAATAGTGGTGATTTTGAGATCTTGTGGGGACCCTCCCCATTGACATGAGTCTATGTATTCATTTTGTATTCTATTTACACAATAGTGGTGATTTTGAGGTCTTGTGGGGACCCTCCCCATTGACATAAATCTATGTATTCATTTTGTATTCTATTTACACAACATGTAGTAGGTATGGTAGCACTTTGAACACAGTGTCTCCTCTCTTGGCTTGACCAAAGACTTAAAGAGGAGTCGAGGTAACAGGGGGAATTGTGGTATGTCTTGGCGTATAGGGGAGGAGAGACTTCCAGGAGGAAGTAGTACCTAAAATTCATTTCTGGCAGACAGACAGATGGACTGGGTATCAAGAATGAGATGGGTACCTCATGCCAGGACAGCAGCATGCATAGGCATAAAACGAGTACATCTTGAAATTTGTGACAGAAATTTGGGGTCTCTAGTCAGGGTGGAGCAAAGGCTGGAATGAGAAACAGGAATTCCACCAAGGAATGCGAGTATACACCTAGAATTGTATTCCTGTACTGTGGGTGGAGTCTGCAGTTAGTCATCAAGACAGCTGGGTTCTCCCCAGAAACCCAGGATTCTTTTATCCCCCTGTATAAACATCCTTAGCAAGCATCTCCATCGTCCAGGTCATTTCATGAGTCGCTCAGGACACGTCAGTGTGAGCCAGGAGCTTTGCAGAGCTTTACAACATTTCCCAGGACTTTACCTGGGGTGTGGCCTGCTACCAGGATGAGATGCTCATCCATCTTGTAGACTCCCTCTATCATGTGGTTCATCTTATCTGTCCCTGAACTTTAAAAAAAAAAAAAAAAAAAAGGACCTGAGGGCTGAGGGATGAGCACACAGGAGAACTCCTGGGGTGGGGGCAGGGGGAGCGGGATGAGAAAAATTAGAAATTTATCTGAATGAAAATAAAAGCCAAGATTCCAAATGTAGGGGAGTGTGGGGCCCCTGGCGTGTGGCCATCTCCCTCTTCCTGCTTACCAGCTCAGCACTGGTCTGGGATGTTGTTTTGTTTGTTTTAACAGTGTCGTTAGTCATGGTTGCATGAAACTATGCAACTGGCCAGTTATTGTGTGACTTCTCTGGGACCACACACAAACACGCATACATACACATACACACAAACACACATACATACACATACACACAAACACACATACACACAAACACATACATATACACACAAACACACACACATACACATCTCTTCACCCCAGACATACATACACACACACACACATCTATTCACCCCCCCACACACACACACACATATACACACACACACACATCTATTCACCCCACACACACACACACACACATATACACACACACACACACACACACATCTATTCACCCCAGAAAGGCTATCCACAATAGACCAAAGTAATCACTGCCCCAAAGTCCAGCATGGTCAACCAATACGTTTTTATTGGGGTTAGTAACAGAAGAATGGGTGGGGAGTTACAGTAAAGGGAGAGTGGCTTGCTCCTTCTTTTTTGCTGAGGAAGGGAACTTGAGAATCTTCCAGGTTTCTGCTCTCCCAGACAGAATGTAGCCTTTCATTTACCATCCAAGGCTCCCATGCTGTCCCTCTTGGGAAGGTTCCATATTGAAGGTTCCAATTGAAACTGCCATATTAATACACTCCCTCCTTCCAGCCTCCTGCCCTGGTGTCATGCCTAGGTGTAGGAGATGTGCCTGAAGCAAATAGTGTTCTCCTGTTAACTTACAGTGGCATCCCCCAGGTTTACCCATCTCCCCTTTACATCACTATTCTAGACATAAGGAAACGGATACCCTTGGCTTTCTCAAGTGACTCTAGCTATGAGACACTGCCTGATGATGCCTAGTGAGTTTAGGAAGAATCACACCTCGCAGGTAAGAAGTGGCTGCCACCTTCCCTACTGTCTACCTGGGTAGTGGCCAGTGCTGGGGTCTGCCAAGTGTAGCATGAACTGTGAAAACACTTAGGTCCACGTGGGGGAAAATATCACTCTATTCCAAAAAATGTAGGCTAAGCCTCCTTCCACAGAGCATCAAAGAGTCTGAATGTTCATACAGTGCCAAGCTGGTCAGTTACCATATGACTTGGAGTCAGGATAACTGCACTGTATTACTTCTTAAAGTTTTTAATTCAAGATAAAATCTTTCAGTGGCTACCCTATCTCAAAGTTACTAGTGACTGTTTCATAAATTATTCTTGAATTTCCCTCTCTTTCGTAGGTCCATGGACATATAACTTGTCCAAATATCTACCAGCACTAACCAGCCACCGGGTCAAATGACCACACTGGAACCATAAGGGAAAATCTGCTAACCAAACACCAGCAACCTAACATGAGAAACAAGGGCTGGTGGCCTAGCTCTCTGCTAGAATGTATGCTTAGGGTGTCCAAGACTCTGAGTTCAACCATGAGCACCAGAAAACAAACAAACATCCAAACCAAACCAAACAAACAAAAAACAGTGAAAAGAAAAACATCAATAATTAGTCTTCAGTCTTCCTCCCATGGATGAAGACTTCACACAAATCTTATAGAGGAAATTTCACCAAACCTTTTGGGTTTCTCTTGCTGACTTGTAGACTTGGCCTGTGACATATATTTCACCAGTGACATATATTTCATCAGAATCTCCAAATAATCCTGTGTTTAAAAAAAAAAAAAAAAAAAAAGGAAGTCTGGCAGTGGTAGCGCACACCTTTAATTCTAGCATTTGGGAGGCAGAGGCAGGCGGGTTTCTGAGTTCGAGGCCAGCCTGGTCTACAAAGTGAGTTCCAGGATAGCCAGGACTACACAGAGAAACCCTGTCTCAAAACAACAACCTCTCCCCCCCCCCAAAAAAAAACAACCCCTTTAAAATGTTTAGGTGGTTGCAATTTTTAAAATAATTATAAAGCTTAAACCCAGGAAAGTGATAGGCTTTATCTCCACAACATAAAGGGAATAAACAAAATGAGTTACGGTTGGAGAGTTCAAAACATGTTATAGTAAATTGGCTTTCAACTTATAACTGCTTTTTGGAATAGCCAATGGGAAGAGTAGTTGCCGGTCTATGTCTGTGTGAGGGTGGCAGATGCCCTGGCACTGGTGGTCACAGACAGTTGTAAGCTGTCCTGTGGGTGCTGGAACTTGAACCCGGATTCCTTGAAAGGACAGTCAAGTGTTCCCAACTGCTGAGCCATCTCCCCAGCCTGTAAGAGGGGGAGATATTCAGATGGTCTTTTTCTTTTGATTCAAAAAATAAAAATGTTATTCTAGACAGAACTCTTGTTGTTTGGAATAAAAGTGACTTGGGGCTTGATGTCACCTATAATTTGGAAACAGTTTACTGGAATAAACCAAACCAAAACAAAAAAGGCCCTACCAAGTACTTAGTAGGTAAAACAAGAGAATCTTAGAAAACTGGAGCAAGCTGGCTGGCCAGGCTCCTGCTTGACCCCCAGAAGGCTTCGTCTTTGCTTACAGCATTGGAAAAGTGAAAGTCAGGGAATATTCTAGCAAAAGCATGCATACATTCTCATGTGGAAATAGTGTTGGGGCATGCTCTACTAGAACTTGCTTTAAATTTGTGACATTTTCAGTAACCTTGGAGAAAGTATTTTCTCAATTTAAAATTATTATTACAATTTATAGTAAGGCTCCAATGAAGATGTTTACATTTTTAAGCAATAGAATACTTCAGTACTTTTCTGTCTACAATTCTTCAAAAGCCTTAAAAACACAACACTGAAGAGGGCTATATCCAATTTCACAAAACAAAAAGATTAAAAAATAAATCCATATTAAAATACAATTTTTGGGAAAAGCCCATGGCACAGTAATATTAGTTATGGCTATAGCTTAAAAATTACAATATATGAATACATCCTGAATACCATTGTTCCATCAGCAGTGTTTTCTCATAGATAAATGATTTAGCAAACTATTTTTTATTTTGCTTCCGTGGACCCAGATGTATATTATATTTGTTTGGTAGAAAGAATTTCATTTTTAAAATAACTTTTAAATAAAATTATAAGCCCATCAACAACGTCCATACATTGTTGAATAAGTTAATATTTTATAGTACATAATTTTGTCATTTCTAGCAGCCTCTGTTATTTTTAAAACATGCTTCCCTTTAGCTGAAAAGTGGTGTATCCTCCCTGGTAGCAGAATAAAACCTTAGGAATATCCAACAAGAGATTGGAAGAGCATAGGGTAGTATGCAGAGAGGCAGAGAGACAGGCAGCGAGTAGACGGAAGACAGGATGGGAGACCCCAAGAAACAGTAATGACAAATGATCCGATACCTCCCTCCTTTTGGTGGGACCCACTTCTACCCCCAACTCTGAATGAAATACTTTGTGAAAAGGAGAGACAGGATTATCCAGTTGTTGGGGTTTTTTTGTTTTGTTTTGTTTTGGTTTTTGTTTTTTTTTTTTTTTTTTTCTGTTCAGCAAATCATCTCTTATCCATTCACAGATTGACTCCACAGTGCTCCCAGGTGCGGGCACATGTGCTCGCAGGCACCTGATTAAGCTCTGGAGGTGTGTGAAAATGGAACGAGGCACACCGAAAAACAGGCACAGCCTAGTCCCAGTGCTTGACAAAGAAGCTGACGGCATTGATGGAAGTGGGTTGGAGGGCTGGAGAAATGAAGGAGGAGCCTGTGCGTGGAGGTGTGTCAGGGAAGCCTACTATGGGTGAATGTTCCAGGTTCTCTCACTGGATCTACCTGACCCTGACAATGGGTACCACTGATATCTTCTCCCTGCCGCCTCCCCTTCTCCTGCCTTCTCTTCTTCCTCCTCCTAATCCAAGTGTTACGAAGTCACGATTCAAGTCTGTGCTCTTTCATCTTACTATGTATATTTTATTTTTGCATTGATTTTTGTGGCGTGGAGGGGGAGGGGCATGCCCATGCCATAACCCACTATAGACATCAGAGAACAGCACACAAGTGTATGCTCTCACCTTCTCTCACCTGTGTCTTCTTCCATGAGGATCCTGAGGGTCGAACTTAGAGATCCATTCATAGAAAGCACCTGTGTCTGCTGAGCTGCCTCGGGCGCTCTGATCTTGATATTTTTCACGGTAAGAGAACAGCAGCAATGCAGACCCTGAAGATTGAGTCCCTTGTATGGTTTCCCCACTCTTGCCTCATTCCCATCTGGCCTTGGTGTCCTGGAAAGTCTTACAGGCCCCAGTAGCTGTTTCCTATGCCAGGTTCCTTGTGCGTTGTTTCTCTACTGAGAAACAAATCCAATTCAAGCAAATAATGCTGTCATCAGGATCTTGTACAGGCATCGGAAGGGAGGCAGCCGGGCCAATGGAGTGTTCTGTTTGAAATATCTTGCGATCTTCAGAAACATTTGTTTTTATTCACAAGTGTTCATTTGATGTTTCCCTGACCCACACAACTTCCCAAATGGGCTTAAGTCCCCATTTGTTAAAGAAACAGATGGGAAAACCCATGCAGTTAGCGTTTGTTTTAGCGTTTAAGACAGCTTAGCACAAGATGGGAGTTTGGATATCGCAGGGAGCAGTGCATTATTTTTAGCAGGCAAGTAAAAGAGAGAATCGTGGGATCCATATGTCAGGGGCAGTACTAGACGTGGGACCCTCCACTTTTACGGTGGCCACATTTGACTTAAATGAGACAAGCCAAAGCAAGCAAGTTGATGTGCTCAGAAGGCAGACCTTGCCACCTGCTGCTGGTACCTACATATCTCCTCCATGATTTTTCTCATCCCGTCCTTCAGGTGGGAGCGACTATACAGTTGGCCAAGCTACATCCCTCCAGCTGTTCCCAGTACTGGTCTAGTTCTTGAAAGAAAAAAAAAACAGTCTACAATAAGGGAGCTGACAGGTGGGGATGGATCAGAGCACAGGCATGGCTACATGGAGAGCTGTGTGTCAGGGTCCTTGTGTTATGGAAAAGGAGTCTTTCATCTGGAGCTGGACCATAGATGATGGGACAGAGGTCCCTGCCAAAACCAAGATGGGGTGGGAAAGGACAAAACCCACCAATAACCTGACCTCTAACCTTTGACTTGGCTTTTCCATTGGTCACACAGAAACAAAAGACAAATGAGTAGGGCAACACTGTCTTAGAGGCCAATCTCCCTCAGAAGGGTCACCCTCCACAACAGGGTGGAAATGGGTACAGGTAACTGGTGGATGCAGAGGGACAATGGGAGTAACAACCTTCTGACTCAAGTACTTCTGAGCATCCCAACTCAATACACTGTTTCTCCTGTTGGTAGTCCAAGTAGAAGTATGTCAGTATGATGGAGCTTTGGGTAGGAAACCTGAAGCTCAGTGGCTCCATCCAAATCTGCAATATGAGCAATGGCTTATGAAAACTCCTTTGCCAGTTCTTCCAGGCCCTGTAACCATGACGACATAGTATGCTGCTGTGGCTGAGTCAGTCCAAGTGATACATGTTTGGAGCCTTCAGATAGGGACCTAGGCTCCCCTTTAAAAAGAAATCTCTGAACTGAGAATGAGAAAATATGGGTCTATATCCCATTTGTATGTAGGACCTGTGGTGTTTTCTCTGTGCGCGTCCCAAATAAGGAAATGTTCATTTAAACACCTGCTATTCAGGTCTCTAAGGCAAAAACCACAGACTCTTAGAAGGGTGGATTTGCTTAGATAGGTGAATGTCTGTACCAGACTCAGGGATGAGAACCTAAGACGCAAAGGCTCCGGGTCCCCTGAGCATCCCTGTGGCAGTATCAGAAGGCAGGTAGGTGGCTGGTCACCAAGGAGCAACCATTACCCATATTTAACACACCAATCCTCCCATGTGCCTCTAAATACCTTAGAGTCTTCCAAGCCAAAGCTAAACTTAAAGATACAGACCCCATTTTTTCTTCCCCACTTCCCCAGGGGATGAAAATGGAGATATTCTAGTGTCCCTTATGGAAAGGCCTCCCAAAGGGGATTACTAGGTATAATTCCTCCTGTAATTCCCTTCAACTAGTCCCAAAAGTCCCCTGTCCCTCATGGGTCATGAACCATCATCTCACTGTATTTATCCAAGTCCATTGGAGGTCCAGAAGAAGATACTCTGAGGACAGAGATAAATGGGGCTTACATATATCTGGGAAGCAAGGGTCTTTTTGCTCACATTAACACATGCAGCATATAAGTAGCCCCCTGGTCTAACTTTTTGCCCATGATTTGAACTTATATGGAGCACTGTGAGGGTAGCCACATGGGCCTCAGAAAGATAGCTTTCTGCTCTGCATGCCATTGTGTGCAAACACCTCTGCAAAGGAAACACCACAGCCACTGCACAGCCAAAGAGCAATCAAGATTCCTGTTAATTGTTGCCTGTGATAACATGCCTCGTTACAGGGGTTTCTTTAATGAATCCCTTAATAGATGTCATTAGATATTAAGTGTTACATTGCTTCATCTAAGGAAAAACACTGAAGAAATCTACCATAAAAAAAAAATCTTATACTGAACCAGGCCTGTATTCTGTCCCCAGCAATCTCACTGTCAAGTCTTGTTGGTCTTGGCAATGTCTGTTTCTCTGGCTTCTGAGAGCATGGATCTCTCAAGATGCAGGCCAAGAGTAGGTCTTCCTCCAAGGGAGGGAGCAAAAGACTTTTGAGTTCCGCAAAAGGCACCAGACCCCAGAGGAAACATGTAACCATGGAGACAAATAGATAAACAACCTCTGCTTGTCAACACCCCTCTCATAGGGAATTAAACTCACAACTTCCATGTTAATGATTCTTGTACATTTAATTTCCTGGGTGCCACCTCTGAGAACGTATCTGTGGAGGGAGGAATTTTTGCTTTGTAGAGATGTCTTATTAAGTGAATGCGTGTGAGTTTGTACCTGTCACAACATGATTCCGGAAGCTCATTTAGAACTATAATTTTGGGGAGAGGGGGAAACTGTGGAAATGGTGTCGTGTGGGGCTATCAATGTTTTCTTGATGTCATTTTTACAAGTAGGAGCTACTTGCTTCTTAGCACTAATTATTAATATAAAGATATGCCGTATGAAGCACTCATGGTACGTGTTCTGCTGCACTCAATGTGGGCCATTCTAGGTCATCCATGAAATAAACCATACACCAATGTGAAGGCAGATGTAGGCCAACCAAGCAAGGGACATGACTGCTTATTACTGGCATAACAAAGTCTTACATCAGTATAATGTGCGGGTCTCTGATAACAGAATAGCAGGCATCCATGGTGGGGTGTGAAATGATCAAATTTCTCTTCAAAGTGCCCCACCCCCAACTGGACCACCTCAGACCTAATGAGTAAGAGTTGGTGTTCTTACATGCTCTCAGAGTGATGGATGCACACATTAAAGGTAGCCGATCACAGTTCCAGGGAACCAGTTCTCCAACTTCAATGCATACAGAGAGCAACTGTAGTCGAGACGTGAAAAAATAAATCACACTGCCCTAGGTTTACCCCATTCCAGTAGGGTTGGAATCCTGAAAGGTAAATTAAGGAGTCCGTATGATGTCAAAAGCCCCCAGGGGTTTAAATGGGCAATGAACTCTGAGAACTTCTACCAGAATCAAGATGCTGGTGGTTTATTTAAAGACCTTGGAGAACTTGAGAATCCATGGTCTAATCTTTCCAATAGTTCTGAGTATAGCATATCCTAGTCCACCCTGGACACCTCCCTTTGACAAGCCTGTTGAATCTCCCTATGCATTTCTGCCTACCTCTGAGAGTCCTTAGCCATCCAGAGGACCTTTGTGCATCCCTTGGCAGCCCACTGGTCTCCTTCTGTGTGGTGGCAGTCCACTTGTAGCTTCTTTGGTGGCTTGATCTTACCCAGCTGGCTCGCAGGTAAGGATTACCTTTTTCAAGGACTTATCTAATCAAGGAGTGGGGCTGGGTGATGAATAGGATGGGGGCCTCTGCTCTGTATCCTTAAGCACTTGAAGAATGGTCCACAGATAAGGACCTTACCAATTCTTTGGGTTTAGAGAGGCCTTCCTTTCTTACCTCAAAGGTGTTGGTGTCACTTGCTTTCTAACATACTGACATATAGGTCTTTCTTTCTTTCCCTTCCTGTCTATCTGATCAAGCCAGAAAGGAGAATACTGCTGTCAAGTTCTGTTGATAAGTCTTAACTGACTCTGTAGAAGCTCAGACCAAGTGGAAAGCTATGGATTTTTAACCAGGGCACTTTTGACAGATACCTTTATCTCCTATATACCTTCTCCCGTCTCTCATAGCCATGTAATACTTTTCATTATTGGGGACATGGTGGCCACACATAAGGACTACTTGTCCCACTCTCCTTTGCAGCTAAATGGGAATATGCATGAACCATAGTTTCTAAGAACCTCTCCTGAGCTGTGTGTGTTAGTGTGTCCCTTCTTTGTTTCTTCTCTTTTGCTGCTTGGGAGTCAGGGGCAGTCCTCTTGACGATAGGGATGCCTTAAGGGTGTGGAAGGCACTTAAACTTCGGAGATTCAGGATGTGCACAATCATGAAATGTGCTGCTACTTTGGAAACTAGACTTGCTCTGGGCCTGAATCTAATCCTTAATGATTTGTCACTAATGTTTTCTTTTCCACAACCCCAAATATCATTTCATTTCATTTCATTTGCTTTGCTTTGTGTGTGTGTGTGTGTGTGTGTGTGTGTGTGTGTGTGTTGTTTTCCAAATTACAACACAAGGTTCTGAGATAAGAAACACAGGGCTAAACGTGGAGGGAATCATACCAGGTCTACCTCACAGGATGAAGAATCTGCTCACCACCTGCTGATCCCCATTCAGACCGGAAGGAAAACACTGAAGACGTCTCAGCTCTCAGCTCCTAAATTCAGTGCTTGCTCTTCCTCTACTGAGAGGCTGATTGCTTTGTGCTGCATCCTGGGATGCCTGCTGTTTTATCATGGCACAGGCTAGGGAGACAGAGAACAGCTATTCAGAGCACAGTAGTCAGAGAAAATGCCAGGAAGCATTCTCTGTGCTCCTCACGAGCATCAAGACCGTTCATGTTTTGCCCTAGCCCAAGCTGAGGACATACCCAAGGCCAAGAGCAGTGTGGAGCAAGACAGACGCTGGTCCTCTTGGGCACATCCACATCCAGCCCTACCTGCTCTGTGACCATCAGACTGCCTGCTCCTGCCTCGCTTTCACCACCCCTATTATGTTGCTTACCCAGGGGCCTTTGCCTACTAAGGAACCTAAACAAAGTCATCTGACTAGTGGCCTTTCAGTGATTAGGGACACAGAAGCAAAGAAACTTTTCTGTCCAGACAAAGGGAAGATAAGGAAAGATGGAACTAGGGGTGGGCCTGGGACTAGGTTGGACCCCCAAGCTCCCCAGTGTGACCAAGCCTCAGCACAGCTGTGACATTAGCAGCCATCGTTTTGAGGCCCAAAGATAATTCTTCAGATCAAAGCGGTCCCGTCTTTAGACAATTAGAGTGAAATTGAAGCTCTCCTCCAAAAGAAACACATGCTCTTGTTGTGTTTCCCCTTCCCCCACCCCTGCCTTATTTGATTCTTTATGAACAAATTGGTTTTCAGGGCTATAGAAAGGACCAATTGGAAGCTTAAATTCTTGCTCTCTGCCCCCAGGGTGGATTCACGGGAGTGAACACGTTAGATCTGAAAGCTGACTTCTTCTTCTTTTCTCTCTCTCTCTTTTTTTTCCTTCTTCTTCTTTTTTAAATTGATATCCAAGAATAAAAGAGGACCACGTAGGCAAAGCTGATCAGGGGGAATAAAGTCTCCTTTTAAGCGGAAACCACCCCTCCCCCTACCTTCCCTCCAGAAAAGCCAGACTGTAATTGCTTGCAATCACTCCACACAAATTGTCTGCTCGTGTTTGCTTTTTAATTTTGTATAATCTGGTCCATTTCGCTCTCTCTGCCTTTGAGCTTAACCTTCCTCTTTCTCCCTTCCTCTTATTCGGAGTCAGAGTCAGCCAGACTCACTCACTCTCTCTCTCTCTCTCTCTCTCTCCTTCCCTCCCTCCCTCCCTCCCTCCCTCCCTCCCTCCCTCCCTCCCTCCCTCCTCTCTTCTCCCTTCTTCCTTTAATTCTTCAAGACTATTTTAAAATTATTACTAATTTTAAATGATAGTTGATGGCTCTTCCTAAGCAAAGGCACTTAGAGAAAAAAAAAAAAACCAACCACAGGTCTACTGGATGCAATACGTCTATCCTGTGTCATCATAAATGTTTATTTCTGTGCCCAAAGTAATATAATGCATTAATACTGTTTCTTGAGGTGTTGAATATATTTTAATAAGTAAACGACTGACCCCAGAGTAGGGAAAAATGAACCAGAACCATAAAGATGATTGTTTGGAGTGACAAAGCACCATTGTCTGGGGGTTGCTCAGCAGGTACGTGGTTCCCAGCATCACTCTGGCTTCATCTGCTCTCTTAGCAATGGTGATCTTTGTATTTGGGGTAATATACTGTCCACTCCACCCAAGGCTTCCTTCGTTCTAGGCCCGAGTTTCATTCACATGGGGGCTGATGAATCTAAAGGAGATTCACCAACTGAAGTTTCTTACTTTCCAATAGTGTTTTTTTAAATGAGGGGGGCAGTATAAGAGAGTAAGAGGAGCCTGGGGTAGAGGCAAGACTAGAGGGGAACCTCCCCAGCTGGCCAAGAATGACAACTGAGAAGTTGAGATGGAGGTGTTAATTGTCTACCTGATGAGATCTAGAATAGAAATCCTCGGACTTGCCTGTGAGGGACTATCTCCATTAAGGGTAGCCTCTGAAAATATTTATAAGGGATTGTCTCAATTAAGTTCAGCAGGTCCATCCAATTGAAGTGGGGAGACCCATGCACCAATCAAGTTTGCCTTCCTGCTGCTGTGATGACCCAATTTGGGGAGGAATTGGGTTTGTTTCAGCTTACACTTTCAGGACCAATGAGGGAAGTAAGAGACAGAACTCAAGCAGGACCCATGAAGGAACTGGATAAAATGTTATTTATCGGCTCATTCTCCACTTACTTAGCTAGCTTTCTTATACAGTCAAGACCCACCCACCCACTTAAGGACCAGGTTGCAATTAGTTCACTGGGGCCTCCCACATCACTCATCAATCCAGGCAGTTTCTCATAGGCACGGCCACAGGCCAGTCCAATGTGGGCAATCCCTCAATTGAGATGCCCACAAACAATTCCGGCCTGTTGGTATGTGTCATTTCAGGCATCCACTGCAGGTGGTGGAATATACTTATCATAGGCAAGAAGATGGCTACTACATTCTGGAATAAGTAGTTTATTATAAGCATTCAGCTCTGCCCAACTGTGGGAGGAGCTAGGGAGGTAAGGTATGGAATGAATGTTGAAGAATCACAGAAAAGCCACCGACCCTTGTGGGTCTCACTCACTTCAGGGAGTAGTGGGGGTTTAGGAAATGTCTGGAGGAGAGTCAACACCAGCCAACACAGTTCCATCGAGAAAGGAAATCTGTTTGTTTCATGAAACTGATATTGTCTTGATATTAAAAACAGGCAAAGACGACCCAAAGGCAGGGCAAGCAGATGTACAGGGCAAGCAGGTGTACAGGGCAAGTGCAGGTGTACAGGGCAAGTGCAGGTGACATAGGGCAAGCAGGTGGCATAGGGCAAGCAGGTGGCACAGGGCAAGCAGGTGTACAGGGCTAGTGGAGGTGGCACAGGGGTGGTGCAGTTGGTATTTCTGATGAACCCTTGACAAGTGTTAGAAAATAGATCTTTCAACATATGAAAAGAATTAGATACCTTGATCAAATCTTGATTCTAGCACTTCAACATGAAGTAAATATTTAAAGAGCAACCAATAATCTACTATATTAAATACTAAATATACTATATTAAATATACTATATACTATACTAAATATACTAAAAAATAAACAAGAGTCATGTGATCTTATTAATGACTGCTGAAAGTCTTCAGTCAGAATTTAGTCCCCATACATGCTCTTTACAAAAGGAAAAATTAAAAACTTCCTTAGTTTTATAAACAGAATTTATAGAAGCCTATATAATGCTAACCACAGTCTTGAAAGTCCTAGTTTATATTCTAAGGGGGAAAGAAAAAGAAAGAAGGGGGTGTAGGAAAGAAAAGATGAAGGGAAAAGATGAGAAAAGAAGGAAGAAGAAAGAGAAAAAGATGGAGATGGAAAAAGGGAGAGTAAGAGAGGGACAGAAGGAAAAGAACGATGTGGAGGGAGAGAGGAAGGAATGAAAGGAATTGGAGGGGAGAAGAAAGGGAAGGAAGCAGGGCATTGTCCGCATAGAAGTTCTTGGAACTTCCAAACATAGTAGTAATGCAACTTCCTAGAATAAGCAAGTTCATCAAAGTCACTGAATACAAGAAAAACATAAAAAAAAAATTATAGTTCTGTATGATGTCAAATGGAAACTGAAATTAAAAACACACTGCCCCTTATGATAGCTGAAAACAAGAAGTACTCGGCTGCCAATCTATCAAGTTGTGTGCAAGACTTACTCCCCGAAGAGCACAGAATGCTAATGAGAAAACTCACGGAAACACTTGGAGGACAAGACACAGTAGACTGTCAGCTGGCAAGACCATCTAAAGAAGCTGTGAGCTCGCTCCCCTGGGAGTGGCGGGTAACACTGAGGTCACTCCTGCCAAAATCCCAGAAAGGGATTTTTTGCTTGTTGATTAGTTTGTTGCGAATTCAGGTAACGCTATTCTAAAATGCACATCGAAAGACAAAGAACTATCATAGTGGATTTTGAAAAAGAAGAAGGAGAAGAGAACAAAAGAAAATCAATCCCACGGGATCTAAAGACTTCTTACAGAGTTGTAGTAATCAGCACCATGTGTTACCATCACAGAGATCGATGCAGAAGAATAGAGAACCCAGAAATAGACCTACATGAATATTTCCAAATGATTTTCAGCAATGTTATAAAGCAATTCAATGGAGAGTCAGACTCATGGCCAGTGTTGCTGATACAGTTGGGAACCTATAGGCAAACAAAAATGAAACTCAACCCAAGTGCACGTTTCATAGAAAAAATGAATTCTGAGTTCATTACAGGGTTAAAATACAAAACCAAAGAACTTAGAATTTTCAGAACAAAGACCCTTTCGGATCTACAGCCGAACAATGATTTCTTAGACAAAACTAAAAGTATGATTTGTTTTTAAAGAAAAAAAAAATAACAACATTGGGGCTGGAGAGATAGTTCAGCATTTATAAGTTCATATTACTCTTGTAAAAGACCTGAGTTTGGTTCCCAGAACCCATATTGGATGGTTCACAACCACCTGTAACTCCATCTTCGGGAAACCTGACACTCTTTGCTGGCCTCTGCTGGCACATGCGCAAATGTTACATTCATTCACATAAACGTACACATATACACACAAATTTAAAAAAATCTTTAAAATTCTAAACTGGTCAAAAATCAAGCACTAATTAACAACAACAACAACAAAAAAAGAATGGGACAGTGAACAGACCACCTGCAGACTGGAAGAATATATTTTCAAACCACATTTCAGCAGAGGAACAGTATCTAGACAAGAGAGAATTCTTACAACTTGGCGGTATTGAAGCAGACGAACTACAAAGCAGGTAAATAACATAAACAGACATTCACCAAAGATGGGACACACATGTCGGATAAGCACATAGAAATATGTTCAATGTCATAAGCTGTTCAGAAAATACAAATTAGGACTATGATTAGCTGTCCTCACAAACATCTTAGGATGCATAAAATATGAAATTTGTGGCGACACCAAATTCTGGCAAGATGCAGAAAAGCCAAATTGGATTTTGCTGGTAGGATTGTAAAGTAATACAGGATGTCTTAATAAACAAAAATCACATGATTAGAGCTCCATCTCAACTTCCAGTGGTGCTACCTCCCAATTAATCCATCCTAAATTGAAGATATAAATCAGTTGTGTGTGGTCATATATGCTTGTCATCTCAGCAAGAAAAGGCTGAAAAGGGATGACTTGGGTGTTAAGATCATCCTTGGCTATATAGGAGTTCAAGACTAGCCTAAGCTGTATGAGACCTTGTCTTACAATAAGAAGAATGAGCAAGATCATCAGGAAGAAGAGAGAAAAAAATAGCATACATTGAAGATATATTTAGTACAGTCAAGCTATGTAATACAACTTCTGCCTTAGTTTGGGTTTCCATTGCTTTGAAGAGACACCAGGATCAAGGCAATTCTTACAAAGGACAACATTTAATTGGGGCTGGCTCACAGATTCTGAGGTTCAGTCCATTACTGTCAAAGTGGGAAGTACGGCAGTGTCCAGACAGGCATGGTGCTGGAGGAGCTGAGACTTCTACATCTTGTTCTGAAGGCAAAAAGGAAGAAACTATCTCAGGTGCAACTAGAAAAGAGGGTCTCAAAGCCCAGCCCTCCAGTGACACACTTCTTCCAATAGGTCCACACTTCCTAGTAGTGCACTCCCTGGGCCAAGCGTATTCAAACCACCACAACTTCCCTCCTGATGACCGTACTTAGCACAGTGGTGCTGTAGAGGTGGCTTACCCTTGTGACTGTGTGGCTGACATAGGTCTGAATCTCGCTACCCCTTGCCATTGTCACACAACTGTATAAAACTACACAATTCAAAGTTCATTTCCACTCAATGTGGATTGCTTTTTAGCTCCATTGTGAAGTAGAAAATCACAAGGTGATCCACTGTAAGACCTAGCAACTGTGTTCTTGGTCATTTATACCAACAGAATGAAGACCTATAGTCACACAAAAACCTATGCAGAAACACTCAGGATGCTTTTATTTGAAATAGCCCCCAGACTGTAAATAGTCCAGATGTTCTGCAATAAATGTTTGTTCATCTGATATGTATTCACTATGTGAAAGTCTACTCATCAATAGCTATGGTTCAATTACATGATATTCTTCAACTGGCAAAGTTACTCAAATGCCAAGCAGCTTGGTCATTGCCAAGGACCAAAATGAGGGCAAGGGCAGAGGAAAGTGGGTTCCTGTAAAAGGGCAATGGGGAGAGGGACAGAGCTCTTCCCTGACCTTACTCCACCAAGTCCTGCTTCCCAGTTGGAATTCTGTCCTGTTCCCATATTAGAAACTAGGTAAAAAAAAAAACTAGGTATGCTGTGGTTTGAATGAGAAATGTCCTCCATAGCCTTGTATATTTGAAGAACCAATTTCCAGTTGGTGGTGCTGTTTGACAAGGTTATAGTACCTTCAGGAGGTGCCGCAGCATTGCTGGGAAAGTACTGGTGGTGGTGGTGGTGGTGGTGATGGGGGGTGCTTGAGTTCACATAGTCTTGCTCCATTTCCAGGTCTCTCTCTGTTTCCTGCATGCGGGCATAGATTTCTCTCCACCTCCTGCTTCTGCTGCTAGCTTCCTTGCCTCCCTGGCATGACGGACTCTTCCCTATTGGGAACTGTAAACACACATAAACTCAATCCTCTATTTATTCCTTTTGGTTGTAAAATTTTATTACAGTAACAGAAAAATAACTAACACAAAGTAATGGGAGTTTTCTATATTATTATTTTTTCAGTTGCTTATAGATCCTGTTGTCTCAAACAAGAAAAAAAGTTCAAAAGATCCTATTATTCTCTGAAATTTTCCACATTTAGTTTTTTATTTTATTTATTATTAATATTATTATTATTATTGGGTTTGTTGGTCTTATTCATGGTAACTTGTCCGTTCTATATGTCTCAAATACTCTTATTCTGTCATTTCTCTTCTATATTGCTGGGGCCTCTCAACTGAATATATAGGTGGGAGAGAAGGAAAGAAGCGCCCCAAAGCAGAGGGATGATGGTGACGAGCTCAGCTCACCAGGCAGACTAGCAGAAGCATCATAGAGGCCGCTATGGTCTTCCTATCCTTATAGGTGAATTACAGGAAGAACAGACATGAGGCCTTGTTGACATGTTTCAGGTACAAAGGTTGTTTAGAGCAAGAACAGCCCACTAGAAATCACTTTAAAGTGTCTTTTATTGAAGGGAAGATACCATACCAAAGTATAGGAAAATGAGCTCAAGACTGGAAGGAAACAGGGGACAGGAGGAAAAATGACTGGCCATAGGGCAAAATCGCTCAGGGGTACCAGGCAGAAAATAGGTGAGTCAGAAAAAGCCATCTGTAAGCTGCAAGAGAGGGCACAAGGATCAGGGAGATCAGGAAGGAGGAAGGGAGGAAGGGAGTGCTTAGAGTGAACAAGGGAGAGCTTTTCGCTGTAAAGATGTTACTTTTCTAGTTGCCTAAAGAGGGGACTGGGAAATGTCTCCTATTGGCAGAGTCTGTGAAGTACAAATAGCAATGGTTCGAGCACCACTGTACAAAGTCAGTACAGACCAAAGGCCAGAAAGCATACAGACGACTGAGTTTAAATACTCTTTAGCTAGATCATGTGTCAGTGCTCTCTAAATGAATGATGCTGCAGGGAAGGGACCCACAAGCCAAGACAAACATGTCTGTTCTAAGCTAGCCTGTGTGTTGGGAATTGTCCTCAAATCTCTTATCAGGTCACCACCATGAACTCTCATCTGGTAGGTGACTACCTGTGATTCAGAGCAGTTTCACAGCCTCTCTGGGACCATTCTGGAGTAATATAGACCCACATGGGTGGAAAGAAACCTTAAAGCACATACACTGTAGTCAAAGACAGAGACAGGCTCTTCATTTTACTGTCTTCCCACACCTGGGGCCAGGAGATCCCAATGAGATATTTTCCTCTTGCTCCACTGCTCTGGCTCTGGGTAGGATGCTAGCCCATGAAAGAAAACCATCAGCTTCCTCCATAAGCAACCTCCATGGTCAGAGCAGGACTATGGAGCTTAGGTGGGGATACCAGATCTCAACAGCCTACTCAAGCACAGAGTACAGCTGGCTCCTGCAGGGGACAGTGTTCCTCGTTTCTAACTATGACAGTCAGTGGCTTTCCTTACTCCTAGGCATTATCTCCAAGTATTTTCTTGATGCTTGAATCATCTACTACATCATGCTTATGGGGAGTTAGGAGTCAATCCTTTGCTTGGCTATTTAAGTATTTTGCCTGGGTTAGAATTACAAAACTTAAAGGATAGGTAGGGAGAGAAGTTCCACTCTGACAGTGTATGTATGTGTTTTCCAGTAGTTGATACCTAGTAACATTTCCTAAATCAAACAAACTGTTAAACTAATCATGATTAAGTCTTTTTCCAGATATCAGGGTCCCTCTGTCCAGACCCTGGGACAACTCTTTATTAAGTTTGAGATTATAATTTTAATTTTTCTTTCTTTTATTTTTGAGATTATAATGTAATTGCATTATTTCCCCCTACTCATGCCTTCCCCTAAACCCTTCTATATACCCCTCTCTGCTCTCTTTCAAACTCATGGCCTCTCTTTTCATTATATGTTGTTATATAAAGATTTTAATTTTAATTTCCAAACCTACTTTTCATGTATCTTAGCAGTCCTTAGCAGTAAGGGTTCTAGGCAAAAGAAAGACCATTTCAAAGAGTTTCTGCTGCTGTGGATGTTTTCTGGAGGAGACAGTCTCCATGGTGCCTCAGTTGTCTATGCTTTTGCTTTGTGTAGTATAGAAGATGGTCTCTGTTTACCCTATGGACCTTTCTGTGCTGCAGAAGGAAGTGGATGGATGGGTACTGGAGAAATAGATACATAGGCGAATTGCACAGATACATGAATTCATGGATAGATGAGTATATGGATAGATAGATGGATGGATGGATGGATGGATGGATGGATGGATGGATGGATGGATCGTTGGATGGATGGATCGTTGGATGGATGATGGATGGATGAATGGATTGGTTGGATGAATAGGTGAGTGGATGGATGGATAGATGGATGGATGGATAGATGGATGGATGGATAGATGGATCGTTGGATGGATCATTGGATGGATGATGAATGGATGAATGGATTGGTTGGATGAATAGGTGAGTGGATGGATGGATAGATGGATGGATAGATGGATGGATAGATGGATGGATGTATTGATGGATGGATAGATTATCAGAAGGAAAAAACCCTCTTCCATTTGGAAACTTCTCTATTAATTCAACACATTGAGAGAGTTTTCTTCTTTCCTTTCCAGGGACTTCAAAAGAGAAACCAGGAACAACAATAAAATGTCCGTGTCCTATGACCCTGTCAGTTCTTCAGGAAAATGAGCCCCCCAAAAGTGACAAGATATCCTAGAGGAGGCATCACAAGTCTCCTGACCTGGGAGGAGCCCTGCCACCCATTGACCCCATCAGAGGGAAAAAGCACCTAGTTATCTGCTCCTGTCAGAAACTGTCTGGGACCTAAAGCCTGCTCACTCCAGAACTAGAAAAACCAGAAGAACAAGTTGTTCCAGGTAAGTGATTTTTTTCTACTTCAAGTTCTAAAAAAAAGAAAAAAGAAAATGAAGAATTAAAAGAAATCATCAATGAATTTTATTAAAAACTTGGCGTGCACCACCAGCAGGGATGGTGCTGAGAGGCACTACCTAACCCTGAGTCAAGGACTCCCTACCAGCCACCCCCACCTTCTCCCCTCAAGTCACATTGATGCCCTCAGTAAAAAATAAATTGCTACCAGCTTCTTAACAAATAACCTTTGCGGGGAGACGGGGGAAGAGCAATATTTTTTAAAAGGAGAAAGAAAATTACAAGTATATGTTCTCATGACACAGTTTTAAAAGCTGTTTGTAGCTGATTCGCAATACTGAAAGTAGTCGGTTTTCCATTTGAAATTCTAATAAGGCCTTTGAAGGGTTTGGTGCATCTTACAAAGTAATGGGAATGAAGTGACTTAATTGAACGCAGAGGCTGGGCTGCCTTCTTGGTGGGCATCTGGGTCTGTCTAGTGTCACCTTTATTCCCATGGAGTGTTCTGGAACTGATATGGTCCATAAAAGTGAATATAAAATGGAAAGATCATCATGTGTATTCTGTCGTGTGTGACCATTGCGAGGAGGGGGGGTCTTCATTTTGTAACTCCCTAAATTGTGTGGTCCTGTGCTATGGTAAAGAAGTAGATGAACTGTCTTTTCTGTCATTCCACAAAATCGCCCTCCTGCCCCAAATGATGTGATTATGATGACATGTGGCCTTCTCGGGCCACAGGTACTCTTTCTATAGACTCAGTAGTCTCACTTTTGTCGTGGAAACAAGAGCCTGGTGTGAAAGCCAAATCGCAGTTCCTATCAAGGGTCCTGGTTACATCATAAGTTTATCCGTTCTGTGGTAGGCATGAAACAAAGCCCCAAGAGTCAAAGAAAAGAAAGACATGTTGCAATTTGTAAGGACAACTTCCATTTGTTACTAACTTTTTAAAGAATTTCATATAAGACTATGATTTACATCATTTCTATTTCTTCCTTCCTTTGCCCTCCAATTCTTCCTATTTTCCCCATCAAATTCATGTTTTCCTCTTTATTATTGGTGTGTGTGTGTGTGTATGTGTAAATATAGCCTACTGGCTGAGACTATTTACTTTTGATCATATGTATTGTGTTGCGATTTGTTGTTGTTGTTGTTTAAATGGTTGACCACTTGGCACTGGATAACCTATCCAAGATTTGTCCCTTGAGCTAATTTCCCCTCTCTAAGCAACCATTTATTGCCTACAGGTCTCCATCTAGAGGTAGGGCCTTGGGAGAGTTCCCTTATTTACATGAACTGTCAACAGGCATTATTGTTCTGTTCTTGTTAGGCAACAGTATTGTTGTGATTTTACCAGAATATCTTCCCTGCCATATATAAAACACTATCTCTCGTCAGATGTCCTGGTCCTCTGGATCTTATAATCTTTCCAATCCTCTTCATTGATGTTCCCTGACCCTTCGGTATATTGGTAGTGGCATACATCTGACAGTTGGGTTTGGGCATCCTATATAGTCAGTTGTCTGCATTCTGACTAATTGTGGCTTTCTATAATCGTCTCTGTATGCTACAAAAGGAAGCTTCTTTGATGAGTGGTGAAAGGTGGCCTTTGTACGTAAAGATTTGGATGGAGAGAGAATTCTATCTTACACGCAGATCCTAGCTCTACTTATAGATCTTTTTTTTTTAAAGCTAAGTAGCAAGACTGAACTGGAGAGATGGCGCAGAATCGAACGGTGCATACTGTTCTTACAGAGGACCAGAGTTTGGTCCCCTGCATTCACGTTGGACTGTTCACAAAAGCCTGTGATTCAGATCTAGGGAATCCAGTGCCCTTTTCTGACCCCTGTAGGTGCCTGCAGGTATGTGCATATATTTCACACACATACAGATAATATAAAATACAATTTAAAACTAGTGGGTAGCATTTTCTTGACATAAACGTTCTTGATTTTCATGAAATCTAATCTTGAAAAAGATAAATCAAGGCCAGGGTTAATTTTCTGTAGCAGTTATTTTAATGTAACTAATGCTTAATGATCTGGCTTTCCCAATATTGTATAAATGATGGGAATTTCTTGAGTGTATGCAGAGATTTGTGGATGGAAGGATAAGATATAACTCACACAAATGAGATCCATGCTCTGTTTTGTGTTTCTAGTTTCCTCCTGTCTCTTTGCCATGGACAGTTGGGTGTTTGTTTATTTGTTTGTTGTTTATTCATTAGATTATTTTCTAGCCTTCCAACTAGGAAAAAACCCCACAGTTGTTAGGCACACTCAGAGGGTGTTGAAGGATAAACAGAAGGAGAAGAAATTGAAACAAGTGTAAACAATTCTTTGGAGAGGTCTGGCTGGCAGAATTGGAAGAGGCTTATGTTGTGCTAACTAACCTGAGTAAAATTTCCAGGGAAAACACTGGATTTGTTAGGTCTAGTGATCCAATGACGCTGTTAGGGAATCTGAAGAAACTTCATTGAATAAATGAAGCCCTCATGAGGTTTGTCTTCCTCAGGGATTGGCATGAATTTCAACATTCTTGCTTGCTTAATGAAGTCTGCCAAGGGGGAAAAGCCTGCCAAATTCCTATTAGCCTTGACAGAGTTTCAAGAAGAACATACTTGTGTCCAGATTGTTTCTTCAGAACAAAAAGGAGTTGGTAGTTAAATTGAGGACAAGAGCATGGGCTATACCAGAGCGTTTGAGAATGGTCCAGTTCTCTACGATGCCTTACAATGCATCTTATAATGTGCTAGTATCAAACGGCAATGATGGTGGGTTGCCCTTCCAGTCTGTGGGTAGAGACAGTAGGTACAGAGAAGTAGGGAGATCCATCTCTGTTCTTGATAGCTGTGGTTCCTTTGGGGGACTCAGGGTGATAAGGACAAATAACTGCAGACAAGGCAGTTAGTTCTGTCTGCAGACTGTCCACATGGAGTCTGGTACAAGACCAACCCTAGCACTTTGACTATGGTGGCTTGACTAGTGTGAATAGTGAATAGTAGAACTTCTGCCCTGGCAGCTAGAATTATCCAAAGCAGATGCTTTAAGGTGAGAGGAGAAGAGCCAACGAGACCCCTTAAAATCTGGGCCCAGATCAGCACAGGATCGCTCTCACCATGTACTGTTAACCAAAGTAGTCATGGGATGGCTCATTTTCAAGGTATGGAACAGTATACCTCATCCCACACTAGGGAACAAGGTACAGAAAGCAACTAGTAATAGAATAAGCTTTATTTAAATAAGCAACCCTTTAGAGTTCATGTCCAAAGGGTCAAGTACAAACCCAATAAATCAATTATTCCATAAGCAGGCATTTATCCTTCGAATTACAAGTAGACAAAATGAACAATAGATATTGTGTGGTTAAAGTATAGTTTGACATGAAACACACATGCAAACACCAACACACACACACACACACACACACACACACACACACACACAGAGGCATAGTCAATCCAGCCAAAGGGGAAAAGCTGGATATGGATATGATAGAATTACCCAGCAAGGGGAATAAAAGTAAACGTATAGTGAGAGAGTTAAGCTACGCTTGAAAGGATAAGTAAGAAGACTGTCTAGTATGGTAGTAGAAATGGTAACCCTTGGTCAGGCATAGGAGTATATGCCTATAATCCCAGATACTTGGTAGATTATAAGTTCAAAGCCATCCTGTGTCACTTAGTACGACCCTGTTTCAAGTAAAATTTAACAAAACATCTGGAGTTATGATTCTGTTCAGAGTAGTTGCTTAGCGCAAAGGAGGGCCTGTGTTTTATCTGAAGCACTGAAGGAAAAGGGATAGATGACCATTGCTTAGAAGGCATTAGCTGGAGACACTGTCAATAGGGAGTGAAGAGCCCTTGTACCCAGGCCCTCACTCCATTGGAAACCCTAATGCTCCATCCCAGGGCATGAGCTTCTCCTTTGAAATCAATGGAACAATGGAAGATCACTGCTCTCTGGGTCTTTGTGGCATAGAGAATAGCAGCCGCTTTGCTCTGCTGGCGTGTGGAAGAGATTCTTCCATACCAACCCCCCTGGTTTTAATAGAGGAGAGATTCTTGCCTCTTGTCCTGAAATGCTGCAGCTTCATGAGACAATGCCTGTCACCAGGGCAGGCTGCAAACCTGCCAGAACTACCCACCCACCATTGCTTGCATGCACCACCTTTTGAAGATGCACTATTTGAGATGTGCGTGATTAATTTTTTTTTAAATTTAAATGGTGATTTTTATATACAGATGTTGATGAAAGATGCGTTTTAAAGAAGTAAATTAAAATCTCATTAATATTTCAGCGAGAGTATTTTGTGCTTATCTGTTTCATCTCTGTTTTTGACCTATGGCTTAGAGTTCACAGCACGAAGGAGACAGTAAAATCTGTTCACCATAAAATGTTAATTATAACTAAATTACAGCACAAGCGTTCAATCAGCCACATTAATTCTACATAAAGTGAATTATTGTAGCAGAAAATTTTGAAATGTGACTGAATTTTGTAATCTTCAGTCTCCTTTTTTCCTCCCCACCTCTCACACTAAACCTGATTCCCATGTGTTTATCCCAGAACCCCAGTGTTCTTTGTGCAATAGCAAGCTCACTCACCTGACTCTGTTTTGAAAGTTAAATTCCCCGTATATCCCTCACCTGTCTGGATGCTTGTGAGTCAGACTGAGGTCTCTTTGCTTTGTGGCAATGTTCTTACAATGAAGGTATTGGGCTTTTTCTGTGATACGGTTTCCCCACCACCACCACCATAAAACATGGCCCAAATGCATACACGTGTTAATATTCTTAAAACTTTGATTTGGCGGGCTGTAGAGATGGCTCAACCATTAACGGATAGGCTCACAACCAGAACTTCAAGAACTATGATCTTGCCCCTAAATCTATATCTGTTGAAAAGTTGCAAATTTGAACATTTGTGCTTTCATGGCCTAAACCCAACATATGTCACATCTGGCTTTCTTTCAGGCGACTGAGAAATACTTAAACGTAATCAAAGAATGGCAGCATAAGAAGAAGAAGATGATGAAAAAAAAAAGACAAAAAAGTAATTTAAAAAATGCCAAAAAAAAAAAAAAAAAGAGTGTAGGTAGCTTGTTCTGTCGGCTCCATTAATTGTATTTTAGCAGCAAAACTCCTGATGCTCCCATGAACAAGAGTACCACCATGAATTTAGCATGTCATTAGAAATGGGAGGCCGCTCCATGCTAATGGGATATTTAATGCTGTGATAGATGCCATTAGGTACTAATGGATACAAGGGCCAGGAGGGGCTGCAAATTTTGCAAAAAAAAAAAAAAAAAAAAAAAAATCCCAGGGAACAAATAAAAGTTTTCATTATGTGGTGCTGCTAACAGCCACCCAAATTCATTCTACAAGCAGCCTGAAAGCATCACACAGGAGTTCCGGACCTGTCTATTGAAACATTGCATCACAGATCGGGCCTAGGGCATCCCATGTGTCATGTCTGTGTGGAAACTGTAGTCCTATTTTGGAGGATCCCTCTGTAGAGCTGAGGTTTGTGAGACAGAAGCTGGGCATTCACCAGCCTCACCATCAGCTATTTGAGCTGCAGGCACTTTCATACAGATAACCTCACAAGAACAGAGGGACCCAGAGGTGCAGAGAGCACCACCCATGTGCCCATTGCCTCCCAGTGACCCGCTGTGGTTAAGCTCCTTCTTCCCCTTCACAGAAGGTACAGACTTTGTTCCAATCCCATGGGTAAGCTCACAAAACTCCACAGAAGTCTGAAGAGCTGGGAAACACAGAAAGCTTCACATGAGGAAAATGCATTAATAACCGCATTAATAAGGAAAATGAAATGACGAGAATCACATACTATTAAGAGAGAAAAGTCTCCTTCTGTAAGAGGGATGAGGGAAGGAATTTTCAATCTGCTAATGGTTGAAGCTGTTAATCTGCAGATATGGGATGTGGGGTGAGCATGGGGTGGGCTTGGAGTAGGCTCCTTTGATAGCCTTAGATACCCCAAGGATTAAAGTATCTGAATGAGCCTTAGATCCTGCTGCTAAAGTACAACAGGCAGCCTTTCTGAGGACTCCGATCTCCTGAAGCAAACAAAGGATAAGAAAATACGGTTGTGTTGAATGAGGCTTGCTTACCATGGAACACTAAGCAAAATAATGGCAGGTAAATGGAGATGATTATAAGTCTTCAGTTGTCACCTCCCTCCTTTGCTCTGCCCCAAATTCACAGGGTCTTCTTAACTTCTAATTTCCTTCTTGGTCCCCTAGAAAATCATGAGGACAGTCATAACCTGGCTTAAGAATCCTGTTGTTGTGGTTGTTGTTTTTTTATTTCAGTAGAATAATAACTTTGTGTGTGTGTGTGTGTGTGTGTGTGTATGAAAATGACACCTCCCCACTATGCAGAATTTAAAATAGTCAAATCTGAAGAAGAAAACAAAACCTTACCAACTCATTCGCCACCCCAAGACAGACATCTTTTGATTCTGTGACCACTTTCCACAGAATCTATTTGCCTTGGAGGGGAAAGAAAGAGGTTGCACAACAGAGGCAGAGAAGCTGAGTTTCAAAGAAACTGAAATTTGAAAAGGATTGTGGGGAGTCTGATGACTAATTGTTTCCTGAAAATGAGGTGAGAGAGCAGGTTTAGTGTGCTCAGCCACACACATACCCAATGGACATACTTACAGTTGATAGCTGTGGGCAGAGATGGATGGGTTAGTATTGAGTTTGGTGATAATTTTTGGTCCACACAAAAAGCAGATTGCCGTAGTTGTGTGCCTTTTACTTTTCAATCAAATGTCAGCATGAGAAGATATGTGTTAAAAGTCAGGAGTCTTGGGTGCATTTTATGTGAGTGTGTGCATGAATGTGTGCATCTGGGAGGTATGTGTGCATACATGCAAAGGCCAGAGGAAGATGAAGGATTGTTCACACCTATTGCTTTTTATTCCCTTGAGATGGGGTCTTCCATTGAGCCTGGAACTCACCACATTTTGGCTAGGCTATGGGCCAGCAAATGCCATCTCTCCTCTCTGGGTCTGCTCTTTCTGCCAACATTGATGTTACAGGTACACGTGGCCCCTCCTGGCTGCTTCTGCCGGTGCTGGCATCTTAACTCAGGTACTCCCACCCGGACAGCAAGTGCCCTCACCTTCTGATCCTTCTCCCTATTCCCCAGAATTATTGACTTTAGTGGCACTAAGCTATTCTACTAGAAATTAAAAGAAAATCTATGAAGGTAAACTCAAAAGCATTTGTGATGTATTTAATGGATTTTATGCAAAATTTATTAAAATATAGCTCCTAATCTATGATTCAGGGAAAACATTATCTAGATCCATTTTGTGTGACATCATGTTTCAGACTTAAACACTACTGGCCAACACCCTGCTTAAAGCACAACCATGTACCCTAGCACATAGCTGCTATAGAACATAGCATGTGGCACATAGTGGATAGAATTTTCCACTTCTATCTCCTGATATTGTCTGGTTGTTATTTTACTTTGTCCTGATCTGAGACATTTTCCATTTGTTATGAAGCTACAAACCCCTCATTTGCTTCTAGACTTTTATGTCTCTGTTTATAATGATTCACTGGTCTCTGTATTTTGTGTTTATGATTTATCTCCTGGTTAGACCAATCTTATCTTGAAGTAGAATTGTCCTTTATTGTTATTTTGGTTGTTGCATATATGCTTATATTTGTAAGGTAAAGCATGATAATGTGGCACGTATAAATATTATATAATGATAAAATCAGAAAACCCAGCATCTTTCCTTGGTGATAACTTCAAGCTCCTGCCTACCAGTTCTTTATAAATAAATCTATGCTGCAGAGGTTGTAGACGTGGCTCAGCAGTTTGGAGAATGTGCTGCTCTTGTAGAAGCCCAGCACCTTTGGCTTCCTACAACCCCAGCTGCAGCAAATCCAATGCCCTCTTCTGTCCTCCGTGAGCACTGAACACACCCCACATTGCTACACATATACACATAATTAAAGCATAAAATCAATATTTTAATTATGTATTTAAGTATATAGCAAATTATGGTGAACTTTACTCAAACAACTATGCCAACACACATGAGAATTAATTCCTCCTGTCTATCTGTGTTTTAAATCTGTTACTCACCCTCTGTCTAGCCCATATTTTCCTCCCTTCCTATCTGCCAGTCACTGAGTATTTTTAAGTAACTATTAAGAAAAAGTTCAAATGCTATGTTTTAATCTTTTGCATGCCTAAGGATATTTGTGGTCTATATATTTAATAAAAGCACATTTATAAGGAAATAAAATAAAAAAAGAAATTGATTTAAAATTAAAATCAACTAACTTAAATGAATGGATAAAAGGATGCTTTAGCAAGGTATAAAATTTTGGAAATTATACATTGTTTCTCTGAGATCTTTGTGTAGACCTTTGTCTGCTGTGCCCTGCCACTAACTAGTATCATTGAATCACACTTTTGGTTTATAGATGAACTCATCACTGCCACACCATGTGTTTGAGAGTTTCTCTTTCTATGTTTGAACATCAAACTCACTGGATATTATAACCAGAAAGGCAGTTAAACCAAAACAAAAGAAAAGAAACAAATGAAAAATACTGGGAAATATCACTTTCTTATCTTCTGGGAATTAAAATCTATGGAGAAGACTAATACTTACCCAAATGTTCTGCTTATAAAGACTTACTGAATGAAAAACGTTTTCACTAGCCTCTCAACTCATAAAGACAGATATATCCAACATCATCCAATTTGAATCAGGTTTTCACAGAATACTTATACTGTGCCTTTACATTGCTACATGCAGCTACATGCATCTCTCTCTCTCTCTCTCTCTCTCTCTCTCTCTCTCTCTCTCTCTCTCTCTCTCTCTCTCTCTCTCTCTCTCTCTCGTTTCTGCTGCCTTTGGACCTGTAGCAAGGTGGAATAATATAGCAGGCAGCAGACAGTGACTGCTAGTCACTAGGCAGTAGCCAGGAAGGAAAGGAAGCACGGTCACAATTCCAATATCCCTTTCAAGGACATGTCCCTAGTGCCTAAGTCCCCCCCACACACACACTTCAGGCTCTACCTTCTAAAAGTTTACAAACTAACAGCACAAAAGCTGGTGACCAATGCTCTGACACGAGTCTTCAGAGATGTTCATCACCATAAGATGACTTAAGAAGTCTAGCTGCTCCTAGGAAGTCTAGGTTGATACTCCTTCTTCCCAAGCTTCTTCCCAAGCTTCTTCCCAAGTTGTGAGGGATTTGGGGAGACTTCTGGACTTTCTTTCCCATTAAATCCATTCTAAGATAGAGAATATACTTGAATACAACATTGTAGCACACCAGAGTCATTTTCCTGTCTTTCCCAGGCTGATGCTTTTAAGTTTGTAGTTAGAGGCTTTGGCCTGTTCTTCAACTGTTGCTGTTGAGAATTGTCTTTTCCTTCAGCATGTCCTCTTCCTTTTGTAAGATATTGGAGCCAGGTGGCTCTGTGGTTCTAAAACTACTCCAACCATCACCCCTCAAGGCCAAGATTTTCTGTATTAATACCAGCACTGTTGCTATGCCAGTCAAATGAATGTGCGTCTTTATTTCTCTCAATGAAGTAAATACCCCAGCAATGTGTAATGCCACTTATGTGTAATGTATAAGCCACATATCTGTAATGTGATACCAAGAATGCAGATAGCTACGGAGAGTCAAAAGAGAGGAAATAAGGATGATACTAAGAAGCTCTTTATCAAGCATCCCCCTTTTGTGGGCACCTGGAACTTGATGTCCTGGGTAAAACCCAAGGAAGGGTATGGACCATATGCCTAAGAGAAAGAGAGGCAGTGGGTGTACATACTGATTCCTATTATCCATAGACAGATACCTGCTCCCATGTTTGATAATTCTCTCCCACCGCCTACCTACTGCACACACAAGGAAAGTAGGAGCTGGATATTAAAACTTTTGGAGAGGCTCAGGCTCCAGCAACTGCCAGTTCTGCTATGAACAATTACATGGTAAAAATCTAAGAGAAGATGGCCAGAGTGAGCTACATGATTGTGAACTTCAGACACTTTGTTGTGTGGAGAAAATGAGACCAGGAAGAGAGGAATAGAATGCCCTTAGTTCTGGTGTGTGATCCAATCAAGTTAGTTGCTGACAACAATATAGAACTTAGTTATTGACCCCAACTAGTTGGCTTAATGAATGTCAGGGCTGGAGAGATGGCCCAATGGTTAAGAACACAAGCTACTCTCTTAGAGAACTGGAGTTTGGTTCCCAGAACCCACTAGACCACTTATAACTCCTGGAGATCTGATATACCCTTCTGGCCTCCCCAAAGATATAACATAACACACATACACACACACGTGCACACACACACACACACACAAATAAAAAATATCTTTTTTAAAAATTTATTTAATGAACGTACCTGTAGAAAAAAAAAGCAGCATTCTTTTGGGAGGTCTTAGAAAACATAGATGGAAAAACAATAAGATTATATGAATATATGTGGATATAGATAGATGATAGATAGATAGACAGATAAAGAATTTCTACATGTACATGTAATGCATACATGTATAAATATATATGTATATACATGTATAAATTATATCCATCTATAGTCCTTGATATCCATTAGATATTCTATGAGTCCCTGCAGACAAAAGAATCTGTGGTCTCTCAAGTCCCTTATACAAAATGGCATAGACATTTTCATAAGCTATATGCATCTTTCTATATGCTGCAAATCATCTCTACATCGCTTACAGTGCTGCACACAGTGTAAACACTGTTTATGCTTTATTGTCCAGGGAACAATAATAAGAAGTCTATGCATGTCCGGTAGAGGTGTAAATTTCAAAACCCTCTTTCATCTGCAGGTCATTGCATTTGCAGAGACAGAACGTGTGGATGTGAGGGGAAAGCTATCCGTATGTGTGAAAAGAGTTTTATCCAAGGTGAGCTCAGGTGAGAGGGCACAGGAGCAAGTGCACTTGCGTGTGATGTGTGCTGTGCGCGTGCTGCACGGACACTCCACTTGAGAGCACCGAGAGTGTCGCTCAGCTGCCTCCCATCAGTTTCCACCTGACACCAAAGGACCACATCTTTCTTCTGGAGGCCACGGCACAAATCTACTCAGCTAAAATTCTACTTTCAAATAATCTTCTTTTACAAAGATGTCACGCTGAGTTGGGTTTTAGAAAGGACCTGACTTTTGACTGCTATGTATCTCATATATTTGAATGGAGTTGCAGAAACCCAATCCCTTTCCTCTCTGTGAACTCTCTAACCTGGTGGCTACAAAGGGCTGAGTTACATTAACACTAAGGGGAGAAACCTAAAAAGATCTCTATATTCATTGGTTAAGGTGGAAAGAAAATTCTCATGCCTATAACAAAGCTAGGTGATTCCAATCAGCTATTTTGCATATAAGGTGATTGCACATGTATAATTGTGTATATATAGAGACTTTTATAAATATGAACATTAAAAGTATATTTAATGATATAATTATACTTTCTATAATATAAATATTGATAGTTTTATATATTTAATACTTTCTAGTCCATCATATGTTGTGTTATATATGATGTACTATGTTCATTTTATAATTAATATATTCTATTAAATACATCTTATGTGATATATTTATATATCTCATATATATCTTACATAATATATCTTATATGATAAGTAATAGTCAACTAAGACTATATTAATGTTATATATCATTAAATCATAGTAGAAATATATTTTCAATTAGAATTACTAAATTTCATTATGTAAGTTCAAATATATCTAGTTATATTTTAATAGAAAAGTGTTTTTCAAAATCCCCACCCAGGAGATCATGTATTTATGTCTATTCATGTGATAATTACCTCTAAATTGTGGGTTTTAGGACACTGAATAAATTACACATACTAAAAATCATTTTACCAAATAAATGCTAAATTTAGGATTCAATTGGTGGGAAGATTGTTGTATGTATCTGGTAAAATAAAAAAACAATCAAAGAATAACCCATGCCCTCCTCGGATATGGTAGGATGCTCTGAGCTATTTGTAAATAACTCATCCCCACATTCATGAAGGGGAGAAGAGAGAAAAGAAAGAGGGAAACTAGTCAACGTGAAACACTCGTGGGAAACGGGAACGAGAACGGCTTCACAGCCATGGGGGCTCAGTGTTGAACTAAAGCTTCAAGAGATGGTTGGTCAGACGTCACCAAGAACTTCCTGTCAGGCTGAGGGGCTAGTCATCAGAGCAAACCTGGAAGTGATCTTGAGGATTGCCCACATGTGGAAAATTCTAGAAAGGCGCTACCAACTCTGCTAAAATACTTACACAAAGGATCTAGGTGCTTTTATAACATATTCCCCAATATATTCTGACTATTTTCTCAGGGGAGGGTTGTTTATAAACAATATAAATAATGACTATTAGTAATATAAACATTATTGTGCCTTCCCTTCACAAAAACGTTTCAGTGGTCTTCTGATCTTTATAAACATTTAAGGCTATCCCAAAGGCTTGCAAAGTTGTCATATATCACTGACACATTAAATAGAGCCCTAGATTCTTCCAGGAGTTTGTATGTTGTCATGGAATCATCAGTTGTGGATTGGGTATGAGACATTCCCCACTGGCTCATGGTTTGAAGGCTTTGTCCTTAGTCAACCTTGCTGTTTGGGATGGTTAAAGTCAAAAGCATGCTACCCCTGACTCCTTCCTCTTACATGTCACTGCTTTCTGACTGTGCTGACATAAATGTCCCTCTTCCACCACTCACTCCCACCCCTGTGATATCCTGCCCAAGCACATAGTTAAATATTAATATGTACACTAAATGAGTATAAATTATATAAATATAAAAAGTAGATATAAATTAGACCCTCTGAAACCCTGAGCCAAAATACATCTTCTTTTCCTTCTGTCAAGAATGTGGTCCCAGCAGTGTAAAGGTGGCTAATACATTCCTTCAAATTCATGTGTGGAAGTTCTAACTCCTGTTAGTACAGAGTGAAACTGTATTGGCGATAATAACCTTCTGAGTGTGCAGAGGCACAATCATGTGAAGACACAGGGAGCTACACACAAAGAGAAGGGCCTCACAAGAAAGCAACCCTGGCTGGGCATGGTGACGCACGCCTTTAATCCCAGCACTTGGGAGGCAGAGGCAGACGGATTTCTGAGTTCGAGGCCAGCCTGGTCTACAGAGTGAGTTCCAAGACAGCCAGGGCTACACAGAGAAACCCTGTCTCAAAAAGAGAAAGAAAGAAAGAAAGAAAGAAAGAAAGAAAGAAAGAAAGAAAGAAAGAAAGAAAGAAAGAAAGAAAGAAAGAAAGGAAGGAAGGAAGGAAGGAAGGAAGGAAGGAAGGAAGGAAGGAAGGAAGGAAGGAAGGAAGGAAGCAACCCTGCCAATATTTTGAACTCTCATTCAGCAGGCTATGACAAAATATGTCTCTGTGGTAGGAGTCCATCCCCACCCCAGTCCAGACACTTTGTCATGGCAGCCCATGCAAACTCATACATGGCACGTCTCTCTCATATTTTCTCCCATCCATTTTGAGTCTTTTAAAAAGTGAAGCCTCAGACTCCTGCTGGTGTGGAAGTTTCCAAGCACCGGGCTATTATTTCCTTTGTCTGTTGAGTGCTCGCTGTAAGAGACGTTGCTCTCCATGCTTGTGTGGCACAGTTACACTTACACAGTATTTCTTTGCAGGTAGAACTTTCCCAGATCCTTACATCTCCAGTCAGTGGCTTACAGCAACTAAATGAAAATCATCCAGACAGTCAGCAGCAAGGCTGGTATTGGAGTCAAGCTTAAGATGTTCACTTTCAGGGATGTCCAGTGTGGGATGGCCAGGGGCAGACAGTGGCTTCATACCATGGCTGATTTGTCTCTCCTGTCAGGTGATGTCTTATGGGCTTCCCATTAGTGCACGTTACTACCTTTAGCTAGATATTTGTGCATGTAGCCTTCTTACTTGATCTACCTGGAAGCTCACGGGAGGCAGGTTCTGGGCTGTCCTTTCTAGTTACAGGGTTTGGGGTGTATGTGTTGATTAACAGGTTGGTTATATGTAGCTTTTAGCCAGAGTCCAACTTATCACCTGGCTTTCAACATTCTCCAAATAAATGTAAAACTGACAGGACACATACAATGTCAATCAGGTCTTTGTTAGATAAAGACTAGGAGGGTGTATATATAAAAATAATACCGTGGGTTGAGATTATATTACAATCATAATTATAATATTTATTATATTTATATAGCATCTCTCTCCCTTCCTCTCTAAGGGGCTCATAGTCATTTGCAAGCAGTGGGCCTGATCCTGCTGCTAAATAGAAAATAAATTGCTTATCTCTTGAAAGAGAATTAACTCTTTCAGGGCACTGGGGTACCATTTAGTAAATTAATAATCCTCTAAATGACACTCCAGATACACAGGATCCCCACTTATAAACCTGGAAAATGAACGCATTCCCAGTGCTTAAAAGAAATCGGGGCATGCCTAACAGAAATCAGACTGCAAGCTCAGAATACATGTAATGGACTCATCTCTCGCCTCTAATAACTTTATGTTCATTCTCATGGAAATCCGTGCGTGATGGAAGATGATTGTGTTTGCTAAAAGCTGGCACTTCTGATCTTTTAATCTACTAATATGAGAGCAATAAATGGGAAGGAGTAGATGATGAGCAAAGGCGAGCGCCGGTGTCTACGCGCACAGGAGCCCTGGCGGTTTGCTCTGCTAAACGGATTTTGAGAGGATGATGACCTTTTCCCCAAAGCCATTTGGAAGGCTGACCTTGACGTTTCCAGAAAATAGTCCTCCCCTTCCAAAGGAGCGCTTAGTGCACTGGAAGTCACCTCAGAGCGGCTCTTCTTGGATCCCTGACAAAAGTAGGTTAGGGGCAGATAGCAATGAAGAGGGGCATTTTCTGTGTCAAAAACCAACCTCTTAGTCAGTCGGGAATGAAGCCGAGGACATAGACAAGTAACTCAAAGCTGCCAGACAGAGACCTTCCTAGGTAACTGTAAAGCAACAGAAATGAAGAGGAAGAGACGACAGCTACTCAAAATGCTTGTCCAGCTAGCCTGAGGACCTGGACTCAACCCCCCACCCCCGCCCCAGGATTTGAGTTTAAAACAAAACAAAACAAACAAACAAAAAACCCAGCCACATGTGTTTGTACATGCTTGTAATTCTAGGAGGGGTAAGAGACAACAGGATTCCTGGGCCTTGCTGGTTGGCCAGCCTAGAGCATTTGACAAGCTCCAAGGCAGTAAAAGACGTTGGCTAAAACAAAATACGAGCTGTAGACAGCACAAGAGAAATGACACTCGAAATTTTCCTTTAAATTTTACACATGCAATCATGTATGCATGTATTTGTCTACATGCACACCTGTGCATGTGTGTGAGACACCCCCCCACACACACACACACACATACACAGACACACAAGAAGTCATTAGTGCTGAGTGGATCCACTGGGTTTTTTTTTTAAAAAAAGCAGATCAACTTCTGTCTTCCATGACTATCCCTTTCCATTCCCCCCTGAATATGACCCCCATCTCATTATACATTTCTAGAGTTCACTCATTGACTCGGATGCCTCTCAGAGTCTTGCTTGTCCGGTGCTGCTGCACTGAATTCTGATTGTGATTCAGTCACACGTTATTGATTGTTGAGGCTTTCAGTTTATGTGCAATGAGATAGAATTTGGAAACTGGCGGTGTCTTATTGACTTTCTGATTTGCGCTTCTGGGAAACTCACTGGATGGTCAGACGGCTTGCTAGCAGGTAGCTTGATAGTTCAGTAAACACAATGTAGTTATCTCTCCAAAATGTGGGCCACTCCTACATAGGCCCCTCTTTAGATGTCACACGTGTGAGAAAAACATCAGCCTCGGTTACTCTACCCAATGACCTCCATCCTCCATCTTAGCCTCTTTCTGAAGCTTCCTCGCTTTCCCTTGCCCCTTCTTGCCCCGCTGACAGTCAGATGCCAAGGGCCTCTTTATACAAAAGTGAATTTTTCAAGAGAAATCTGCTATGTAAGTCCGATTTCAGCAGCCTGCACACCTCTGAGCCCCTCAAACTCCAAGGAGCAGTCTTAAAGAAAAGCATCAGCAGGCTGCTAAGAAGAAATCAAGCCGATCAGCAAAATGTCTTGGAAAGCTGAGAAGGAATTATGAGCCCCATAATAGACAAACAGCCTTTATTTTCCAGTAAGCAACATGACTGGCAACAAAAATAAACACTGATGGGGAAAGCGTGTGCTCGGTCTAATTGTATAATTGAAGGTTGCTTCTTTCTGTACATCACACGGGGACTGAAATAGCAAGGCGACCGCAAGCCGCTCCGCGGTCTCCCTCTCACGTGGGCGTTTTTGCATGTGCTTGTGCTATGGCATGAGTATGGGTTTAAATAAACCGAGTCTGGGGATTCTGTCCCCGAGATGGGTCACCCTTACAAAATGACAGTCGGAGGTAGTAAGTACATTCAGCTCAAAGGTAGCCAAATGAGAAGAGAAACGGAGCTGCAAATTCACCTTTCCCGTGACAGTTCTCATCTTCCAAATGCTGGTTAATCACCATCTAGGTGATAAACAAGAGAGCCTGGTCAGCAGCACCCTTCTGCTGACGGCTCTTCTATCTAGCAAGTTCCAAAGGTGATAGATTCCTTACCCCCTTCCATGTTGCTGATGCTAGACCCTCAGAGAGTTTCCCCCAGAAAGCTGACTCCTATTCATTTCTTTGGCTTTCCAGAGGAGGAAAATGCTCCCTCCCCTACGGAAGGCTATGTCCAATGAAGGTGCTGCCTTCATGTCAAAATCCCCGCCCCTTCCTTTCTGCTATCCTGTCACTCACAGGTTTGCGGGATCCAGAGTGAATAGTAGTCAGTGGCTTCTGGGTTCTGACCTTTGTCTCTGTGATCCTGGCCACTACTTTCTTTACTATCCTGTGACTATGGGCTCCTCTCCAGTGGAAAACATCAGCTGTATATGGTAACAGACAAGGAGTTTCCGCGAGAAGTGCTTGGGTTTCCAAATTATTCATTTGCATAATTCTTAAATTTCCAAGGGGTTGAAAAATGTAGGAAGATCTTGAGGTTCAAAAACCCTAAAACTCTGAGTTTTAGTGTGACCTCTCACGTTGTGGTGACTCTCCAACCCTAAAATTATTTCATTGCTACCTCATAACTATAACTTTGCTGTTATTGTGAATTGTAATGCAGATATCTGTGTTTTCTGATGGTCTTAGATGACCTCTGTGAAATGGTTATTTGACCACCCCCCCCCCAAAGGTTAAGAACCAGTGTCCTACACCAAATTACTGGTGATAACTGTTATTAATAAAATTAGACTATCTTTATTTTTAAAAAATCCAGGTTTTCAGAGTGCTTGTATTTTACCAAACTTGTAGGTGGTTAAATATGATTTGCTTTTGACATTTTTTTCCTACCAAAATTAAAAGTGATGAATATCCACTAGAAGTTAACCGACATCAAATTAATACTCCATGATTTCTTTTATCTTATGATTTTTGGTGATTTGTTCCATATCTCCTCCTTTCCTGGACGTTGTCACCTTGGTTCAAATGGATGAGACAGTATTTGCACCGTTATGAGTTTCTTTTGATTGATGGACTTATCCTAGAGACCATGTTATCAGCATCCATCCTCCTACAAGGAACCAGCCTTCCCAGAGAAGAACCAATTTTTGTTTTCCACTATTTGTGGCTAATCTGACGTTGTGATAATGTCATCAAGCTGTATTCTTTTTTTTCTTGATGAGCTGGAATTCTCTGGAGCTAAGACTCGCAGGCATGGGAGAGAGTGATAAACAGGAGGCATAGAATTAGGCAAATTCAGTTTTGACACCCCCTGCCTGGGATGTAAAATTGATGGGAGCACATTTGTCATTCCTGAGGTATCGGGCATCCTCCAAGTCACTTGATTTTCAAATCAAACTCTATTAGAATATGTGAGTCAAGGAAAAGACGCCAAATGAAAGGATGAGCATTTACGTTGGATGAGAACATTACTCTTGTTTTTCAGCCTTTATTTGTATTGGCCATCGGCTTAGGAGAGGGATTTGATTTGAGGAACCACTACAGAAGAGTCTGCAAAGATAAGTTTGCTCTGTAAATATCCTGGAAGGAAAATAATAACAGATATTAATGTTGTTAACATGGGAGAAATTAAAAGTACACCCCATGTAGGAAATGGTGAGATCTGACGTTCTTGTGATGAATGTTTGCCCCTTTGCTAACAGTTTTGTCCTCGCCGAAACTAGATTTGTTGAAGGAAATATTAATAGTAATTGTTATATAGACCACTTCTGATTGGTGGCAACAAAACAAAAGGCTTAAAAGTTACAGGGGAAAAAAGTATGTAGCAAAAAGATATGATAAATGCTTCACACACATAAGGAAGAGTTTCCACTGCAACGTGGAAAATGTTAACAATGCTTTGGTAATGAATAGATAAGCTCTCCTTTTTTGGGCCATATTTGTGTGTGTGTGTGTGTTTATGATATATATATATATATATATATATATATATATATATATATAAAACATGTAAATTGTTACCATATATATAGGAATATTTTTTAATATTAGTTTTAGCATTTTTTTTTTAGAGTGTGCCAGTTGAAGACAGAAGATACCAGAAAAGGAATTGAGTGTCTTAATTTTGTCTTTGCTGCTTGGCACTTGTAGGGCCTTAACTGTCCTTTAATCTCTCTAAACCTATGCCTTTTTCCACTTAAAGTAAGGTTGCAATCCAAAATCAAATGTCTGCTATTTGCAGGAAGTCCAGTGACTAAGAGTAAGTATCATACAGAGGTGGTTCTGGTTGGAAGGGTGAGGCAGGTAGACTTCCAGCCAAGAGACTGTGGAAGCTTGAATCTAAGCAATGCCATTTGATCAGTAAAAGGCAGCTGAGGCAAGAAGAAAGAGGTTATTAGCACTTGGCTGGGTCAGTGTCACTTCAGGGTGTGTATCCATAGGATCAGCCTCTGCTTTGGTGAGTCTAATGATCATCTTCAGTGATGTCCTGAGCTTCTCCAAAATAAGACATACAGGGACTGAGGAGATGGTGCAGTTGAGTAAATGCTAGTGGAGCACGCATGGGGACCTGAGTTCAGTCCTCAAAACCCATACAAAAAGCCTCAAGATGCTGCTCTTCTAGAGGACCTAAATTCAGTTCCAAGCACCCACATCAGGTGACTCACAATCACATGTAACTCTAGCTCTAGGAAAACCAGTGGTCTCTTCTGAATTCTACAGGCATACACACACGTGTGCGTGCATAGACACACACACACACAGAGACACACATCATTTTTAAAGCTAGAAATGCTGGTGGCCAATTGGAATCCCAGCACTGGAGTGGAGGGGATAGGAAGATCTCTGGAGCTCCCTGGCCAGTCCGCATAGCCCAATTGGCAAACCCTAGATACCAGAAAAAGACACTATCTCAAAGAACAAGGTAGATGGTTCCAGAGGATAACATGTAAGGTTGACCTCTGGTGTTCACATGTAAAATGTATGTGTGATGCCCCCCAACACACACACATGTATGCAAACATGTTAGCACATACACAGAGAAACTGTGGATAATTTCCATCAGCATACTAGAGAACAGAGATAAGCACAGAGGAGCCATCCCCCATGTTTGCTAGGATATCCACTGACTTTATGGCATCAAAGGTCTCAGGTTTCAGAGTAGCCAAGGAAAAGGAGGCTCCCAGGGAGGTGATGGGCAGCAGCTGTTAGCTGGGCTATGAGACGATTCATCATCCACCCAAGGAATGGCAGTAGGTAGCAGTGCTCACACGGAGACATCAGTACTATGAGGTTGCCTTTGAGGTCCATTAGGCAGCTGAGAATTCAGCCTCAGATGTTCTTGAGAGGTAGGAACCATCAAAGGGGCAGGTGGCAGATCTCAAAAGATGCTGAGAAGTTGATTTGCAAGACCAGTGAGACCCAACCCCAGTGATGGGGTGACCTAAGGCAGAGGCCATGATTCTGCTACAGGAGACAAGGACCAGAGCCTGGGAAATATGATCCATGACCTTGGCTTAATCTTAGTAATCTCTACCCAGAGTACGGTTGCCCTTCACGGGACGTTTGATTCTGGAATGGCAAAACAAGACAAAAGGGTGCTACTGGCCACTGGTGGTAGAGAACACAGGCACTTCTCTGTGTAGGGCAGTCTCAAGATTTAGAATTGGTTGATTCATATATCAAGAGTACAAAAATTACCAAGAGTACAGAAAAAAATTCTACCTTTTTTGAATCAATTCTTCATGTCCATTCATGTGACCTGGAAAATTACAGACTCTCCTTGGATACCATGTTGTATTGGTTGGTTAGTCAATTTGGTACAAACTAGGGTCATCTTGGAAGAGGAAACCCCAACCAAGAAAATGCCACCATAAAGTTTGCTGGACCTCAGCATGTAGGCAAATCTGAAGGGACATTTTCTTGATTAATTATTGGTGTGGAAGGGCCCAGCCCACTGTGGGCGGTACCACTTCTAGGCTAGTGTGGTCCTGAGTTGTATGAGAAAGCAGACTGAGCAAACCATGGGAAGCAAGCCAGTAAACTGCATTCTCTCATGTTCTCCACTCCATTCCCTGCCTCCAGAACCCTGCCTTGAATTCCCTCAGTGAAGGGCCATAACCCTTAGCTCACCCAAGTTGGTTTCCATCATTGTATTGTTACAGCAGTAGAAAAACCAAACTAGGATCCATGCCTATAAACTGACTGTTGTGCCATGTGGTCAGCAAGGTTTACAGATGAGAATGGCTTGGTGGTAGGAATGGTATAAGTAGTATCACTAACGATAGCTATCAAACCCTAGTGCTTGCCTATCTGTTACCATCCTAATTTTATCAGGAATGTCCACCCATTTCATGTGCCTCAGAACTCTAAGTGATAGATGAGTTCGCATCTGTAACATACAAGCAATTTTCTAGAAACTGTCACCTGGATGGCTCACTCTGCCAACTGGAGTGTCACATCCATCCATGGGTCTACCTAGTCACTAATGTCTCAGACCTCGCCTCTATCTCTCTGCCCCAGCCACTGGGACACAGAAGATGGTTCAGCACTCCAGAGCCCTCCTTGGCATCAGGAGGTCAACCTGTTATGTTAGCTGACCTCTTCCATTAACACAGCACGAGAGCCAGGAAGATGGCTCAGTGGGTAAAGTGCTTGCTGTGTGAAGAACGAAGGCCTGAGTTCAACCCCCAAGACCCACATAAGAAACAACAGGCACAGTGCCTTATGTCTCAGTCCAGTGCTGGGAAAGTGGAGACAGGAGGAATTCCTGGGGGAGGGGGGCCTTACTGGCTAGTTAGTCTCTCCAAATCTGCAAGCTCCAGGTCTAAACAGGGATCCTGTTTCAAAATGTAAGGTAAAGAGGCCAGGTCAGTGGTGCCATGATTCAAGTGCTTGCTGTAGCAAGCCTGAGGACCAGAGTTCAGATCTTCCATAAACCACATAAACCTCTAAGCACAGCCTCAGAAGACAGAAATAGATGTTCCAAAGCAAGCTGGCTCATGAGACTGGCTATGTCAGAGAGCTCAAGGTTTGACTGAGTGACTCTTCCTGAATGCAGAGTGTTGAAAGCATGATTAAGGCTGTTTCCTGACATGATCCTCAGACCTCCAGTCATATGTGCAGGGACATGCTCACATACTCACACCTGTATATGCCACACGTGATACGTACCATACAAAAATGTATGCATTCATGACATACACACACACACACACGGAAAAATCCAATGAAATGATAAAAAATTTTAAAATAAGGTGGTAGACAGTTGAGGAACGTATACAATGTTCATTTAGACACACATGTACACACAAACACACACAACACTACCACCACCACCAACACATACTGAAGTAAGTAAAATCACAACATTGCTTTCTTAGGAAAGAACAGACAGAAGAAAAGGTATTGCAAAGCCACAGACAAACCAGCCAAGCACAAGGTCAGGCGACAATGGGTCTGGGTTCTAGGCATGGGGTCACTGTAAATATCTGTTCAAGTAGATTGCTAACGATGATCAGGTTCTTTTTCTTAAATTATTGGCACATGTGTAAACTGTTCTACACACTGCCCGTAAGATGGGAGTAGAGGCAAAGTAGTGTTAACCTGTCTTCGTACTGTTGGATTGGGATAGGTTAACTTTCTCTCGTGGCATGATTAGTTCCCTAGCCCAGCGGCCTCAGTTCCTTTGGAAGCAAACCACAGTGCTTCTGTTCACCTTTTATCTCAATCAATCACCATGTGTTTACCGGGGGGCGCCCAGGAGTGGAGCTCAAGAGGTCTAGATCATCCCATTCGTCGCAGCACATATTTTCAATATTATGATAAGAAGACAAGGGACTGTGCATTTTGTCAACTTACCTAGTCTGAGATCGATCAGCAAATAGATGGGCCTTGCCATGTTCGGAATTAAAGTGTGTGTTTGGAGGGTTTATTGACAGTTGATAACAACTGACCATACATCCTGATAGAGTGACAAAGGTCAGGTCAAGGCAGGTCAGAGCCGTGGAGGACACCCCCTGCTCTGGGGCTCGCTCCCCTCCCAGTGTGGACACATGGGTCAATAACAAAGCCACCTGTAGGATGCGAAGGATTTTCCAGGCTTTTTCCCTCTGGCTGGCTGTGACATAACCTTTATGACAGCCAGTGCAGCCTTGTTCCTTCCTGCTTAAACTCTGATCACTGTTCTGAGACTTACTAGGGCTCATCTAGAAAGGAAAGATGGCTTTTCCTCAGCCCCAACCCCCAAGCCTTTCCAAAGGAGTTGTCCCTGCCTCATAACCCCCGAGAGTTCAAGACATACAGGAGCAGAGACGGTGTCTATATGGCTCCCCCAGGAGCTGTCTCTCCTGTGCATATACAAACCACTCTTGGCAAGCAGAAGTTTAATTAAAAGCCACTCTGAATGCCTCTCCAGCTGGGGTGGGCCTCCGTCATCGCCAGGAGGGGTCTTATCAAGTGTATTTGAAAACATACAAACGAGAGGCCTTGTTCCCAGGAAATGTCATCTGGTCTGCCTCAGTCAGTGTCTTGCTGAGGAGGAGGGGGGCCACGGAGGGGGCATGTGTTTTTGATGAGGTATCTGTTGTCTACCTGGAAGATGCAAATGATATTCAAATTTGGTTCCAGTGTGCAGGCTGCTTGCATATACCCCACAGCACCCCTCAAGCAAGCGACTAATGGGAACATGTGTTCTTTCTATTTTTATGAGACTGGGAGAACAAGGGGACGGGGGCCTGAGCTTGGGGGTTTGAAATCTCTCTTTGCAGGGGGCAGGCTGCTGTCTGAAGTGACAGTAATACCCAGTGGCAGCTTTGTGGCAGCAGGCCCTGACCTGCCTGCATGATCCATCCCACAGAGGACTGTGGTTGAGCAACTGTTCCTGCCTGTCTAGCTGGGGAAGAGAGAGCGAAACAGAGAGTTAGCAGGGATCTCTGGAAAGCTGGAAGACTGCCTTAGCCTGTGACCTGGCCAGGTGTTAGTCTCAGTCAAGCTCCATCTCAGACGATACACCCTCTGCATCAATATTGTTGGATAACATTTACCTCATATTTCTTTTTGTATGCAGCCCTAGGGATTGAACCCAGGGCTTTGCACATTTTAAGCAAGAGTGGTATATACCCTCATCCTTATAGTTTGGATGGTTTGTTGAACATCTCTATGTCAGGTAAACAAGGGTCAATGTTGGAAATGACATAACTAAAACTTGTTTCTGTCCAGGCTCGTGTGGCCTCTTATAGACTCTTAGAGACTAAAGTTGACAAAACAAAAACAGAAGGAGTTTATCTAGCAGGATCTTATTATGAGAAATCATCTTTGCTCCTTGGTTTCTTTTGCTCCTGTTGCTCTGGAGCCAACAATAATAGAGCTTAGTATAGCTGTATAGCTGCTTAGCTATACCACAATTGCTGTTATTGACATTAAGCCAACAGGAGATGTTTGGATGCTCAGTTATACCTCAGTTCAAAGCATAAGGGTCACATGGTAAAAAGAGAAAAGAAAAGCAAAGAGAAGCGCCAGTGTTTGTAATACTCCTTATCATGTGAACAAGGTGTGACCATCTCGGAATGCTAGGATTTGGAAGGGTTGGAAGATACCAACTTGGTGATGGCTATGAGATGGGGCCTTGGAGGTCAGCACGGAGGGATGGAAGTGATTAGAATTATGTTTTCCTCACTCCCTGGGAAAGGGTCTGAGGTGAGTCTGGTGGTACAGGCCTACAATTCCAGTGACTTGGAAAGGCAAGACAGGAAGATCTCAAGTCCAAAACCTCTTAGGCTACAGTGAAAGTTCAAGGCCAACCTGGGCATTAGTGAGACCCAGATTCAAAAGCCAGTAAAATGAGAACTGGATATTGCTCCGTGGTAAAACACTTACCTACATGCGTACGACCCTATTTTCGTCCCTTGGTACCCCCAAACTATTTCTGAAGTTTAGTTCCACTTGGTTTGTTCTGTTTGTTTTCAAATCCATATGTGGACTAGACTATGAAATAACATGCTACCCCCAGTCATCCCATAGAGAGCATCTCTGCTGCTATGTTGAGGACCCAAAAGTCAAGTCCAAAGTCATTGAAAAGGAACCAACAATTGGTTGTCATCAGTAGGGATGAGACTGAAGAACAGCATCAACTGGACCATACATTTGCAGTGCCATACACCAATTATTTTGGGAAAACCTAAATATTTTAATAAATGCAAAGCCCACCAAACTCAGTATTTTTTCTTGTAAGTCAAAATCCTCGTTCAATCCTAGATTGAGATCAATTTTTTTAGTATAAAGATGAACTTTTCAAGCACTCAGGGTACCTCCATGTGAGACAATCAACCAGCTTTCCCCTAGCCAAATGGAGGGTGTGGTCTTGGAGATGAGCTTCAAAGCCCAAGGACTGCTTTCTCCATCCTACATGAAGATTCATCTACATGGATACTGCTAGGAGACTGTGACTCATCTCGAGGCACAGCTCTAACCAGTCTACCTAGCATCCATTAAAAAAACAAAAACAAAAACAAACAAACAAACAAAACCAGTAAGATGGATGTTAATGTTTCCTGGGGATAATACATAAGTAGTACCATCCAGGCTATCAGGCAAGCCCCTTTTTCTCAGAATCTAGGTCTTTGGCCTTCTTTATTGGGATGGCTGCTTCAAAATTCCCTTTCCCCTTGCTGTGTAGGAGGCAGTCAAAAATTCATGTCCTACCAAGACTTGTGCATGTATCATTGTGACCCACAGCCTGGTTCATGGAGTCCCAACTGTGTGCCAGCATCCTGTCAAAGACTAAAACACAAAGGCAATTAGGACATTATCCTTTCCTTTGAAGGGCTCTTTGTAATCAAGGGGGATGCAGAGACAGAAACAATTAGGGCTAGCACCGTGTGTCACCTGATTCAATGCATCAGCCACCTACTTCTTGCCATCTATTGTCCTACGCCAATAATTAGCACATTCATCACCTCAGTCGCTCATCACAACTGCACAAAGGTACCAGGGCCATGTTTTAGAGATAAAGACTATGCCAGCTCCTAGGCTCAGTGGCATAGCTGACAGTCCCAGAACCAGAGCAGCATTGGAAGAGAAGAAGAAAGCTCTTGATTCTACCTACAGTGTTCAACCTCAATGTGCAAAGGGACTTAGAGGATTTTATTCCTTATATTAATATGTGTGGGGTGTGTGTGTGTGTGTATGTGTGTATGTGTGTGCGCGTGCGTGCGTACACACATACAGTGATTCATGTGTAAAGGTAAGAGGCGCGTGCGTGCGTACACACATACAGTGATTCATGTGTAAAGGTAAGAGAACCACATGAAGGAGTGCATTCTTTACGTCCAACATATGGGATTCAGGGATTAAGCTCAGATTGTCAGACTTAGTAGCAAATACCTTTTTGTAATAAGTATTTCTTCTGGCCTAGATGTTTTTAAATAGATTTTGTTTTCTACAGTTCCTGCCAATACCGAGAACAGCGCTCAAAGGACATGATGGTTGGTAAAGGGAAGGTAAATTCAGTAGAACTAGCTAGCAACACAACGTAAATGTAATGCACAGTTAAATTTAAAATTCAGATAAAGGATGAATAGTTTTTCATGTGAGTATATCCTATATGATATTTTAAACATACAAATCCTTTAACTTCATTTTTAACTGAAATTCTTGCTGTTTAGAGCACAACAGTGCCCCTGACAGGGTAGTGCGACCACAATGGAGACTAAGTTGGTTCTGAATTTGGGTAACCATGGTAGACAGCTCTTAGTGATGTCACAGAACAGAGATGGCAGACTTAGGAGCCAAGTGTGAAGCAGTGGACATGTTTGTCTTAGCCAGGGAACAGCAAGCAACAAGTTCTTACAGCCAGAGCAGGCCAGAGTTTCTAACTGGGAAGACAACCTCCTAATTTTAATATTCTACAATTACCTACAAATATTTAAAAGTAGGTTGTTCACAGTTTTGTATTTTTGTTTCTCTTAAAATCTGTGAAACTGTTTCCAAAAGGCAGCAATAGACACACATCTCCTCCTTAGGCCACCAAACATCTATTGTCACTAACCCTGGAGTAGAGAAAGTCAGAATAAGGAAGGACTGGGTTTTGCCAGAGTTGTGAAGGGCTGATAAGCCAGGCTACATGCTTTCTTCTTCTTCTTTTATTCCTATAGATGGATCAGTGAGGTGCTTCATAAACCAGATCCATTACCCTCCCTTATGTCCTTTGAAATGTAATTCTGGTGGCCTAAGAAAGTGTAGAAGTATAGAGAGACTAGAATTGTGTTATCGGCTATAGCAGTAGTTCTCAGGACAAATGACACAATAAGGATGGTAGGGAGGAACTGAACCAGAAGTTCTTCTCTGGGAACTGTCCTTCTCTGGGAAGACTCTGGACCCTTCTGTAATCTAGAGCCTTGGGTTCTACTCATGATCCAGCAGTAACCTTGTGGGTCTAAAATGAAGACCATGGTTGGTTTAAGGAATGGAATAATAGCATGGGTTAACCACACACACACACACACACACACACACACACACACATTTATTCTCCATTAATTTATTTATGGCACTGCAGGAGGAAGGAGGCAACAGATGGAGGTAGAAATGGACATGACCCTGCATTTGCCCTGCTAACTCTTCTTGACTTTGGGGAATGGAGCTATTCCCCTGACCTATGTGTCTAAGCTGACCCACCCTGTCCCCACCCATTGCTGGTGGCTGGGGGCAGATGCGTTTGTAATAGAAGAGGTGAACTCACTGTTGAGGGGACGGACTGAGGGCATTGTATCAGTCACCCCCATCAGGAAAGAGCGCAGGGAAGTGTTTTCTTCCTCCATAATAAGATTGACAGGAAGCCCCGTCCTAGCCTGAACATTGCGGGGACCAATGGCCACTGCCAGAATGGAGAGCTCACTTTTCTTAATTAGCACTAATGCAGCGAGGCTGTTTTCTTAGCCTGACCAAAGGGAATAGTAATTAACATGGTGGGAGAGACAGACGGAGAGTTCAAGGCCAGCATGTGTGCCCCTGACCCTGGGGTCACTGGGGAAGGGGGACCAAAGAGACAATAGCCCAGCTCCCGCAGGCCTGGACAAAGCCTGGCTCCAGTTCTCAACACCCCACCCCCAGCCCACAGTGACCTTCCCATTAATGAGAAATTCTGTCCTCTCCCTTCTGGAGAAGGGACTGGCTTATTAGGCCTCCCAAATAAGGTGTGTCTGTATATGGATGTGTGTGTGTATGTGTGTGTGTGTGTGTGTGTGTTTTCTTAGGGATAACTTTTTGCTCCCTCTTAATTCACAAAGCATGCTATCTCAGTGCTGAGGGGTGACCACTGATGTGTGGGTGAGGGATGGGTGGGGACCACAACAAGCAAAGCCCATCTGCATCCATTGTGTGGCATTCATTTCACCCTGAAGATCACCCAGCAGTCTGGAGATGGGAATGGAGTGGATGCTTTGCAGACTGAGAAGCAAATATGAGAGAAAGCTGAGGCTGCTGTCAGCAGCAGGCAGGAGGATGGGTAGATCCCACCCCTTGGGGCAGGAAGATGATAACTTTGCCTCTCCGAGAATCCTAGCAGAGAGAGCAAATGGGAGCCCTTGGTATGGTTGGTGACTAGGATCCACAGGACTGTCTCACTCATTAAAGACCCCGCCACTCACAAATGATGGGGGGGGGGGTGAGGGGGGAGGAGCATACCACAGCACCAATAAGTGGAAACTCGTGGACTTGCTATACGTCTTCTGGTCCTGAGATGTCCATCTTGCCAGAGAGGAACTTGGTTCTTTTAGATCCTTCCCTCTGCTTTGCTTTTCTCAAGACTATTTCTCTCTTTTCTTTAATTAAATATCACTGCCTGGCTCCTTCAGGTCAGCAGCAAAGCCACTAGCATCGACCATGAATCACGGCCAGGCTGACATTTTAAAAATGGCACCATCAGGGCAGCGAGTACAGGCCAGACACCCAGGCGCAGTGGCTGGACCCCGTAAATTACACTAAAAGTGTAATCAGAATAATCAGCACGCTGACATCTTTATGCATGCAGACAGAGCTTGGAATGGAGCCGCCTAGGACTGTTCCGAACTGTCACTCCATGCTCTCTGAGGATCAGGGAGACGGCCAAGGTGGAGCTTCTGAGGTCCCTGCAGCCTCTTTTCTCTGGGTTATGTCTTGTGATAAAAGTAGACCATTTAAATACGTCATACTGGGTCTCGGTTTGGGTATAGTTCACATAGTGTAGGTCTTGCAAGCATCTCACAGACACGTCCCTCATTCATCTGGGTCCACATGAGTGACTCTTTCTTCCTTCTCCTCTCTCTCTCTCTCTCTCTCTCTCTCTCTCTCTCTCTCTCTCTCTCTCTCTCTCTCTCTTTCTTTTTCAAGACAGGGTTTCTCTGTTGTAGCCCTGGCTGTCTTGCAACTCAGTCTATAGACCAGGCTGGCCTCAAACTCGGAAATCCGCCTGCCTCTGCCTCCTAAATGCTGGGATTAAAGGCGTGCCACCACCACCGCCCGGCTCTGGTATATGCGTAAGAGTGTATCCTGTAAGTGCACATTCTCCGTGTTCGTAGCTGCCAAACCTTATCACATCCATTCACTGTGCGTATGCTTTGCATAACTCCAACCCACATCATTCCTGGTCTTCCATTCACGTGACTTTCTAAGGTCAGATGGGACAGGCACTGCCATACTTGAACTTTCCTTTGTCCTCCATTTTTATTTGGCACCTTTCTTGATATTTTTTTCCCCACTTGAGTTTTTCGCCAACATTTCCCCACTCCTGATGCTCATTGCTCAAGTTTGCAAGCAAGCAAGCAAGCAAGCAAACTCTCCTGGATCTCTGACCCTTCCTCCCTGCTGTGGAAGAGCGGGCCTGCTCTTGGCTGCATATATGCAGAAAAAGCAGTTCCCTGTGATTAATTGGCCCCACCAGGTCAGAAGCACAAAGGGCCTATTTGTCACCAGTGAGCTCTGACCATCAAAGCCTGTCTGCCCAGAGTTTGGAGGCAGGGGTGGGGGTTGGAGGGTGAGGTGCTCCGGGTGGAGGGGAGGAGACAAACCCATCAGCTGGTTTAAGTCACTTAGTGGTTAGTAGTCGCTGAGGTATGGCTAGCCAGACGAACACGCAAACTGGGAGGAAGCAGGAGATAGCAAACAAAAAAGAAGCCAGTGCAACTAGCAGGGGTGGGGGAGGGGTGTCACAGTGAGTACATGGGCAGCCGGAAGTCCGTGTATAAGGGAGGTAGACTCTGCTCTGCTTTCAGTCATTCCTCATCGACTGGGCACCTGCTTGTGCCAAGAAGAATGCGCTGAGGACCCTTAATCTGGTGCTTTGGATTACCGGTCGCTTTCCCAAGCATCTCGGTAGACTTTTCTCTAAGAAGGAGGAGTCATGGGTGGTAATCACATGCTCATTGGTCACGTGAGTACACTGAGCCCATCTCTGATTGGTTGTGGCTGGGGAGTGGAAACTGGCCTTCCTCCATTAGCATTCCTTTGCCTGACCAAAATCTGAAGGGCTCCAACAGGGTGGGTGTTGGGTGGGTAGGTGTGGGGGTGACCCATGGTCTTCCACTTTGTCCTGCACTGCAGGACCCTCAGACCCTTTAACTCCCTAGATAGAGTTTTGGCTTTTCTTGCCCAGAGTTTTGGGCAAGTCAATATACCTCTGGAATCCCAGAATTTATCTTTCAGTTGGGCTTCGTGCCTTAGAGTTAGAAAATTAGTGAGATTAGGAATCACGGGCATATTGACTGACATACATTAAGCAATTAATAGAGCCTGACTGTATGCATACCCAAGGTTCAATCTTAGCTGGGCTCCTAGGCATCCTCCGGTAGTTTCAACCTCAGTGTGCATTCTGAGCCACAGTGGACAGTGTTGAATACAAGGGACCAAATGCCTTATGGTCTGATTCCAAGGTACATACTTTCCCCAGATTCTCCCATACCTACCACCTATCCCGCCCCAGCCTCTGCTGCAGTTATTTCTACAGCCACGTATTTGCTCGGTAAGTGCAGATCTACAGCACACAAGGAGGAAGTGATAGTAAAATCACAAAGAAGAAGAAAGAAGGGTTGCTATTTTTCAGCTAGGGTCCCTTGGCTCCAGTTAAGACACCATCTAAATGCATCCTATTGGAGGGATATTCAGATAAGAACTCCAACCCCGTCAGCAATTTCAGGCTACAGGAGATTCCTGCAGAACCACATATAATTTTCTGCTAAAGTAGAGATGCTTGACCCTGGGTTAGTAGTTTCTTTTGGTTCTGACTTTATAAACGAGTTGTTCATAGAGTTTCTTCAAGTATCAAGCTGCCTTGGCGGCTCTCATTACAATTCTGTGGTTCAAGGTAGTTTTACCTTTGGGGACTAGTCAGTCTATGGGCAGTTAGATGAGAGAGATAATCAGAGCCAAGACCAGGCTAGTCGGGATCTTTGTCAGTGTTCTATTGCTATGAAGAGACACCAAGATCACGACAACTCTTATAAAGGAAAGCATTTAATTGGGGCTGGCTTACAGTTTCAGAGGTTTAGTTCATTGTTGTCATGGTGGGGAGCATGGTGGCATGTAGACAAGAATGAAAACTGAGAGTTCTACCTCCAGATCCAAAGGCAACAGGAAGGGAGAAAGCCATTGGGACTTGCTTGGGCCCTTGGAACCTCAAAGCCCATCCTCAGGTATATACTTCCTCCAATGAGGCCACAGCTCTTCCAACAAGGCACCACCTACTCCAGCAAGGCCATACCTCCTAATCCCTCTTGAGTAACACCACTTTCCAATGACCCAGCATTCAAATATACAAGTCTATGGGGGCCATTCCCATTCAACCTACCACACTAAAGTTCTCTGGAAGACTAAGAGCCAGCAATGGGCCGTGTATATAGAGCCTTGGCTGTACTGAGCCTTTGACACCCCCTAATCTCACAGAACTACACACTAAGGATACCGAGTGAACATAGGCACCCAAGGAATTAAGCAGTGACAAGCAATGAGATTGAAGCCACTTGTGTTGGTTGGGATGCTTTTGTGGTGAGACTGGTAAACTCTATCCCAGACTGGCTTAAACAGTAAAGGAATGCTTTGTGTCATCATCTCTTCCTATGGTTAGCCCTAGGCTGAGCTCTCAGATGTGTGAGCTCAATGGCTCATTAATATCATCGAGGACACGGGCTTTTTCATCTCTCCTAAATAACTGTTCGTGGTGTGGTGGCTTGCTCTCTTCTCAGGTCCCTTCAGATTACAGCGTGGGTGAATTCCAGACATCACACTGTAACTTGCTATTGCCCAGAGATGTAATGAGAAAAGAAAAAAGAAAGCAACACCCATTTCAGATTCCTTTTTATTGTTCAAGGATCTTGTACATATGACATGTTTCGATCAACTCCACCCTCCATCCATTCCTTCCCCCTGTAACTCCCCCCCCCCAATCTCTCCCCACCACTGTTCTCTCCCAGGTTCATGCACTCTTTTTAAAACTCTCTGAGTCCACCTAGGGCAATCATGAATGTGAGCACAGGACTGTCTTCTGGAGCAAGGGTAGACTCTCAAGGACCACATCCCCAAAGAAAACTGACTCTTTTCCTAGTAGCCATCAATTGCCAATAGTTATTCAGCTAGGGTGGGACTTCAAGACTCCCTCCCATGTCCAGGTGGGGACTTCACCTGACTCGATCATGTACAGGTCTTGTCTATCCAGTGATAGCCATAGTGAGTTCATGGGTACAGCTTCAAGACTGTGTCCAGAAAACATTGTTTCACTGTAGTAATTCTCTGCTTCTAGTGCTTAAAACCTCTCTGCCATCTCTCCCATGATGATCCCTGAGCCTTGGGATCCTCAGAGTTGTGGCAGAGATGTCCCATTTAGGATTGTGCACTATGTATTCTTATCCTCTGCATACTGATCAGTTGTGAGTCTCTGTTTTAACCACCATCTCTTGGGGTGGGGGTGGGGGCTTCTCTGAGGAGAATTGAAAGATACACTAATCTATGGGTGTGAAGATAAATACTTAAAAGGTGGTTTAGTAGCATCGCCATTTAGCAGATTAATAGTGGTAGTTTTTCCCCTAGGGTCTATTGCCTATGCAGCTATGGGTTCTTGACCAGTCAATGCTAATAGGCAAGCTAGGCATGAATTCTGTCTTTGGAATGGGGCTTTAAGCCAATCAGAAAGTGGTTGGCTATTCACATAACACTCATGCCACTACCCTGCCAGTGGGCATATCTTAGACTATGTACTATTGTAGCTCAAATGGTTCACAGTTGAATAGCCTGCACAGTGCCTTCCAGAACTGTGAAAGCTATCCCATAGAGAGAAGACTTCCAGGCGAGCACCATCTTGATTCGGAGACTCAAGAATGGAGGTATCTTCACCAATAGAACCTTAGCATCAAGTTCTGGAAGGTGGCTAAGAACATTGGCCATAGCCCATAATATTGGGATGTCTGTGGGACTCCACTGACCAGGAGCTTCAAAAGAGGTGACCCATTTCTGGGGACATTATTATTTCTGTTTGTTGATGAAAAGCTTTTACCTAGAAGCCCTTCTTTCCTTAGAACCAGAAGACTGGACCTAAACTAATCACTGCTAAGTATCTAAGACAGCATCCAGCAAAGCACTGTGAAAGAGAGGATGGAGGCAGGGAAAAGTGGAAGAAAAAAAAAGACAATGGAAAGTCTGTAGGCTAGGGAGATTAGCACTGTCAACCATAGCCATGGTTTGAACACCAAGGAAGAACTAGCCTTCTACCAATAACTGTGCCTACCTCACATTTGGCATTTCAATGCTATTTCAATAATATTTCAATACTATTTCAAAACTGTAGGAATTCCAAATTGTTTTTTTTTCCTCACAGCTCTTGATGAACAAAGAATTAGGGACTAAATCATACTCCCCAGATTTCTCTATAGAAGTTCTAACCTCCTGTTTCTCAGAATGTGGGTATATTTGAGGAGGAAGTCTTTAATGAGATAATCACATTAAAGGGCCCATAAGGGCCAGCCAGACAGTTCAGTGGGTACTTTACAACCTGAGACTGACCCCAGGATCCACATGCTGGAAAGGGAAAATGGACTCTTAAACATGTTGTCATCTGACCTTCACATGTGCATCTCGAAGTGTACACAGACACACAAAGTAAATAAGTATTTAAAAACTAAGTCAGTAAGGTAGATTTGAGCACAGTATCACTAGCATCCTCTAAGAGCTGAGCAGAGTCTGGTAGCACAGGACACTTATGCTGAATACATCAGAAGATGATTTAGAATTACAAGTTCAAGAGCAGCCTGGACAGCTTAACAAGAGCCTGTCTTAGACAAGATAAAAAAAAAAAATTAAAAGTAACTAGGGGTTGGGTGAGGCTCATGAGAACCAACCCATGGATCTATAGGCAGTTCATAGATACTGGAGTAGCCCATGACAAACTATTGTCTGCTTGGTTTTGATGAAGAAATGCCTAGAAGGCAGCAGGTGTTATGATCGGTCTCTGTGAGGTCTTGTGAGCTTCACGGGGGACTCTGAGAGGGTGCTCTAGTTAGGGAAAAACTGGCATGGTTTAAGTTGGGGACTTTTCTAATGTTCTCTGAAATTTCAGGTGGTAGTCATTTGGGATTTAAAAAAAAAAAAACTAGGTTAAGTTTTGGAGAAAGGAGAGACAGACAGACAGACACACCTCTTGGAAAAACTAAGTCCTGCCCAGTAACTAAGGGAAGCACTGGAGAGATGGAGCCATGTTCTTGGTTATCAAGTTTAGAACATCTGGGACTGTTCTCCACCACGTATGAATTCCATGTCTACCAAGGGATGACCAGGCTCGAGCACGCGCACGCGCACACACACACACACACAAACCTGCAAAGATGATTATTTGGTCTCTCCTGCCTAAAGTGTCTTGATTTTATTTTCTGTTGATTTTTATTGGCATAAAATGTTTCACTTTTACCTTTCTGCATTTATCACAATGACAGGGACATTGAGATAGTGGCTGTAAATGAAATATGTATGTATCCTGAAGATATTTGTGTAATTTAGGAAAATTATTCTGCACATTCATTCAAAGGAAATGGCTCCATCCCTGTCTTGCTAACACCGCGAAAAGCCTTCACTAATCGTACCCAAACATAAGAACGAGCACACATTACTTAAACATACCAAATACACGAACATATAAATAGTGTTTAAAATATCTCTTACACAATAAATTACCATCACTATGTTAAAATACCAATTCTAGAGAAAATTGATTTAAGAAAAATAGCTAATCACAGTGCCCCATAAAAGCAGCATTTTTTTTTCTATAGCATTTAATTTTCAAGCCAAGAGATTCGGATGCTTGTCTCATTTTGTGCGTTCCATTATAATTTTTTTCCATTCATTTGCTGAACAATCATCTTCTAAAACATCCCACTTCTGCCGTGGTATCAACTGGCGAGTTACCAAAAAGATGTAAATGATTTAATTGAATTAGTTTAATTAGGTAAATTAACAGTTAAGCATATCACACACAAGCTTGTTCTGTTTATACTACGTTAGGGAGATAATTTAGTGCGGAAGCAGGAGGAGGGGCATGACCAAAATTCCAATGTAATGAGCCAGATTAGCTGGCAGAGGGAGAAACACAAAGATAGCAGTTGCTGGCACTACGTCTGGGTAAATAATTCATGTGCTCGAGTTATTACGTAACATAGACAGTCAAAGGGATAGTCAGGAATGAGCAGGCATAAATACCACTGTGAGAGTGACCAAGGTTCCCTGGCCCTTCCAGAAACATATTTCCAGAAGTTTCTAGCCTTCTTGGGCTAATTCAGACAAATTTAAGTGAAGAATAGCAGCCTGGGGGAGCCAAACATCTGAATGAATGCAGAAAGAAACAAATAAGCCATGGTTTGATTGCTATGAGTGTATACCACTAAATTAAGCAAAACAGGCTGCTTTAACCATGAGACTGCATTCATTCTTTGTTGGAGGCAGGAGGTCTCATACATCACAAAATATTTACTTACATCCCTGGGATCTACCTATCAGAGGCCAGTAGTACTTTCTTTCTATTGCTGACAAGCCATGGATCTCTAGAAATTGTCAGTTGTTCCCAGGGCAGAAAGGCCAAAAATGCCTGGCTGAGAACCCCTGGAATGAGTCCATTCAATGTTATGTAAAATAAAGGTGTGTGAGAGAGTGTCTGTGTGTTATGTGTGGATGTGTTCATATATGTGCAGAAGCTCAGGTACATGCATGCTTATACATGGGAAGGCCAGAGGTCAGCCTCAAGACTCATTCCTCAGGATCTTTCTGTCCACCGTGTTTTGTGAGACAGTTGCTCACTAGGACATGGGACGTGCCAATTCTTTTAGGATGCCTGGCTACTGAGCCACGGGGATCCACTCATCTCTACTTCTTTTTTGTTTTGTTTGTTTGTTTGTTTGCTCTGGGTACGTTAGACTTGAACTCGGGTCCCCGTGCTTGCATGTAAGCACTGACTGACAGGGCTCTTTTTTCCATTTTAGGAGTCTTGTTTTAGTGAATTGTTCATGGAAAAATGTAACATTCATGGTATCTCTATCGACTCTATCGAATGTTACTTAAAATATAAGAAAGAAATGTTGGTTACTTCTACTCGGGTTCTATTATTCTTTCTCACTAACCCATCCACTTATTCATTCAGCTGGCAGCTGTCAAGCATGGGTGTAGAGTCTCAGTGTGTTCAGAGAGGGCCGATACCTTCCTCATATGTGTGAATGGCAAAGCCAAACAGTGAGTGTGGATGCTGACAGATGGGGGAGACTCAGGACATCATGTGCATTGGTAAGCACCTCGAGTAACCTCCCTTTTAATTCTGTGGACACGGAAACACGAGCCACCACCACAGCATCAAAAGCTGACATTATACACAAGTGGGTACGGTGACATACTGGAAATTCGGAGCGTGTGGACTAAAAGTCCAAGTTAACTTTTAGAAAGAGCGACATTATTTTTTTAAAAGCCACACCCATTGAAATGAAGGCTGATTTAGCCACTTACCAGCAGTGCTACATGGGCACACTGCTGAGGTCTGAGCTCTTCTGTCCTTACCTATAAATAACAGTAGCATCAGTGTACATTTAAGTGAGATGGGTTGTAAAGGTCCTTGGCACTGTATCTGCCCCATAAAAGTCAATCAATAATTATTAGTTCTCCCATCTTTAGCTAGTCAGCCTCTGCTACCGTCTTCCTTGTGGTGGGCGCAATGGAAAGCACACAGCTATGAGGTTTGCGTTCTCAACATCTGGCTTGCATTGTGGCACATCGCTGAAGCTGTCCAAAACCTTTGCCACTGGATTTTGTTTACTCTAATGCTGAATGTTTAAATCCCTTAAATTGGTACCGTCAGTTTGACGTCCATGTTAATCTTCCATGAGATTTTTGGATCTGGAGTCTGGAGGTGGCTTTTTATACCACATCCATGGATCTGGAGCCAAACGTCACCATCATTACTGCAGGAAACGGGGAGAATGTGGAAGAGTATCCACTGGGGGAAAAATAGTTGTTTTATATTTATATATATATACAAAAGATTTTATATGTTTTGCCAACCAAGTTTCTGGCCATGTATGTGCCTTCAATGCTGGTGTTTTTAGTCTGTTAGGAAATGGACAAGCAAGCCCAGGGGAAGCCAGACCTGTTTCCCATTTGAAAATACCATCAAAACCGCACCCCGACCCTTTTTGCAAAATGTACCAGACGCACAGCTCTGTGCATCGGATGGAATGCAAAGATAAGCTTTCTCCTTTGGGATTTGGACACGTCTCCTCCTCACACACATGTTCTGAAGTGATAGATGTATAATGAAGAGAACATTTCCAAGAACACACTTCCCTTGTCAGAAACATGTAGTGAACACCCTGGAGCAAGTCACCCTCTTTCCTGCTACTCTGGCTCCATACTCATCGTCCCTTCCTGTGACAATATTATATTCCAGGAGTCCAGGCAAGGCGAGCCTTTGGCAATGTAGTCTTCAGGATGGCCACCTGACTCCAGTCTTTCCAAAAGACACTTCCCAGAACTCTTTGTTCCCCTGCCCCCAGTTCCCACTGGTGGAGAACTGGAACATTCTTCAATCTCTTCCATACCCACAGATTTATTTTCAGATGTTTTTGTGATTGGTGTATACTGTGGCTATGATAACACACAAGTTCAAATTACCCCAGATTGAAAAGGTCAGTTCCCCATGACAGATCATCCATTTTGGTATTTAGAAGGTTCTAGAAGGAATGATCTCTAGTATCTTCATCCCACAACTCTCTCCCTGTCTCTGCAGCCTTTCTTCCCTTTAAAAAAAAAATTTACTCTGAAACTGCTTTAGACAGCAGAAAAGTTACAAAAGATGAGTTGGAAGAGTCCCCGTGCTTGCCCCACCCAGCTGCCCCCAATGATAGCATCTTAGGTTACCATAGCACAACTACCAAAATGAAGAGATTAAATTCCTCTCGATGGGTGCAATACTATTAAGAAACGACCGATCCTTACTTTGATATCACTGGGTTATTTTATTGATGATGTTTTTCCGGTGCTAGGGTCCAGTGCAGGAGCTCATTTGGTGGCCATGTCCCTTCCTTCTCCGGCAGTCTCTGGCAGTACCTTTGTGATGCCCCATCTCTCACAAGATGGACATTGAAAAAAAATACTGGCCTCTTTTTGACTAGAACATTTCTCTGTGAGGGTGAGTCCGTTTATTCATGGAGACAGTAAGGTTGTATGTTTTGGATAAGAACATCACAGAAGCAGTGTGCCCTTCTCAGTGGGTCCTACCAGAGGTACCAGCATCACTGTATCTTATAATGGACTGTAACTCTGGTCACGTGGCTAAAGTGGCATCTGACAGGCTTTCCCACATAAAGTCACCTTTATGCCCTGCACAAATTTGTTGGGGGAGCCCCTTTACCACTGCATGAACACCTGGTTTCCTCCACAAATGTTGCTCTCCTAAATTTGACAACCCAGGCAGCAAAGCTCTGGCATGCAGTGATTACAATCAATGCTGGCATCCTCACAGGGACTTCAGGGTCCTTTATTCCTTGTGCACAGTGTCCTTGGAATCTGGCTCTCCTTGGAGTCTAGACTCTCACCTTATAGGGCTTTAGCTGGCCTCACACTCTAGTCCCCAAAAAGCATTCTGCCAATCTTTAATCAAAACTAAGAAGTAAGATCAGAAACAAACAAAACCCAAGACCAAGCATTTAAAATGGATGATAGTTTGATTTACCAGGTGACAACTTACTACTGCTCTTTGTACTTCTGTCTTTGCTGTGCTGTTGACAGAAGCCAGGTCCTCATGCATGCTTGGCAAGGGCTCTACCACTGAGCTACATCTCCGGCTCATCCCCTTCTGGCCCTGAAACTCTAGGATTCTGGGATGAGATAGGGAGTTATGACAGACTTGGCAGCTGCTATCACAAAAGTGACCCAAGAGTGGGGGGACGCAGGGCAGCAACTGCACCAACGGGAATTCTCAAAGGGAGGAAATGGCCCATGAATCTTTTACAAGCACCAATGAGGCCGACATTAATAATACTTTACACACTGCAGAAACCCCTGGCAGCCCTACTGGGAAGAGCTCTTTTGTCTTTGCCGGGCCTGGAAATGGATGAATCAGCCCTTTTCTATCCAGATTGAAGAATCCATAGCACGTGTTTCTCTGTGTGTTTCATTACTTTGTTTCAGACTTAATACCCATTTAAGGCTTAATGGTTGCTGAATTACACTGCGTGTAAAACACAATTTTTAACAGGGCCGGTTAAGAGCTGAAGTTTCACTTTCATCCTCTATCGAAAGCTCGCAAAACATCCAGACGTAAAGATGCAAAATTCTCCTAATCCCTCAGAGGCAGAGCCGGCTTCTGCTGATTTACAGCAGAGAACCCATTTTTATTGCTATTTTAAATATACAATGAGAAACTGCTGGGTTATTTTGGTTGTGTTGCCAGATAGCTTCAGCATGTTAGATATCATTATTTTTTTAAAAAAAGACAGAAGGAGATAACATGATTTAAAAAAAAAAAAAAAGGAGAGTTGGTTTCCAAGAGTTAACTATACATGCTGACGCAGGGAAAGCACACAGTTGCCCAGAGTCATGATCCTCTGTGTCAGACAGAATAGATCCCAGGGTGTGTGACATCCAAACGGGTCCCCAATGTTTTTATTTGAGATGGTGTGCTTCAACTCCCATCCAACCAAAAGAGAAACTGAGTCACTAGCCTCTTTCCCCTTCCTTCCCTTCCTCCCTTCAGCCTCCCCCCCCCCTTACTTTTTTTTCTTTCTTTTACTTTTGGCTCTGTGGATCAAACCAAGGGCTTTGTGCATCCTAAGTGCACTGTCCCTGAGCCATCCCCAGCCATCCTTTCACTGTTTAGACAGAATCTCACCGAGCTGCCAAGGCTCACTTTGAACTCACCAAGTAACCAAGTTCAGCCTTGAGCTTGTAATTTGCTGGCTGAAATAGCTGGAATGATAGCATGTACCCCCATGCCCAGCTGGAGCCCTACCCATTAACCCTCCTCCTCCTCTTCCATCATCATCGTCGTAATTGTCAACATCACTTTTATTTTTTTACAGTCCAGTTGTTGCCCCCTCCCAGTCCACTCTCCCATAGTTCATCATCCCATTCCTCCTCACCCCGTCTTCAAAAGGATGGCTCCTCCCTCTGCCAGGCCTCCCCATTCCCTGGGGCCTCAAGTCCCTCTAGAGTTAGGCACATCTCCCACTGAGGCCAAACCAGGTAGTCCTCTGCTGTATATGTGTCGGGGCCTTGGATCAGCTCATGTATGCTGCCTGGTTGGTGGCTCAGTGTCTGAGAGTTCTCAGGGATCTGAGTTAGTTGAGACTGTTGGTCTTCCTATGGAGTCACCTTCCTCTGCTTTGACCAGCCTTTCCCTAATTCAACCAAAGAGGTCCTCGACTTCAGTCCAATGGTTAGATATAAGTATCTGCTTCTGTCTCAGTTTTCGCTTGTTGGGCCTCTCAGAGGACAGCCATGCTAGGCTCCTGTCTGTAAGCACACGATAGCATCAGTAACTAGCCTCTTTAAGTAAGAAACTTTTCTAGAACAAGAATGGATTTCTGTAAATATAATTTAGAAACTCAGAGGGGAATTGAGGATGTGAGATTAAACAAGTATCTCAAATTATAGATGAGAGTCCATGCTATTGGATAAACTATGAGTTTAGGTCCCAACAGACATGTCTTAATTATTGCCACAATGCTAATGTCAAAAAAGAATGCTTGGTACAGAGTAGGTACTCAATGGTCAATTACAGGAATTATTGCTATGCGGTATACCCTAAATTATGTTCCCTTTCAGTTACATCATAAATGTGTGTGGCTGTGTCTATGTGCAGGTGTGCAACCTGTGTGAGCATATGGGGGCTAGGGAAAGACCTTGAGCATCCTGATTGAACACTCTGTTTCCTTCCCCTGAGATAGCATTTCTCATGGAACTGGGATTCAGTTTCTGGGATTACAGGTATGCACAGCTATGCCTAGCACTTGACACGGGTGCTGGGTTGCAGACTCGGGTCTGCATGCTGTTCAGCAAGCCCTCTTGCCCACTGAACCATCTCTCAGCCCCTTTTGAGTTACTTTTGAGATGATGGATGAAGGATGGTGGTACTAGCATCGAAGCTCACTAATCCCTTATCTTTATAGAGAGCTTTGGAACAATGTTTTTAATGCTTTTTTTTTTCTGGGAGAGTTTGTAAATAGTATTCAGTAAAAGGACTTTGTGGTCAAAATTTGAACTATGAAAAAGCTAAACAGTTTGCTGCTGTATTGAACTCCAGGGCTCGTCAAAGCCTTTGATGGTTTGAATAGGTCCTGAGATTCCCAAAGAGAGCTTTTGAACATTTCACTTCTGCATCTTCTCTCTTAAAGTATCTTTCATGCTGGTGATCAGATGAAAATGGTTTAAAAATCATCCTTCATAACATACAAAACATTTGCTTAGTAAATCAACCTAAAATGTTCAGATTCCCCCTTTAAGCCAATTGTTTGTATTAGGAAAAACTTCCAAATCAAATGTTAATATAGAGAATTGTCCCTATACACATATGCTCTGTAGGGTGGTTTGAATAAGAATGCCCCCTATAGACTCGTGTGTTTGAACGCTTGGCCTGTAGGGAGTGGCATGATTAGGAGGTGTGGCCTTGTTGGAGTAAGTGTGGCCTTGTTGGAGTAAAAGAATGTCACTGTGGAAGTGGGGCTTTGAGGTCTCATGCCCAGTGTGGCAAGCAGTCTCCTTTTGCTGCCTGAGGATCAAGATGAAGAACCATTAGCTCATTCTCTGGCACCTTATCTGCCTGTGTGCCACCATGTTTCCTATCATGAAGATAATGGACTAAACCTCTGAAATTAAAAACCATCCCCAATTCAATGTTTTCCTTTATAAGAGTTGCCTATGGGGGACTTTTGGGATAGCATTGGAAATGTAATTGAGGAAAATATGTAATAAAAATATTAAAAATCAAAAAAAAAAAAAGAGTTGCCACGGTCATGGTGTCTCTGTACAGCGATAGAAACCCTAGTTGAGACATTCTGGATGGGTGAGTGGGTAAATGGATGAGTGGATGGATAGATGGATGGATGGATGGATGGATGGATGGATGTTAATGATATCATCACCAATTTTTCCACTAAACACAGTTGTCTTCCATGTAACCTTTTGCTGTTACCATTGTTACCTCTCTCCCAGACAAGTTCTTAGTTAGGTTTTACTCATTGGCATGACTTCTTTACTGGCCTTCCAGTCTCAATGTCCTTCTGTCTTTCCCCATCCACACCCTTCTGTGTGACGTTCAGAGTCTCATCCAGTGTGGCCCCAACACAGCTCATCCACCCTCCACCTCATTTTCCCTATGGATGGGCCATCGTGCAGGGAGCTGATGACTTTCTGAGTGAACGGGTATTGTCAACACGAGGATGGCCATGCTGAGAACATCCTCAGACCCATGAGAATGGCAAGGCCTTCCCCAGGTTAGTCTCAGAAGGATGTTAAGGCTTTCTCCTGATCCCACTATGGACAAACCAGTTTGTGTGGAAAGTACTCATCCTAGATGACTATAGCCTAAGACTATTCCCTGAGAGACCCCCATATAGTAAACACAATGAGTTTCTGGCTGCCGCTGGTGAATCCTGGGGGACCTGAGCATATGGCCCACTGGATCCCAGCTTTGTAGTACTTGTGTGCTTTATTCCCTACTGTCCAAGTCCAAGCTGTATAGATCACAGCATCCATAAGCTACCCAAAGCAGTCTACCATGTTTTCTGACTACATTTTGAAAATCCTCACTCCTAGGAATTTTCCTGGGTTGACTCCTCCATCAGAGATGCTGGATAGGCAACATGATTTCGGGGGAGCACCACTTGATGTAACTCACCTCTTGACTTTGGTTTCAAACCACCTCCTTCACAGAGCCTCTCGTTCCTCTCTTCTGTGTATCTTTATGGTGTTCACAGTCGCTGAGTGTTCTGTGTGTCAGTCTCTTCGCCGTGGGACCCGCCATCACCAGACGCAGTTCCAAACCCTTTATGTTGGTGTTTTCTCCTCTTTGTGTAACACCTTGTGCACAGTAGATGCTCAAGTATCACTTGGTGAGTCACTCACTTGTTTTACCACCCATCAGCACATTCGCACCACTGCTCACTCACAGTGGAAATAGATCCAGAACCATTTCAAGGACACTTAGGTCCCAAACAAGAACTTTAATTATGTTCAGGAATTTAGAAACACCATATTCACTAACAACTATGACACTGCCCGGGACCCTTTCAAGTGCCTGGTTGGGAATCTGGGTTAAATTTCTCCTTAGAAACTAGATTCTTATGATGGCCGTTCGTTCCCCCACGAGTCCACCATGCCTATTTAACTTGTAATGTGTCTAAAGTCCAATATTAACAGCAGCCCCAGGGGGTCCCCAGCCTCTTCTCTCAGGCCATTGCTGGTCTTAACACTACAGACCTTGCCCTGAGGCAAAGCACAAACCAGGGATGGGCGAGATCAGGGGCCTTTCTTCAGTAGCTGTGGATGATGGAAGGGGGAGGAGGGGAGAGACAGGAAACCATGTAATGTGGGCAAGAAGGGGGTAGGCAGGATTGACACAGGGCCACGGGAGACTTGCAGGGGCAGGCCATCTGCAATGGCTACCTGGTATAAAGGGGAAGAACAAAATAAATGGATGATACATTGGTGAGTAATAAGTACATTATCTAATATTCATTTCTTTAAAAAAAAACTTTAAAAAGACTTAGTATGTGTACGTGTTTGAGTGTATGTCTGTGGACTATGTGACTCCAACATCCGAGGATGCCAGAAGAGGTTATCAAATCCATTGGAACTGGAGTTACTGGCAGTTGTGAGTCACCCAATGTGGTTGCTGGGAACTGAACCTGGGTCCTCTGGAAGAGCAGCCAGTGCTCTTAACCACTGAGCCATCTGTCCAGAGTCTCTGATAGTCATCTCTAGCAAAGTCTTTGGAAGGCTGCCTATATTGGAGACTTGGCATCCTCTTTCCCTTAGTTTTAGTCACAGTGAAACTAAACACATCGACAAAGAAGCCAAGGGCAGACTGATTTCAATGCAGGCACTAGCTGCATTGTAGACATAGACTCAAATGGTTGCTAGGACTTGGCAGCCATGGAAATTCATTTTGCATGGTGGCAGGGAGACCCAGGGACTGTGGCAACCTACAGAACATGTGTATCTTAGAAATGGATCTGCTTGGTTTCAAGTAAGCCAGAGAGAGCCCAGCCTGGCCTTTCATATGGCAGGCAAGCACCACAGCAATGAATTAGATCCCCAGCCCTCCTTCTTTTGAAGGAGGCTAGCCTCAGACTTAGGCGCTTCCTGCCTCAGCCTCCTGATTCTTGGGATGACAAACATGAACATTCCGTATGGCTTTCGGTCTGTATTTTTGAAATATTGAGATTAGAGTTTTATATTTTATACAACATATGTATATTCATGTACACAGTAATGGGCCCCAATCCTGATTTTTTTTTCTTTATACAGTCTTACTTTATTTCCTGTGCTTCTGAAAAAAAAAAAGAATCAAGAACTATAGATAGAATTGTTGTGGGTAGAATTATATATTCTCAATTGATAGACATTAACATTTCAAAGATGTATGCCTACAGGAAAAAAAAAAGACTATTCTGTTTTTATTGTTAGACAACACTTGAAAATTCTCACTTTAGGAAATAGCTCTTGTACATATTTCAAAGGCAAGTGTCAATTTCTGATAAATAAAAAAAATTAACAATAAGGCACCAATCTTCCATTGCGTTTAATTGTTGACATCTATAGAGCCCAAGCAAAAGAACTCAGGAAACAGGAAGTTTTCAGCCAAGCACTGAGATACTTGTAGGCAAAATTTGCATTTGAAGTCAGCTCTAGAATATGGCCGTCCCCATCTGTACAGATAGATGCAGAATCTCAGGATGCTTTCCCTAGAGTCCTCACTCCTGACAGGTGTCATGGCATGAGACTAATCCCAGCACACAGGAGGCAGGGGCTGGGAGACAGTGAGTTCAAGACTAGCCAGGGATATGTGGTGAGATCTCATTATAGTTTGAATGTGATATCTTCCGAGTGTTTGATACTCGGTTATCGGCTGGTCCACTGTTTTAAGATGGTTATGGAAACTTTGTATGACCTGACTAGGGAAGTGGGTTCTGGAAGATTGGCCTTCAAGTTGAAGTGTTCATAGTCGCCATGCCTTTTGTACAGTAGTAGAACAATAGCTCCTAAAACCATTAGCCAGAATAAATCCTTCCCTCCCTTACATTGCCTCTCTGAGGGATTCTGTTTAAACACACACACACACACATACACACACACAAAACCAGCCTAACACAGGCCCTATATCAAAACAAACCAAACAACAGGAGCTGAACATGAAGAAATGTCCCAGTCATTAAGAATACTCCCTGTTCTTCCAGAGGACATAAATCCAGTTCCCAGCACCTATGCCAGGGGTAGTTCACACTGCCTCTAACTCCAACACACTCTCATGGCCTCAGTGGGCACTTGTACATAAGTGACATACAAGTACACATATATATGTAAATTAAAACAATTCTTAAAAAAAACAGGAACAATACAAGACCCCCACCTTTCTACAGTAACCACTAGGGTAGGCCCCACCAGAGCCACAGAGTCCCAGAGACTGTAATCTGTTAGCTTTTGGTGGCAGTGTCTCTCAAGGATGGCAGTTGTCATCCCCAGTGATGCCCCCCAGTGATGTAATGGGAAGTCCCCAATGCTGTGACAAAGAAATTTATCTATGGCATGTATGAGATCTGTGTGCTATACAACTGTAGAGAAGAAGCAGAAACACAAAGTGGGGGCATTTTACCTTAAAGAACCAAGTTCTAGTTCTGGGATTGCTATTGCAAGCCCAGGCAGGTCACTTAAACTCTTTGTCTTTCAGTTTTCCCATCCCCCCAAAATCACCTACCCATGAGACATTGTAGGAATCACAGTGGCACATAGCATGAACCATTAGGCTCAGGAGAGGATAGCCATTGAGACTGTTCCTCCTCCATTGGCTTCTGTGGTATCTGCAGAAGGTGTGGCCTCTCTCATTGGGGCCTTCCTCCACCCACAAGCTATTAGTATTTGAGACTGGGTTTATCCAAGTGCAGTAGAGAAGGCAGCATTCTTTGTGTCATAGTAAAAGACTGGAGCTGCTCCTCAGAATGAGAGGTCCAGGGAGGGAGGGGGGGATCTTTGAAAAAGATTCTTGTCTGGGCACATATTCCAGTTTGATGACTGAGACACGCCACACCTCCAGGGACACATCATTAGTGACTTCAGGGGATACTGGCTTTCAAGTGTCATGTCCTTCCCTGCCATCTGCAGTAGCTGGCTTGGAGCAAAAGACCAAAGGTACTAATCACTGGTTGCATAGCAAATAACCCAGTCAGGGAGTGAGTTAGCAGGTTCTTTTCCTCGTGGTCCTCCTTGACCTTAATCTGTTATATGAAGCCACATCAAAAGAGATGGGAGAAAGCCAAATGTTTTTTTTTTCTTCTAAAGCTAATCTCTTTGACTTTCATCTCATATGGCAGGTGAGGACAATTCTGGTTGGGATGCAGCTTGAGGACACACACACACACACATATTTACCTGGATGACACATGAGGCCATCCCTGTCTCTCTTCTGAACAGAGGCTGAGCTTTCAAAGAACAGCTCACATCAACATATGGACCAAAGTTCTGAGTTTTGGGGCACCCCAGGGAAACATCAGGACCACAGCTGCCCTGACTTTAACCTCGTCCTGGATTCGGGTGGTTGAAAACCAGGTTTCCAAAGCCCTGCTCAGCCTGGGCTTCTTTCATTCCCAAGAGCAGGCATCCCTGGTCATGCCCTCTATATACTGCACAGAGGTACATCCAGATGATGGGGTTTCAAACCATCCTTACTTCCTGACAAGATGGTACTAGGGAAGGGATGGCAGGGTAGACTCTTGAGAAGGCCATCAGTATCTGCACTTGGTGTTGGTTTGAGCTATTAGCTTCTAGATCTCTCTTTCCATCCTCTGTTGGCTTCAGATCCTAAGATCATGCCAGAGATTATCCCGGTCTCGATTTCTCCTACTCATGTCTACCCTCTCTAGTCAATTCCAGTCCAAGATAAATTTCTCCATGTCTGTTTTTATAATGCCTACAGCCAAGAGAATCCTTTCTCTCAGTTTGCTTGGATCTCTCTCTCTCTCTCTCTCTCTCTCTCTCTCTCTCTCTCTCTCTCTCTCTCTCTCTCTCTCCTTCAGATTTTATACTTTTTTCCCCACATTTTTTATTAGATATTTTCTTCATTTACATTTCAAATGCTATCCCAAAAGTCCTCTATACCCTCCCCCTGCCCTGCTTCCCTACCCACTCACTCCCACTTCTTGGCCCTGGCATTCCCCTGTACTGGGGCATATAAAGTTTGCTAGACCAAGGGGCTTCTCTTCCCAATGATGGCTTCCCATCTTCTGCTACATATGCAGCTAAGACACGAGCTCTGGGGGTACTTACTGGTTAGTTCATATTGTTGTTCCACCTATAGGGTTACAGACTCCTTCAGCTCTTGGTTACTTTCTCTAGCTCCTATATTGGGTGCCCTGTGTTCCATCCTATAGATGACTGTGAGCGTCCACTTCTGGATGTATCTGGAGGATATCATCCTGAGTGAGGTAACCCAATCACAAAAGAAGTCACTTGATATGCACTCACTGATAAGTAGATAGTAGCCCAGAAACCTAGAATACCCAAGATACAACTTCCAAAACACAAGAAAATCAAGAAGGAAGACCAACCCGTGGATACTTCATTCCTTCCTAGAATACGGAATAAAATACCCATGGAAGGAGTTCCAGAGACAATGTCTGAAGCTAAGACAAAAGGATGGACCATCCAGAGACTGCCCCACCTGGGGGTCCATCCCATAATCAGCCACCAAACGTAGACACTATTGCATATGCCAGCAAGATTTTGGATATCTCTTTATGCAGAAATATCTATGGGAGCATATCACCCACTTGGGTCCCAGGTGAGATCCCTCTACCCATGTAGAACAGGTATTTCTATGGGGGTGTGACACCAAAGCCATTCCCTAGCCCCTACACCCTGCCCTTGTCCATCACCACCTCCCTCGAGAGCTCAAGGCTCCTGGGCATATCACAAGCAAAAATGGGCATACATACCTCAACTAGTGTTTGCTTTTCTCCCTGCCTGTGGGAACCAGAGGTTAGGGTAGGAACTGATAAAAGCAAGCAAGCATTTTGCCATAAAAAGAACCTAAGAGGGCAATGGAAGGCCATTCTTGTGATTCCCCAGGCTGTCTGTCTTTGAAAAGGAAGATCTGGCCAAACCTACAGAACTTGCTGCCTCTGGAGTCTCCCCTTTATTTCACTCTGAGCAGCACATGCTTGTGTATGAATTAAAGATTAAAGGCACGTTAACCTGCATTTTGCTATCTTTCTATATATGGGAGAGGGAAGGAGGGAGGGTGCATATGTCTTTGGTGTGATCGCTGGGTTTGGACTCAAGACTAACAGATCAGGAAACTAAAGGTGGGATGGCCAAGGGTCTTTTCCCAAGCCTGCCACCCTTGTTGGAGCTTTGAATGATTATTGAACTGGACTGTTCCTCCACTTCTTTATTAATGGGGGTAAGTAGAGGCATTCTCATGGAACTCCTACTGTGGTCCCCTTCCACAGTTGTGGGTCTCAGAGCACTGATGACATTATAGCCCACTAAATACTCAACGATGAATGCAAGAAGGAGTCACCATCCAGTGGAAAACTAGCACCCAGGCTTCTATCTCACTTTCAAGATCAACCCATGTTGGATGATGTACAACTTATGTTTCCAGTCTTGAATGGTAATGGCCAGCTCGCTAATACTTGCAAAATTCAAGACCAGAGTATCTCTTCTGATAGAAGGCTACAAGGTGTATTGTAGGACATTTAGTAGCATCCCTGGGCTCTTTCTACACACTGGATGCCTCTAGCACCCTCTGAGTTGTAAAAACCCAAATTACCTCCAAATATTGCTAAATACACCCTGCAAGACAGAATCACCCTCCATGGAGGGTTGCTACTACTGAATCAACCACCCTTGGAGGAGACATCCCCGAAACCCAGATCCAATTAATTGTTACTCAAAGAAACAGACACAGATGCATAGGCTAATTGAATGCCATATTCAGGAGTTGGAATGTCGCCAGAGAATATAAACCAGTTGCAACAAAAGCTCAAGCAGATAAGGCTGCAAAAAAGAAAATACATTCCCAAGCTATTCTCTGCTATCTTGCAAGCATTCTTCATGGTACTAATATCCTGTTAGTGTGAATGATGGATCATTGACCTGATAAAGACCACGCTGCAGTCTGCGAGTTGCAGAAACATCTGCCAGGCACTTGGGATTTTTCCCCCCCCCCAGGTACAAGCAGAATGTGAGCAGTGGGGGAAATACTTCACAAGCCTATATGGGCTGGGCGTGCCCATTTGGCTCAGAAACTGTGGTTAAATATCTATGTAACAAATGTTAAACAGAACATACTGCATTCCATACAAATGTTTTAGCTTGGAAAGGCTTATATTAAGCTATCAGAATCTGTCAAAAAGGATGTACACGCCTTGAGAAGGAGCCTTCTTCAGGATAAGAGAATAAAACAAGCCTTAAAGGTGGATACCATTATATCTGTGATCATCTGAAATTGGCTTCAGTTGCAATTCTCTGATGACAGTTCCGGTTACGTGACCCCCACCCAACCACCAAAGAAGGTCTTAATGTATGGATGTACCAAGAGTAAGAGAGCTAGAGTGATCTACATGTTCTATGTCCAAAACTGGAATCACAAAGTGTGTCAGTGATGAAACAAATTGTTCTTGGTGCCTTTCTGAGGCTGACGTGGAAATGAAAGAAGGAATTTGAGGTGTTCTTTGCTACAGATACACAGCACAGTATAGGATGGGGTATCCTCCCACCTGGGACTCTATGCCCCCACATGCCCATCCCACTGCTGTGTACCCCTGTGGGCATGTACACGGGATACCTCTTAAAAACCATGCCCCTGCTTTGCTTGATTCACATCTTGCCGTGGGTGCTCCAGGGGTCCCAGACAGTTCTTCTCCTTTCAAAAAGATTCCAAAAGAACATAAATCTCACGGCAGCTCTGACAGCCTCCAGTCATCTGTTTACCAAAATAAACTTTAAGCATACATTGCAAACTAATTCCTAGTGAAATATGCATCCCCGTGGCATTCGAGCCTGGTATTTAATGTCTTTTTTATGGTTAATAATGCATCAGATGCATCTCCAGTCTGAAGCTGTCATTACATCACATACATGATGAGCCGGACCCATTTCGGTGGCTAAAAAACTTGGAGTCGGGTTTTATTTCACAGAAAGAAAAATACTAATGTATAATTACAGTGGCCCGCTTCCCTCCTTCTATATGTCTATATTTCTTTTTATAAAACCCTGGTTTGATGAGATCAATTCACTAAAAATACCTGGAGAGAGAGAGGCTTTGCTTTGCACAGATAAAGTGATGTTCTGTATAAACAAGTCCAAAATCCCCTCATTAGAACAGAGTTCTGTTTGGAGAAGACCCTGGTCTATTCTTTTATATTTTTGTTGCTTTATTTAAGAGGAGAAGAAGAAAGACATGTGGGATTTTTATCATGTGTAAAGTGGCATTTCTCTGTCTCTCCTTCAGGAAGCTATGGCTGGGTGGAAACAGTATTTGAACAAAACATTGGCATCCATTGCCATTCAAAGGGCCTGAAGTAAAATAATAAGTAAAATAAAAATCAAGGAATGCGCCATCTGTGGCAAAGGTGAACATCCCTCTGAAAATCTTACCTTATTTCCTGCCTCGCTTTGGTCACTTATGATACAAACAGTTAGGATGGTGGTAATGATGAGGGTAAAAAGGTTCCCTCTGGAGTTATCTGGAGGCTCATATCAGGCTTGAAGAATGCAGCCCTAGGGCCCATCGCCGGCATCCATAATGGCCACCTGCGTGCACAGAAGCCATCTCTCTGCAGCTGTAAACAGGTCCACGTATCTGAGGATGCCGTAGTTCTGTGGGGGAAAGCAAGCACCTAGGTTGATTTGTTGCTCTAGAAGCCAAATGAGCTAATTAGATAATGTATATCTAAAGTGCTCAGAATGGGCTTAGCACCTGGGAGACTCTTAGGAAATGGAGACGGGGGAAGAAGAAGAGGTGCAAGAGGCTGCTGCATGAAGGACTCAGAGACTAGGATCCTTCCCTGTAAAATGGGAAGAATAACAACAGTAATAATAACAACCAATGATGATGACGATGACGATGCCTACTTGCTGTCTTACATGCATATAAAGTTAGTTAAAATGAGAGGATAGGTCCTCAGCTGATAGTGTCTAATAAGGGTCCCTATCATTGCAAGAAGCCCCACCTATCTTCATGTGTAGGCAAAGCAGGAAATGTGACTAAATCTGGGGCTTGTAAGTCTCTGCTCTATTTAGGATTTGCTGATGCTGGAGGGGTTCCACCCACAGCCTGAGATTCAAGCCAAAGTGCATCCCAGAAGATGCTCACAGCTGCCCTTTGAGGCAGAGACACACGTGTTCACTGTAGAAAGTAAGGAAGAAAAGGAGGAGGAAGAGAGACAGAAGAGGAGGAAGAAGGAGGTAAAAGAGGAAGGAGAAGAGAGGCAGAAGAGGAGGAGGAAGGAGAAGAGGAGGAGAAAGAGGAAGAAGAGGAGGAGGGAATGATGGCCACTTTCTTCATCAGGACCATGGTGATGGACTGTTAGTTTCAGAGAACCATTACAAGCTTCCAGGTCGAAGGTAGAGACAGCTCGTTTGCACTTGAAGGGGAGTCTTCCACCCATAGGCTGGAGGCTGGCTTTATCCAGTTTCCAATGAAGGGCCAGTGAGAATGCCCATTTAAGGACATCCTTCAGAGCGCTTTAGCTGGATTCCTATTTACCCGTGACATATACAACTGAGGAGTTCCCACTGAGGCACGGCACTTACCTCTCCCCCTTAATTTTGTTCTTTTGTTTGTTTGGTTGGTTGGTTGTTTATTTTTAGAACTCTGCCCAAAGGTTGGGGAGATAGATCAGCCAAGCAGGAGCAGGGAGACCTGTGTGTAGATCTCCAGCGCATACGTAAAAGTGAGGTCGGATGAAGGCTAGAATCCACACAGTGAAGAGGCAGAGACAGAAGGATGTCTAGGCTTGCTGGCCAACCAGTCTCGCCAGTTCTGTAAGCTCCGGGTTCTGTGAGAGACCCTGCAACCCGTCTCAAAAATTAAGGGGGTAGGAGCACCCACAACCACAGTTGTCAATTGTGATTAGTGCTGTGCCCAGCTGTCATCACAGGAGTTTCTCACTACAGCCTCAGGTGGTTAGTACAGAGGCCTATACCTGGTCAAAGTGAGATAATCAGCCATAGATTGCTCAGCCCCATTGGGGACAACCAAAGCACTCAACACCAAGGCTCAGGGGACACTGAGGAAGAGGGTGTGGAAAGGATGTAAAAGCCAAGGAGAGGGAGATTTGCAGTAAAAGATGTCTTCTGCAGTGTCATCACCATATAGCTCGTGAATACACTGAAACTGTGGGTATCTGCACAACCTGTCCCTAAGTCACCACAGGAGGGGAAGGGGCACATAAGGCCTCACCCCTTTCCTAGCAGCTATTGGCAGTATCAGTTGTCCAGGAAAGAGTTATTTTCTTCAGTAGCAAACAGAGAAGCTGATCTTGCTCCAACGAATAACCCCTCACCCGTGCCCGGGCAAGAATCTCTCATTCATTTAATGCATGGTCTCCACAGAGAGAGAACATGAGCAGAGGAAAGGGACTTAGTCAGAAGAGTGACAGTGGGACAGGAAGGGAGTAGGGGAGGGGGATGGGATGCAAATGACTAAAAAAAAAAAATCATCATATACATATATAAAACTGACAAACTATGAAAATAATAATGCCAAAAAACATGCAAAAATAATAATAAAGTGGGAAATGGTTTTAAAGAAGACACCCATTGTCAACCTCTGGCCTACACACCACACACACACACACACACACACACATGCAGCTCTGTACAAGTGGTTTTCTTCCATCTTTGCCTAGACAAGACCGTCCTGAGATCCAAAGTAACAATCACCCCAGCACCAGGACAGTCTTGGCACTCTGTCCCATATGTCCCTTGCTTTGGCCTTGAAGCCCCGCCCACTCTTTCCTGGGAGCTGACAGGCCTCACAGTCTGGAGACAACCGTTGCCAGCTTCCCCTTTTCAGGGCGCTTTAAGAAGTTCCCGTTTGGCTGTGTTGGCCTGGCTTCCTTTGACTTTTCCGGGGGCACCTCCCGCCCTCCCAGTTCAAATCCTTTCTCGGATTCGCTATTGTTTGACTCCACGGTGCTTTTTGAATGTCAGAGCGAATTTGTGTTTCCAGTAAAGAAAGCACCTTTTTTTGCTTTTGGGGCCTGTTTTTAAAAATTGCATGGGATCTTAATTCCCGTGGAAAACTTAACTGTATCCCCAAGAAAAGGAACAAACAGGCAGAGAAAACCAGTGAGCGGGCGGCCCCATGCCTTCACTCGCCCTGGCAGCCACACAATTGCATACAGCCAAGCTGACTAATGTTGACGTATCCAGGTTGGAAATGACAGGATATTGTGGAGGGCCAGTCACTTAATGAACCCCTGCGGGACCATCTTGGTTACTAACAATTTCTCTCTAACTCATGAGGCAGGGGAATCTCAGCCCCCAGTGTTTCACTCCATCACGTTCCCCCGCTGCCCCCTCTCCCCCCACCCCCGCCCTGCTCTGCACAAACAAACCAATTATGGCAACGGATATAAATTGGACCCCTTTTCTGAAAACGCTCCCTCAACCTTTTTTGTCCGCCCTTCCTTCCTTGGCGCCAATCAGCTGGTTCACCAGGTGCACTGTGCGCCTGCACTCAGACTCAGACACATGCGCACACAAGTGTGTACGTGCTCACACTGCAGTGTGTATTCTGTACACAGCCTTCACTGATGTTTCTGCCCTTGGATTCAAGTTGGTTTTAGTCATCTATATATTCCTTGAATAATATTTTTCATGGAATACAACTTAAAAATCTTTTTTTAAATTAGATATTTTCTTTATTTACATTTCAAATGCTGTCCCTATACCCTGCTCCCCTACCCACCCACTTCCACTTCTTGGCCCTGGCATTCTCCTGTACGGGGGCATATAAAGTTATAGGGGCCTCTCTTCCCAATGATGACCGACTAGGCCATCTTCTGCTACATAGCTGTCTCGTGTGATGCTATGCCAGTGCCTGGCAAATACAGAAGTGGATGCTCACGGTCATCTATTGGATGGAACACAGGGCCCCCAGTGGAGGAGCTAGAGAAAGTATCCAAGGTGCTTAAAAATCTTTTTACTGCCTTTTACACTTCAGCCAGCCCTGAAACTCTTCCCATCCCGTACCTTAGGGAGACCACTAGAATAATTCTCAGGCAGTGCCTGAGTAATTCATATTACTGCTAACTGTCTTCTGTCTTAGGTTTCAATTGATGATTAGCTTAGCGGTTCTGTAGAGAGACCCATCCATGTTTACAGAAAGCTATTATAACACTGGATTTACAAACTTTTGTAAGAATTAAGGCATAAGAAATTGCCCAGCTGTCACGTAAGCTGTAAGAAGATAAGGAAAATCATTTTATAGCCATGCTACTCAACACACTCACAGGCCATTTCTGACCAAGGAACTCTTTATTAGAAATCCTCAGCAAGTTAGGAAACTCAGCGTAGGCATTTCGAAACACACCCACAGGAGATAAAGATATAAGCCTGTGTTAGCATGCTTTCCCTGTGTACTGAGGGGTCCAAGGTTTGAGGCTCAGGACCCTCCCTGAAAAAGAAGTATAGAAACTTATCTATCACTGATACACTCTTCAAATGTTTTCCTTTTCTTTGTGTCTTTGGGGGGTTATGTGCACACATGTGCATAGGCATTATGTATGTGTGTGCACACATCTGTGTGTGTATATGTATGTGTGTGTGCGCGCGCTGTGTGTGTATGTGTGCATGACCCCTACAGCTCAATGCTCAGCCTCTTTCTCTGTCTTCTCTTTTGAGGAAAAGTCTCTCACTGATTCAGTGAGGCTGTCTGGCCAGAAGTTCCTGGGATCCTCCAGCCTCTCTGCCTCCCCAGTATTAGGGTTGCAACTTTTGCCACCATGGCCAGCATTTTACATGAGTAGCAGGGATTTGAACTCTGTTCTTCATGCTTGTGTGCAAGCACTTCATCCAGTGAGTCATCTCTGCAGCATCAGGATCAGTTTTGTTTGTTTGTTTGTTTTTCCAGCAACCCGTCACGTTGGTAGCTTACACTAGGATCAGTTCAGGAAAGACTGTTACCAGCTGAAAACAGAGCCAAGATCCTCCATCCTCCCCCTGATAGGTGAGACAAGGGCTCAGAGGCAAGAGCTCCCTGCGTAGTTAGGTTGCTTTGGTTCAGTAAAGTCTCACCATTTAAGTAGAGGGTGTGGTCTACTTAAACAGAGGCTGAAGAGGTGAAACTGATGTGTGTCACAGACTGAATAGCCCAGTCCTGAGTAAAGGCAGATACCGTGCAACATTGCTCTTTAGAAATAACCTAGGGCAACAAATCTCTCCTATAAAGCAAATTTGGGACCCTCATTTTTGGTCCCATGTACATATACTACAAGGTGCTGGTATGCTAGTATCCTACTTACTGATATGGAAAACCTGGTATGGTCTTTGCAGGGCATTGTTAGTCTTTTGGCATCTGTGGAGAGCTGTCATCAGACCTTCATATACCAGAGTTCCCTGTGTACCCACCTCCACGCTGCTGCATACACATTTCAAAGGTAGATTTTTTTTTGTTCCCTTCAGCATAAAGAATGATTACCCAATTATCTAAGCAGAGTGATGGCTGTCTGTGACAAATCGTGGGCCAGAGACATTTTAAAAATAATAACTCGAATCTTTAGTGTACTGTTCGATTCGCAAAGCACATCCAGACCTGTTCTTTTCCAGGATCCTCAGAGCAGGCGGTGGCAGGGACAGAGAAAGACTTTTGCTTTTACTATAGGCAGAAATTCACTGCCTCTAGCTCATCCCTGCTGCAGTCCACCCTAAGGCTGCACAAGGCCCAGAGGACAGGAAGGACCTCTCTTCACAGTCATTTCAGCATTGGGTAACGCTAAAAGGACCAAGCAAAGGATCATGGGCAAGTTTCTGCCATCCTCTGGGATTTAAGGATATTTAGGGAAAAAACACCTTTGGGCTTTAAAGGCTGTATTGTGACTGGAGGGAAAGGGAGACACAGGCATTAAAAATGACAAAGCACTTTCATTTGTGAGAGCTATCCAAGGAAGGTAGAAAGGAACTGATTTTTTTTTCCCAGGGAGAAGCAATTTTACAAGCCCTGCCTGGGTGCATAGAGATGAGTGGGACAGCGGGACAGCTGGGGTGGCCTCAGACATCCTCGGGGAGGGAGGGAGGGATGGTAGATATTTTCTTCTTATGGGAGTTGTATGCAAAATTAAGAGCAAGGGGGGAAGTCTCTATTTCTGCCCTTTTTCCTTTGATGAGGGCCTTGCTGAACCCCAGACAGACAGATACTGTGTGGAGCTGACCTTGAATTACCCTGAGGGGCTGGAGCTCAGAGCCTGACCTAGTCATTGTACAGGATGATACTCCTGGGGGTGGGGGTGCAGGGACACAAAGTAATAAACGCCTTCTGCAGCAATTAAACATAAGAGCAAAGGCGAGCCTCTGACTCTGCAGTGTTGGCCCCTCCCCTCCCTCAAAAACAATAACAAAAATGACAGGCAACAGCCAACCCGGAAGCACTTTGCCCCTCACCCAGAAAGCACTGAGGCGGCTGCCTGCTTTTCCTCTTAGTGAAGCAAACCCCTTGTAGGTTTGCAGATCAGGTATTCAGAAGCAGCCGAGAGGGCCCCATTCCATCTTGCATTTGCGAAGACGCATCTGGAATCGCATTATTATAGATTATGCAATGGGATGAAGATGAAAATGTAGCCCCGGATCCTTCTGCGCAAGAAGGAAGTCAAGTGACCCCTTGGAGACCTAGCTTCTACCTCTTTGTTTCTCCACTGATCTACTTGCCTGGGGGAACCATTCAGTTATCCCTGCCTTTTAATTCCTGTCTGGCCAGAGACGTGAAAACATGAGGCAAGGAGAGATTGCTCCTGCATAGTACAGTCATGTGCTAACACAGGTGCGCGCACACACACACACACACACACACACACGCACACACATGTGCGCAAGGGTGAAGGTTTTCGTACTTAACTTAGATTTAGCAGCTTGGTTATAAGAATTAGAAGTAAAGGGGAGGCTGGGAGAGGGCTCAGGGAATAATTTGCTCACCACATAAGCACGAAGGCTTGAATTTGGGTCTCTTGTCCCTGTGGGTATGTCTAGTCAGATCCTTATAACTCACAGTCCAGCGGATCTAACCAATCAGGGAGCTTCAGCTTCTATGAAGACAAGCTGTCTCAAAAAATAAAGTGGTGAGATAAAAAAAGATACCCAGTATTGATCTCTGGCCTACACACACACACACACACACACACACACACACACACACACACTGTGATGCCTATTCTTGGTTGTCAACTTTACTACATCTGGAATATTAACTAATCCGAAGATGGAGGGCGCACCAGTGAGGGACTTTTGCTTAAATTAAAGTAGGTCCATCCACTTCTAATCGGGATCTTTGAGGAGAGGAGACACACTTTTAAGGTGTGGGCCATGCCTTATATGGAAGCCTTAAAAGGACACAGAAGAAGGAGGCTCTTAGTCTTTGCTTGTCTTCATCTTGGTTCCTATTCCTTCACTGGCACTGGGGCCTACTTCTTCGGGATTCAAATATACAGAAGACCAGCTGAGACATCCAGCCTTGTGAACCGAACTCCTAGATTTGTAGACTTTCCATTCCCAGCCATTGTTGGGTTGGCTGGACTACAGCCTGTAAGACATTCTAATACATCTACTTCCTATATTTATAGAGAAATTCATTCTATAAGCTCTGTTACTCTAGAGAACCCTGAATAATACACACACACACACACACACAAATCATTTTTGTCAACTTGACACACCTAGGAAGAGAACATGAACTGAAGAATTGCCTACATCTAATTTGTGTTGATTGGTATTGGAGGACCAGGATTCTGAGAGTAGTACATCCCTAAGCAGACAGACCTGGGCTGAATAAAAGAATCTAGCTGAGCATGCCGGAGGGAGCAAGCCAGAGAGCAGCACTCCTCCATGGTCTCTGACTTGATTTTTGCTCCAGGATCTTACGTTCACTTCCCTTGATGATTAATTGTAGCCTGGCCGTGGTGTTTACCATAGCAAGGGAAAGAAAACATGGACAACACACCTAACACCACACTGCACACCCAGGAATTAGAAAGAGGAGGGTAAGCAATCATCTGTTCTGATTAACTATGTAGCCTTAAGAAAGTCATTTTAACTTCTTAGGACTTTGGTTCCCTCTCGTGAAAATATGAAGCTCTGAATTCGGTGACTTCTATCACAAAGCTTTTTCTGATTCAGAGACTGGATTTTTTTTTTTTTTTAAGAAAATCTCACTCAGAAAAGCTGTCGTAGCTTTTGTGGGTGCAAGCCTGACCAAGTGACTCAGTGTCCTCCCCTCCCAAGCCCCGCCTCCTAGAACACGCCCTCTGTTGCCTTCCCCATCCCCATCACTGCCTTACACTTTGGATGGCCCTGTATCTCCAGATAGCTTTCTCTCCAGAATGTCATCAGTACGGTGATAAAGTCAGTACAGAAGCAAACCAGCACTTGGTTCCTGGCAGAGACTGCGGAGGTAACCACAGCCCACTGGAGCGTGCAAGGAGATTGGCTGCATGCTCCAGTGCCCCTTAGCATGTCAATACTCCTGAATAAACTAATGAACCCATTTGCCCCTTCGTGAGAACAGGCCTTGGAGTCAATGAAATAGGTGTGGTTAGAGACACAGCCAATACTAAGTAGAAAGAGAGAGAGAGAGAGAACAAGCTAGGGGTGGCTCAGTGGGTAAAGGACCTCCTAAAAAATGTAAAGAACTAAGTTAGGGAAGCCGTATAAAGCCAGACTCAGTGGTGCAAATGTGTAAGCCCAGCAGTCCAATGGAGAGGTGGGAGGCAGAGATAGGAGAGTCCCCTGATGCTGATGTTCCCAATAGTCTGGAATACAGAGCAGTAAGCAATAATAGGTATTGTCTCAAACAAAGTAGACAATGAGAACACAAACACAGACACACACACACACATGCTTGCACGCGTGCCTGCACAAGATCAGGTGCAAAAATCCATCCCCATGCTTGCACCCATACCCTAGAGCAGAGAAATCCCCTAAGCTCTCCCTTCTGCTGTGGCTGCTGTAAAGATAAGGAGTATTCCACCGCTCTAGAAGCTAATTCCACAAATACTTAGTCCTTTGGCTCCCAACCTTGGCCCTAATGCACTTCTTTTTTTTTTTTTTTTTATATTGGATATTTTTTTTATTACGTATTTTCCTCAATTACATTTCCAATGCTATCCCAAAAGTCCCCCATACCCCCCCCCACTTCCCTACCCACCCATTCCCACTTTTTTGGCCCTGGCGTTCCCCTGTACTGGGGCATATAAAGTTTGCGTGTCCAATGGGCCTCTCTTTCCAGTGATGGCCGACTAGGACTACTTACAAGCCACAGCCACTCAGTCTCCCCTGGTGATGACACCAGCACTCTACTGCATCACAGTTGGTATGTGTGGGAGCCCCTGTTAGTGAACGGGTCCCTTTACACCACACATGACAAATGACATGCCATAGAGTGGCAAAGCACTATGAACCTTCGTAGGTGGCTTCAGGTTCTCACGCCACTCACCTGACACGGTCAGGCCCTTAAAGTGGGAAGGGATCAGTGGTATGTTGATAAACAGGTCCTCAAAGTGTTAGGAGATCTGCTTCTAAACGGTGGTTGCTTTCTGTGGCTCGAATGCCGCCTCTGTCCCCAGCATGATCTTTACCATAGTAGTTGTGCTCATAGCTGGCATGGAGGACCCCTGATAGGCACTGGCACCCAACAGAATGCAATGCCAAAATTTATAAAGAGAGATTGACCCCAAGTGATGAGGGAAAACCCATGATGTCTGTTGGCCAGCTGTGCTTTCTCCTGGGTCCCCTGAAAAAGCTCTCTCTCTATTCCTCTTTTCCAGAAGAACAAATCTAAACTTGGACATTTAGCTTCCACTGATTGGATCTGAGAGCAATTGCACACCCTTTAATCCCAGTACTCAGGAGGTAGACGTAGGTGGGTGTCTATGCGTTTGAGGCCAGCCTAGTCTACCTAGTAATGAGTTCTAGGACAGCAACTACCATATATGGAGAACCTGGTTCAATAAATAAATTAATAATAAAATCAATTCCACTGGTTTTCTGAAGACCCCAAAATGATCACCCCACCCTGAACTCCAGGCTCTTAACTTTAGCCTCTGGCAGGCATCTTAAACTTAGCACTGACACAGCAGTCCCACCTCAGATGTTCTCTCCCTGTCTTTAGTTCAGTAAATGCTACCAATGTCCATTTGCTCAAGATAAGGACTCTCATTTCCCCATCCATTCCTGGACCTCCTAGCTTTATCTGCAAGTGCATCCCGAATCCAGCCCTTTCTCCCATTCTCACCATGACTGATTATCCTGGCCCAAGTTACACCATCACTTACTGAGCCATGAAGTTAAATCTGTGTGTTCTCTGGTCTCTTCTTGACACCCCCCACCCCCCCAGGATCTGTTTTCTTCACTGGGGCTTCACACGTGCTTGCCCTCACTTCCTCTTGCGCCTTCTAATTTGGCTGATTTATTAGCTCCTCCAAATCCCAGCCAGTGCCATGTCACTAGAGTCTTCAGGAGGTATTTCAGATCTGAATCACAACAGTGTAGAAGTGTCTTGCATGTCCCTCACCTGCCACAGAGAATTCGTTCAACCTGGCCATGACAAAGAAGGTGGATAATGTACCATGGCACTTGGTATGTACTGAGGGAATGAATGATAATAAAAGAATCTTCTTGTTTAACAGCAAATATTTTAGTTTCCTTTTGATAACCATCAACGCTGGGAAGGGAGCTTCAGGAGGTAAATCAGCCACCCTTTAGGCCCCACTGGGAAAGCCTGCGCCGTGGGAGCCAAACATAAATGAACTCATCATTAGTCATCATGGACTTGACCTATTTCATCCTCTCCTCCCTATAAGCCTAGACCCACCACACAAACGAAAGAGGAATGAAGCAAGATACCCACCATGGCCTGCCTGATAGAGAATCCTGCATCTTCTCAACTTTCTTTCTCCCTGTCTTCCCCTTAGGTCTCTAAGCCACTTGTGCCACCCTTGAAAGAGTGATGACATTCCTCTGAGTCTCTGTGCTATTTGTTTTATTTTGGGTGATGAGTAGGAGAGAGAGACGGAGAGAGAGAGAGAGAGAGAGAGAGAGAGAGAGAGAGAGAGAGAGAGAGGAATGTCTTAGCATTGTTTTCTTCTAAACCTTGTTTAGAAGTTCCTAAGGAGTATATAGGATCACCGTTAACAAGGTCCCATGGGGCCCCTGGTGTGGAGGTGGGTGAATCCATAGACGTTTTCTCTTACTGGGCTCAGGAGAACGGGTAACCAGAGTTTGCAAGTGGGACTTTTCCCAGTGTCTTGGGAAGCTTTGCACATCCAAGTCCTTTTCTGAGCACTTGTGGGAAAGTCTAACTCTGCAGCTCTTTTTGAAGTGTGTATCACATAATCAGCTAACAAAGCAAAGCAACTGGCGCCCTGCATGTAGCATTATAAGGGCTGCTCACATTTCAGAAAAAGAATCCATTCATAGAACTGTTGAAAACCTACTATGTGTCAGTCCTAGGGGTAAGTCATGAACAAGTCACTGGAAACTTTATTTTAAAAAATATCAGGATAGTTGGGTATAAGGGCTCTCAACCTTGACCCCATTGGGTCTTTGGGGTCATGTGACTCTGTTGTGGGATTGTGGACTATTTATCAGGAACAACTTCTATAAGATGTCAGTAGCTCATCTCTCCTCAGGTGTGGCAACTAGAAAAAAATCTCCAGACATCGCCAAGTGTCTTCTGTGGTGTGACGTCACCTCTTAACAAGTGTCACTGCACTAGTGAGTTTGATCATGATATTTGGGATCAGATCAAGATTCAAGTCCTGGCCTAATCAACCATTAGCTTTAAGAAAACTAAGGCTATTTTGTTTACTTTCCTGAGTCTTGGCTTACTAATCTATTAAGTAGGTGAATATGTTCGTGACCTAAGATAAATGAATGTACATGGTTGGGCTCATGATTAGCTCATGGAAGTATGGAAATGCTACCTAACAGATCCAAAACTTGGTTTGCTCTGAGACCATGAAAATCCCACCGTCAGTCTAATCTCTAGAAAGGTATTTATCACGTGGGCATTTATTATTTCATCAGTGTTGTCTGTACCATGACAGGCATGTCTGTGTCCCTCTGTGTCTGAAGAAATACTGAATAGGGCATCAGTGGGAACAGTGAATGGTCCTCACTCTTAATTAAGCATGTTGTAGCACTTTCCTTCATTATCCCTTTGGCTCATTTGATACCGTGGTGGTCCCCTAGACAAAGTGTCTTCATGCATATGTGTCTTGGGGAAGACTGAGTTCCAAGTGAGTTCTAATATTATTGACTCTAAGTAATTAGAACTGGGAAATAGCAGAGAGCATGAGAAGAGTCCCGTGATGGAGAGCATGGACATGGAGAAGCTACGTTTGCTCTCTGGTTGCTCTAAGATTTCAATGAGTGTCAAGCTCTTTAGGCATTTGCTCATCACAGCTTCACACCCAAGACCATAACTTTGGTCTCAGAGGGACTGGCATGTGAACATTGGGCCAGGTTGGAAGCACTGAGGGTAAAGCTCGTAAGAAGGAAGAGGAAGGACCACGAATGGTGGTGTCAGAATGGGGAAATGCGACCCCTGATTACAGACATAGTTAGCACAGGAATATTTTGACAAGTGGCATGCTGTTTCAATGAAGGAGCAGAAAGCTTGGATCGGAGAGAGGAAAAGAAAAACCTATGCAGTCAAGTCTATTTTTAAAGTCCTGTGGTAGAAGACCATGAAATGACATGAGGAGAATAATAGAACCTTTTTGATATTTAAAAAAATAACTTTTAAAAAAGACATACGCAGGGTCCTCAGAAGTAGCCTTCATGGCCCAATGTCTATATACCCTGAAATAATTTTTGGGTCCAGGAAACAAGGTAAACTTCAAAGTTTAATGTAGGTATGTAGAGCCTCAAGGAAAATCCAAACGTGGAGTGGTAAAATATGGAATCCTTGAAGTGTGCTGGGTAGGCTGAAGTGATATTGAGCCCATCTAAGTGGGCTGAGCACTTGGTTCACACCTTGGCGTTACCTGGAATTGATACCAGACATGTTGCCCATAGAAGGTCATCACCTCTATCACATTTGTGTGCCTCCTTCTGCTGATGCTGCACTGCTTAAAGCACTCGGGACCCAGCGCCCTCCGAACTTCATTAAGGGGAAGGCAGAGAAAGCCGGAACTGAAAACAGTGTTGGGTGTCACTCGAACACACTGAGGAACTGCGGTCACTTCGGTGGATGGGAGGCAATCAGCTTCCTAGTGGACGCTGAATTTTCAATGTTGTTTGTCCATTTGATCCTTAAATTCAAACAGTGGCAGCAGCCTTAGTGCCAAGGTAGAGCAGCTCCCAGAGTATTCTGCTTGGTGCCCAATCCCTAGAAGTAAAACTTTCAATTATTTTAACTGATTTCATGGAATTTTGCCTATATGCATTTCTGAATATTATCTTCCAAGTGTTGTCTCTTGTTTTTTCACTGCCAGCCATTATCTGCGGGCTTCCAAATACAGTAAATGCCCCCCTTTCTCTCATCTCCCCACAAATAGGTACATAAAATCCTTACCCTCTCCTGATCATGATATTTTTATTTTCTTTAGAGCAGCATTTGGCCCAGCTGAGCCAGATTATAGTTCCTATGATTTTTCTTCCTATACAATTTTCTTCTTTATCATCATTCTGACACTGTGGCCAAATACTTGAGATAACTTAACAGAGTTAAAAGGTTTCTTTTGACCCATGGTTTCAGAGGTCCATTATCCCTTTGTCTATTGTTTTATCCAAATGCTGGAGCAAAGCCACTCATCTCTTGGTAGCCAGGAAACGGGGAGGTAAGGGAAGCCAGGGGCAAAATATCCTCTCCCGAGACATGATTCCATGATTTCCACCCTCCAGTTACACTCCACCCTCTAATGGTTTCACCCGACTCCATAGCCCCACCTTCCGAAAACTGAATCGTCGACACAGAAATCCTTTGAGGACATTCCAGGCACAAACCATAATAGCTCTGTTCCCAGTATCCTATGTTGCCATCTTTTAGTTTCTATTTGGTTACCATGGACATATCTGTACTTCTCCCTGGATTTAAATGCCACTACTTTATATGTGTGCTTTTGCCATATGTGGATTTTATTTTATTTTTTTATTATTAATCTCATCTCTCAAGAGTTTTCCTATGGTTTTCTGAAACGCTCTTGTTGGAGCTAGACACACCCTCAGCCTGAAGCTCAGCTACTGCCTTGAGATGTTTCCTTCAAGCATCCTGAACGTTTCCTTTGCCTCTTGGGTGTGCTAAAGGCCCCGTTTCCCACCTCCCACTCCCTTGATTCACACCTACTAGTGAGCACTATTTATGCTACTCTGAACATAAGACAGACGAAGATGCAGGGCATTTTTTTGTAAATTAGTCTCAAGTCACGTTTTTTTGGTACAACTGACACAGAAAGGCCTCAAGTCCAGAATCCATCTAACAATGAGGCAAGGTTCTGGTTACTTGCTGGGTGGTCACCGTAGAACCCTAACGGTCCTGGCCAAGGGGATGTCTCAGCCTGGAGCACCTCCAGGGAGCACCTCCAGGTGCTCCATGCCTTATGTGGGCTGTGCTCGTGTCCAGTTCATCTGTGGCAGGATTCTTAAAGCATTTTTTTTTAGCCCCTGACTCACCATCCCTCATGGCAGTTTCTTATTTCTGGGATTAGCTGGTTTTAAAAAAAAAAAAAAATTGCTTCTGGGCATGTGACTATTCTCAGAACTTTAATGTCAGAAATAATGATCCTGTTAAATTGGAGCTCATTACCACAGAATGAGAGACTCCATTGAGCCCTGATTTTTTTAAGGGGGGGGGGGAAGCTCCTCTTCAGCTCTGACATGGGCACCATGGGGAGATGGGGGTGTTTGGAGTAGCAAATTTTAAAATAATAGGAAAGATCTCCTTTCACTGATGCAGGGGAGAGGGCCCAGCCTCCATTGTTCTCAGGAAACACTTGCTGTTCCTTTGTTGTGGTCTCACAGAAGTTTCCTGAGCCCCTTAAGCCACTAATACTAGTTGTATCCCCAGCAGCCATAACACATACTTAAAGCATTATTTCCAGCCTGGCTTTTCCCATAATGAATCTGACAATCCTGTTTTATGATTCGTTGAGTGGTTAATTCAAGATATGCCGATCTCAGGAATGAACTCTCCCAGTTCAGTCTTCCCCCACCTGCACAGAGGCCCGGCATCCCCATCCACAGAGGCTACACATGGCCATGACAGAACCATGGTGCTGCCCCACACCTGGAACTTTGAAAGGGACGTATGCCTCTACTTTTCTTCCCCCTGGAAGAACACTTTCCCCCAACACACACATTAGTCCTTCTCTGTTAAGCTGTCAGAGCAATGGGGGCCGCACATGATGCAGCTAGTATCTCTGTAGCTGGGACCCAACATCCCCAGAGCTTTGGCTACCACTAAAAGCAACAGAGGAAACAGGGTGACTGGCAGCACCCATCTGAGAGAGAGATGGAGGGAGTAGGAGAGTCTTTAATCCAGCGATGCAAGGAACTACCATGAAATATGCCCATGTCCCCGCCCACTTGCATTCCTTTATAGAGGAATGTTTTCTCTTACAAGGGAAAGAGACCATTAGGGGAGAAATCATATTTTGATTTAAGAGCTTAAGAATTTAAAACATAATTTGATTTAAGATGTTAAGAGAGGCCTGGCGTGGTGGTGCATGCCTTGGGAGGCAGAGGCAGGCAGATTTCTGAGTTTGAGGCCAGCCTGGTCTACAAAGTGAGTTCCAGGACATCCAGGGCTATACAGAGAAACTCTGTCTCAAAAACAAAAAAACAAACAAACAAAAATGTTCAGAGAGGATATTTTCAATAGAAGGGAATGGGGTTCCCTACAAACAATTGTTTCCTTCTAATAAGAGTGTCTACGTGGAGACAGGACATCCATGGGTATTCTGGTGAAGGGTCCCTCTTCTTCTGGTCAGGCTCCTTGAGTCTAAGTGTGCAAGTATATAAGCACATGTATGCAAATGTGTGTAGAGGCAAGAGGTCAACCTCGGGAGTTGTTCCTCACGCTCCATCTACTTGAGACAGGGCCTTTCACTGGGCCCAAATTCACTGAGTATGCTAGGGTAGTTAACCAAAGAGCACCTGGGGTCCACCCATTTCAACACCTCCCTAGTGCTGGTGTTCAGGGGGGGGGCCACCACACTCAGTCTTTTACGTGGGTTCTGGGGATGAGCTCATATCCTCATGCACCCATGGCTGCTGCATTACTGACTGAACTGTCTCCCTAGCCCGGTAAGCCACGTTTTAAATGGGGGAGGGGTGAGTGTCCTCTCAACAGTTAAAACAAGCAAATGTATTTTCTAGATATAGAATGCTACTTTAGAACAGGAGCCAGCAAACGTTTTTCATCGAGGGCCAGGGGACAAAGCTTTAAAACTTTATGGCCTCTGTTATCGGTGCTGTGGCCACCGTAATGTGACCAGTTATAGGACGAAAACAGCCAAAGAGAATACAGAAATGAATGTGCATGTCTATGTTCAATAAAACTTTATTTATACCATAGGAGGCAGTAGGGTGGTTCCCATGACTTACTTTAGAATATCCTGGGCATAGCGACAGAGATAGGAAATAGAGTGTGTCACTGCTGTGTGTGTGCTTGCAAAAGTCACCCTCGTGTACAGCTTGTGCATGCAAATCTTTGTGTGGGAGAGATGTATATGAGAGAGGGAGGGGAAGGAGAGAGGGATTCTGGGAGTAAAGAGAAGAGAGAGATTGAACGTATATATACTCACAGAAAGAGAAAATCCCTAAGATGCCATCCATGGTCACTGTCCTTACAGCCAGGTTTTCTGTCACTGCAATGCAAAGGCTTCATCCCCAGGGATACCCTAGGGGGAGTTGTACACAGTGCCCAAATCCCTGCTACTTCACACTCTTTGCTTTGAGCATCTGCCTTGTGAAGGGAAAAAAAAATAACTACATGTAACTATGTCCTGAAGGGAAGAAAATGCTCTTTCCCAGGTTGGTACATCAGGTTGGAGGCTCATCGCTGGGGCTTTCTAAGTGAGAATTCAGACCACATCGGTGCTTAATAACAACTCGAAAGTTCTCTGTTCCAGAGGCAAGAAAGGAGCTGACAGAGAGGGAGACAATCAGAGAGGTGGGGGTGGGGGTGGGGGGAAGAGCAGGCAGAGATGCTCAGCCTTAGTGGCAGGCTTGCTCAGAATAACCCTCCCTTTGACTCCAGCCGTTGACTTCTTATCTATGGTCATCACAGGGTTCCTGGAAACAGTGTGTTTCAAAAGCATCTTGTGAGCATTTTCTGAGACCAGGGCAGCAGCGCACATTCCTTGCTTTGGCATATATATATATATATATATATATATATATATATATATATATTAAGTGTCTAACATATGGCAGCGTCTATATCTGGGGGTTAACATACTTCCTTGGAGGCTGATCCATCCCAATATGCCATTGCTCTTCTCCAGCCATTTTCTTTTTAACTGTCCCTTCTACCTAAATGCATCATCCTGACTTTAAAAGCCTTGTGAGCCAGGTAACAGCCCTCCGTAGACTTGAACACACATAGCCCTTCAAACATCCAGGAAGCCCCACCGGACCATTTTGCTGCCACTTCCTGTTTCCATAGCGCACATTTTGTCACAGCATAAGACAGGAAAGCTCATGGCCCCCATGCTTCCTAAAGCACGCCGTGTGGTGCTGATCCCATCCTGTACCTGATCATCTCTAAAAGAAAGGTCTCTCTCCCCCTTCCTGCTAGCTCCGTGTCAAATCATGCCATGGGTGTGCCCTGCATTTGAAATCTGACATCTCTGTCTCGTACTCCCTCGTCTCCAGCTTGGCAGAGCACTTATAGTCGGAAGCCCTTTAACTCTGGAAGCCATTCTTCTACTGAGAGATGACCTTTTATGTGGAAGACGGGGCTGTCATAAGTGATGTCTGGTATATGAAAGTTTCCCATGTTTCCACCAAGGATCCAGATCATAATGCACATGCATGGGCATTTGTTGTGCGTTTCCATGCGCGTTATTTATAAAGATTACATTTTCACTGTCCATGAACCTAAAAACCTATTGCCACGTTTTAAAAACTCTGTTGACCCTCACGAGGGGCGTGTCTGTCCAATTAGATTTTTTTTTCCTTTTTAATCTAAAAGAAAATATTTGTCAGATTTGAAGACTCTTGGGGGAGGGTGGAGATGTGTGAAAAGATCGTCCCCAAAATGAGGTATTTCTACGGGCTTTCTAGAAACTAATTGTAGAGCTTTGAAGTTATGGAAATGCCCTTTAAATAATTCTTCCCAGAGACCTGAGGAGTAAAAGCAATGATTTTTGTTTTCATTTTCCAAGATAAAATCTTACATCCTGAAGTGTTCGACATCACCCTTTGTCTCTTATCAGAAGTCTAATTCCTGATTTGCCTCCAAGCTGAGCATTATTTGCTATTTACTCGCAATGTTAATCGGTCTCACCGTGCAGTGGTGGGAGTCGGTGTAGGCATTGCAGAGTGCGTGAGGATAAGAATCTGATTCCCACCTGGCACGAGTCCTCTGGGCACCCCACTCAAGAGTAATGAGTTCTACCTTCAGGACCTCTGTCCTTGGCACACGTGTCTCACACGTTACAGTTAGGAGCATCCCAATGCAGCCTAGCTTGTATAGCATCATGGTCTGTACTGTGAGGAGGGATGTAACGCCCAAGACTGGTCACATCCATTCTATCAGGACCCAGTGATGATGACAACCCCCAAGAACTGGATTTTTAAACCCTGCATGTCACAAAATGGCTACCCTAAGTCCATCTTAAGGAATCCTTATGACTATGAAAATACTTCTGAAAGCTGTAAGCAATATTGATATTTTGACTGTAATAATATTTTTTATTGCTGGGTACTTGGGAGACAGAAGCAGGTGGCTCTCTGTGAGTGAGTTTGAGGCCAGCCTGATCTACAGAGCAAGTTCTAGGACAGCCAGGGCTACAGAGAAACCCTATATGGAAAAATAAATAATATTACTTTTGTATTCAGACATAGTCTCTCCTTATGACAACTCAATGAGGCATTTTTTAGATGCAAGCCAGGGTTCAGAGAATTTCAATTTCTTAGCTACATTCATATAGGTGGACCTGAAATTCAGATCCCGATAGATTTGACCTATGAGCTGGTGAGCCTGGTTACTATGGACCATATAAGAACCGTCCTAGTCTAGTTGCTGGGTAAAAGCTGTTTGGGGAAATGGGGAAAGGGAGAGGAGGGAATGAGAGCGAGATTAATGGGATTGGTTACGCTAGCATTGAGAAGAAGAGAGAAGAACACAGATCAAGGAAATGTTCACAGCTTTATTCTGCCTTGCCCATTCTACCTATAGTTGGGTTTTGGTTTGGTTTGGTTTTGTTTTGGTTTTGGTTTTTTGAGACAGGATTTCTCTGTATAGCCCTGGCTGTCTTGGAACTCACTTTGTAGACCAGGCTGGCCTTGAACTCAGAAATCCGCCTGCCTCTGCCTCCCCGAGTGCTAGGATTAAAGGCGTGCACCACCACTGACCGACCGGCCATAGTTGGGTTCTTTAAGTACTGTGGTTGCTTAGCCAGCAGCGGGTAACGTGATTCCTGAGTCCTTTCCCTAGCACCTTTCTTCTAGAATCTGAGGGACGGTATGGCATAAGTTGGCTGCAGATGGGTAGAAACCCTTGGCTCAGTGGCCAAGGGTGGTAGGCAGCGCCCCAACTCCTGCTTTCTTCTGAGGGCACGCTGCAGTGTGTTCCTGCCAACAGGTGGCTCCAAGAAAGCTTCCACTGGGTTGACTGAGCTGCTCTGATACAGTCAAGTGGAACCAGGTCTTAACTTCCCCCGTCAGGGTGATTTGTTTTCTGATGCCAAACAGAAACTTAACCTTGTGTGGCAGAGGCAAAGGCTCATGTAACTGAAAAGCCACATGGTCCCTGACCAGGTCAAGTGTAGCATTTGATTAGGGGTTCCAGCAAGGTCACCCATTTCTTCTTCTCCCTTGTCACTTGCAGTTGCCTGCTCCTTCTTACTTCCTTTCTCACAAGGACTCTGAGGTTCAGCAGTCTGTGTCCTCTCTTCCTCTCACTGAACACTCCACAAGACAAGAAAGAGGAGTTGGGGAGATGGTTCAGTGAGTAGGGGAGCTTGCCTTCAAACCTGGTGATGTGATTGCTACCCCTAGGGTGAAAGGAGAAAATGAACTCCTGGAAGTTATTCTCCGATCTCCAGCCATGCATGTGCCAAGTGTGTGCACACACATAATAACAAACAAACAAACAAAGATTCCCTCAGCAAAAGTACCATGGAGGCCTGTGGGGTCCTGTGAGGAAATCTGAACCAAGTAGGATGGCTGAAGAGAGATGAAATATTCTGATTGGCTTAGGCTTGTGTCACATGACGCCTGGAGTCAGACCCAACCCACAGGACCTGAAGGAAATGGGATAATAACAGACTCATGGTACTTAATGAATATAAGGGGTCAAGGATAATAAACGTCCACACCTGCGGGGCACATCGACCTTGCCACAAGAGGAACTAGCATGGAAGTCGCAAGATAGAGCATGTTGAAACTCTGGAAATCTCGAAACTTGAGACTGGCAGGAGTGGAACCAGCTCCTTCCCTGTTTCCATGCCTGCCTCGGAGCTCGTAACCAGGCAACCCTGAACCAGGTGGCCACAGGTGGTCAATCACACACCTGCAACAAATGCCTCTTCGTTCTAATGAGGCATCGCAGTGCCTTAGCGTTCAACCAATGGCGTTTTCCCATCCTGGATATTCTCACTCCCAAACCAAATAACCCTGGATAAAGGGTATGTGTTCAAACCCACCCCGAGAAACGTGAACAAGCTAAGGTCGTCTCAGAGAACTGCTTTATTAAAGATCATCAGAGAAAGCCTTTACCTAAAAGAACTATAACACTAAGATTCTCGGAGAAACCCCACCCATCCACCCACCTCTCCCTGAGAGGAGGAAAGCAGAAGACATGACACCACAGTGTTCATCCCAGACTCCACTTGCCCCTTCTGGCCTGGCAAACAGTGGCATCGGACACCCTGAAGACCTCAGGAGGAGAGGCAGAACCAAGAACCACACATGCTACAATTGTTTAGCTTTGGGGCTGTCCAAAAACTGGGTGTTCTGGTCCTCTGGTGTATGCTGTAAGGCTTGTATGGGCACATGAAGCTGACAAAGCAAGAGTGTCCTGGGCTTGCTTTCTTTGATTGTGATTGACTCCAGGCATGTGATAATCATGGGGCTGAGAGCTGGTGTCTACTGGCTTGGTGTGGTTTTGTTTGGGATCTAGGTTTGGTTCCTAGCAATCATATCAGGTAGCTTGGATCTACCTGTAACTGCAGTTCTAGGAAACCTGATGCCATCTTCTGGCCTCTCAGGTACCAGAAATGTACAAGGTACCTTGTGCCTGTATATACATGCTGATGCTCTCATATAGACATACATTTTTTTTTAACTAAGAAAAAGGAATCAGCTCAATTCCTACTTGTATCATTCATGCCTGAAAGCATCTTTTTAAAAGAATGGAGTCCCTGACCCCGCTCATGACATGCTAAATAAATCCAGGTAGTCACCCAGAATCGCAGCTGGCAAAGCTGTCTCTAAGGGATCAGAAAGTGATTGTTTCTGACTCAAACCTAAGCCTTCTGTGGATTCTCACTCAAGTCTGGCTGCTCTTGAAGCCAGAAAACACCCCTGTATTGTAAATATATTGGCATGGCTGTGTTCCAATACGTCTTTATTTACAGAAACAGGCCACAGGTCACATTTGGTGTTCAAGCTTTAGTTTACCCATCTCTGGCCTAGGGGACCACAACTATGACTGAATTCACCTGTTTGTCACCTCTGCCCTCTGGGCTTACACCTTCAGATGAATTGTCAGAATGTGATTCAAAATAATCTTTGTTTACCTTCCCAAACTGCACAGATAGAAGTCTTGCTTGGGAGGCACTGGGGCAAAGCAACCTCCACCGAAAGGACCCAGAATGGCCTTAGAGCCTACCCCAATGCAGCGACAACTTGCTGCTAGAAGGCCCGAGGTCACCCGTTGCGCCTGCGCAGTGTGTGCTTGTGGACCTTACAAGCCTCTGCTGTTTTCTAAGGACCTTTGGCAAGTGGCGCCCATTGTCTCCATCTCCCTGGAAACCAGACACAGGCTCAGCGATGGAAAATAGAACATTCTCTCAACTTGCCTGGATGCCTCTGCGAGGCACAGGGTTTCAAGGGAGCTAACACTGCCCACCACTACCCCCCTAGTTCCTTGTGACGCGCTTCCCTTTACTGGCTCCACCACCAGGGATTACAGGCAGCGGTGAGGCCTCTGCAAAGATAAGCCACACAGAGCTCTGTTGCCTGATGCCTGGGTCCCTCTGCGGCGATGCTATTCTCTTCCCTTTGCAGTAAATGTCAGCCCTGCTGCCTCTCCCTGCAGCTCACATCTGTGTGCGTTCTTTCGTTTTTTTCTCTGGAGATCCCTCCTGTCCAGGATGTTTTTTATTTTACACTTGAAAAAAGCCAAGGCTGTCTGCATAGAGCCACGGAGCCTGCCTTAGCGAGCTCCAGCCCTAGCGTTGCTCTGCAGCTTTTTTGCCTCGGGCTTCCTAAACCCTGCGTGAAGAGGTGAACAACAGTGTGTCTTTCTCCTGTCACTCCGGCTGCTATTGCCGCTGCCAGGTGGGTGGACAGAGTTTGAAACCCACTAGTCAGAAGAGAACTGACTTACTGCCTTTCTCTGGCTGCTCTCAGTACATGAAAACTCTTAGCTTCCCAGGTGGGAAGTGACTCGCATCCTACTCTAAACCCCCTCCTATCCCTGACCTCGAGAACTGAGCAGGGATGGCTCACTGCATGTCCACATTACACACATAATGCGGGCTACAGGTTTGTGCTCTTCCTGTGCTGTGATCATCGGTGTCCCCAACGCCATCCTGAGCCCTGCATCATTAGGCTAAGATAGAGCTTTTTGCTTCCTCTTCCTTGCAACCTAGAACAATAGACTTGAACCAATGTGGGTCAGTATGACAGGTTGTCATATTTGTCTGTGTGGAGACCTCACTGGTCCCTGTGTGGCAGAGCCAGTAAAGGGAAGCACGGTCACAAGGAACTGGGGATGGGGGTGTGGGGATAGTGGTGGCCAGTGTTAGTTCTCCCTGAAACTCCATGCCTCACAGAGGTATCCAGGCAAGTTGAGAGAATGTTTTATTTTCTTAGGGCTCACCCTGGTCAGGGGCAGCTCTTGGGTGCAAATGCCCAGAGATGCCCATTTGTGTGCATCAAAGATTAGAGGTGTCCTCCATTCCAAACCTTAGAGAAAGGATGGGAGAGTCAGCTCAAGAGTGGTCGGGCCCATAGGACCTGGGAGCAGGATATAGAGTCTCAGGAAACATCAACCTGCATTGACTGACTGTTTCCTAAGCCTTCCCCCCCCCAACCCCATCCCCGAGCGTGCAGAGGCCTCTGGCTGCCTTCCCTGGTTCCACGAGTGACCTGACCTTCACAACCCAAGATACACACTTCGGCCCGAGACTCTAAATGTAGTGCCTGCCAATGCTCTTGTTCAAAAACTCCCACAGTGCAAATTGCATTTAAACTAAACTTTATGGTCTTTCCCGCTTTCAGTGGTATTGTTGTCCCTGTCTTAACAGTGGAAAGAGCTTTCGAAGAGTCATCTGCCATATATGGGGCAATTTTGTTTCCTTTACAGTCTTCCTTATTTTCTTCCTGATAAAAGTTTTCCTCCTTTTCGAAGTCACGCGGATGCCCTTTTGTCCTGTCGCTTCTGCTTTTTCAGGCTGGATGGTGACAGATACCCTTCTTGGCATGACTCTACCTTAGTCCGCTGGGTTTTTCTTTTAAGAGATTTGTGTGGGTTTTATTTTACATTTAAGTCGCTGCTTCGTCTGGAACTTGTATTTTGACGGAGACCGGGCAAAGGAACTAGTTTTATTTTACTCAGACCAAGCATTGATAAATGCTGGTCCCCAGGCCAGCCATTACAAATAAAGTTTTATTGGCATGCCACCACACCCACTCAATTGCACATGCTTTGTGGTCGTCCTCTGACACGGCAGAACTCAGTCGCAGCTGTAGAAACTCTTAAGTCCTCAGAGCCTCAGATCTTTACTCAACAGGATCAGCGTGCCAACCCTGCTCTACCTGGCTATCATTTCTGCCAGCACGATTTGTTAAATAAACCACCTCTGCCCTGTGAAATGGAATTCTTTCTCATATATGAGATCCTAATGTATCCTAGTATATTTTCCTGGATTTCCCATTCTGTTCTGATCTCGCCTATCTCCCTGCCAATACCACTTAGATTGGATTACTATGACTTTATATTTGGCAAGCTATATCCTCCGTCATATTTCTTATTTTTCATGCTCGTATTTGCCGTTCACGTGTAATTACCCTTCCATTACAACTGAAGGTAGTTTTATCCATTTTCAAAAGAGAAAGAACGACCATTGGAATTATAATTAGAATTGCATGGGAAAAAAATAGATATATATGCCTTGTAAGAAGAGCAGCGATTTAGTAAGACAAAGCATTCCTATCTGAGAAAATTTACCTCTTTCTAGTTTTACTCACACTGGTCTGCACTCATCAATCTGCTCCAAATCAGAAACCAAGCCTCCAATTTAAACAGGGAAATTTTATAGAAGACTTAATAACTAGTAAACGATCCTGAGCTACTACTGAGAGGGTCACAGAGAGTGGTGAAGAACACGGACGTACCAAATGCCAAGCACAGCCGCTGTTTCTAGGGCTGAAGGCAAGTACTGTTGAGAGGGATGGAATGAAGACCTTGAAGGAAGGAGCCCTGAGCCCCAGGTTGAAGCTCAGACCTCATTAAAAGTGCCATGGTTGTCACAGGGTGTACAAATAGGCTCCACCTCCCTCTTATATATTAAATTTGTTCCTACAAGTTGTTTTTTTGTTTTGTTTTGTTTTTGTTTTGTTTTTGTTTTTATGATTTGCCCCTCTGATCTTTGCTGTCCTTTTTTCCTATTCTTGTCTCTGGATACTTATTGCTCGTCAAGAGTGGAGCTATTGATTTCTGTGTGTTTATCCTTCCTGAATTCTCTCATGTATCTGACCAGCATTTCCTTAGCATCTCTTCGGTTTCCTAGGTATTCAAACCTGTATCAGCAGAGAGATCCCTGCATCTGCTTTCCTCAGCATCGGCACTGATGATTTCAGTTTGCTGCCTGGGTACATTCAAAGTTGCTCAAGGATGTTCACTTTAGCAACTCAGCTCTTCTACCAAGTTTTTTTTTTGGGGGGGGGGTTGTTTTGTTATTGTTTTTGTTTTACATTAAATTCCCTCTGGTTTTTTTTTTAATCTTAAATACATCTAATTCGGAGAGATGTTTATGGCTATATCCTTAAATGGAAACTTAAGGGTTCTTTGGAAACTCAGTTGGATGGTGTTTTCCTGGGTAAACCACAGGAAGGAACGTTTGGCTGAAGTGGACACAGGTGAAAGACTAAGGCAGAGTCGTGAAGGAACATTTAGCTGAAGCAGACACAGGGTAGAGGATGTTCTGCTAAAGCAAGCACATGAAAGGACACATGATGAAGGAATCTTGGCTAATGACAAGCATGTATTGGTATACCTTATATTGCATTTGTGAGGACTCCATGGAAAGAAAAGTGCCAAAAAAAAAACCTTCTTGTGATATACTGCAGTTTCTTGCTATTTCCTCAGTCTTGGGCTGATTGGCAGAGCGATGTCAGCTAAGACAGATGTATGTGCCAAGGCTACACCCATGGAGGACATGTGATGTTTGGAGGGATATAAATAGGACTTGGTGGACAGCGGTGGAGGCTGAGCTTGGCTTGCTTAAGATCTAGCTGTGCAATGCTTGTGGGTCTCTTGTCTTCCCTGAGAGGGGCACAGTGAACTTCTCCTGGCCTTCCTCTGGTCCCTCCTGATGAATTGTGCTGAGGCTGAGTGCTGGGTAGGCTACTGCTGCTGATTCCTGTTTGCCATCCTGACTCTACTGAACTGGACTGCTGGTGTATCTGTGACTTGTTTGCGAACGGATCCAGCTGTAGCTGCTAACCTGTGAACTGAACTGCCGATTTCTAGACAACATAGATGAGTGTTGCTCCAAAGAACCTTTCTAAACAGGTCCACTTCCTCTGTATCCTTTCTTTCCCACTACCTCTGGTGGGTGGTAGACTAAAAGGGAGTTTAAAGCATTTAAGAACCACCTTTAAAAATGGGTTTTGAAAAGATTAAAGTTACAATATCCAACTCTTATTTAAATTAAAATCTTCACATATTTTAATTCCTTGCTCTTTCCTTTATGTCTAGTTGTGTTGTATTGTTCATACCGGGTTGGGAACATTATATTTTCTTCACAAGTTGTGTTTTTAGAAATGCTGAATGTCACTCCTCATTCTGTGTTCATCTTGGCCAATGACTATTAGTCCCATTGTGTTATAAAGCAAGCATCTAAGTACACAACAATCTACATTTCTGGGCTCTCGGTTTTGTTATGATGGTTGAGTTGTCTGTTCTACCTAGCTGTCAAACCATTATACTTATTCTTATTTCATAATAAGTCTTGATACCTGCTGACCTAGTTAGCATTAACTGTCAACTTGACATAGCCTAGAATCACCTTTTTTTTTTTTTAAGAGAGTCTTAGTTGAGTAATTGTCTTTTATAGGTTGGACTTTAGACTTGTCTGTAAGGGATTGTCTTGATTATCTTAACTGATGTCAGAGGGCCCAGCCCAGTGTAGGCAGTACCATCTCCGGAGCAGGTGGTCTTCAGCTAGAACAGCTGGCTGGTCCTTAGCCTGTGAGGGATGCTGACAGTGACCCAGTAAACAGAGTTCCTTCATAGTTTTTACTTCAAGCTCCTGCTTGGGCTTCCCTCAAGGATGGACTATGATCTCAATGAACCCTTCCTTCTCCACGTTGCTACTGATCATGGTGTTTTATCACAGAATCAAAGAAGAAACTAGAATGACTGGTAAGTATAATTTCCGTGCTCTAGTCACTACATGAAGGACATAGGTAGAGGAACAAGATTAAAATAAGGAGAACATCTAGTATAATATGCAATAAGCAAACGTGTGACAGTGGTAAGATCTGGGAATCTTCTATTGTCCTACAAGTTTCAGATCAGGACAGAGCAAGAAGTAAGAACTCTGGCGATGAGAGAGATGGCTCAGCAGTTAGAGCTCATACATCTCTTTCCAAAAACCAGAGTTCACTTCCCAGTCCCTTATGAGGCAGTTCACCATTACCTGTAACTCCAGATTCAGAAAGGCTTGATATCTGTCACATCTGCTCATGTCCATAGACACACACACACACACACACACACACACACAGAGAGAGAGAGAGAGAGAGAGAGAGAGAGAGAGAGAGAGAGAGAGAGAGAATGAAAGTAACTGTATATTCTATATAATAGATCACAGAACAATGTCCCCAATACCATTACCACCAGTTTCATAGTTACTAAGAACAAGAAACTGGCCCCTGAACAGAAGGATGAATGTCAAGTTCTGTACCCTCTGAGTTGTCACCACCCCTCATTTAGAAGCACCCAGTTGCTGAGGAAGCACATCATCACCTCTCCAGCCTCTGCATCTCATCAACCTCTCCAGCCTCCGCATCACATCACCCTTTCAGTGGTTTTACCTCTTCTGTGATGGCCATGCCTGCTCCACTGACTGTGGTCCCACGTGAGGGACACAAGTCACCGCTGCTCTCATGGCACACTTAAGGAGCCCACATGGCCCAGCCTCAGTTTCAAATGACTTAATTATTTTAAAGGGTTCCTTTCCTTCCGTAAATATCTAAATGAAATTAAAGTCATTAGCCCAGAAACTTAGAACACCCAAGATACAATTTGCAAAACACAAGAAAATCGAGAAGAGGGAAGACCAATGGGTGGATACTTCATTCCTCCTTAGAATAGGAAACAAAATACCCATGAAAGGAGTTACAGAAACAAAGTTTGTCTCTAAGACAAAAGGATGGACTATCCAGAATACCCCACCCGGGGATCCATCCCATAATCAGCCACCAAACCCAGACACTATTGCATATGCCAGCAAGATTTTGCTGAAGGGACCCTGGTATAGCTGTCTCATATGAGGCTTTGCCAGTGCCTGGCAAATACAGAAGTGGATGCTCACAGTCATCTATCGGATGGAACACAGGGCCCCCAATGGAGAAGCTAGAGAAAGCACCCAAGGAGCTGAAGGGGTGTGCAACCCTATAGGTGGAACAACAATATGAACTAACCAGTACCCCCAGAGCTCGTGTCTCTAGCTGCATATGTAGCAGAAGATGGCCTAGTCGGCCATCATTGGGAAGAGAGGCCCCTTGGTATTGCAAACTTTATATGCCCCAGTACAGGGGAATGCCAGGGCCAAGAAGTGGGTAGGGGAGCAGGGCAGGGGGAGGGTACAGGGAACTTTCGGGATAGCATTTGAAATGTATATAAAGAAAATATCTAATAATAATATAAAAAAGAAATGAAAGGAAAAAGAGAGAACTTTCCACACTGCTGAAGAGTTGGAAGGCAGTGAGCTTGCTAGTCTAGGATTTCAAACTGCAGCTCTCTGGTCAGCACATCTAACAACAGCCTTTATTTGGGGGCAGGGGGACAGAGAGTGGAGAAGAAAAAGGAAGGGGGAAAGAAGAGGATGCTGGGATTAAATGAAGCCTGACTCTTTTGGAAGCCCTAAACAATGAATGGGTCTAAGCGTAGCCCATCAGTGATTATTCACACCAGGAAAAAGGAGCCAACAAAGTATAAATGTCCTAAAAGAGAATCACAGTGCCATCAACGACCGAGTCCTCCCAAAAAGGAGAGCAGACAGAATGTCTTACTTAGGGTTTTACTGCTGTGAGCAGACACCGTGGCCAGGGCAAGTCTTATAAAGGACAACATTTACTTGGGGCTGGCTTACAGATTCAGAGGTTCCATCCATTATCATCAAGGTGGGAGCATGGCAGCATCCAGGCAAGCATGATGCAGAAGGAGCTAAGAGTTCTACATCTTCATCTGAAGGCTACTAGTGGAAGACTGGCTTCCAGGCAGCTAGGATGAGGGTCTTAAAGCCTACACCCAGAGTGACACACCTACTCCAACAAGGCCACACTTACTCCAACAGGGCCACACCTACTAATAGTACCACTCCCTGGGCCTATCATATACAAACCATCACACCAAGCCTTGATGCATCTTTCGAGTAGCAGGGATGGAGCTTTGGTTGTTGTAGTTACCAAAGAGCGTAGCACGAAGCAGATGGAGGGGAGAAAGAGTTTCGTTTTGCCCTTAGTTTCACACAAGTGAAGTCATGGAGGCCTGTGATTGTTCTCAGTCTGAAACGTGACACACAGCTGGCCGTGTCTCCAAGGATCAGGAACCCGCTCTGGTCTGATGTGGAGCTTTCCTATTAGTTCTCCAGTTCAGCCCACTTGGCTCAGTGTTTGCTGGCTCAGTACCTCTTCTGTCCAAAAGGTCCCACAAACTCCCAAAACAGGGCCACCAGCTGGGGACCAAATGTCCAAACACATGAGTCTGTTGGGGGACATTTTACATTCAAACTGTGACATTCCATTGTGAGATGCAAACCCACTTTGGACCTTGGAGATCTGCTTCCTGATGCTCAGGGGACGTAAATGGCTGCCCTACACTCTAGTCATCATTGCTATACTGGGCTACCTGACTGGCCACTATGCCTTACTTGAGCCAAAACAGATCCTTCCCCCTTTAAGTTGCTTCTTCTCAAGTATTTGGTCACAATGATGAAAAGGGAAAGGGACACTAAGACTATCCATGAACTGGTCATGGCTAATACCACTGGGTTCTGCACTATGATGAAATGCAGTCAGACTCACGAACCAGTGCATCTGATAACAACAAAAAACTTCCAAGGACAAAAATATAAATCAGAAGCAACCCCCTTTGGTTCAAGAGGCTTGAAACATCTGTCCACATGTTACCATGTATGAGCCTTACTGTATCTTCATTTAAACTCAAAAATAATACATTTATGGAACCATGAAGGAAGTGAGAATTCTGAGAAGATGACATTACAGGAAGGTTTCAGGTGTGATAATAGATTTATGGTTATGAGTGTTTTTAAGGCAGGATCTTATGGTCGTGGTAGCCCGTGCTGGTCTCAGATTCACTAAGCAGCAAAGGATGATTCTGGTTGACTCTCCTGCCTTGACCACCTTAGTGCTGAGATTAGAGGCATGGACCACCATGTTTGGTTTATACAGTGACTGGAATCAAACCCAGAGCCTTGTGTGTGCTAAACACTTTCTAGCAGATCTAAATACCCAGCCCCAAGATTATGTTCTTAAGATGTCAGTATCACTTAAAGATGCATTGGTGAAGTGAGGTATCCAAGATAGGCTTCAAAGTAATAGGTAAAAATGAGTTGGTAGAGGCAATGAGCAAGGCTAGTCATGAAATTGTCATTAGTAAAATGAAGACATAAGGATAGAGGTTCATTATTTTCCCATAGCAAATTCCAAAGGTATAATTTATATAATTTCTATGTTTGTGTATGTATGTGCATGTTTATGGTGGCCTTCTATATACTCGGGTTGTATCCATGGATTCCAGGAGATTCTAGAATCCAACCAAATACAGATATAAAATGCAATTCAAAACCAATTGCATCTCTGTGAATGTGCAGATTCTCTCCTAAAGAATACAATGTGCCATCTTATTGACATCCATTTACACAACTCTGCATTGTACTGGGCATTGCAAGCTGGCTAGAGGTGATTAAAACTAGTGTATAGGAGGATGCATGTAGTTTATGTGTGGATACAACGCCATTTTATAGGCTCCATGGCTTCTGTCACCAATCCCCTGCAGACACCAAAGGGAAATGTTTCAAACATGTCATTCTTTAAGAAATGACTCTCCCACTTACATGCTCTGTTGGCTGCCTTCCTTTCTCTACTCCCTGCTCCCCTTGCCTCTGCTGTGAGATGTGAATCTGAGGGACCAGCTGCAGGACTGAAGGCTCTGTCCCATGTGCAGGAGCCCATACCTGGGTACACGCTATCCCTAGAGCACATACACTGTAGAACCCACCTTGTGCAGGTCCCAAGGGTCTCCTGTGCTGGGACAGACAGCTTATCTTTCAGCACAACATCTTCCAGTAGCTAATTCAAGTCACCAGAGTCCAGCGTTTATAAAACATGCAAGTAGTCAAAAAGATTAGGCCGTTCCTTTCAGTTAGCCTTTTATTGCATTGCATAGGGAAATCGTACATTGTTGTCATGTCAGAGAAGAAAGTTTGCACAGCTTCCCTTGTAAATTCCTAAACCAAAGAGTCATTCAGAGGCATGGCCTGAGGCACAGAAGCGTTTCATCATACACTGCTTCATTTTCTTCTTTGATCGTGGATCATCTTCTATACCCTTTCTCTGCAGGACCTATACTTCTACTGGCTTTCCATCAACTTCTAAGATGTCCTTGGAGTGGCTTGGCTTCTGGGTGAAAAGCAGTAAACATGGGCTCCATGTTATGTCCAGTCCTGACTCCCTAAAACTCTTGCAGTCACACCCAAAGTAGAAGACGAAGAGACCCTTCCATCTTGCTACCATGGGCTATATTCTCTGCATGTTCTTGGCTCCTAGGGTCAGGAGATGTTAAATGAAGCTGAAGGCTGCCTGTTTAACTCACCTCATCATACAGCTAAAACTGAGGGGCCCCTGGAAATGCATAGCCACACAACTGGACACATAGGGAAGCCGGGAAGAAGTTTGACAATTAATTTGTCTCTCTGTGAGTCATAGACACCAGACCAGGCAACTATGGAAACCTCCCTGCACGACAGATGTTAGTCCCTGGTCCCCATTGTCTCTGATTTCCCACAGTGGAAAAAGATAGAAGTCTCAGACATCAGTGACAACTAAGATTCTGTCTCCAGATGCTCAACTCATTAAAGTCTGTGAAAGCAATTTGACAGCACCGAAGATGTGTTTTGTCATTGGGGTGGGGTTGACAGTGTTATTTGTTTTAGCCAGAAAGAGGTGTGTACGAAGGTGTCTGCATGTGCGGGTGTTTCCAAAGCAGGTGTCACTGTGTGCGTGCGGGTTGTGTGGGTTAGAGGTGGGTGTGAGCTTCTTGAATGTTTCTTTACTCTCTCTTGTTTTGTGTTTTTTCTGTGGTGAAATGTCCCAAAGTCCCTGAGTCTGATTTTTGTGGCGATTCTGCTTTTTCTTCTGTCTCACCCTAATTGCCCATGCTCCCTCTTGCCACTTCAGCCATGATCACTTCTTTGTAACCTAAGAGAACCGACTCCAAATTTCACACTGCCCTTTCCTCTTACCTAGGGGAGCAAGCTGTCCTGGGAATAAAATGATCCCTTTATTGCATGATGCAAAGAGTAAAACCTTCAAATTCATTTGACTAAAATTCTCCTTTAAAAGGGAATCTTGCAGATAATTCATTCGGCACTGGTTATTTACCCATTAGAGGCTTTATTTGAATTTGGGTGAGCTCAAATGTTTCCAGGCAAGTGCTTCAGGACAAATGACTTGTGCAATGACCGGTGAATGTGTTAGCCTTTCCATTTCTGACATAGAATAAGCAGAAGCCGTCCATTTCTGTGTCACGTGTTCTTTCTAAGCCCTTTATCACCCTTTGAAAAGAAATCTTGTTTAATAGATCACAGACATGATCTTTTAAACTGTTTTCAGTGGTTATGCAAAATCTTCACCAAAGTACTGCTAGGTAGACTAGAGGGACTTCCGGACTTTAATCAGCCATGAGAGTCGGCAGGATTTAGAAGTCAATTCTCAACTCGGGATCACCTGCAGGTAATGAAAAAGTCCCAGGGAAGACTGCTGAGTGAAAAATGCCATTGTATACATAGACTTTTATGGACTCTGAAAAGCCCTTTGACTCCTTGGAAATAGAAGCTATGTTGGAAGTAGAAAGAGTAGAAAAATCCGTGCGACATGCGCATGTGAACACGGTACTGATGTTTAGGCTTGAAAAAGAGCGGCGAGGTGCTGGAAGGGGGCTCAGAGCCACTGACAATCTTAACCGTTTGCCCAGAGGGGCTGGGCTGAGACCTTGAAGGGGAGGGAAAGGGCATTGCCATCCACGAGAGAGACTTTGAACTGTTTGCCGGCATCCTTGACTTCAGAGTTCCAAGCCAGGCGGCTGCAATCCAGGAATGGAAGCAACTCGGTGTGTGGATTCACCTGGGGATGAAGAGACCAGAGGGAAAGACAACATGATAAAGGACGGCAGCTATTCCAGCAAAGCTGCCTCTGCAGGCCTCACTTGTGTCTGCTAGAGCAAACCAAGAAGGACAGTGAGGGGCTGGAGAAAGCCCTCTGGCAGCTCTCAGGAGCTGAAACCTCCTTCCTGTCCAGTCTGAGGCATTTTTCATCATACTGTCTGGGGCAACCCATATCCTCCTGTGGGCCTCTCATACTCATAAGGTCATGAGTAGGAATGGCTGACTCTAAGAACATTTTGCAGTTCGGTAATGACATGCCAAGAGGGAAGAGGTTGGTCTACCCAACAGGATTATAATGGAGCAAATTACCCGGAAGAGATTTTCCTGTCCTGATGAGGTGTAGATAGTTTCAAAGCAACATGATACTGTACCAGACTCTGTAGATAACGTGCTTGTTCTACAAGCATGGAGACCTAAGTTCAATACCTAAGAACCCAGGTTTTAAAAACAAAACAAAACAAAACGAAAAGTGGTGGTAAGCCCTTCTAATCCCAGAGACACAGGAGGTTCCCTGGGGCTTACTGGCCAGACAATCTAGCAACTAGACTCTAGCTGAATCCATGAGTCCAAGGTCCCCGTGTGAGAGAGACTATCTCAAAAAGTCAGATAGGTGGCTCTTGAGAAATAGCATCCAAGATTGCCCAGTGGTCTTTACATGCATATGCCAACACAGGCTTGTGCATCCACCCCCCCCCCATACATACATCCCACATACGGATTAACACACATTCACACGCATACACACACATGCACATACACACACACACACACACACACACACACACAGAGCACTAAGATACCCACTCACCCCCAAAGAAGCCAACTGAACCCATAACAGTACTCAGATTGCTCAAGATGGCAGGCACTCTGACTGAGTTGAAGTGACACACTGAGCATGCATGACACACTGTGGTGACAACCTCTTACAGATACAACACTACCACAGCACCCACAAAACTCCAAGCCCTGGTTTCCATAGGTAGAAGGTGGAGATTACAACCTGGGAACTTCAGTTGAGCCTGCACTGTGGACACGTGGGTTGGACATATGGACTTTACTGTGTCCCGCTGAACAACTGCAGACATCCCCGAACTTCTCGTTTCTGTTTGTGCCACCCCACCCCCCAATTAACACCCTGTTAATGGCCACACACGTGCACCAACTCCTCTTTGTCATCACCACCCCGCAGCTCTGAGCCACCCCCAACCTGCCTCCCCAGATAGCAGAACCTTAATTAACACTAGTGCTCAGGCAGAACACAATCTGGTTTTTATAAAGTCTGGGGCTTTGATGAGAGGATGAATGAGACTTGTCACATGTAGCCATTCTTTCGTCCTCTGACACAGACACCCAGGTGAGAGTGCAGCTGAGCTGCAGTGACATGTGCCAGGTAGCATGAAAGCCACCAACCTCCAATCAGTTTTTTCTGCCCGGATTTGAAGTCTTTCCAAAAGAGGGTTGATGTTGCATTTCTGTTCTCACTGGAGCTGGCTCTTTTTCTGGTTACATGGCAACCGGTGGCAGGAAGGGTTGCAAGTGGGAGGCGCCGAGCACAGTGTGAAAACTTTGGCCTTGAAGTTACAGTTTCAAGAGAAGAACAATTCCTTGCCTAGTGGTATGAAAGGAGTCCTTTGTGTGTCGCACAGCCGTATCACTGACAGACTGACCAAGTGATGGATTGAAGGGATTTCATAGGGTGAGTTTCCAGAGACTTAGCCCTTCAAATAAGCCTTGAGTGAAATCTCAAAACAAAGACATGGCCATCCTGATTCTAAATCATTAAGCTGAGTGTTCTCCCACGAAACAATATCCTTTGGTTGGTTGTGCGATGCCTCTTGATCTCGGCTGTGCCTTTGCCTGGCCTTGAACTGCTAATAATTCCAGATACAGAGACCTGCCCTTTGGGTACTTGGGAATGTCCAGTTAATGGATATGGACAAAGCGTTTGACTCTTTCGGGTAAGCTAGCATATACATCTTCTACAAACTCACAGGAGGCAGCTATTGCTCCGTCAGGACTGAGAAGCAACAGGACGCTATTTTGCTGTGAAGCTAGAATTTTCCATCTCTCATCTCATTTGAGTTTCCTGGTGACATGCAAGGTCTCCACGTAGTGGGGAGAAATCAGAGAGACTCAAAAAAGTCCTACTACTCCGTCCAAGATTGACATCAATTCCGTAAGTCACCCACGCAGCCTTGGCTTCCCTCCATTGATGCTTTAGGAGTGCCCCTTGCTTAAAAGCCCTTTGCTGGTTTATTGCCTTGTTGTTGCCATATTTATTTTTATTTTTGAGACAAAGTTTCACAATGTAACCTTAACTGAACTAGAACTCACTCCTGAAACCAGGCTAGACCTGGAACTTACAGAGATCCGCCTGCTTCTACCTCCCAAGTGCTAGCATTAAAGGTGTATGCCACCATATTTGTCAGGACCCTTCGGGGTTTGGTTTTGTTTTTAACAAGATCACCCCATTTTTACTTTGCTTTGGGCTATGTCAGTGGTATAACCAGCCTTGCTGCCTAGTCCTGTCTGCTGTGTTTTCTCAACTGTATTATATCCAAGCTGGAGATAGTAGGCATTTCTTTCCAGAACAACCAGGGCATGGTTTTCTTCAGTGTGCAAGCCAGGCAATCTGGAGGCAATGATTACACTGTTGCATTGATACACCCATTTGCTGAGCCCTGCATTGTGTGTATTGCAGAAAGGCTGTTACCAATACTTACAGTATAATTGCATCATGGGTGGCTACCCAAAAGGGCAGGAAAGAATGAAAACAGAGGTCACGGGACCTATATCCATGACCATGGATTCTGGAGAGACTTTCCCAGATCTGGATCTCAACTGTGCCCTTCCTCAGCTGTGTGATCTTGGGCAGTTACTTGACATCTCTGAATTTCAACTTCCTTATAGGAAAAGTGGTAGTAGAGTTGGTCATCTTTGCCTGAGAGACTCTGTTATTTTCAGGACTCAATGGATGGATATAGACAAAGAAAGAGCTTGGAGTGTATCAGACACTTACTAAATACTGGGTCCTTTAACAACCTTTGCACTCCAGAATATTCCCCATTAAAGACTGAAATAGGTATTTAAATGGTACCTTACTTAAGGATCTGAAGTGTTTTCGCAGCACTGGGTAATATAGTCAAGGTGCAATTAGCCATACATTATAATATTTTTAAGTGATTCAAGTGACACTTCTTATGTCTAAGTGTAATCTCTCCCACTTTAGCATTTATCATAGTTTAATAACTACTGAATGCTGTTGAATTAAAATACTGTTCTGTCTGGGGACACATTGACCCTTCTCGTGGTAAAGCTCACCCGAGGCTCTGCCAGAACCTGGAAAAGAGCTCACCGGAGCAATGGGACTCGAGTGCTCTCTGGAGACAGAAAAGACTGAAGGAGTAACGGGGAAGCTGTGACCTTCGGAAATTAAGCATCTTCCTACCCTCCCTTAAGGCCTGACTGGGGCTTTAGCCATAGTGAGAACACTTCTGCCACACTTCATGGGGTATTTTGAGGCCATCAGTTACTACCATCTACCCAGAAACCTGTGAGGTGGAATAAGGGTGGGGTAGTAAGACTCTGTGTGTGTGTGTGTGTGTGTGTGTGTGTGTGTGTACATACATTGGATACACACGTGTTCAGACACACTTAGTGTGGGTGGGTGTGCATGTAAATATAGGAATGTATGTGTGAAGCCTAGAGAGAGGACAACACCCAGCTTCCTTTCTCAGGTGCCATCTACCCTTTTTTGAGACAGTCTCTTGGTGGCCTTGAATTTGTAAAGCAGGTTGGATACCTGGCCAGCTTGCCAGAGAGATCTGCTTTTCTCCATCTCTTGAGCATTGGGCTTAAAAGAGCACACTACCACACCTGGCTTTTTACATGAATTCTGGGGACCGGATTCCAGTCTTCATACTTACTTAGCTCTTCACTGACTGAGCTCAAGCCCCAGGCTTATAGAAGCCCTTTTGGCAGTTCTGCTAGACATTAATCTACTCAGCAGCCTAGGTTGTAGGCTGGGAGCAAGGTGTTAAGGGCTTGTTAGGTGCTCACCTCATGTGTTCCCCAGTGCCCATGGGATAGATTCAACTTATCAACATGTGCTTGGTGATAAGTAGTACTAGTAGCCATTGTACAGATGGGGAAAGTGAGGCCTCTGGCAATCTGCCTGATGCTAGTGATAGTCAGACCCAGGGCAGACTGACCTCACCGTGTATCCCTTGACTCTCTAGAAAGAGAGAGTCCACACCTGTGGGCGCATGATCTTCATGCTCTTTGATGGGAAGCAAGGGGTTAGGCAGAGGGAGACAATAAAACCTCGCTGAGCAAAGGTCTGTGAGCTGGATTAGAGAAGCACCCAGGGTCTCCTCCTCTCCAGATGAACTGCTCTGAGCAGTGAGCCCGTCCAGTGTAACATTGTTTTTAAATTATTCAAACACTGTGAAACATTTGTTTTTCTAAGTGGCTATTTCTCTTGTCTCTATAGTACATTGTTCTTCCTGCTTCACACCATGAAAGGCATCAGACTGATTTAAGACTTTGTGGTCTTCTGGGCAGTCAGCCATGTTGGTCCAAGGGACTCATGGGATCTCTCTCTGTCTTGAGTGTCTTAGCCCTGAAATGGTGAAGCTGGATCTAATCCTTCGCTGTTCACGGAGAGGCAAGATATATATATATATACTAAATCTATATTATGTTTTAGTGAAAGATACTTTTGCTCTATGGATGGGTTTCCTGATGAGCCTCTAGAAATGAGACCGCTAGATAGAAGACTTTACTTGTGTGCGTGTGTGTGTGCGTGTGTGTGTGTGTGTGTGTGTGTGTGTGTGTGTGTGTGGTGTAGTTATCTTTTGTGGCAAAGACAGCAGAAAGAAGACATAGACCTAAATCACTCATCCTATGAGTTTCTATGTTGTGTGAAATGTTGCACCTTGCACTTTAGAATCATTGCGACATGAGGTGTTTGGGTTTGGGGTTTGGTTTGGTTTGGTTTTGTTTCCTATTGTAAAATACTTTTCAACATTGCCATGTTTTTTTCTCTCTGCCTCTCTTTGCCACCCTTTCCACTTAGGAGTTAACCTGGGCAGGATTTTTGTTTACCCTTTTCTTGGCCCCCATTGTGTCCTATCTTGAGCCTTTTCTTCCTGCAGCAACCCATCTTCCTAACCATCATTAGCCACGACTGCATACTATTCCACCCGGGAACTGTCTGAGACTTGGCTAAAGCACTCCACAATTGGCCAGACACTAGAGATGTTTCTGGTGTTCACTACTTTAAATTCCAGCAAACAGTTTGACAGCCATGATCATCTTTCCCTAGCCTCTTACAGTGTGTGCCTGCTATTGTTGCCTCTTCTTGACTTAAGTGGACTTTTATTTAACCCTTTCTTGCCTGCTGCTTTTCTTCTTGATCTCTTCAACTAGATTCAGTCCCACTTGGCCACATTCATGACTTCCTTTTTAGCTCTTGAGCCCCCATTCTTTCCTTCCTAGATCCCCTTTCACTGAGCATATCCAGTGGCTAAAGCTCTCTCATATCCATGAACTTATCATTATTATTATTATCATTATTATTATTAATTTACATCCTGCTCACTGCCCCTTCCGTCAATCCTTCCTTCCTCCCCCCTCCTCCTCCTCTGAGTGGATGGCATCCTCCCCTGTGTATCCCCGCACCCTGACACATTCATGAGTTTCCATGTCTGGGTTTCTCTAGACTATTCTTTCCTTCTGGCCACTCCTCCTGGAGTTTCAGTCACACTAACTCTGAGAAAAGGCATTGTCTCCATGGTTGTGAGCAGGATAACGGGACATGATATAAGGCTGTATTTTACAATAAACTAGGGGCTAGAGGACTGGCATAGCTTTGAGCTTATAATTAGGAGTGCCATGCACTATAACAGTGGGGGTTTGGAGCATCTCTGGCTGCCCAGAACAGAAGACTATCTAGGAAAGAAGATAGCATTTAGAATTACACTGGCATTGAACCAGGTCTAGTTCTGCCATGTGCTCTATGACCATCTGCATGTCACTAAACAGTATTCCTTCATCAAGAGATTGGTGAGCTGTAATTCTGGCCGGCAGGCACTGAGTCCTCTTCTCTTAACTTTTATATGTGGTTGCTCTTTTCCGTCCCAAACTTTAGTTCACTGTCTAGACTTCTATCTTGCTTGCCATAGAGACTTAATAAATATTTATCGAATGAGTAAACTCTGACTGAGAGCTCGAAGGTGTAGCCACTAGCACTCTTCTACAACTGTGCTCATCCCACCAGGGAAGTAAGCAGGTGGCACATCTGCTGTGTGCAGGGGGTGGGGAGGACACAGGCAAATCTGTGACTGCGTTTGCACATGTGGCCAGGCAGCAGCTGTTTCCACATGGGAGGTGGCACCATGCCAAGTACCAGTGGCCTCTCCACAGAGTATAGTAATGAGGAAGGTCCCACGTGCCTCTTCTAGAAAGAGTCTCTCATTATGGAGCGGGTGGCACTTCACAGATATCCTCTCCGCGATTCACCACATGCCTGCAAAGGAGGCAGTTATGCCACGTGGCCACCCAGGTATCCCCGGAACAGTTGGGACAGGATGGCAAGTGAAGAGAAAGGATACAAGCCATGGGAGATGCTCCTGTCCTATGCTACAAACAAAAAGAGTGCAGAGATATGCCAACGGCTGCCTCACAGTTTATGGGATGTTGGGGACAAACTTAGAAACTATTGCCCCAAGGTCTAGATACCATCAATACCACCCTGATAAATGGAATGATGCCCCCCCCAGAAAATTGCAGCTGTGGTGTGTATGGAAGAGTCTCACAGACCTCTGCTCCTTGCAGGTGGATAACCAAGTCACAAACTCCTTGAAGTTTAGCCTCAGTCCTTAACATCATAGCAAAACTTCCCAGCTCAAGTTGGGGCAACCTTCGGCTAAGTTGCTGGCTTTACCCAGAGTTCCCCTGGCCACCCTCTGCTCAGATTCCATCATCCCCCATCCTATCCGTGTGACAGCCCTGTACCATTCCTTTGTGACACTTGGCTAATTGGTAATTATGTATAGGAGATTATAATGAAGAGCGGAAGCTCTAGGAGTCAGCAACTGCTTTGGTTTATCTTGCACATATCCAGTATCAAGCATGCCAAGCATTTGTGGGAAAGCTATGGGACTCATGAAATGTAAATGAAGACACCAGCAAAAAGTCAAATGACAGAAAAGGAAATGCTTTAGTCCGAGGATTCGATGGCATATCTCTCTCTCTCTCTCTCTCTCTCTCTCTCTCTCTCTCTCTCTCTCTCTCTCTCTCTCTCTCTCTCTCTCCTCAAGACAGGGTTTCTCTTCATAGCCCTGGCTGTCCTGGAACTCACTCTGTAGACCAGGCTGGCCTCGAACTCAGAAATCCACCTGCCTCTGCCTCCCAAGTGCTGGGATTAAAGGCGTACACCAGCACGCCCGGCTTTTATCAAGAGCTATTGTTTTATAGTTACCACAACAACCTACAGTTTTGCTTGGTTTTTTGTTTATTTGTTTTTGTTTTTGTTTGGGGGGTTGTTTTTTGTTTTGTTTTGCTTATATGTTTTTTTTAAACTCAGGAATAATTTTATTAGAGTTCAAAAGAAAAGCTCTAAAACAAGAGAGCTGTACATCTTAGCAGCTACCCAGAGAAAGATAGAGGGGAGAAGGCGAGGAAAACACGTGTATGAGTTAGGCCAGCATGGCAGTCAACCATACAGTGGACAGGCAGCCTCATGTGGCTGGAAGGGGAGTTCAGAAACAAAGCAAGGCCCAAAGTATTAAGGAAATTGCTTGAGTTTTCTACCTACCGTTCCAAAGTGAAACTGATTCTGATTTATACAGAGTTAATGGTGTGAGTGTCTATAGCTCATGAGGCCAGGAATAACGCTATCTATCTTGATTATCTACCCCATAGACATGTGTGGCACACGAAACAAATTATGTACTAAACAAATATTTGCTGAAGAGCTGATAAAATTCACTAATCCATGTCCCATTAATTAAGGAGATATGAAAATTAAAGGCATGGTCTAATTGAGAGTTTTCCCCTTTGAATTTTTGCTTCAAGTTTATCAGTGTTCTGTGCCTCGTTTAGAAAACGAAACTGAGGTACTGGTCATAGACGTCTGCATCTTGGTTTGACTCAGTAAATCTGTATCGAGTGTCTGCTCTGTTATGCATACGATCAGTCAGTGGAATAACATGGGGAGAGCTGGTTCACTGGTCTAACATCATAGATCCTAGAGTATGACAGCATGTTCACTAAGCAAATCATATAATTTCGAGCTGTGTTTCAAATATGGAACCATTTCTACTACATAACAAAGAACCCTCAAAGCTTATAAATTCACACAGTGTGGGTGAGTAATTAGGTCTCATTCATCTACACAGTTCTGCTCCCTGAATTAAGCTCATCTGATCTCGACTGGGGTCGTTTATGAGAAACTAGGTTGACCAGTTGTCCATGAGGGTGGGCCTGCCTGAATTCTATGTCTGGTTTTGTCTTCCAGCATGCTAGATAAGGCTTATATGGAAATCTCGGGGTTTCAAGTTGGAAAATGAGACCCATAAAGACTGTGTGAGACCTAGAAGACACCAGAACCCACTTAGTGGCACTTGTGCTGTGCTGCTTTGATCAGTGACAACCTGGATCCCAGTGGGAGGAAGACAGACCTCACCTCTTGATGAAATGCGTTACAAGCTATTATGGACCTTTTCTTAAAAACATCCAGAATCCATTCAACAAAAACTATGCTATGCCTTTGCATCTTACTTCAGCAGTTCTCAAAGACATATGAACTAAGTGTGTTCCTTAATGAGATAGATGGGCCTGCAATTTTTCTCAATGGCCCCTTTAGCTTCTTCAGATCCCTTCATGCAAGTAGCCCATCTGCCCTACCCCTAATTCTACCATGGAGTAAGGTCATTGTCCGTGTTTACTTCCAGAAAATAAGGAAGGCTTCCTGTCTGTAAACACGACAGCATGCTGGCTGATGGTCAGAGTCCCCTTTTTCCCTGCACAATCATGCATTCAGTCACTGAAATAGGAGAAAAAAAATCCATCTGTGGTTCTGGATGTTTCTGTGATTCATTTGCAGGGCATCCAGCAATCCTTCGGTCCACTCTATGAAGTGTGCTGTATGGGTCTGGAGAGGCCTCACACCCATTAGACACTTCTGCTGCAAATTGGATGTGCCAGTCCCTGTGGGCTGGTGCCAAGGTGTGAATTAGATAGAGATACTCTTTATTTGGTCCTCTGGCCTCCTGGTTCTGTTCCTGAGCCATCCTGTGGCCAGCCAAGCCTCCAGGCAGCCAATCTGACCTATGGGATGAGGGGGTTTGGAAGTGGGTAACAGTAGGCAACTGTAGCATCCCATTTGCAAACTCTCACAAAACAGAGTTTCAGAAAACTGAGCCTCTTCGGATTCGTCTTTTGGGGTACACCTTGCTCAGGTTGGAATGTGGCTGGCAGAGAACAGAGGTCCCATGCCCCAGTTCGTGTTGTCACCAGTAGTAGACACTGCCATACATACATGAAAGCAGTCTTTCCAGATTTCAATAGCTCTGGAGACAGGTGGCCTAGCCCACACTCCAAACTTTGTATCCATGGCCAAGTTTATGGACCTTTGTTTCCATCCTGGATAATTATGAAGATTAAACCAATCCTGAAATATAGAGCAAGTACCCGGCATACAGAAGATGCTAAAGTAAGATTCCCTGCTGGGCCTGATGGGCCTGTTCCCATCCATGTGATGTTTAATCAACACAGCCACTTGTGTTAGAAATATTGTGTGTCTTTTTGTGTCTCTTTGGAACCTAACGCACAGAGAAGCTGAATCACTTACCGAGGTCACACAGCTGAAGGCTCAAGCCCTGACACAGATCAACTCCGTGTATTTGCTCATGGCCTTCTATTCTATCCAATTCAGCTTTGCAAATTTGCCCACCCCACCCAAGTAGCTTCAGGTGGGCATGTCATTCTGCCGATCGCTGTTTGATCATCTCAAAAGAAAAAGAATATCGTCTCATAAAACCTACCCAGTGATCAATACCCGTACACACTGAATCTTTAATGCTGTGTCTTATCAAATTAGCAGCTTCCACCACAACTCAGGGCAGAAATCAATGTTCCCTTGACCTTAAACATGCACAGACTTGAAAACGCTCCTGCCTCGGGGCTTCCAAGGCCGGTGGGTGAAGGGATCCACTCTCAGACATAGCTGCTTGAACTTGGGAGGCACACAGCTCTGCCGTGAAGTAACACAACTGGCCATGTGGCTCCTCTGTCCCCCAATCCCACAGCAGTCTTCCCAGTGATCTGAGGCATGAGACATCTAACCAGACAGTTTCTGGCCTCCATGTTAAACTGTGAGTATGAAGTTCCCAACCTCCAGGAGACACCTCTGACTGTCCTCTTCGCAGTGTGTGGGAAACACTTATAGCTTTGTCATCTGTAGGTTCCTGCCCTGGGTGGAATCACTGCTCCCCAGCACTGGGCCTCCTCTTTAGCCATTGGTTCTCATTGCTCCTTCTCTTCTCAGGCCTGGGGTCCCCCATTTCTTCCTTTTGTGCTTACTTGGTGTCTAATAAGCTTTTATAACTCCTTAAAAATGTCACCATGGGATAGACTAGGAAAGTCGTTTGAGTCTAAAGAACATGACTCAGGGGCTAAAGAAATACTAGCTAAAAGAGTACTTACTGCTTCGGGGAAAGACCTAAATTTGATTCCAAACATCCACTTGAGATAGCTTACTAACTCCATCTCCAGATGGTCTGATGTCCTCTGCTGGCTCTGTGACACCTGTACACCTGGGCCCAAGCTCAGACACAGACACACACCATAAACCTAATTAAAAAATTAGAAATGAAAAACCATGATTTAGCATCTAAGTGTCTATGACTTTGCATTGTCTCCCTAGGTGGTTGGCGAGATGCTTAACTTCTAAAAGTTATAGCTCAGAATAGATGATTAAAGGAACTTATTGTGTGCTTGTTTTATACCACGTAACGTGTTAAGCACTCTTTGAATATCATCTTGTTTACTCCGATAGCCACTTTAGGATGACTGCTACTAATACTCGTATTTTTTTTTCATATGAAGAACTGAAGCCCAGAGGTCATACACATGGCACAAAGGCATCTAGGTGGCATGTGTGGGGACTGAAATCAAAGCTGGTGGTCTGCCATTGGCACTTAGGCTTTGAGTCATAACATCTTAATGGTTTTTACCCTGAGTTGTTTTTTATTTGGTCCCTACTGTAAAACTGTTCACCAAAGCAGACATGGTCTAACTCAATAGAGACCACGTCTTATAAGGAGGGATCACATGTGTATTGTGTATTGCTGAGATAGAGACACAGAGAGAGAGATTTCCACTGTCCAAAGCTGGTTGCTCAGAGAAACCTTCACATCCTACCTTCCATGGCTCAAGAACCACAGCTTAGCTAGATTGTAGCCTGCTCTGGGTTCCTTACCAGGCTGCATTCAACAAGTCACTCAAGGCCCCACATTGTCTCAGGTGTGTAATGGGGATAAACTTCCCAGTTTGTTCGCAGAATTCACAGTGCCTTGTACATTTGTAGCTGCAAGTGTTTTCGGCTCCTTCCCATGGAGCCTCTCCACAGTGCCTCTCCACAACAGGTCAGCGTGCCTCATCAGACAAGGATTAGACAAGGTGAACAGGCTTTGGTATTATGACCCTTGGCTCTTGACATCTTGTGTTCCTTAGAAGTGATATGAAGCCTCAGTCAAGGAGCAACATAATGCCCCCTGAGAGTGAAGTATAAGAATAAGGGGTAGGGGGCAGTGTAGATGACCCTAGACAAAGCCAAGACAGAGACTTATAGAAGTATCTAGAATTTTCTTCTTTCAGAGAGCAATGAGAAATTTTTAGAGAATTTGAGGCAGGGGGATCTGGTGAAGACTACATTTTTAAAAAGTAAAGACCCAGGGATGTTAAAAGCTGAAAGGGAAGGGTGCTGAGCCTCAGGGCTGAAAGTGGGAGGAAGAACTAACTCAGCTAATTCACCACTCATTACAGGCCATGACTCACATCTGAGTGGAACCTGATTACCTGACCTTCTGTCAGCTGGACTGGGGCGAATCTGCTGTTTTCAATGACTTTTCAAATCTGGAAGAGAGGGTTCCCTATAGCATAAACATTTCTTGGGAAAACTCTCCAGGCTGTAGATGGGTGAACTCAGCTCTGGAACTCTCCTACCCACATCCTACAGTTGTTATGTGGTGTTGCTGTGATCTGTTATCTTCTGTTGAGTTTTCTCTAAGCTAAAACCAGGTACAACAAGAACTTCAAAAACCATGTGTTTTGAAGGTGATGCTCTGAAATATTAATAGGGAAATGAGGGATGGACAGAAACCCATAGAGTGAGTGAGTGAGTGAGTGAGTGAGTGAGTGAGTGAGTGAATATGTGTGTGTGTGTCTATCTGTCTGTGTGTATGTACACATATGTGTATATGTATATACTCCTGTCATCCTCCAAAGAGATAAGGTCCCAGGCTATCACAGCTAGATAACATTCCCCCCTCCCCTGCCACACACACACACAGACACACACACACAAGCACACACACTATTAAGTCTTGCATCAATCCAAGACCAAGTCTGGTAGATTTCCATAGCTGAGGGTGGGAAACAACTGATGCTTAAAGATAGCAATTCTTTGTAAGTAGGGCAACCATTGAAAGAACAGGCATGGGACCTAACAAAACCTATGATAATGTTAATCATAGCTAAAACAGTTTTCATATAATGAGTCCCTGTAATCCTCACAGAAATGCTAGTTCAGTTCTTGACACATGTAGGTGCTCAACATATGTTAATTAAACATTGTTAGTGATTCTACCATGCGTCCAAGGTCACTGGACTTGTAAATGTCAAAGCCAGGACCGTTACTGGGTCATCTGGTACACAGTCCATTGGACATGGAAAGTGTCACTGGAAGCAGGGGTCCCGCCTGGCTGTGGAGACAAGCTGAGGAGACAGGTGGCCCTGGTGCTCCAGAGGACCAACTGCAACATCACCATTTTGCTCTGGGTCAGTCCAATTAGCAGTATTTGTCTGATAAAATTACAAAGAGGAAAAAGCCCAGAATGACCTGGGTGGCAGCAGATGAGCCTGTAGACAGAACAAATGAGGGTGACCCACAGTGCACGCTGCTGTCTGTAGCAAGCCAGAGGTACCAGGCTGGAAAACACTCAATTAGGTCTTATCTTGCATTTGTTTCTAGAGAGCAATGTATCTGATCCAAGTGGGCATGGGGGAAAATCCCAGACTGAAAAGATCCCTGGTCAATAGAAGAGGGGCTGGTTCCTTCAGTGTGTCTGTTGTTGGCCTTGATCTCTTCTTTTATTCTGTGAATCATTGCGATTTCCGACCTGTGTGCCTTTGGCATGGGTTCTGCGCTGAACGAGAACCATGCACTAGAAAGATGTCAGGAAGAGCTGAGCACATAGGAGAGGAGGGGATATGGGGAGCTTGAGAAGGGTGAGAGCTTCCAGTTCAGCTCCTTCCTTCAGCAACTGGCTGTGTGAATTGGATTAAGAGAGGGGTTGCCTGATGTGGTGGTGTGAAGTCTGCAATCTCAACCTCTGGCTGGTAGAGGCAGGAAATCAAGAGTTCAAGATCACACTCCACTATATGGATCAAAGTCAACCTGGGCTACTTGAGACCCACTCTCAGCAGAGTAGAGAAAGAAGAGGGATGGGCGGAGGGCAGAGAAGGGACAGGATAGGAAAGTGATGAGTAACCCTACTGTGTGTTGGGCTTGAGACACCTTTGAGGTTCATTGCGGTTATTAGAATAATAACCCTTAAAGTAATTGCTGGCATTTCCTGCATGATTAAGTAGAGGAAAGACTTGAACCAGTCAGCGCCATTCTGCCTGACTCCAAACTCCTTGCTCTTTTCTCTGAGTCATTGCCTCTGTTTCTTTGTGTTTTATTAAATATATAGCCAGTGCTTTTGTGTGTATATGTGTGTGTGTGGGGGGGATGCATGCATGCCTGTGCGTGCTCATGCTAGTGGTGCACATGTGTACAGATGTGTGTGGACCAGAAGACAATTCAGGTACAGTCCCTCAGACATGGGCCACCTTCTGCTTAAGACAAGATCTCTAATTTCTGGAACGGGTTACTAGTTCTCTAGACTGACTGGCTAATGATATATGTGTGACTCTACCTCGCCAGCATGGGAATTATAGACACATACCCACTACATATAGCTCTTAAAAAGAGCTATGATTCTAAGGATTCAACTAGCGTTCTCATGGTTCCAAGGCAAGCATTTACAGACCAAGGTATTCCCCCAACCCTAGCCCAGTGCCTTCAAAAATATGTTCTCTACAGGCTGACTCAGGACCTGAGAGGCAGCAGGCACCTCAGGTCCCACCAAGTCAATCTTGTCCCTGTTTGAGACAATGTGGGAGAAGTACACTTCATGACCTGGACCATTTCTTTCTCCACCCGGCTGAAGGGGTGTCTCCTGGAGGAAACCTTTGGTGTATGCAAAGACATGGGATGGGTCTAGAAAGCTAGAGGAGGAAAAAGGGAATTTTAAAAGCCAGGTTTCCTTCCCTTTTTAAATTATTATTATTCTTGTCATAAGTCCACTGGGGAAATCTTTATCTGCATTAAAACATACATAAGAAGAGGGAAGAAAGAGAGTCAGACAAGAGTGTTCCTACAAAGCATGTCTTTGAGCCCTGCTCGCTTCCTCTATCAAGTCCTTTCCCGTGCTCACCACAAAGATGGAATCTGGGTTCAAGGTTGAATGGAAAGGCAGCTCCTGATGGAACTCGTATCCCCTGAACACACCTCTAGGAGATTAGCCCGTCATTAAATATTTGTAGGATAACAGGAGAAGCCTAATTTAGTTTTTGTTTCTTTCTCTCTGTGGCTTAATCACAGATGAAAGAGACTAATAGCTCTACAGAGCTTTCTGGTGATCAAAGGCCAATCAATCCTCTTTGTGGAGTAATTAACTATTTGCTAAACTTGCAGAATTGATTTCCATTTAGGGCTAAGAGAGAGGGTTTTAAATGAAGACCGATTCGCCAGGCAGAGGAGGGAATCTCGGGGCTGATGCCAGGAGATAGTCAGAGTGATGGATTGGAATCTGCTAATTAGAGCCTGGAAAAAAAGCACAGCCAGAATCTGACCCTATTCGGAAAGACTTTAGGGAAAGACAGCTGGGAGTAAGGGTGGGTATGGATGCTGCCTTTATCTGCCAGGCAGCTGTGTACGGTGGAAGCATAGAAGAGCCCTGACATTCTCATCCTCGTTGGATGCTGAGCTGTTACACATGTGGTCCAGGAAGCCATGTAGACACCTGCCGGTGACTAAGGTGTGAAAGGGGCCACCCTGGGCAATGAGATCCCCTGTCACTGGGCCCTATTTCCTAGTCACCCTGGCTAAGCGCACACCTCAGATTCTGTCCACAGACGTGAAGCTTTCCCTGAAAGCCAGTCATGAATTTGGCGGCTATTGGTTTCTATTCCTAAAATTCTACTCAGACAGATCTATTTAGGATCTCCAGTATCAAGTCCATGCCAGTTTTAAACTATTAAGACCAGCTAGTGATGCCATTGCATTGAGTTTCCAGACCTGATGCACAGGGCCCAGATCAGTTTGAATGTCCTTGTGAACAAAGAATATGTTTTCAGTATCCTAAATAGTCCGTTGCTTTAGTATAAGTACGTCCCCAGACGTTGGGGCTTTCTTTAACATTTGGGTTGAAACTGAGCAGTTCTCCGTCAGGCTAGATTTGGTGCTTTCTGTGTTTTGATCTCTCTGAGCCTCCGTTTCCCTGTCTAAGAAGGACGTTCACAGTAGTAATTGTTTCATTGGGAACTGTACATTAACTAACTGGATGTGAAGGCCTTCGTGCAAGGTAGTCTCCGGCAGGATTTTACTCTCTGCAAGTAAGATATATCATTGGAGGGAACATTATTTGATAAATAAAAATGTAGGGCTCTTAAACATTAATGTCTTATTTTCCTTTTGGCCATCTCTCTTTGTCCTTTGTCCTCAACCTCTTTCTTCCTTGCTTATTCCTCCAGCTTCTCCCACCACCTTTACTCTCTTGTATGCAAACTGGCTATGCTAATAGCATCCCTGTCATGTTGTCAACTAAGCACCTTCCTCGCTTCCCCCATACACCTGGGCAGGATGGCTGAGTAGCCTCGAGTTCTATGATCTCAGCCCTGCTCGTTGACCTTATGTGGTTGAGTGTCCTGAGATAGAGTGACTGTGTTATTATACATACCAATACAAGGAGTGTGCTTAAAATGCTATGTGAACCATCATCTTTATAATATGTGGCTGTTCTCCTGGGCTCCCTAGAAATAACATAGCACTTGTTGAAATCAGCACCTATCACTTGAACCAAGCTGGGTACTGGCTTAACCCTAGGGAGTAAGTAAACGGATGTGGGTCCTACCTTGGTTTTCCTGACTCTAGCCATAGAAGCAAACCAAAATGCCTTTAGCCCTCACTAAGATAGACCCCGTGGTGAGTTTTTCAAGTTTGATTAAGATAAGAATATTTTCCTTGTCTTTCACAATCAAGTTCTGGGCAAAGCTTCCAGCAAGTTAATGAGAATTGAACAGCGTTTCATGAGAATTTAAAGAATCGATGTCCTGATAGCTACAGCTGCCTGTCCTCCTGGCCATAGCTATGTAGATTCTGTCTGGAATGAGGTCAGAGCAGGCAGGGATATCCCTTCTGGGATCTGCTCTAAGACTCACCATCAGCAGCTCCCCAGCCCGGACCAAGGTTTCTAGAACATCAGTATTGTTCGGGTGTACCTGTGAGTTAGGCACAGGAGCCTTGAGCTAGGCAATTAGAGGGAGTCTGGGCTTGGTAGCATCTCTGGTTGATGAGAAAGCTAAGGATGTCATAACAGGTGAGGTCCCAGATAAAGACTGAGGGTGGCCAATGTCCCTATACTGCACGACAGTGGCTGATCTTGCCCCTTACCACTTCTCATCATGCCAGGCATGGTTCCAAACACTTGCCAAGCATGCCCTTTGTTTAGCCCTATAATATCCCAATGCCACAGACACAGTTGTTACTGCGTGTCTTAGATGAAGAAATACAGGAAGAGGGGCAATATTAATGCAGACTTCTCCCTGCTCTTTGCTACCCATTTCCTCATTACAGAACACTACCACGCAACTATCCTCATAGTTTCTGAGTGATATTCTAGACAGTGTAATATGCCAGGCACCAAGCATGCTTTAGACCTCGACTCTTTCAAAAAGGATGTCTATAAGTCATCATTGGGAGAAAGATGTAATTTCTCGGGGCTGACAGACTGATAAGTAGAATAGGAATCATGGGTCTTTTGAGCTCACTGTGATCCATCCAGAGAGGAAGGATTTCATTTGGATAGCAGGCCTCCCAGCATTGAGGGTCACAAGAGTTTGGAAGGATGAGCTGGAAGTTGAAACGGCGTGCCCTGCTTGACTAACCAGGACCTGGACCACACTATGTGGTAACAGTCTTTAGGAGAGATACACTATGCTAGGTCAGCACCCTGAGCCTGCCCTTGGCTGGCCCGACACCCACAGCTACCTGGAATGGCACTGGCAAGGAACTTTGGAGAAGGGAAGAGGGATCCACAGGGATGCTGTACAAAAGTATCCCATTTGACTCCTTAGTGTAAGTTTAATGTGCCTATCAAACAGCCAGGACTTGCTATTCCTTGGCAAAAGAGACTGATGTCACCACAGCGCCTCATGAGCAAGATGCCCACTTAGGATTAAATAGCACAAAGTCCCCCACTGCCATCTGACTGATTTAGGAAGGGGGGGGGGATGGCTGCCGAGAGAGAAGAGGGTTCCCCAGCGGTGCTTAGAGAGGGCCCCTTGGTGTGGCCACAGCTCTCCTGAGCTGACCAGCGGCGTTTAAATGCAAGGGCTGCTGTGAGCTGACTCGCTGCAGGATAATTACGTTAGGGACCAATACGGCCTGTTGAAAATCAATTCCGTGGGACCAGTGTGTTTGTTCGGAAAGCCACTCAGCCAATTCAGGAGTATATTAGGCAGCAGGCCCAGTGCAGTGACCTCTTCCGGATTGGGGTTGACACTTGAACGAAGGCGTTTGTCCAGTTAAAGGACAGTACTAGCAGCAGGCTCTTATCTCCCATAAATTGGATTACTCAGATCTGCTTGTTCTCTTTAAAGATAGTGACTCTTGGGCTTTTCCCCTCTCTTTCCATCTGTCTGAGATGGTTACCTAGTGATTACTGTCTAACGTGCCATCCTTATGTATTTCTGGACAGTGTCTGTCACCAGTGTGACTTCTCTTTCCTGAATGGGTGGACAAGGTTGCCGGAGCTGGACACCTCCACTTGTCAGGTCTCTGGTTGGCCTGGGGAATGGGTTTCTATCCTGGTGCCCAGGCCTGTGCATTCACTTCAGAAGCATACAGTCAGAAACTCTGTGACATGCTTTTCAGTGATCAGTAGGCAAGTCCTGTGATATCCCATACTTCCTGTCAGACAGGTGAGTTAACTCCCTGATGGCTTCCCCTAGCTTAGAACCCTAAGCCTGCTCACTATGCAAGCAATGTCTCTTGAGTGGGAAATGCATCTGGCCACCACATCTGACAACTGTCTCCAGCCCTCCAGAGCATCAAAGTCCCGGAGAAGGCTGGAGAAGTAATCACTGAGAGCAACCCCCCCCCATGGAAAGCCCAGGGAATCCTGCCTTCAACACCTCTCCTGGTGGAGTCTTCCCTCCCCAGACCTGCCGTAGTAGCACAGGGTTGTAAGGGGTGTCACCAAGACAGAGCCAAGTCTGGGAAAACGTGTGTCTCCTCCTAAAAGGATCCAGGAAAGACTTATGGCTGCAATTACAGGTTCTTTTAATGACACATAAAATTAACTGCTCCACATATCCATTCACTCTGACAGCCAAGGATTTCTCTGCGGTAAAAGGAGGGCCACGCGCACTGTCAGCGAGTCACACGTCCGTATCCCAAACCCTGTCAACCAATTAGACTTCGAGAGCAAGCCGCACCATTTTCTAATGAAGCTATAATCAGGCTGCTCCCTCACCCAGAAAGAGCAGATAGTCTTGTCCAGAATGGAGAAGGTAATCGCCAGGGGAAAAGGCCTGAATAAATCAGAGGTGATTTCAGCCTGGCTCACTATAGGTCCGTTATAATTGGAAAGTGGCTGATGCAGACCCAGCCTCCCCCTCAAACTGCATCACTTGGGAGAAAGTGCCTTGCTGCATCAGGAAAGCAACATGGCTTCCCAAACAAATGGCTACGGGGGCAGCAACTGTGGGTGTCTGTGCTTGGAGATGCACTGAAATATAAGGAGAAGAGGTGGAAGCAACGAGGAAAGAAGGGGTTACAGAAGTAACCCAGAGAGAGGGAGGGAGAGAGGGCGGGGGAGAAGAGAGAGGGTGTCTCTATTGATTGACTGGGACGGTGGCTCACCTATGTTACAGCATGTGTGTGGAGGTCAGAAGACCACTTACAAGAGTCAATTCTCTCCTTCCACTGCCTGGGTCTCAGAGGTCAAACTCAGACATCAGTCTCGGCTCCTAGCACTGTTACCTGCTGAGCCATCTCCCTGGTCCAAGGAGGAGATAGGTAAACCAGATCTCTACCCAGCTACAAACCCCGACTGATAACATTTGCAGGCCTTATCTCTTCAAATGATGTGGCACCCTCACCTTTTAGTCACCCGGCTGCTAATAACACCCTCTCCCCAGCCCAGATTCCGTTTCATGGTGGGGAAGGGCTCTAGGTAATTCTCCGGCTCAGCTAGATACCCAGCAAGGAGTTGGGATACTGGTGAGAGTCGGGAGAAGGATGAAGGGCGGAGACTGGTACTCACACAGTAACTGGGCATGGTCCCAGTGAGTACTTAGCCACACAAGGACAGCGCACCCTCTTCAGATCTGAAGACTTTTCAGCACCTTCCCTGAGGCAGAGCGAAGGTGTAGAGCCACTAGGGAATCGCATAATCCCTTGAGGGATTCCCAAGCAGTTCTCATAGGAAAAAAAGAGATCGCTGCAATCTGTTATGCCTTCTTTTCCTTTAGGTTTCTTTGTTTGATATGTGTGCAATTTGTGTGGGTGTGTGTGCGCACGTGTGTGTACATGCATGTGCGTGTGGAGGTTAAAGGTCAACCTCAGGTGTCATCTCAAGGACTATATGGTTAGTTTTCAGAGACAGGGTCTCTCATTGGCCTGAGGCCCACTGATTAGGCTAAACTAGTTGGTCAGCTGATCAGTGAGGCCCAGGAATCCTCCTACCTCTGCCTCTCTAGCACTGAGGATATAAATGTGTACCCTACTCCCCAGTTTTTATCTGGGTGTTAAGGATCAAACTTAAGTCCTCCCGCTTTCACAGAAAACACTTTAACTTTGAGCTATGTTCTCCCTGCCTCCCACCCCCAATCTATATTCGTATATCCCCCAAAGACAGGTTGAGCCATGCAAGATCTTGTGGATCTCAACCCAGGATTATAAAAGCCTTCCCATTATTAGAGTAGACTCTGTTTAAAGTATATTTTTCCACTATATTTTAATGAAGTAATTGATTTCTCATTGATTCCAAAATGCCACAAGAAGGTCCCCTGTATAAAAGCTTTGCATTAGCAGACTGCACATATCCTGGACTGTCAGAGACTGAATATACAGGGCTCTGGCCATGCTATCTCCTCTTCCTGGGTGAAATCCAGTCTTCCCCAAGAGAATTTCCCCCATCTGTAACTAGGAATACAGGGTCCACAAGAGCTCTCTAAATGAACACCAAGGGTTCGGTATGTACATCGCTTGTGTCAATTTGGCTTGTGTGGCTAATTGCTGTGTGTAGAAGCTACCATCTGTGAAGATCAGTCCGTCCTCTAAACCCCAGACTGTCAAAGTCAACGACAAAGCTCTCCAGGTGAAGCACATCAGTAGAGCACCCGTGGGAACATCAAACATAGCTTCAAGTGGAAAGGGGCTGAGAGCAAAACTTTCAAGATGAATGAAAAGGCTAAATTGAATACATTCTTTTAGGGTCTAAAGAGGATGGGACTGGGGAGGGAGGGGGTGGGGGCAGGTGATGCACTCTGAGGCTAAAGAACCCTTGGCAGAGAAGCCATTAACGAACCATCTCAGTAAAGCATCTGCAGTGGTACAGAGGCTGGGCTCATACCCCTCCAGGTCCCTGACTAATGTCAACAACACTTGGGTTAGAGTGGTTGGCATATAATTACACAGTGTATTCATTAATGACCATGTCAACCATGGCTTTGGCATGTTGGGGGCTGTTTGCCTCTAAGCCATCTGCCTGCCCAAGTTCAAGGAGATCCGTAAACAGAAAGAGAGGGGCCTAGTATCTAATGAGAAGGAAACAGGCCATGCTGAGCCTAGAAAGCAGGTTGCGAATGGGATTCCCCGCCCCCCTCCCTTCATAAGCCAACTGACTGAAAAGCAAGTCTAATAGTCTGTCAGCTTTTAAGGAAAACACTAATTATAAAAGTTTCACTCTGATATGCCAAACATTAACTTCCAGCCCAGTGGGAGTCAAAGTTCTGGCTTAGCACACAAGGGCATATGAAGGTTTTGTTAAATACTTTTTAGTCTTAATTATGTATATGTGCATGAGTGGGGGTATTCACATATGAGCACAGGAGCTTGAAGAGAACAGAAGAGGGGGTTGTGTCTCCAGAAGCTAGAGTTACAGAAGGTTGTGGGCTGCCTGATGTGGATTCTGGGAATTAACATTGGATCCCCTGCAAGTTGTATGCACTCTTAGCCACTGAGTCATCTCTCGAGCCCCAGGCTTATGAGTTTTACAATGTTCACGACTTTAATCTACAACGTATACTTTAATCCTCTTTGAGCAACCTGCAACACAGAGCTCTGGCCGTCAATGAACTCTCCAATCGCTGTGGAGGCGACCATCGCCACATGCCCCCATACTTTCGTAAGTATTTCTGCAAAGCAGATGGAATGAACGACTGTAAGAGATAAGCAGGGCCCATCCTGTGCACAGCAAATGAGTTACTACATCAGTCGTGCTTAAACACAAGGGACAGCTTACAGGTGAGGCTCGGCCTCCTGCCAGTACCAATGACATTTTTTCTTTCTCTCTAAGCCCTGAGGTACCTGGTTACTAGTGAAAATAATGAAGAGTTTGCATAGCAGGACTCCCAGTGGTGCAGGGAGGTCAGAAGCATACAACAGGATGAACCCCGGTGCAACCAGAAGAAACCAGTATTTATTGAGAGACTATAGCAGAGGTTAGGTACCATTTTGGATTGCATGAAGACACAGCCCTGGGCAACCAGGCCTGGAGATGAGAAAAGAATGAAGCCAAAAAGAGATAGTGGATTTAGGGGACTGAGTTTGTTCCACTGACCGTTGCAGCTTTAAATTCTGTCATTTCAGGAAGTAGAGTTGGGTTGGAAAAGTTTGTTTGGAATGATGTAAGTTGGGTATCTAATAAGTGTATTAGTTAACTTTCCTCAGTGGTGTGACAAAAATAATTTAAGGAATAGAGGGTTTGTTTTAGCCTCATGGTTTGAGGGATACAGTCCTTCATGCTGGGGAAGATTGTACCAAGAGGAGTTTGACATATCCAGGCACACTGTATCAACTGTCAGGAAACAGAGAGATGAATGCTAGCTCTTTTTGTCTCTTTCATTTATTCAGGACCTTGGCCTGTGAAATGGTATTGTCTACATTCAGGGTGGGTCTCCCTTCTTCCATTAAACCATTCTAGAAACACCCTCCTCACAAACACACCCATTGTGGTGTTTCCATGGTGATTCCAAATCTAATAGTCAAGCTGACAATGAAGATTTGACCTTCACAGCCAGTAAATGCCGCACTTTGGTCATTTGGTGGAGGGGTCATTTATTTGGGGGTGTTTCCTCTCTCTGGCCCTGGTTATTGCTGAGACTCAGATGTGAGTCTAAGCCCAACAGGTATGGGATTGCGTGGGTCACTTCAGCTCTCTTAGCTTCAGCTTCATTCCCCAATAAACCAGAAATGGTCTTCCCTCCTTACAGGCTGGCCATAAAGAGTCCTTTGTGATCATGAAGTCAAAACAAAAACAATTATATGGTATGAATGGTAGACTCTGGCTCAGGGGAATGGAAGTTGCTATTTCTTCTCAGATGTTCTTAGGCCATGGTCTCTTTAGCTGAATGTTGTGAGATCCCATCTCTGGTATCTAAAATACACAATGGTAAAGGGTGATCCATTCCACAGTGTTCTATCCAAAGGCTCATCTTTCTATTAGTAGTCACAGGATTGGACTGGGTAAGTGACTGACTCCTCTTCCTAGATGCTCTAGTGAAGGGGGCCTGTGTTCATAAGAGTGAACAGAAGGTTAAAGGCTCATGAGGCTGTCAAACAATAGACATGGCCTAAGAGAGAAAAGTTTTCCTGGAAGCTGGAAAAACTCTAGGAGACAAGCAGAGGGTGACTTCTTAGTACATCACCCCTGATCAAGGCATCCAAATACTGAGGTGTGTAATTGGAAGGGTGTCCTTCAGCGAAGGGCCCCTCAGCTCTCCCAGTCAGAATGGAGACTGCCCACGGAGTATAAGACTTCTGAGATTCAGGACAAGCAGGATCTGAGAGAAGAGACAACCTCTTCATACTCTCTCACAGCCATCCTCAAGAAATAAATCTTCAGTCTGGAAGGAACTCGGTAGAGAAGCTCACTGTCTTCAGGGCTATTGCATAACTCAGATACAGGATGCTCCAAACTCCAGCTGAGGCTGTGACCTAAAGGACCTGAGGAATGAGCCAACCACAGATTCACACTGCACTTGAAAATAGCTAGTCCTAAACAGATACTATTTTATATACAAATGGCTGCACACATGTATACAAGTATAGGTATATATGTTTGCAGGTGCCTGGAAAAGCCAGAGGCCAACCTTGGGTAGCATCCTCAAGAGCTTCTACTTTGCTTGGTTTTGTTGATTTGTTTGTTTTGAGAAGAAGTCTCTCAATTGGCCAGGAACACATCCATTTAGCTAAGCTGGCTGTCCAAGGAACCCCATGGATCTATGTGTTTCTGTTTCCTCAGTCCTTGACTCCAAGCACATACCGCTATGCCTTTCTTGACATAAATTTTGTCAATCAAAATCACACCCTAATATTTGCCTGGCAAGCTCCTTACCATCTGGTCCATTGTGTCAGCCCTTTAAAGAGATACTATTTAGACAGCTTTATTCCGGGATTATTTTTTAATGCTATTGATTCCCAACAGGGGTTTTTGCACAATGCTCACATCTATGGTTTTTAATGGGAGTGAGTAGCTCCATAAATGGGGTTGGGTATGGGGATTGCTGGACCAGAGTGGAGAATAAAGACCCCACAGTTTTTGTCATCTCCGGGTCCCCTCTCCCATATGCTGAAACCAGGTGCATGTTTCTTTGTCGGTCATCCACATGTTCCTGCCTTTCACCCACCATATATGATTCACATACATACATACATACATACATACATACATATATACATACATAATAATTTGCCTCAACCATTTCATTGGAAGTGACCACCCTGGACCTCTTGCTTCCTAAATTCTTTGGAGTCCCTTTCCTATGAATTGCAATGTAACCTAGCCTAACGAGTATACCAGTATCAAAATCAGAAAACTCATCATTATGCTTCATCATTCCCAATCCAGAGTCTGGATTGAAACTTTATCCATTTCATCTGTACCATATTTCATTCATAAATACACATGCCTGTTATCACATCTCCATAGTTTCTTTTAAACAAGTGCAGTTCTCCACTCTCCTCTCTGTTCTTTTTCTTCCCATATCCTTGACATTGTGTAGAAGGCTTCTCAACGTGGGTTTGTCTAATCACCTTATGATTAGATCCAGGTGATAAATTCGGGGAAGAAATACCCAAGAAGTGATCGCCTGTCTCCTCATGTCAAGTGGAAAGGTGTGATCATTAATGATATTAGCTGGGGTCACCAAGTTGAGATGACATGCATCAGCATTCTCCCCTGGAAAGTTGATGTTTGACCTTTTGTGATAAAGAGGGAATTGTGAAGAGACATTTTGTGACTATGTAAAAGCATCTTATTGCTCACCCAACTTTTTGACCTAGGAGTGTTTATGTCCATGGTCGATCATTACTGTGATGCCTACCAAATGGTTTTCTAGTTCCACTGTTGCACATGTTCAAGTCCACAGCAGGGGAGAGCTTTCTCTTCTCACTGAGGAGTGAAGTATGTATCCACTCTATTTCAGCATGGATCCTTATGGATTACTCATTGGGTTGCAGTCCACTACTGTCATATTTTGACACTCAAACTGTCCCAGAGTTCGACACTGGGAGACCCTTCTCTCTATTTTCACATGCCCTCCTTACTTTATTAAGTAATTGGTTAATGAATAAAGGCTCATTTTCTGCCTTGCCTGTCTCCGACTACACTTATTGGTGGGTATAAGGATATGTGTTAAGAATGTAGTTAGAGACTTTTACACTTCAACTGAAACTCAATGAAGTGGCAGGTGCCATTATTTTTAAGTTTCTCTCAAAAATAATGTACATAGCAAGGAGAAAATGATAGAGAGGGATAGAGGAAGATGGCCAAATAGATAATTGAGTGAGTGAGTGAGTGAGTGATTGATTGATTGATTGATATATAAATATATTTAAACCATGTCAACACTTCCATTCCAGTTCTGTATAATATTAGTGTCCCTGTTTTGTATATTTGACACTTCTCCACTATAAGACACTTAGCCCTCATTATATATATATATATATATATATATATATATATATATAATTCATTTGCTCAAATGTGGAAAACAAAAAGCTACTTTCAGATTGTCCATACATACCCTGTAGAAGCCAAAGATGCTAGCTAGGATTTTGTGTATTCATTTCATATCTTTTGAATCTGGACTGAGGGGATGTAGTCCTAACTCCATGATGTGCAGTCACATGGGGCTGGAGCTGTAGTTGTAGAGCATAGGCCAAACATACACAAGCCCTGGGTAGAGTTCTTCTCATCACACAGTATTCTTAGATCATTCATTTCAAATCTACCTTCATTTCTGTGTTTCTGTTGAAGGTTGTTCTTCATCTCTGTGGGCTTCCTGGGTATATAAAAAATTACCATCATTATGAAAGTCAAAATTAAATGAAGAGGCATATTCATCACCAACTCACTTACGGCAGATGGCTGGTCTCATCTGTTTCTGGATCCATTCCCATTGTTTCCTTTTGCTGAGATGAGTAGGTCTCTGTGTCTATTGGTTCCTTTTCTTTCTTGTATTAGAGCATGCATGCTCTACATGACCTTTTCATCCTGTATTTTCTCACAATGCATCCTGGAACTCTCTCTTCACATCAGTTCACTAGACTTCTCATCCTGGGTTAAACAAATAGCAAATGTAATATATGACAATAGCACCTTGATTTCACTTTCTTCTATTTGTGGGTACCCGCATGTTTAAATATCTTGGGCTTATGAATATATTGATATAGAATCATATGTTTATGAAGTAGGCATTTCTGGTTTCGTTGGAGACCCAGTTGTGTCATGCGATGTTTTTCTGGAAACACGTATGGGAAGGTGCCTTGCTGAAGCAGACATATGAAAGGTTGTTTTGCTGAGAAGAGACATGTGGTGTTTTTCTGGAAGTTTTCTGGTGAGAGGTTATGTGATGTTTTGCTGGAGCAGAGAGGACATATGATGTTTGCCAAGAGTGTAAGTATAATCCAACAGACAACGGACAGAACAATGGCATTAGTTGCCTTGCTGGTCTTTGTTGGGCTTCACTGATGCTGGTCTTCACCACCAATGCTCTGGAATTGGTTTGCCCTGCTTTCTTCTCTGATCTTCATTTGCCATAACTTCAAAGAGAGGAATGCACCAAAGAACTTCTGCTGATGTTCCCACTGCTTCTGGCCACTTCAGCAGAACAGAGCCTTGTTGGTTTCATCTGCCGCGAGCCACTACTGCTGATTAGTGTTTGGTGTTTGCTAGTGACTGAACTACAGACAGTGAAGACTAGAATCACCCTAAGGAACTACTTCTAAACAGATCCACACCCCACTTTGTCCTATAAGCCATCTTCCTCCCCTACTTTAGATCGGTGGGGTGATAAGGGAGGTTGAAGCATTTAAGAACCCTTATTAAAATAAGTTTTGAAAAACATACGCCTACATGTATGTTCTTGTGTGGTTGGACATGTGTTCTTCAGGTGAATTACCTGGGTGGATTCCTAGAAAAGTGACTACTGGGTCGCTTATGTTTTTCCTCTAACAAGGTGTAGAGTTAAGTTTAATCTGTAAACCAGATGCATCAAAGTTTCTAAATGTAGCAACTCTGAGAAGTGAGGAAGAATACTCCAGTGCAGGTTAAAAAAAAAGAAAAGCACTGTATTTTGGATACAGTTTGCATTTGACATTTCACACCAATAGAACACATGGCTTCTTGTCACTAGGTTTGTTTGTTTGTTTTTAATTTGCATTTTGGGTAAAAAGCTCACTCATGCTACTGTGTATAGCAGAATTTTATTCCTTTTTATGGCCAATTATTATTCCAATGTGTGAATAGCTACATTCTCTATCAAGATGCATTTATCTAGCGATGGCTATTTGGGTTAGTTCTACAATTTCTCTTTTATTTAAAAATAAGACCATAAGCATGAATAGATAAGTTTAGGGGGAGTAGGTGTTTTTTATTTCTGGTAGATATTTACTAGAAATAGAATTGGCGTGTCATATATAACTTTGTGCATTTATTTAAAGACCTGCTAAGCTATTGCAATGTGATTTTTATGTGTATTTAACTTACTATAAGTAGGACCATGCTTAAATGCTCATTTGATATCTTTGTGGATCTGTTCTCCCCTCCGTTTTCAAGAAGTTCTTGGAGCTAGACAGATGATGTGGTGGTTATGAGCACTAGCTGCTCTTTCAAAGGGTCTGGGTTGAATTTCCAGCACTTCCATGCTGGCTTTCAAGCATCTGTAACTCCAGTCCCAGAGGATCTGGTGCCTCTTTTGGCCCCTGGGGGCACTAGACACACACATGTTGCAGAGACAAGCATACAGGCCAAACATCCATGCACATAAAACAAAAGAAAAGTAAAAAGGCTACCTGGATGTCTGGACTGGAGAGATTGGCTCAGTGATTAAGGGACCATGTTGCATTTGCCAAAGACTCAAGTTTGGTTCCCAGCACCGCATGGTGGCTCACAACCATCTGTAACTCCAGTTCTGGGGATCCAGCAGGCATCCATGTGCTGTATACACATGCATGCAGGTGAAGCATTCATACACACAAATAAAATAATTAAAGCTAAATCTAGCATGTATGTATTTTGTTAAGTATAGAAATTACCCTTTCATCTGTGCTGTGACCGCAAGTCATTTTTCTTCTCTGACATGTCTTTGAATTGGCTCACGGTGCTTTTTTTCTCATGCAGACTTTTTTGAAATGTTCATGAGTTCACATTTATCAATTCTGCCTTCCTGCACTTCTGAATATTGATTCTAGTTAGAAGCCATTTGTTTACATCCAAGAATTCATCTGTGTTCTTTTTCTAGGACATGTAAGTCCATTTTTACTTGTAACTCTCTTATTCTTTCTAGAATATATTCTAATGCGTGGACAGAGGACCAGATCTATCATATCTAACTTTGTTATCCACCCAATTGCCCTGCTGCCATCTACTTAAAGGAGAACCTGCCTCTCCAGGAGTGTATGAATTCCCATGAGCTCTTACAACATCTAGAACATTTGTGTAGACTGTCCTCTATGTCCCGAGTGTCTGCTCTAATCCACTTTCATGGGTACGCAGGCACTCAGTACTCTGGGTGTTGGAGTTCTTAGGAACAGGTAGGGTTTTGGTTTTTTGTTTGTTTTATTTTGTTTGTTTGTTTGTTTTAGTGGATATGTGGGTGTGGATGTGAATTCTGGTTTCATTACTATGGCTGTGAAAATAACTGAGACAAAACAACTTAGGAGAGAAAGATGTATACACACACACACACAAAGCTGAGGATCTAGGGAAATATGGATGCTCTGGTCCTTGAGCTTATAGGTAATCTGAGGTAAGGAGGGACATAAGATGTGATGGTATTGAGCCTCTTGGTCCTTTAGGAAAAACTGTGGATTGTGTTTCATTTGGGGAAGATCTGCTTGGCAGACAGTAGAAACAGAAAGAGGATGGTCTGACCATGAGAATGGGTACCTTGACATCTTTCTGGGGTACCATCGAAAGTGACGCACTTTCAGTGAGAGGCTCTGAGAAAGAGTGGTGGATGATTCGGTAAGAGAACAGAATGACAAGAAGGAATTTTTACTTTTGCTTGTATTTGTTTACTGTATGTCTCTGATGTGTGTGCAAGTGTGCATATGATACATTTGTGGTCAGTACTTGCCTTGGGTATCTGTACTTGCCTTCCATTTTGTTTTGAACCAGGGTATCTCTTCTGTCATTGTTTCCTCTTACACCGAATATGCCAGGCTAACTGACCCGGGGCTTTCTGGGGACTCATCTGTCCCTGCCTCTCATCTCACTGTAAGAGCACTGGACTTGCCGACATGCATGGCAGCACTGGCTTTACTGTATTCTGAGGATTTTAGCTGACATCCTCATGTTCATATAGCAGGGGCTTTACCCACTGAGCCACTTTCCCAGCCCAAGCAGGAAATGTGAAGTTGTGGTTGTTGTGAATATGGTAAGAGCTGGTGACCACTGAGAGATGACAGAAAATGGGTTCGGTGTCAGGGAGCTTGTGGGCTGAGAATCACTGGAAAGTTGAATGAGATCACTGAGATCTTTGTACAGCCCTTTATGCTTGGCAGGGGCTTACTGAGTTCATTCCTCCCCTTCACCCCTGCCTTCCACTTTCCCTCCCAAGTCCACAGAACTCCACAGTACTGATGGCAATACTGCTGTGGTCAGGCTACATCCTTCCTTCTCCCAGATGCACTGCTGCTGATAGCTAGGGGCAAAACTGGGCACCGAATGAGAAGAAAGGTATCTATGGTGTGTCATTTGTAGAAAAGTGGCCTTTCTGTTTCAGAGCAGTGGAAAACCTCTCAATGGTGGAGAGCCCAGCTATTGGGAAAAAAAATCAGTGTTAAGATTTTGGGTACGCTTAAGGATGTAGCATAGATAGATGAAATTTGGGCAGAGCAATTTCTATGGAGACCCTGCTCTTGAGCCTTGTTGGGCAAGCAATGGTGGAGCAGCTATGGGAAGTGATTGGCAAGTATGTTTGACCACCTTAGCCATGATGATCCTATCAGTACCTTAGGTCCATCGATTCGACAGAGAAAATCCTCTGCAGCTGAACTTGCTTCTTTGTGGTACTTGATGGATTCGGAAAAGTTACAAGCAGTAAGGATCAAGTCCTGTTACCTAATATTTTGTTTATTCATTTTTGTGTTTGTTTAACACATCATGATGTATGTATGTGTGTGTGTGTGTGTGTGTGTGCGCGCGCGCGCACCGGTGTATTCGCCCATGCCTGTGCACCTCACCACAGGTTGTCATCAGATTTCTGCTTCTGTCACTCTTCATCTGATTTATGAAACAAGGCCTCTCGTTGGACTTGTTGACCATCATTTAAGATGGTCTGGCTAGCCAGCAAGTCCCCAGAATCTTCCTCTTGTATTTGGGCCCCCACCTCGTATCCTGGATCCAAACTTGGGTCTTAACAAGCATTTTACCCATGGAGCCATTTCTCCAGCTCCAGCTCTTTAACCACTGCAGCCTCTCATCTCAGATTCATCCCGGCATTTGTTGAATTCAGCATTATAAAATCTTGGGAAATTTTGAAGTCACCGGGAGAGCTGTTTGTTTGATTGGGCCCTTTGTTTTATGTTTCCTTGTTCTTTGTTGGCAAGGCCTTGCGATTACAATTTGGTAAATATTAGTATCATTATTAGTGTTAACACCATAATAGTTTGACATTCTTTTCTTACAAGAATGGACCTTATTAAATTGGAGAAATGGAGTGCTTTATTTATTTCTTGGATTTCCAGAAAAATACACTTGGGCTATTCGAAGCCATGAGTTTGCTACCTAGTCCTTGGTTTTATGCTTACTATTTAGATATACCCTTAATTGTTTTTAACTGTGTTTCGAAGAGAGCTGCTGAATTTAGTTAGATTGGTCGGGAAGTCTCATACACACACACACACACACACACACACACACACACACTGGTGAGAAGCTAACAAACTCAAGAACAAAACGGGCCATTAACATTAGAGTTGAACAAAGGAACGTCTCATGTCAAGCAGATTGAGAAAGTGCTCGTTTTCTAAAAAGAAACAAGGAAAAGAGGGAAAGAGATCCTCTTATCCCGCTGAAAAGAAGATCACAAGACCAGGACCAGAAAAGGGGGGGGGGCTCAAACTTGACCACCCAGAGGCCTCCCTTCCACTTGTGCCCGCTTCTGTTCCCAGGCTCTTGAGCCCCCAGCTCCTTGGTTCTAATCTCTCAGAGGACAAAAGCGAGAGACTGTGAGTAGCCACTCACAGGCCCTTTGAGGAGCAACAGAACAATGGCCCCTCTGCCAGCCTTAGGAGCTACGGGGCGGGGCCAGGGGCGGGGCTAGTGGGGTGGGGGGCAAGGAAGCAGCCCTACAGGAAGGTCCCCACCTCCTTAACTTTCCAGGATGAAGTGGTCTCCTGGAGGCAAAGCTAGCATTTCATTCTAGCCGCTCTGTTCATTATTCAGTCTGTCCTCGGCATTTAGGCTTAGTTAATGTTTTCTTCCATGGCTGCCCTTAAGCCCTCGCCATCCCATCAACCCTTAGAGCCCTGCTGTCTGAGCTCTGCCCCTACCTCCGTGAAAACGGCCTTCTCACTGGTCAGTTCTCTCGACAGCCTCTTCTCCCTTCTCATCCTCGGAGATTGCTCATTATAGAGAGGCATGGATATTACCGAGGACCATCGTGGCCTCCTGTTTTCTTCAACCCCCTTTTCGGACTTTGAAGACTAGTGTGGTCCCACCACAGCTAACCTCCTGCTTCTTTCTCCTTCCACCTGAAGAGCTTAGCTCTGATCTCCACCTCTTTCTCAAGGCTCTCAGTTCATCTAGGCTCATTCCACATATACCACCCAGGCTCATCAGGGACTCTAGATGGACATACCACCTACTCGGCATGAGAACCCAGACCTTCTGCCACTGGTTAGGAGGTGGGGAGTAACCCCAGCCCTTCCCCTGTGTATCTTTTGTTTCCCGCCTAGAGGGAGAACTTCCTGTGACCTCATGTAATGACTTTTGTTGCTGCGTTCTGCCTCTTGTGCTTGAAGCAGCTCTGTGTGCCAACCCCTCTCCCATTCCCTTGCACAGTCGTTCTTGGTTTGAGGTTCTTATTGTCCCTCTGGAAAGGCCAAATGCCATCTGACTTTTCTACACCTAGTACCTTCATGGCAGTGCCTGGTCAACTCATTCTATATGCTACCATCAGCTTAGTATTGCCAAACTAATGCCATCATCAGGAGCCTAGTGAACATAATTTAGTTTTTTAAACTTTCCATGTTAAAAATGCTTAGTAGATTAAATATAGAGGGAAAAGGACAAACAGATGAGAGGAAAGAAAGTAGAGTGGAGAGGAAAGGAAGGGAGGGGGGAAGAAGGATAGCGGAGGGGGACAAAGGGAGAGGAGGGAAGGGGAGGGGAGGGGAGACAAGACAGGCAAAGCCAGGTTTGCTTCCAGGTTTCTTGCTAACTTGGTTTCTAAGAATGAGTCCTTTTCTGCATGTCAGCTTTACCCTGTAGCACCCCTGGCCACCGCTGCTCCTGAGCGCTGTCTCTACTGAATACCCACCAACCCTGGTGAATTCTCTTGTAGCCATCTTACCTAGCACTTCACAGTATCAGTGCCCCATCATGGTTGTCTGTGGCTTTGACCTGTTTTGGGACTAACTAAACATATGCCAGCCAAATGGACCCATGCAGTAGACTCTTAAATAGTAACCCAAATTTCTCCTCTTGACCAGGTAAGAAGTTTCACGAGAACTTTCAAGAAGGTCTAGCTGTTGAATACAGTTGAGAGCAATGAGAGGAAAAATTGAAACTAATTTTCTGTGTATGTTACCAAGGAGCTTTTCAGCCTTTTTGACTTCAGGTATCCTTCACATCGGCTGATGGGAAGGGTCCATCCACATCTCCTGATTCTCTTTCTCAGGAAGAAACCACAGTTTAGGGTTCCTACGCTGTCTTTGCGATTTCCTTGATTCTAAGCATCTTGGGTTCATGTCTTCTCCAATGTTGAATAAAACATTATAGAGTTTCCCTGTCCCCCAAATATATTGTTTATTACATCCAGTGATTTCTTAGGGATATATATAATAGCTCTAATTTCTCCAAAATTCTAAATCTCTCCCATCTGGTTTTAACATACAGGTTCTGATGTTGTTTTTGTTGGGTTTGGTTTGTGATACTGTAAATATCTCCTGACTAGGCCTTCCTTGGTAAAGGCCTTCGAGTCTGGCAGGCTCTACATGTATTTCAGACTCCTTGAATCTGAACCTGTAGAATAGAACAAAATACAGACTGTCCTAAGCTACTCACTAGAATGTACTGAGTTAAGCCTTAGCAAAAGAATCTCAGATTTTATTCGTTCCCTGTCTTTGTGTTTCTTCCACTGCATAATGCTACTGTTAGCCACCAAGTCACCAATACTGTCCCTGTGTGACTCTGACTTCCCTCTCCTAGGTCAAGGCCATCAGTGTCTATCAAAGGTTCAATTATGGAAGTGTTCTTCAGATCTCAGATATGTATCATTGAATAGAAATGTCATGGCTGCAAATCGAGTCCAAATTGTTCTGAAAATTTGACATTGGCACACAATATTTGTCTCAAGTCACTATAGTGAAGCAAGACTTACACGTGAGTCCTTTGGATGCCCTACACCCATAGTTTATGCTCTAATAGACTCTAGAATCTAGAGAAAGCACCAAGACCTTGGGTATCAATAGCGCTGAAGTAATCTAGAGCAGTTTTCATCCTAGTCACAGCCCATGGGGAGACCATGGCACCCATGAGAACAACACAGGGGACAAACACTTCAAGCAGACCAGACCGTGGATTCTGTTGCATGAAGACAGAAGGAAATGGAGCTCCAGGCAGAAGACCAGGGGTGGCTCAGCTCCAAGCAGTGCTCTTAGCCCACTGGGAGATGCTAGGTGTATTCTTTCTAATCATCCCTCTTGTGCATGTTCTGCAGTTGGGTACCTTTCTCTACTTCCTGCCTACAGTACATCCATAGTGCAGCAAGTAACTGATAAACTCCATGACCAGCAAGAAGAAATGAGAACATGGAAATCTGTTTGAACAAATCCAATGGGTGTGAGCAGGGTGGGACATACCTGGGACCCTGAGGTTGATCGCCCTCTAGCCCTTCAGGAGAGGCAAAGCGAGACAATAGGCACACCCAGCAAGTCCATTGTCCTAGTGTCGGTCTTTAATTATCTCCCTCCACTTCCTCAAATCACATTCATAAATATTTAATAATGACCCAGCCTCTCCCCCCAACCCCAGCATTCACATACTCTTGGGCCCCTTTATGAAATGATCCTGTTAGCTGAACTTATCTCCAGCCTCCCACAAACTCATAAGCTCTTTCCTGTTCCAAGCCCATCGGCAGATTTCTACTGGGTCATGCATCTTAAAGGAGCCCCTTCAATAACAGCCATGGCAGCTCCCATCTATCAAACACTGACATTTGTCCCTGTCACACTTCCCACACAATACTCAAGGCAGTAGGTTCCTGACACATTTGTGAATCATTGTCTCGACCGCATTAGCCACTCACAAACACGCTTACGGTGTTGCCCTCTACCTTGGCTTGCCATCAATTGAATCCCCCCTTCATTGTCCCTATTTTGCAAAGCTTTAACTGGCATCACCCCCAATATCACCTTAACTCCATTAAGTCACACAGGTTAGTTATGACGGACACTTCATTCACTGCCTCTACTTGCCTTTCTCCTCTCCCAACTCCCTAGGCCACCCAGGCTATTTCCCTGGCCCATCAGTCGGAGGCTCAAAACTCTTTCTCCCCCACCCCACCCCCACCTCCAGCCCCTGAATGTGGGGCTCCTTCCGCTCATGAGTGCCTGCTTAGGGTGACCCTACTTGATCCCTGTTACATTCCTCTGGGCTTGTCAAAGGTTTGCATTGTGTCCCTGAGTAGCTGGAGCATGCCATGAGGAGTGAGCACAGCCCAGTCCTAATCAGGACAACCTCAGCCCCGTGAAAGATGAATAATAGCGACGGCTTCAGCCCATCGTCCCAGAAGAGCCCACTGAGGACGTTTGTTTTGGGATAATGAATATGGAAATTGGGATTCCATAATAAACTGCAAGCAGTCTTTCAACTCACTCGTGCCGAAAATTCACACTCGCCTTTCCTATAACTTGTCACTTGTGTTTTTATTGTTCGATATGTAAACAAGGCCGGGAAAGCCTTTGTTCCTTGATGCCTACTTAGATTTGCCCATTAATCCCAACCCCCCTCCCTTACCCACCAAGGCATGCAGGATTACACAAAGCAAAAGTCATTAATTTTTATCTCTGACTATCTGTGGGGTTTTTAATGTGGCCTGGCTTGCTTATGCACCACCAATTACATGTCATAAGTGCTTGTAGATGCTGGAGCGGTATCATGGGCTGATGAATCACTGCCTCCTCTGCTGATTAGTATGCAAGGGGCCCTGTTCCTCTTTGAGCAGCTGGCATGCCAATGAGGATCTGGCTCGGCCGGTCAAGGCATCTGGACATGAATTCAATATGGATTGCTTTAATTAAATGGCTAAGCGCACAAGATGCTAAGAAACAACTCCATCATTGAGGGGAAACTTGAAAATATAGTCGACACAAGCAAAGCTGGGTAGAAAGGGTGGGGAAAGCTTCCATCTGCATGGTTGGTCCGCTCTACCTAAAATCCTGGGGAACTCCGGAAGCTCTCCCTTGCCAAGTGCAAAGCGCTTGCTAAACGCAGGGTGAATCGTGGAATCTGCGGTGTACCATCTGAGATGAGTCCCGTTCATCATCCTTAAATCTAGAAATCAAAACAGAAGAGCAAAAGACCTCCTTTTCTGCCCTTTGGGAAAGGGTTTATTTAAATTATACACTTGTTCAGGAACTCAATAAAGCTGACTCTAAGCAAGAAGAGTCAATGTTAGCTAGCCAAGGAAGTTCACGTTCGCCTCTCAACCACAGTTCTGGCAGATAATGAACTAACATGGGCATCGCAAGCATGAGGAAGCCAGAGAGGTCCATCTGTGTGCTGATTCACCTCGGAGGAGAGGGGAAAGCAGTATGGGTTTGCACTGAGCACTTGGGAAGGGCTTTTGTACACATCACAAATATCAAGCATCTGTCAGCTTGGATTTGCTTTCAGCATCTCTCCTGTTGTCCTATTTTTTAGTAAAGGAACAAAAGTCATCTTTTCATACAGACTAGATAGTTTCTCATTACCCACATTGTGTACCCATGAGCATTTGTCTTTAATAGTATTGAGTCTCCTCTTCTATACTCTGTTTTATGTATGTGGTTGATTGCGTTTCACTGTGCCCCAGGTTGGGTGACAACACTGTGGATTTAGACATATCAAAATTGTTATCCCGGGCTTTAAAATGGCCAGCTATGTGGTCTGAATCCCTTTCTCTATATCTAAAACAAGGATAAGAATAATACCTCATGTCATCACCTTTTTTGCAGTGACTTTGCAGATTGTAGTCAGAAGTAGGATGCAGTTTTACTGATGGAATACAGAGACTGCTGCTCTTGGAATTGATAATGTTTACCTACATACTCCAGGAGACATGGAGGAAAGACATTTAAAGTGTGTTCCTATGTATTTACCACCTCTCCAAGCTTCTAGTTTGTACTCCTGATCAAATAGCTAGTGTCATCCAATAACAACAATATATACTGAAGATGAGTCTATGGTTATGTTTTTAATGTATTGTTAAGATGCCATTGTTTAAGAGACCCCGAAGCATTCCACCTTTACAAGTAAAATTTTAGCATATGGAGGTGACAAACCAGGCTCAGCATCCCAGATGGACTCTGTCCCTTTCCACAGGAGAGGAACCTTGATGCTGTGTCTATGCTCAGCCTATCCCTGAACAGTCTACTCTTTGGGGTCTTATAAATCTGGGAAGAACTAGAATATTCCATGCTAGTAAGAACATTAGTTTCTAAGGGACAGAAAAACATCTATCCATTCACACAAAAGTCAGGTAAGCCACATCTGAAAAAATATGCAGAACAGCCCTGATGAAGACCCTGTTCTGGGACAGTTCAACATTCGATGTGCCCACCCACTAGATCAAAAGTTGACATAAAGGTAGTGCTCTTGAACAGATAGGCAAAATCCTTGCTGAATCCTGCTGTTCTCTATTGAATTTTCAAGAAAGAAAAGTCCCAACTATATTCTCCCTGGCTCATCATATATTCACCAGCCAGGTGCTACCTTTAGTAGGAAACATGTTAGTATAAGCAACTGTCCCAGGAGAAGGGAAGAAAACCATGGGCCATTATTCTTTTCAAGTTGGCAGACCTAGGTCTCCTTCTGGAGCTGCTGGGACAAAGAAGAGGAAGCTGTTGGTTGTATATAGACTCTTGGAAGGAAGAGAATGTGTCTAAGGAATAAGTCACTTACCTGGTCTTCTGGGATAAGCAGTCACTTCAATGGTGGGAAGAACTTGGCAGCAGAAACAGTCCACCCAGGCCTTGAAATGAGCTGCAAGCTGTAGGCTACTTTTCTGTTTCCTAAAAAGATGAGAAGGACATAGGGAATACTCAGAGCTGTTGGGGGAGCATAATCTTACTAGAGCATGGTTTCTAAAACAAACAAAGAAAGAAAGAAACAAACAGCATCATTTGAGCATCAAGACTCAAGTTAAAAAGCAAAGTCTTGATCTTTCAGCATCAGGGAGAAATCTCGAAAGCAATGCCTGGAGAATCAGTTGCATGACATCAAATGCTTTATTTTGTAACATTTAGATAAGACCTTTGACAGAGCCTTTGCAGGGTGGGATAACTTCACTTCTTCCTGTGGGTGTTTAGAAGTCCCACTGTAGCTTGTTAGAACAATGAACATAAATTAGATACCATCTAAGATGCCATGTGTGTTTGGTTGATTGGCCAATCTGCTACAGTTCAGGTGTGAGCTCTGGCTTTGGGTTTGTTAATGACTTCATTGAGATACAGTGCATATCTCATTTGCCATGAAATACACCCAGTTAGTGTATAAGTCAGTGTTTTATCACAGAAATAGGTCTCTAGCATCTACATTGAAAATATTACTACCACCCCCAAATATAAACCTCGTCCTTAAAAAAAAAAAAAAGCAGATCTATTTCCCTTCTTTTGTGTGAATGGTGTTTTGTCTGCATGCGTGTCTGTGTACTGGATGTCTTCAATGTCCACAGAGGCCAGAAGAGAGTGCTGAAACTCCTGGAACTGGAAACTGAGCATGCTAGTAACTAAACCTATGTCTTCTTCAAGACTGACAAGTGCTCTTCACTGCTGAGCCATCTCTGCACACCCAAAATAGTAATCATTCCTCATTCGTCTCCCCAAGCCTATGGCAGTCAGCAACATACATGCTTTCTCTAGACTATTCTGAGCATGTCCTGTACATAAAGCCAAACACAATATAGGTTTTTGTAACTGGTTGCTTTGACTTGATGTGATTTTTAGGGCTCTTCTGTGTTCAAGCACATAGCAGGATCTCATTAATTCATAACTGCAAGATCAACCCTCTTGCCAGACCTCCCCTGGTGCTTCTATGGCTAATAAATGCCAACTTCTTAACATAACCATGAGTCTTTCACAATGTGGTTCTGGGCCACCTCTTCAGCACCCTCTGCCCAAGGCCTCTGTGGTTCTGGAGCAAACAGCTAATTCTGGGACACAGGCCCTTCTGTCTGTGTTGACCTTCCACCTAGCACTCCCCACATTTTTTTCCAGGAAAATCCCTTCTCATCTTCCAATGTCCTTTTCCGATGTCCTGTCCCCTTTAAATGACTTCTCTTGATTCCTTGGGTATTCATAGTTTGTATTATTTTATGATTGCTTTGTGGTACATACATGTGATTGTATTGGAGGGGGGGTTACCTATGCATTTGTGCTCATGAATGCGAAAGGCCAAAGATGATACCTAAATCATCTTCCATCTCTTTTTCATATTTTTTAATTGAAGCAAGGACTCTCAGTCAAACCCATATCTGTTCAATATAGCTACTCTTGCTAACCAGCCTTCTCTGGGGATCCACTATCCCCCTAGGGCTTGTATTACAAGCAAGCTACAACACCAGTCAGGCATGTGTATTTCTATGACTTCAAACACCAGGCTCTATGCATGTGGAGTAATCACTTTAACTGATGTGTTAAAATGCTAAGGCATATCCCCAGCTCCTAGTTAAAATTTAATTTTATTATTTATTTATTTATTTATTTAATGTATCTAAATGTTTGGTCTGCATGTATGTCTGTACACTGTGTACATGCCTACTGCCCATGGAGGCTAGAAGAAGGTGCCAGATTCCTTGGGACTGGAGTTATAGATGGTTGTGAGCTACCATATAGTTCTGTGAATCAAGCCTAGGTCCTCTGAAAGAGAAACCAGTTCTCTTAACTGCTGAACCATCTCTCTAGATCACATTTTAATTAGAGTTCTTCTCTTACTAGGTCATGGCTGTTTGTCTGCACAACTGTCTCCGTACTTCTCACAACACATTTTAAGCAGTCTTAATATAAGCATTTTAAGTACCCAGACCCTGATACACTGTCCATACCATAGTAGATACCTATAAATGCTTATTGAATTTATAAACTAACAAGTTTGACATATATGATATCAAATTAACTATCCATTTCTCCCCACCTTCATAATACCATCCTTGACTGAAGTATCAAGATGCAAATTATTCGTGAGCCCATGTTTTTATGGGATTTCTTTTGCGGGTAGTTTTTTTTTTTTTTCCATTCCATAATTCATTCTCCACCAGTAGCCAAAAAGGTTGGGTAAGAGACAAATGAATAATAATATGCATGAAAAGATCAAATTCCAAAGTCATTATATACATATAAGGTTTTTAGTGTTTTAACTCTGTGCCTTTCTGAATCTGACTTGTATAATATAAGTGACCAAATAAAGAGTGTGCATGTCCCTTGTAATAGCCAGAATCACTCTGGGGTATCATGAAATGGGCTCAAAACTATGAGATGTGTGACTATTCTCTCTAAGGCAGTACCCCATAGTCAGAGCCCTTCCATTCTCCAGGGTATCTTCTCCAGAAACTCTGTAGTTCCGGGTTGCAGATGTGAAATCAGAGATTTCAGCCTCACTGTGTCCCACACCTCCTGAAGCCCTGCTGGATGTAAAGTTGACAATGTACTGGTGTCAGACCTATCCTCAAGTCTGTGGAGGTTCCCATTACTGCACCTCCTCCGTGCCATGTGAGAGCTCCTAGGCTTATGCCACTTGATGCTCTTTCCTTTGTAGAAACTACCATGTAATTTCCTTCTGTAGCAATTTTCCACAAAGCTGACCTTATTCTTCTGGTCCAAATTCTGACATCTTCTCATGACAAACGTTGTAAAGAGAGCTGTGAAACTGTCAGGATGCTTGCAATTAACATTTAGGGTTCCTTAAGGAAGAAGCTGATGAAATCTGGCTGCTCTCTCTCTCTCTCTCTCTCTCTCTCTCTCTCTCTCTCTCTCTCTCTCTCTCTCTCTCTCGCCTACTTTGAGAATCCATCCCTTGCCTTGAGGAAGTCTTCTTGCTTTGTTCTTCCTTCTCACAGCTTGTGGTCCATGCACACAAGCCCTAGTCTCTAAGGAGAAACAAAATCAACTCAGTCGGATCCGGTTAATTCCTTACAGTCTTGTAGTATTTCCTGGTAGTGTAGAGTGAGTTCAGATGTCTAGCCTGTGACCTCTGTGTGATTTGTCACTGTTCTGCCCTCTATTTTATCTCCATCCTTCTTCCCCAGCCCAAGCTAATCAAAGACTTCACACTGATCATTCCACCAGTCGTGAATCTTCCTCTGCTTCCAGACTTTCCATCAGTTACCATCAACTTGCCTTCTCAAATGCCCTCACTTCAGGGAGCTTGTTTCTGCCAGCTACTCTAAGGGATCTTGCATTAGTGTGGGCAAATAAAGAAGTGCCACGCTAACAAGCCAATCATTGTAATGAATTAACGGGAAAGAACACTTGACTTTCTCTATTATTTTAGTGGAATTTTTTGGAACAAAATGCCACAGCATGGGAAACTTAGACAAAAGAAGTCGGTTTCTACACAGTTCTGAAGGCTGAATGAAGTCCAATGTCAGCAGGTTTATATTCTCCTAAGACCCATCTTCTCAGCTTACAGGTGACACTCTAACCTGTGTCCTCATGTGGTCTTTCTTCTGAGTCTGCACATCATGGTTGTCTATTTGGGTGTCCAGGTCTCCTCCTTTTATGAGTACATTGTTCACAGTCACATTCTGAGGAGTGAGTTAAGGAGAGAGTCAGCTCAGTCCATAGCGTCTCCATCACTCAGACACTGCTGAGACTCCAAGCAATTTCTTTTGGTCATTTCTTCCACACTTCGTAATTCTTGCTCCTGGCATTTCTATATAAACTCACCTACACTGTTGCCATATCAGGGGTCAGAGAACTTGGGGGGGCGTCCACTAAAAATTAAATACTCAGCCCACAGAAATGACATGGCTAACCCATTGCTCATTTCCTTGGCCAATCAAATTGGAAACCACATTGTAGTTCAAGGTAGATACTGCTCTTAGGCATCTATATGTCGAAGTGAATGACGAGTTACAGTAATGCCTACCATTCTCAAAGCTCTGTTCAACAATCCCAGAGCAGAAAACACTAGCATCCATTGATCCATCAAGATTAAGCCTCTTGGTCCCCAAGAACAGCACTGATAGTGAAAAAATTCAAGCCTATTAGATCCGGCCTGGCTAATCTTAGTTCTTGGCAGCCACTCTAGGTGTCACACATGTGATAAATGTATCCATCCTGGAGCACTGGACAGAATCACCCTGGGTCTCTACCAGCCTGAAGTACCTATGTCATATACATGAACACCTGCTGAAAGATTTCTTAAAACTGGGAGACCATCCTCCCATGGGAAGATGCAGTGACACTCAAAGAGCCTTCATTTGTCCAAACTCTTGACTCCAGATGGGTCCAGCATCTTTGCTAACTGTAGATGAGGGAGGTTATCTAGGCCTCATTTCCTAACTGATCGACAACTACTTGGTCTCTCTGGGTCTTCTCTGGTTTTAGAGGTAAGAGATGCCCCCTCCCTCTTCCTGCTCTCTTATTTTCTAACTCCCTATATTAGCCTCTTCCTTTATTTCATTCTTTTTTTATTTTTTATTGGATATTTTATTTATTTACATTTCAACTGTTATCCCCCTTCCTGGTTTCTCCTCTGGAAACCCCATGCTCCCTCATGCACCCACCTACTTCCACCTCACCACCCTAGCATTCCCTTACACTGGGGCATCCAGCCTTTACAGGACCAAGGCCTTACCCTCCCATTGATGCCAGATAAGGCCATTCTCAGCTGCATATACATCTGGAGACATGGGTCCTCTTTGGTTGGTGGTTTAATCCCTGGGAACTCTGGAGGATCTGGTTGATTGATATTGTTTTTCTTCCTGTGGAGTTACAAACCCCTTCAGCTCCTCTAGTCCTTGTCTTAACTCTTCCATTGGGGTCCCCATGTTCAGTCCGATGAATGGTTGGCTGTGTGCATCTGCCTCTGTATTTGTCAGGTTCTGGCAGAGTCTCTCAGGAGACAGCCATCTCAGGCTCCTGTCAGCAAGCACTTCTTGGCATCCACAATAGTGTCTAGGTTTGATGTCTGCAGATGGGATGGATCCCCAAGTGGGACAGTCCTTGGATGGCCTTTCCTTCAGTCTCTGCTCTACTTTTTGTCCCATATTTCCTTTAGACAGGAGAAATTCTGGGTTAAAATTTTGGAGATGAGTGGGTGGCCAAATCTCTCAAGTGGGGGCCTTGCCTAACCTCTGGATATGGTCTCTGCAGGTTCTCTATCCCCTTTGTTGGGTATTTCAGCTAATGCCATCCCCATTGGGTCCTGGGAGCCTTTTGCTTTCCTGGCATCTGGGACTTTCTCTCCTAACATAGGGGACTCTGCACCTGACTTTACCATTTACTCAACGAGCCTTTATCTATCTTTATTATCCTTATTGTCCTCATTATTCATCTTTATCTCCTCCACATCTTGGCCAAATCCTGAGCAGATCTACTCAGACTGCTTCTGTTTCTCTATTGTCTTTTCCCGCCCTGCCTTCTGTTCCCTAGTCCTGCTGAAGGCTAGCACCAGCCACTTCTGTAGTCCTTCACTCCTGGAAAAACCGATCCTTCCTCAGCTTCAGGAATCCATAGTTTTGGTTTATCTTCTGCTCTAGAACAGGCTTTCCTGCCAGATGCTCTGGAATGAGACTGGGCGTTCAAAGTTCAAACTAAATAGTTCTCCTTTGTATTTTATAAGCAAGGTTAGTGCCTCTTCTTGCTCCCTCTGTGTCCCTCACTACCGTGAATACCCTTCCCATGTGTCTTGGTGTGCCCTGGTTCTTCCTGACTCTACAAAATCAAATTCTTCCCATTATCTCACTATGGCCACTCCCAGCTACTGTGACCACTCTTATTTTGATCCTAGGGTATCTAGACTATGGGTTGGTACAGTGTACTAAGGAAGGGTTAGATATCAAATATTTCAAGTGAACTGTATAATCTGTCTTCCGACTAGTCATCTCATATGCCCCACTGTCCTATAGCTTGTTATGGGAAGAAAGCATTCACAGATGGGGTGTTAGCAAATGCAAAACAAAACAAAACAAAACAAAAAAATGCATAGTTGTGTTTCAATAAAGCTTTATTTGCAAAGCGTAGCTACCAGTCTACTTTGGGCCCAGAGACCATCTGATCTAGATGATTTGGACACCTAGTTTCCTAAATACTGTACTTTTCAGATATAGCTTTCTTATTTTCCAGCTAAATTATAAACTGTTTAGCAGAAAGACAAAAAAATCTTGTAGTTCTTAGTACGTTTAGTGAGATTCGATGGATATGAATAGAGATGCCCAGCAAAAGGATGGATCTATCTACACACATGGGTTTTTTATGGCCTATATGGCTTGAATATAATATGTCTCCCAAGCTCATGTCTTAAATGCTTTTTTTTTAAGGAGGTCATAGGCACTTCAGGAAGTAGAGCATCATTGAAGGAAGTAGATTAATAGGATAGATCTCTAACTGTCTATTATCCTAGCCACTTCCCCATGCTTTCTCAGTGTTCTGTTGGGCATGAAGTGAAAAGCAAGAAGAGGCACTAACCTCACTTATAAAATAATATAATCTTATAATATAATCTTCTCCTCACCCCCATTGCCATGATGCTCTGCCCAAATACACTGGGTCAAGCAATCATGGGCTGAACTCTCTGAAACCGTAATCCAAATAAGTCTCTTCCCTCTCAACTTGTTTCTGTAAGGCGCGTTGTCACAGTGGCGTGAAAGGAATGCTTACGTGGTCTGTGAAGCTGGATGCTGAATGGTCGGAGCCACCAGCATGAGCCTTGGCCTGTAAGCAGTTCAGTGCTCCCTGCTTTGCTTGTCCTCAGACGTACATCCAAAGCCCAAGGCTGCTGGAGAGGACCAGAGTATTAATGCAACTCTGCACCCACCAAAGCGCGGATTCCTGTGCTTTCTTAACATGATAACCAAACATGCTTTTCCAAACTTCCTGCCCCCATCTCCATAGCACAAGGCAGCAGCACCTTTCTGTCATCATCCTATCTGACAGAACCACATGCTATGACACACCCCATAACTCTCCTCTTATGTCCCTTTTAAATGGGAGAGTTTACTTGAACCAAGATGACTCACGTAAAAAGTATGTAAAACTGTATCCTAAGCTGTCAAAACCACACAAGGGGATTCTCGAACCTTCTCTCTCATTAGGTGGTTCCATCTGCCTCATGTCTGTATCATGTCTGCCAGGCTGCTGGACCAGGCAGACAAGGACACACCCTTTGCTCTGTCTGTGAGTTATGTGTGGGGCTCATGGTGCCTCCTTATCCAGTGATGTGACATCAGATCAAACAGAGGGAAGTAAATGAATATGAGCCTGGATTTGATGCCTCTTGGTAGGGAAATCATAAATTTTCTCTGACCTCTACCTCTGGGTTGTTTTTTTTTTTAATGTGCTTCATGATTCTGCCCACCTTGTACTTATATTGGTCCTCAAGAGAGAATATGCATATGGCTGTCATGGAGATCTGACACACACCAGAAATGTGCCTTATGTCCCACTCAAGCTCTATTTCTGTCTCTGTCTCTCTATCTCTGTCTTTGTCTCTCTCTTTGGAGTTTATCACACTTAGAAGAAGCTTGCTCATCATTTCAGGGAGAAAGATAAAGCTGGTATTTTTGTCAGTATTCAAAACATAAAACAAAAGGAAAAATCTTAAAAAAAAAAAAAAAAAAAAGTCAAGTTGAGCTCTATCCCAGATGTGCCTTTCTGGAAGCATTTAGGGAACAAGGTTCTAGAATGAGTATATCTAAGCTGTGTCCTTCATGAGTGGTCTCCAGCTTGTCTCTCCATCCTGCTGCCTCAGCCCTTTTGGAAGTTCAGGGTCCTCTGCCATTCTTCAGGACAGCTGAAAAACAGCTTCTGTGTATTTAGATCCTTGACATAATGTAGGTACCAATTCGGAAGTAGATGTCAAGTCGCGCTCTCTGTCTTCTTAGGCAGTTGTCATCAGAATACCTGGAAATGCTAATCTCATATTCTGCCATGTCTTCTACCGTGAGGATGTGTGGCTTGGGAAGGCTCCCCTTCACATTATGTCAATGAGAGAGTCTAGCATAGTAAAGCCAGCCATGGAGAGACAGTAAGGGAGATCAGGATGAGTTATGGGCGAGAAAGAACTACAGGCATGCAAGCATCCCAGAGATGGTTTGTGATATTGTCTGGACCCCATCATGGGAAGATATGCCCTTGTAATCTCTACATGCTTCTCATGTACACCACAGCAGTATTTGCTAAATGCTGGGGAAAATGGCAGTATGGGTAATAAGAAGGACTATTGGGGGATAATATCTATAGAATTATTACCACCCTCTCAACATCAAGAAAAATTGTCACTGTGTCCAAGGGAACATGAATCCATATTTCCTCGGGAGACGCTCCCTGCCAGCTCTCTTGTGATAGGACATGGATGTGCGGCTGTCGGCAGACTTTTATATTTAATGAATAAATGCTATGTAATTTGCCACCCTCGTCGTTATGAGCGTGTTTTATTTAAGTGGCAATCGCTCCGCTATTCGTTGGAGCAGCCCATGGGTTGGGTGGGTTTAGTTTACCATGGATATTGCAAACAGTGAAGGTATATAGCAGGCTCATTTGGAACATGTTTTTTAAATAAGGGGTCATTAGCCTGATGGGCCAATTTGGACAATGGATTCTGCAGCAAAGCAAACTCATTGTCCATCTTCTGCATCCCAGGCCCTCGATTGAGATACAGAGCTGAGGATCTTTCTTTTCATAGTTATTGTATCCCTGTGATTTCCCCCCAGACCTCCAACCTTTTCCTCCTCCTCCCTGACTCCCTCATTTGTACTGGATGCTAGTCTCTGTCCAGGGCTCTCTGGAGATAAAGACTTGCTTTAGCATACAGCACACTCTCCTTAATGCAACTGAGTTCACTCTCATCATTTTAATAGTGGACCTAAGGTATGTTGCCATGTGAACAAGCCATCACGTCACCATAGCAACCAGCCAGATTGCAGCACACCAGTCTAAGGACTGGACCTTCCCGCCCCCCCCATGTCTCTCTGTCTCTCTCCCTCTCTCTCTTTTCCTTGCCTGTGCTCTTTCTTTTGTTAAATTTGCTGAAGTGCTCACAATTCAGTCAGCTTTTTCAAGCGGGGATCCGTTTAAACCTGTAAATTGTTGTATAAACAGAAAGGCCGGTGAGGCACTAGGCTTACTTTCAAAGATGACTCGATGGGGACTTTGAATGTGGGGCCCACCCCCACTCTCTGCCATGCCTTATAGTTTGATCAAAAAAGAGACGATCACACATATTGGTGGCATTTGGACTTAACCCACCCTCCGCCCCTGAGTTTCTTCTTAGCTTTCCCCAGCAGGACTCGTGACTCTCCCATCCAGGCCTGGTGACCACAGCTAGCCCTTGACGCTGCTCAGAAGCCCTTGACAGTTCCCGAGCTCTGTAGGACCTGAATTAGACCCAATTAAAGATGTGGATTCTCCGTTCCCATTCCCTATTGCCAAGTAACCCGTGCCGGTTCTCATTCCAACCTCGTGGGGAGAGCAGGGATGTTGAAAGGGTGGATGATAAAGGGACGTGTACCACGTCTGCCTGCCCATATTCATCAATTTTGCTTGGCCTTTGATGCTCCTAACCTTCTCATCTTTGTTCGGGGAAGCAGAAAGCATCATTCTTCCAGGCTCTCACATCTTTTCCCATTTGATTCCCTGCTCGCTTGCACATGGTACATCTATTACCTGCCCCAGTCCTAGCATAACCCCATCCCCACCGTCTGAAACTACACCCCCCATTTTCAGTGCCTTGCCCTGCCAGACATTGATTGCTGAGTAGTCTTACAAGTGTGTTGGCCAGTCAGGCTGTGTGTGGGCACCACTGCAGGCTCAGCTGCAGGCAATCACAGGGTGGGGTGAGCTGCCCTCCACGGGCGAGAAGGACCAGTTGGCCGCAGCTTGGTGCATAAAATTACAGCAAACAAGCTTCAAATAACGAAGGACACTTTCATAATTGATTTATGCAGGACGCTGAAAGTTCTATTACCGTTTGTTTAGCTCAGGGGGCCTGACTCCACGCAATCCATTGCTGAAACTAATTACAAGATATAATTAAACTGTGACACAAAGATATTATACCGTTAGTTTACTAATGACACCGCGAAGCTGTACCACCAGCACAGGACAGTGATTACGCTTCATTTATTATTTATCCTTTTGCTAAATGAGACGCTGACATTTTCAAAAATTACTTTGAGGTTTCTTAATTGTCGGCAGCAGGATGGACGAGGAGGAGTTTGCCTTTCCTCTTAGTTACTCATCCAAACCTCAGAAGTATTATTAGCCAAAAAGGAGAGAGAGAGAGAGAGAGAGAGAGAGAGAGAGAGAGAGAGAGAGAGAGGAAGAGGAAGAAGAAGAAGAGGAGGAGGAGGAGGAGGAAGATCTGTCATCCAATAGTAATAAGGAAAGCTTAATTGCATCTTTGGACATTTTTGAATTCTTACCAACAGTGTTTGGCAGTGGATGGGGGCGGGGGGTGGGTAGGGGCAGCTGACCAAGGGTTTAGGTCTAAGGGAGAGATGCTGTGTCATAGATTAAAGGTGAGTCATCCTATTATCCGGACAAGTGCTGGTATCCATGGAGATGTTTCTGAAGAGACTGGGCTTCGAGGACTGAGAGGAAGCTGACCCCACAGTCCTAGCTTTTCCCAGAAGCCTGTTCCCACAGGCAGAAGGCTGGGAGCACTCTGGTAGTGTAACACGATTGGATGACCTTACCACTTTCCCCAAACAAACTACTGCTTAGCATTGCCAATGTAGAAACGTATGCATGCGAGACCCATTGAATCTACTTATGGACAGGACCCGGGTTAATACATGCCTCCTGTTTGACCTGTTTTAAAAAGCATCTTCCACAGATATCAGGGTTTCCTGTGAGGGCGGCTCCCTACGGATGAGCTTGCCTCCCTGGGAAAACAGCCTTGCTTCTCTCCTCAATTGTCAATATTGCTTGGTCAGCCCAGCTGCAAGGGCTCTAGAAAAGAAACCAGGAGTGGAGATTCCTGCCAGCAGCTCCAAGACTGGGCTTCTCTGGGTCCGTTTATTTACTGTCCCCTCCATTTCCATGCAAGAGCCTCCCTTTATCGCCCCTCGCATTTATCAAATCCTGGGAACAATAAAAGATTAATTTACTTGCCGCCAGTTGATGAGTTTTTGATGCTACAAATGTGTGAGCGCAAGAGTGGCCCTCCTTAGGGCTCATCTGGGTCAGGCTTCCTACAAGGTACCGCTGGCCCCGAATGGCCACTAACCTCTCCGTAACCCCAGTGGCGATGCAATCACAGCAACTGCTGGTCGGCTTGAGACGGGGGTTTAATTTCTTCAGAGTATAATGGCATCCGGCATCTATAATTATGCTATTTTCTCTCCTGTGCTGATTAGATACGGTCTACCCAGAGAGCTAAATGATGAATATTTGACTGGAGTGTGTTGAGCCAATAGCTGGTAAAATAGCCACAACAAATAAACTTGGATGGGAGGGAGGGGCTCAGCAATGGCTATGGCTCTGCCAGGTGACATTAGCAGGTAAGACTGGAATGAATTCAAGATTAATATTGGAGCCAGACATTATCTCCCCGCCACCCCCCGCCTGCCTCACTGTAAGCTCCTGTTTAAAGGGAAGGCAAGGATGAAACTCAGAAATCTCAGCTTGGAAACTTAGTGAGCTCCAGCAGTCATCATCCAGCCAGACTTTCTCTACCTGTGTCAAGATCATGGCTGGGTATTATTTCCAGAACCATCTCTGCTTCCCAAGTATCACCTAGCTTTCAGCTGAGAAGTTAAATTCAGCATTATTCTGCAGCTTGTGTGTGTATGTGTCTGTGTCTTTGTGCATGCGTGCTTGTGCGTGTGTGTGTGTGTGTGTGTGTACATGTCTGTGTCAGTGTCTGTGTGTGTCTATGTGTGTGTTTATGTATCTATGTGTGTATGTTTGTGTGTGTGCATGCATGCATGTGTGCACATGCACCCTGTATGTGTCTGTGTCTCTGTGTATGTGTATGTATCTGTGTCAGTGTATGTATCTGTGTCAGTGTCTGTGTCTATGTTTGTGTGTCTGTGTATATGTATGTTTGTGTATCTATATGTGCATGTGTCTGTATATATTTGTATGTCTGTATGCGTGTGCATACGTGTGTGTGTGTGTGTGTGTGTGTGTGTGTGTGTGTGTGTGTATGCACTTGCACCCATGTGTATGTGTGTGTGTATTTCATGATATGGTCTGGGTAGCCTGGTGACACTATCTTCACTCTGGATAGGCTAAGAACCCAGTAGCTATTCCATACTTGAGTCTGGAGGCCTCAGTAGTCCCAGCCTGAGGCTGAAGGCTTGAGGGTTTCCTGGTCTGCAGTCCATGTTGGAAATCTAAAGCTCAGAAGCAGTGAGAGAACCTAGCAGCAGTGGTAACTTGCCAACAACATGGCGGGCAATGAAGCAATTCCCCTGGGCCTCCTTTTGTCTGGGTGGCCACTAGAAGGCACTGCTCACGTTTAAGGTGGATCATCCCTCATGGAAGAACCTGAGTAAGAAAATGAGGATGGACCTTGAGCATATATGGCCAAGAAAAGCTCACCCAGACCACACTTGTGGAAGATAGCAAGACTCTGTTGGCAGGTAACAGGATCTCTATCTGGTTATTAATAGATGAGTCAGGTTAGAACAGCTCAGAACATGCCCAGCGAAGAGCCAACAGTTTGTTAATAAAATCTGATGTCTCAGCGTTGTTTACCCATAAAATTACTATAACCAAAAATCTACCCGGTGTATGCCCAGTGGCTTATCTCTTAGGTGATTCTAGATCCAGTCAAAGAAACAACCAAGATGACCCATCACACTCCCGTAACAAGCATTCTTGGTCCATCTTTCCGTATGACCTAACATTCTTTTCTTGAAAACTAACAGACCAAGTGCTAACAGACCAAGAGTTTCCACAAACCTGAAGGCTGGGCTCCTCCAGATGACTTCTGAGGTATAGAACAGACTTCTCCACTTTGCTGTGACCCACCCTCCTACTGTTTCCATGAGTGCATCTGAAAAGCGCCTTCATCGCGTCTGTCATTTGTTCTGTGACTATAAAAACTCCGTTCAAGTATTAGTACATCAACTCATGGTATTTGGTTAGCTTAAATCTGTGTTCCCAGGCAATGGTCAGTAATAGTTGACTCCAGAATAAACCCTCTTTTATTCGAACTTTAAGGTGATAACCATCTTGGTATCAACAGATATAAACAGTCAATGATGTAGGGTAAAGAACCAGATGCAGGGAGACAGAAATGGAGGGGGCAGAATTTACAAAAGGAAGCTAAGAATGTCTATAAGGAAAGTCTAGTGGCCTCTCACCTTCAGATAGCATTGTTTAGGATCCTGTTTTTTTTCTCCACATTTGGGTTGGTTTTCCTCAATGATTTGAGCTGATTGTGGGGTCCAATGGCACGATGTCAGTCTGGAGAAGACGGCTTTGTAATGAAGAGCACTTGCCTCCCTCCCACAGTAGCCTGGGGTTGGTTCTCACTGCCTACAGACTCACAACTGCCAATAACTAGAGTTCCAAGGTATCCAACTCCCTCCTCTAGACTCTGTTGGTTCCTGCATACAAGTGTGCATACACACTCACATGAGCACACACCACATAGATAAAAATGAAAATAATTATTTTTTTAAAAGAAGAAACAAGTTTACAAAGAAAACCGCCCTTGCATGCAAGACCTGCTGCTGCCTTTGATAGCGTACTTTGCCACCTCATTTTTTTGCTCCTGAGTTCTGTTTGTTTGTTTGCTTGTTTGTTTTGTTTTATTTTATTTAGCTCTTGGCATTTACCTTCTTGGTGGCAAAATGTTGAAGAAAAGGGAATTGGTGAAAGCCTCTCACAGGGAACTGGCTGGCATAGAACAGCCGCTGGCAACCCTCACTTAGAGCTCAGAAGGTGCTACACCAAGCCCGGCATGTGGATGGTAGATGAAATCATAGAGGAGACTGTGTCTCACTTACCCTTGACTTTGAAGCTGTGCATCTTCTTCAGGGGCAACACCTTCTTCCCCCTTGCAATTCCCAGGGGTTCGGCAAATGGATTTAAAAGCTTCTCTTGCAGCAAACCATAAACAGGAAGCGAGTGGGCAGTGACAGACACCTCCTAGGGAAATGATCTTTGAGCATATGGTAATGCATACAAAGAAAACACTCTTTCCTTAGACAGCTTGCCTTTGGTAGGCTTTTACCTTCCTTCCCCTCTTTTGCTGAGTTGTTTTCTTTCTTCTTTGCTGCAGAAGCCTCCTACAATAAAACCATTGTGTTTGTGCTTGCGTTTCAGTGCCTTCCCCCCCACCCAATACCTGGTACTGCAGTGTGCGCATGCGTGTGTGTGTGTGTGTGTGTGTGTGTGTGTGTGTGTGTGTGTGTGTGTGCATGTGTGTGTTTCTTTTATCTACATTGTCATTTGATTGGGAGACTATGTGATAGATGAACCACCAAAAGAGAAGATTCCTTGGATGGGCCAACGAGACAGCAGGATTCACAGAAGTCAGGCAGGCAAAGGTGAAATTCAGGGAATATCAAGAGGATTTTCCTTCCCCGCCTGTGAAAGGTCTAATAGCCTTACAGGCAGGAACTGAACCGTAGGAACTGCTAAAATCAGGGCAAGACTTCAAAGGTTTGGAAAAAAAAAAAAAAAAAACTACGCATAGGTTTTAGGTTTTTTTCTTTTTCTAACCAGACAGGAAAAGCCAAGGAGAAATTCCATGTTGTTGAATTATTTTAAACATTCTCTATTTGAAGACCAAGTTACCCCATGAGGGCTGAGGGTAGGGTAGCAAGAGAGTTGCCTCTCACTTATGGAAAGTGAGAGGTGTTCTCTGAATTCTTCAACCAACTAGAACAACACCTGCAATAAGGCAAGGTATTGAGTCTCATGTCTTTGATCTATCACAGACTTAGAAATAGTCCCCAGTGATTTTATGGCGGGACAGGGGGTATATGCTCATTTAGCAGAGGGAAGATCCAGAGATGTCATGGTTAGCTGCTTAATATCGGGCCATCTAGACTTTAAAACAAGCATCATTTGGGAGACCAAGATTTCTACAAACCACCTTTGAGGATGATCCCAGAAAACAGTCAAGAGCCCATTCAGGGTCCTTCCATTTATCAATTGTATGGCTTTAAGCCAGTCACTAGAGATCTCTTAATCTCATTGTTATTATATTTAAAAGGGAAGATCATAATCACACCTGTCTATAGTACCCAGGATTCTCTGGGGCAGCAGAAATAAGAGGTAGAGACTAAGGAGCAAGGAGAATATTCAGTTCAAAGATCAAGTCCGTGTAACTATGGAGGTGGACATTTGGGTCCCAAATCTCCATTTAGGATCAGTAGGCCTAGAGAGAAGCCTGGTGCAGCCAACAGTGCACATGAAGGCCAAAGGCAGCCTGGTGGAAAGGTCCCTCCTGTAAATGTAACAGCGATGGTGATGCTGTTATTGGTCCCTCTGAGGAGTCTCAGTGCTTGCTTCAAACCAGAGCTATCCCACTCATCAGCCAACCTTGATCAAGGTCTTCAACCTCCCCATGTTGTCATTTCTATATCTGCAAAATAAGAGAAAGGAAAAGATGTGTGTGTGTGTGTGTGTGTGTGTGTGAGAGAGAGAGAGAGAGAGAGAGAGAGAGAGAGAGAGAGAGAATGTATATGTATGGTGTATGTATGTAAGTTTGGGTGTGTGCATGTGTGTGGAGATCAGGAGATCAGAGGTTGACATTGATGGTCTTCCTCAATCATTCACTACCATATCTCCTTTGGAACAAGGGTCTCTTCTTGAACCTTGAATTCATTGATTCAACTAGATAGCCTGGCCAATAAGCAGCAACAGTTCTCTATCTGTGGGTCTCAACCCCCTCAGCAAACGTCTATCTCAAAAAGAAAAAATTAAATTACAATCCGTAACAGTAGCATAATTACAGTTCTGAAGTAGCAATGGAAATCGTTTGATGGTTGGGCGTCACCACTGTGTTCAAGGGTCTCGGTGTAAGGAAGGGTGAGAACCATTGAGCTAGAGGGGAGCTCTGGTTTCCACCTCCCCAGCTTTGAGGTTATAGGCATGCTTCTGAGCCCGCAGCTTTTGCGTGGATGCTGGGGTTCTGAACTTGGGTCCTCGTGTTTACAAGCAAGCACTTTAGCCATCTCCCCAAGCAGTATCAGCGTAAAATAACCCCACATGTGATAGATCACACATCAGGATAGCCATAGAGGTGATGGTGACAAAAGAGGGACAAGGAACATGGCTGTTAGCAACAGGACAAAAGATGGGACACAGTGCTGGCCTTGGATGAAGTTGTCAAATCTTATTACTGGGAGCACCGGGCACTGGGCATGGCAGCGATGCTGCCGTCTCATTTGCTCATCCTCGGTCCTCTCCACACCAGTCCTGACATTCTGCCATCAAGTCAGTAAGAAGCACTGTTTGCTGCCTATGTCAGCCATGCTATTTTGAACTACTCTGAGATGTCAGCAAGTTTTCTCCTCCTATTGGGAAATGATGTGTAAGCCTATTTATTGATTGCCATCAGCCATCAATGCTAGCAATATGGTCTGGGCCCCTGGAGGGCGCATTCGTCCCTCCCCCACGCGACAGCCTTCCAAATATTTGAACACAGCTCTCACATCTCTTGTAAGCACTTGTTCTCATCAGACTAAACATCTCTAGGTCCTTCGCCCTTTTGTCACACAACACGATTCCCAAACCCCTCACTATCCGGGTGGTTCTCATCTGGACCAACTCCAAGTCCTCTTAAACTGTGTCAAACAGGACTGAATTTAGCAGTCCAGATGGACAACTGGGGCCTGTTCCATCCATCCTAGGGCAATGTTTATTAAGATATCCTAAGTTTGCTCTCTGTCCCTCTTTGTCTCTGTCTCTGTCTGTCTGTCTGTCTGTCTGTGTCTGTTTCTGTCTCATCTTCCTGTTTCTATCTCTGTCTCTCTCTCCCTCTCTGTCTCTCTCTGTCTCTGCCTCTCTCTCCTTCTCTCTCTGTCTATCTGTCTGTCTGTTTGTCTGTGTGTATATGTGTGTGTGTGTGTGTGTGTGTGTGTGTGTGTGTGTGTGTGTGTTGCTTGAAATTGAACATAAGGCCCTGTGCTTGCTAGGAAAGCCATCTACCCCTTACCTGCATCCCTACCCTGCTGTAGCTCTTAGTAATCTTATCAGTCCTCTTTTATTTAATTTCTAGCTTTAGCTGACTCCTGCCCTTCATGCATTAATTGGTCCTCAGCAAAAGCGACTTCCTCCTGCCACAGATGGTTGAAGCATCACAGCTACATTTATAAGTCTCTTAGTCAACTTCATCTTCAGTTCAGCCTGTGTTTTAAATCACTCGGACCTTCGAAGGGAAAAGAATTAGGACCTAACTCATGCTTATTGTAAGATCTTTGGAAATGTAAAAAATGAACAGATAGGATGCTTGGCATTTTGTAAGCATCATCTTCTTGTTCTTTGGTTGTATGTGAATATGGCAAATGTGTGCATGTTTTAGTGTTAGAAAAAAAATCATGATTGCATTGTATATATTTGGATCTTTTTCACTTAACATTATGCTGTGGGCAATTTCATCTATTCTTAGGTTCCAGCGGGCAACTGAAAAGTGCCCACTATGGGCATGCAGATAAGAATAATATGTTTAACCAGTGTTCTTGGAAGCAAACAATTGTTTCTAAATTTTGCCATCATAAACAATTCCTTAATGAGCCCCTCTGTGGGCATCCAAGTCTGTCACCCTTGCTACTCTGGGCATTTGGGGGCTGGATTCTTCTTTGCTGTGGGGCTGGGTTGCACAGTATAGAATATTTAACAACACCCCACATTCCCCTCAAAGGTGCTTCCTGGACACAAGTAGCATCACCTCCATCCCAGCTGTGACAAACAAAACTATATGGCCGTGCAGCCAGCCTTAGCCTCCCCAATTGTGGCTGTGAGCAGACAATCCTAGCATCCTTACTGAGCCATTCCCCCAACCAAGCCCAGAGAATAAGTGTTGTCAGAGAGCTTAAAGATAATAAAACCAACATCGTTATTTTCATCTGGTGCCGGGAACATCAGTGGTAAGACTCTCTTTCCTGCTGGGATAGAAGTCTTGAGTTCTACCACCACCACCACCACACCCCCCTCAGCTTCTTTCCCCATTGTCTCTTTGGGAAAGATTCTCAAGGCCTGCTGTCTGTCTTCCCCAGTCATATACAGAGTTTTAACAAAACAGCTCTCCTCCTGAGTTTTATTTACTTTTTTGGCCATGGGCCCACAGAGATCGAGCAAGACTGTTGTATTTATTACTCAGACATCTCTTGTGGCTCAACCAACCCCTATTTTCATACTCTATCAAATTCAACTCCTTCTTTTCTTAGGGTGAATTATCATTTCCGAGGTTCCTGGAACAGCATGGCTTAAGAGTTCAGGACACCTTTCTTAGTTAACCAAACTATATTCTCATTATAGTACTCCTCTGTTTAAAAAGCATGTTCAAGGAGCTGGATAATTGCTCGGAGGTTAACAACACTGGCTACTCTTCCAGAGGACCCAGGTTTGGCCCCCAGCAACAACAGTGACTTACAACCTTCTATTACGCCGGTCCCAGGGGATTCGACATCTTCTTATGGCCTTCATGTGCTTTTCACACATGTGATGCACAGGCGGACAAAACACTTGAACACAGACGATAAAAAGAATTAAAATCTCAAATAAAAATGAATAAAACCTCAACATAATAATATTAAATAACACTCAGGTTTTTCTCTTCCTATTAGTTCAGTACATTCCTTTTCCCAGACTGTCAAACTCAACATGCTCTAGTCCCCAGAGAGGTGCTAGCCGATGCTTTGGACCAATCTCCTTGTGTCCTGTGAGCACTCATGGGACTTCATGACTCCAGACATCACACATCCTTAGACCGCCCTTCCTTGTTCCTACTGGAGCCGCTCCTGAGATGGAAATCCTTAGCTGATGTTCTGCCCCTCTCGACCCTGGACTCTGAGATCTGAGTCGTCTTGTGTCTTCCCGTTCTGTGCTCTACCTTCTGTGCATTTCTGTTTTAGCAACTACGGCTCATCTAGTCAGTCTGGATGCAAACTTGCCTGAAGACAACAATGTGCGTCTCTCAGAAATTTGTCTGCAAATACTCGATAAACACTTGACAATGACGTTTTGGTCTTTATTTTTTTTCCTGTACTTTATTTAATTTCCCTTATTCCTAGCTTACTTGTACAACAGTCACTGTGAGAATGAGAAATACGTATGTGTACAGCCCTGATAGCTTAACGTAACCTTAAAATTAGCTTGGAATTTAAGTTCTCAATAATCTCAATAATAATAAAGCTCAAAACAAGCAAAAAATATCTACCTGCTTTTCTTATGGTTTATCTACCCGATAAATATTTTCCGCCAGGTTCTCTAACCCTTCTGGGTACCATTCTCCTGGTTAGTTCTTCACATCCTTAGCAGTCACAGCCAAGCCAGCATGTGAACCCAGGGAAGCCATTCAATACTGAAGTGAGCACAGGTAAGTGTGGGGGATTCCTGAGGCTGCTCACATGCAAGGCACCAGTGCCCTTTTCTGAATGGTTACCCCGCTGCTCGAGTAAACTGAAAGCAATGTCTAATGCTGTTTGGAGTAGCCAGCAAACTTTTCAAATTCTGAACTTTTATAAAATTATCCTAATCAGAACCCAGAATTTAAAAAAAAAAAAAAAGAAGAGATTTAAACTACAAACTTACAGTCCATAATACCAGGAGATCAAAAGGCTATTAAGAGAGAGGGAAAGGCGAATAAGATAGAGAAAGGGCACAAAGAAAGGCCCTGAAGTACAAGTGCCCCTTGAGAAAGTGGCTCTGGGTTGGCCTCCCCATCTGTGGTCTTCATGGCTGTTGGTAGCCATGAGATAGCCCAAGGGAGTATGCCGAAGCAAAACCAAGTCAACCTTGACCTTGGTCATGGCATGAGAAATTCCCAGTGCTGTTCTAGAACAGACCCAATTTTCTTCCGAGAATATATCCTTGCAGAAAGTAGCAGAGCTTTTTTTTTTTTTTTTTTTTTTCCTTTCCCAGTTTCAGGGAAACCAGAGAGTTCTTTTAAGTCCAGCCTCCAAAAGCTCCTTGACCAACAACCTTCGGAGCGTGGTGTCCTCGAAGGGTCAGCTCGGATTGATTTGCTGATTAACTCCAGCATCTTTCTGGCTCCTCCAGACACCAGCACATTTCAGGTTTCTAAATATAGGTCAGCCCAGGCAATTAGGCGAGAAGGTCTGTTTTTGAAAGGTATTCAGCAGGCAGAGAGCCCAGTTTACAAAGGAGAGCTCATAAGGATGAGGCTTGGCCTCAGACGATCTCACTGCCAGGGCTGGTGACATTCTCAGCTCCTTGGTTTCAAGTCATCCAGATCTCCCAGACGCTACCGAGTGTCTTTGCTCCAACGACAACATGAACTGTGAGGGGCCTTGTGTGTCATTAAAAACACATCGGCAAGGGCCCTGTTACTTCTGCACTGGGTTGCTACTCTTAGCTTGCACTCTTAGTGTGTCAGAGATTAAACTGGTGTGTGTTAGATAAACCCATGGTCCCCATTCATGGCGCACTCATAGCTGGTGCTCCACAGCTGGATCAATGCAAATTTCTTGTAAACCTGACTCTACCGTGTTCCCTTCCAGGATGACCAGACTTGGAAATGAGTCACATTACCCAGAAAACTAAAAAAAAAAAAAAAAAAAAAAAAAAAAAAAAGAGGTTGTAGCATTGACTCTCGGTGACTCAAGGTAGTGTGTGTGTGTGTGTGTGTGTGTGTGTGTGTGTGTGTGTGTAGGCTTGTGTGCATTTTTCTGTTTTGTTTTGTTCTTAAGACAGAATCTCTCACCGGCCTGGAGCTTACCTAGTAGCCTAGTTCAGCTGGCTAGAGAGCCCCAAGGATTCCCTTATCTCTGCCTCCTCAGCACCAGGGCTACAGGCATATGCTATCAAAGCTGGGCTTTTGTTGTTTTTCTTCATATGGGTTGTGGGGATAGAACTCAGGTCCTCACGCCTGGGACCAAAGCACTTTACCAACTGGTCCATCTCCTGAGCCCCAACTCAAAATGTTCTGCATAAACAAACCTAAGACAACCTAGCAGTCTATGATCCCAAGGCCAGAAGGCCAATGGACACAAAGCCATTCATGAGGAATCTCAAGGACACTCTCGTCCATTGTCTTCTACTGCGGTGATGCACTCCATTTAGGGACACTGGGCTTATCTCTGTGTGTTATGTGATGTATCTGTTACTTTTCCACTGCTGTAAGGAAACACCATGACCAAGGCAACTTAAAGAAAGAAGTCTTTATGGCTCCAGAGGGGTAAATTGTCCGTCACCGTCGTGGCAAGAAAGGGTTGGAACGGGCAAGCAAAGCAACCGATCGGCAAGCTAAGAGCTCATACTTTAAACTAAAAACAGAAAGAATAAACACAAAATGACAAAGAAGAAAAACCTTTAAGCTCTCAAAACCCACCCCCAGTGGTGTGCATCCTCCAAAAAGGTCACACACCTCCTAAACTTCTCAAAACAGTGCCATCAACTGGTGACCAAGCATTCAGATGTCCAAGGCTAAGAGGACATTTATCATCCAAACCACCACATGTGGCCAGGTGCCGTGGCACTCTTGAGTAGAGAGTGGCACACTTGAGAAGTAGAGGCAGTTGGACCTCTGAATTTGAGTCCAGCCTGGTCTACAGAGTGAGTTCTAACACATCCAGGGCTACCCAGAGAAACTCTATCTTAAAAAGAAAGAGAGAAAGAAAGAGAGAAAGAGAGAGAGAAAGAGAGAGAGAGAGAGAGAGAGAGAGAGAGAGAGGAAGAAAGGAAGAAAAAAGAAAGGAAGAAAAAAGAAAGAAGAAATATTGAAAGTTTTGTCATTTTTATATAGTTTTGATGCATGTGTGGGTTTTTTAAATATATGAATAACTAGGACACAATATAAAGGATGAAAAGAACACCCTGGGTTTCCCTCAGGTTTGAAGTATCCACTGCCATTTGACAAGAGCAATGCTGTGCACAGTAAAATGTCTGTGGTCCCTAAACCCATTCAGTATAGTAGTTCAGGCAGCAGCGTCGGCAGCAGCTCAGGCCCAGGTCAGACTGCCTGAACCAGACTCTGCCCCATCAGATCCCTAGGTGACTCCTGTGGATATCGTCCTGAAACTCAGGTCCAGGAATCTGCTGCAGTCCTGGGCTCTCTTATCAGGCAGGATTTGAGTGGATCTCAGTACACACAGAAGCCAGGCCTGGGCATTGTTGGATTTTATCACCTCTAAAAGAGGATGCAGTATGTGAAATGAAAGCATCTACCGTTGGGCGATGTTAACATATCAAAGCCATCTCTGCTTTCTTCCTTTCCTGGGCTCTCTCCCGCCGTAATAGATACAGGCTGGCAAAGTTATTAATGCAGAAACTTCCTGGGACTCGGGGCATTTCAAAGGATCGGAAATTCTCGGGCACTGCAGTGGTGAATGTTGGCTTTAGCACTGCCGGCGAGCTCAAGTTGCAGAGATGGTAACTAGGAAAACTCACCCGGCTGCACGGACTCTCATTTCCAGTTGTGTGGAGATGTGTGAGGCAGGGCCATTTGGGGCGGGGGGGGGGGGGGCTGATTGCTCTTTCTAAGCTGCAGTCCATGACTTCCTTTATTGTCTTGAGCTTCTAGAACACAGCAGTGCCCTCGGATGCTGTCCCTGGGCTGTTTCCAAATCCGTTGCTCCGTGTCATTGGACCAATTATCTAGAATCTACCCAATGTAATGGCCGCCGATATGCTTACATGCAAAGAGTTGTGAGCCTCTGTACTTCATGATAGATGGTAGATCTACACGTGGGCTTTCCTCTTACCCAGGCACTTTGCCTGGTAGAAAAGCCTCTTCTCTAGCTACCCCAGGTCCATTGCTTCCTTTCTGAGAAATCTAGAACTACTCCTCCCCACCCCCACTCCCACGCCCCCATACAGCCTCCTCCTCTGTCCAGCCTAGCCTCTGCCATCAGATTACCAGGTAGTCACTAGTGTATGTGTGACTCTTTCCCTCTTCTTGTATCATTTTTCCTAGGCTGCTTTTACTTCCCCCTCATTTTATTTTTATTTTATTTTATTTTATTTTATTTGTGGTCTCTGTCACTCCACTGGGGCAAAAGGGTAAAGGGATCTGGCACTAAGTACGAGCAAATGCTGAATCTGGAATCTATCTTCCAGGCGGCACAATGCTAAAAATGCATGGCAGGACAGCCGCCACTGACACACTCTCAAAGACATATTGCAGGTAGCATTATTTATTGTGGCAAGGAGTTCATAGAACTGCTGCCTCAAAGCACCCCGAGAGATCCTAAAAAGCCCATCTCCCATCAGGTGAGGCAGATTTATGGAGGCAGCCCCAGAGAGGTCAGGCAGTAGGGCTTAGGAAGCAGGCTCCTTTCAGAAAGCCTGGATTCCCTTAACATATTCAGTGCAGTGCGATTGGTTCAAAGGAGGGCTTGAGTCTGTAATGTTGACCATAAAATTGCAGTGACATGCTGCTTTAGATGAGAGGGCTGAGGGAAGGGGGCAGGGATGCTGCGAGCCCAGGAGCAGCCAACGCAGGCAAGACCCTGGAGCATGCGCTGAGATTTGAGGTTAATGTGTGGGGGAGAGGCCGGCGGGGGATGGGCCCAGGCAGACGAATGTTCACACAAAGGAAAGCCGAACCCACTGGCCCAGACATAGCAGATAAGCCCTGAGTCCGTGCAAAAGCAAAGCCAGGTGCACACAGGCACATGGGAATACACGGAAGACCTTCGGGGGTACGTGTAACCATCCAGATTGGAAAATATACTAAGGCAAAGCCAGCTAAGCTAGGCTCACCATTGTCCTGGAGTATAGAAAAAAAGGGCTGCGTCTCATGACCCCTGCCAATTTGATTGGTGTTTCTTCCGCTTTACATCAGCCCTGTTCACACGATATCATCTGCTAGGCTTACCAGTTCTGGATGCAAAGATTCTGTATTTTATTTTATTTTATTTTATTAGATATTTTCTTTATTTACATGTCAAATGTTATCCCCTTTCCTGGTTTCCCTCCCAAAGTCCCTTCCCCTTTTCCCTTCCCCCCTCCCCCTGCTTCCTGGCCCTAGCATTCCCCTACACTGGGGCATAGAGCCTTCACAGGACCAAGGGCCTCTCCTCTCATTGATGACCGACTAGACCATCCTCTGCTGCATATGTAGCTGGGGCCATGAGTCCCACCATGTGTACTCTTTGGTTGGTGGTTTAGTCCCTGGGAGCTCTAGGAGGTACTGGTTAGTATGATTCTTAGGCAAATGGATGGATCTGGAACATATCATCCTGAGTGAAGTAACCCAATCACAAAAGAACACACATGATATGCACTCACTGATAAGTGGATATTAGCCCAGAAGCTCGGAATACTCAAGATACAATTCATAAACCACATGAAAAGAAGAAGACCACAGTGTATATACTTCGATCCTTCCTAGAAGGGGGAACAAAATACCCATGGAAGGAGTTACAGAGACAAAGTGTGGAGCAGAGACTGAAGGAATGACCAGCCAGAGACTGCCCCACCAAGGAAATCCATCCTATATATGACCACTAAACCCAGACACTACTGTGGATACCAAGAAGTGCTTGCTGGCTGGAGCCTGATATAGCTGTCCCCTGAGAGGCTCTGCCAGTGCCTGACAAATACACAAGTGGATGCTCAAAGAGCACAGGGTCTCCAATGAAGGTGCTAGAGAAAGTACTCAAGGAGTTGAAGGGGTTTACAGCTCCATAGGAGGAGCAAAGATTCTTAATTCACAACAACCATCTAGGCCAGTGGTAGTCCTCAGCCTGTGAGTCACAACCGCTCTGAGGGTTGCCTATCAGATATCCTGCATATCCAATATTTACATTAAGATTCACAACAGTAGCAAAATTGCAGTTATGAAGTAGCAACAAATAATTTTGTGGCTGCGGGGAAGGGGGGCCGGGGAGAAGGCAGGTGTCACCATAACACTAAGGACTGTATTAAAGGGTCATAGCCTCAGGAAGGTTGAGGACTGGGCCCAGCTCTAAGATAAGGCCCTTCTTTGAGCTCAGAGCTACTGAGTCTGATGGACAAGAGGACTGAGCTCCTGGCTTTTGGAGTCAGTAATGTCCATACTGGGACAAGAACAGAGCAAACACCCTAAGGAGATGTTCCCCAGGAAGTCAGGCCAGCGTCTGCTATGTGAATTGCTTTTTCCTGGTTGGTTTCCACTGACCTTGTTACAGAGTCACCATATTCGCCCTCTAAACCAGTGACCTCCTTGGTTTGGTGTAGAGCCTTCATTCAGCGCTGCTGATTTTCGCACACAACTAAGGGAGATGGAGTCTATGGAGGACAAGATGGCTGTCTAGATAATTGATGTGATTATCTTTGTCTGAATTAGTCAATTAGGACTTAAACGGTCCTAGAAATTTAGAGAAAGGTAGGGTCTTTCTTTCTTTCTTTCTTTCTTTCTTTCTTTCTTTCTTTTTTTCTTTCTTTCTCTCTCTCTCTCTCTTTCTCTCTCTCTCTCTCTTTCTCTCTTTCTTTCTTTCTTTCTTTCTTTCTTTCTTTCTTTCTTTTTTTCTTTCTTTCTTTCTTTCTTTGAATTTTACACAGAATAGCTTTCAATCCCCGCTTTGCTCAAGCCGGTAAGTTGCGGAGTGACTCCTCCTTGAACGAAAACTGACGTCACGGAGGTTTTGGCTCCATTTGCTTTTCAGTGTTCCTCCCAGGCATGTGTGCTTTAGATTCGAGGCCTTTGGGGTAGCTGAGGTTCAGCTTCTAGGTATACACTGAAGGGTGTGGAGATACGAGAGGTTTAGGCTTATTGGAAAGAGCCCCCTCTACTCAAGTGCTTAACAGGATGGCAAAGCCATTGGAGTGATCCCGACACTTTCTGCTCCCTGGCATTCTTCCACAGAGAGGCCTCCCTTGGCTCACTGACACACTTGTCCGTTCTTAAACTATGAAGTCCTGCCACTGTCTGGGTCTATCAGCACACCGCAGACAGTCCAAGACGCTGTTGCTTTTCTTCTTCCTTAGCTTTTTTGTGTGCGCATGCGCATGCGCATGCGGGAGTCGGAGGTCGAGTGGGGTCCTTTCCTTGATCGCTCTCCACCTTATTATTGAGTTAGGATCTCCCACTCAACCTGCACCTCACTGGTTCTGCTAGGCTGCCTGATCGATACGCTCCAGGGATCTGCCTGTCTCGTCCACCCACTCCAATCAACCACCTAGGGCTGAGGCTATGCACGTGTGCGCATGCGTGTGCGCAGACCCCCTTCCCCAACCCCAACACACACACAGCTACTTCTGACTTTTGACTTTTCCCACGGATGCTGGGGACCTGAACTCTAGTCCTTGTGCTAATGAAATGCAACAGACTGAGCCATCTCCTCAGCCATTTTTAAGCCATTTTGTTTTGTTTGAAGACAGGATCTTATTACATACACCAGACAGGCCTCCAACACATGATCCTTAGGTCTCGGTCTCCCAAATCTCTGGGATTCCAGGTGAGCAGCACCGCACCATCTCCTTTGCCTTTCTGTTTTTTTTTGTTTTTTTTTTTTTTTTTTTAACCAGATCTGTTTTCTCTCTGCTAGCTATGTCCTAGGGGATGTGGCTACTGAGCCCAGCAAGATGCTCAAAGCCTCTGAGTGCCTTTGCCCAGATGGTCATCCTTGCCTACTGGCCTCTACCGTCGTTCCTCCGAGTACCACTGTTGACCCCCTGAGGTCTACTGCTTGACCTCATTAATACAAAGCGGGAGCAAGCTAAGTGAATGTTTTCACAGTCTCCTTTTTCTGCAGGCCACCTGGAGGTTATCAGGGCCAGAGGCTGCTGTGCAGTTCATAAACCTGTTAGGGTATTCCGAGTCATGATTCTCTTATTCAACTGTCTGTGCTTTTCCTTGGGACAGCTAATCCCTCAGCGTGACTGGTGGAAGCCGCAGTATTGATTTCTGTGTCTCTCTAAACCTCAGTTGTGTTCAACGCTTGTTAGACATCTGAAGGAATATCCAGTGGGCTCTGGGGGCAATTTGAGAGCTTGGCTCAATAGGCTGCTCTCGAGAGAAGTTTCTGTAAGGTTGCCGGGCTGGCCAATCGAAGAGATTGCAAAACGAGAGAAAGGGGATAGAGAAGTTGAGAAAGAAGAAAGGAAGAAAAAGGAGGCAAAAGATAAAGAAGACTGAGAGAGAAAGGAGGGGAGAAGAAGAGGGAGAGAGACAGACAAAAGAAGAAAAATGACTCTAGTAGAAATCTTGAAAATTGTTACCTCTCTTCTCCTCTGACCTCTGTCCCCTTATTTAAAAAGGAGTTCTTTTTAGATTTTCTGATCAGTATGTCTGGGTTTAGGAGAGCCTCCAAGCTTGAGGCTGGTGTGCTTATTGATAAGCCACACATGTGTTCAGTATCCATGTGTGTGTCCCAGGCTGGTCTTTGCAGAGGACTGCCCGATCAGATTGAAGTCTTGAGAAATGTTGATGTAGAGTGTGAGACACTCTTCAGAGTCAACACTAGAACTAGAGATGTTATTTTCAACATGGTGACAACATTTTATACCCTGACTTTTTTTTTTCCTATCAGACATCTACTTCCGGGGTTCTAGTCCTTCTGGTCACCAAGATATATAGTCCCGCATTTGTTAGGTGTTACATACTGTCCACAGAACCCATGGTGGCAGCAGCGGTGGCCTCATTTTCTCCATGGTTAACCCCAGCTTCCCTGGTGTTGGTCCCTGTCAGGAATCTTGAGATTCAAATTAAATTTCCACTCAGCAGCTTTGATGTTGGAGGTAGAAGCGCCTGGTCAGGAGGTGGCCGGGGTGGAGAGTGTAATCTGGGGTGATTCTTACGAACACCAGCTGAAATGTCCTGGAAATCACTTTTCCTCCTCTAGGGACTGAAGAGCAATGTCCTGGTGCTGCTACATCTTATTTTCTGGTTGGAAGGATGAGCTGCCATATCATTATAATCATCTTTTTTGTTAATATGCAAGTGCTGAGTTTTGTTATTAATGTTCATGCATGTAAATTATTTTTGCATCAGTTACAGTTACTCAGCCCTTACCCTTTTGGTCCCCTTCCTACCTCTAGCTGATCACCTTCCTCCCTCCCCATAGTCCTCCCTCTACTCTCACTTCTCATGGATTTTAATCTGATTCTGTGTGCATTATTTGTCTCCCTTCCTCCCCTACCATCTCTTATTTTGGTCTCTTCCTTATCTTTAGACCTATCCCTGCCCTCAAACAGGTCCCTCAGTATTTTCACATCGTATGTGGTTTTTATTTTAATGGAGGTTGAACTTGGGAGAGCAAGCATGCAATCCTGGTATGGTTCTGGCTTCTTTCACTTAATGTGATGCACTCCAGTTCCATCTATTTTCCTTGGCAAGTGACATAATGCGGTTCTGCCTTAAGACTAGATACGATACCATTGTGTATCCATAAAACACTTACTTTATCCATTCATCATCGATGGCAAAATAAACATGGCAGACTGTCTCTGCAGCTGCCTCCTGGACTGTGTTTTGAGGAGTCTTTTATTTATTTATTTATTTATTTATTTCCTAAGTGATCTTCAGGATACTGTGTATGAGAGAGGACAGGGCTAGGAACATAGCTCAGGGAGAAAGTGCTGGCCTAGCCTGTGTGAGGCTTCACGGTAAATTTCCAGCATCGCTGAGAGAAAGTGTGGGGCAAGGAGAGGAGTTAGAGAGGAGGAGGAGAAAGAAAAGATAGTTGCATAGTATCTCTCTGCTTTTCTGACTCCAATTTCTTTGGACATACGTACCTGGAAATGGTAGAGATAGACCATGTGGTAGTTTTTAATTTTCATTTCTTGATGAAAAAGTGGTATCGGTAACATCTAAGGACTAGTGTTTGAGTCCAGGTGTTAAATACGATCCTCAGGAACAGCTAGGGAATCCTAGCCTATAAAATAATAATGATAGTGATGGCGATATTAGTAATAATAAGAATTTAGAGAGGAAGTAAGACTCCTGAGACTTTCTGATTTTTTTTAATACAAAGAGAGTCTTTGCTAGAACTTTCTCTCTTTGTGGCTACCTCCCATGTGTACAGATATTAGTAAAGTTTGAAATAGGCACTTGCTTAAAACTTCCCAGCCACATGGGGATCCCAGAAAAGCAGGAACTTTGTCTTATTTCTATCACAAGAAGAAAAAGGAGGGGGAGGAGGAGGAGGAGGAGGAGGAGGAGGAAGGAGGGAGGGAGGGAGGGAGGGAGGGAGGGAGGGAGGGAGGGAGGGAGGGAGGGAGTTTTGTCCATAGCTGGCATCTTACTGAACGCCAGTTTGTCTTCTATTTCCTCTATCTCCTATGCCTTTCTCCCCCCTATCAGAGGAGTAATCACCAGTAATGGCAAGAAAAAACTCACATCTTTGGAATTGCTTCTCCCAGCCTGTATCTGTTGGCCTTGGCAAGCAACGGCAAGTCACCTCAGCACATGGTAAAGCCCAGAGGTTCAAACCACATCCCATGAGCTTTCCACCTAGTTGTCCTCTGCAACAATCCACATCGGTCTATTTTAACATTGTTGCAAGGTAAACAACATAAACAAAACACAGCCACGCTCTCATTAAGTGCCAGACTTTGTACTAAGTGATACTCATTCCTACTGCCCAGGAAAAAAAAGTAACTATGGAAGGGAAGAGCAGAAGGTCACAGAGGTTCTTAAACCTGCACAAGGCCACGTGAAAAGAGAATAAGATCTGAGTCTGGCATTCCCGGCTCCCAAGTTTCAAATATGAGCTCCTGGTATTGTCTCCTTTCTCTCTATAAATTGAAAGACCTGTAGGATATGAGTGCTGCCCCTGCCCTGTTTGTCTCTTAGTTGCAACGCTTCAGGCAAGCAAGTTGCGGGTGCTCCATTCCATTCCACTTTTGATAGGTTAGCTCACATTTACCTGGTCCTGCTCACTCAAGACATATTATAGGGTGGGATATGTTGCCCCAGTGGTTGAGTGCTTGCCTGGCATATGTGAAACCCTAGGTTTGCTCTCCAGAACTTGGAACAACAGAAAGACACATTATAAGTAAGCCTGGAAATGAGTTTACCGTTGGGTTCACATACTTTCAATGTAACTATTGCGTCTGTGTGTGAGAGATCAGTTACCAGCATCTGGGGAGTTACAGAGCCTGCAGAAACACAAGCAAGTCTTCCCTAGGATTGGCACCTCTATCACCAGGACCATGAGAGGGCTCTTCATCAACCATGTGAGCTCTGAGACCTAGGTCTGCCTCATGACTTGAGCACTTACCAGCTCAGTGACCCAAGGCAATTATTGGACCTTTCTTAATCACCATGAACATATATTTTTTAAAAACTAGATTATAATTATTTTTGCTTCAGGTGCTAATTTTTAAAGGAAATGAGAAGACACATAGAAAGCCCTCTGGATAGTAAATTTCCCACAAGGGATGCTCAATAGATAGATGCTTGCTAGTGTTATCATACTCAGTGTCAATGTTTCCTCCTATCCAGACTGAAACAAAGACTTCATCCTTAACCAAAATGCAATACAGATGCCTTTCAAGATGGAACACCATTACAACCCAATAAGATAAGAATGCACTCAGTACTCCTTGCCTAACTTCCCCCATACCCTGGATACTTTGGTTGAAAAAACTCATCTCCTAGAGGCCCAGTTTCTATTGAAGTGTTAAATATTCTGTGTGGCTTGAGCTGAGTGTCTGGAGGCGTAGGGTTAACTCATCTCCAACAGACCCAACATCGCATGTAAGTCCTAGACTACTGTACCAAGTACTTTCACACTGCGGCTGAGTCGTCACTAAGTTGGAGGCTGTCTGTGTGAAACTGTCTTGGGTGGCCAGTAACCAATGAAGGACCCCAGTGCAGTTTCTGCATCTCTCTGAATAAGGAACTAGAAAGTAAAGGAATGGAAAAGCAGGAGGCAACAATGAACAGATCACCAGTTGGTCTAAAATTTTCAGGCTCCCTAATTATATGTTAGTATGTTGAATACGTACGTTAAAAGAGAATATTTTCTAACCATGTTCATGGTAGTAGCCTCACAGTAGGAAGGGACTGTCTGCTCTTGCTTATGTTCTCAGAGAAGTCCGGGAACATGGCTGCTTCATGCTCGCTCCCAACACGGGATGGGAGAGACCATCATCTGTCCTTCCCAGACTTCATTTTGGCAGTTTTCATCCCTGAGCACTTGCACTTTATCCTGCAAGGACTGAGTTTGTAGTGATATTTCTAAATGAAAGAGTGTGAGCATTCTTATGCTTTTGCGATATGTCTCCAAAAATAAAACTTCATAAATGCTTATCTGGTGTTAGGAACCAATTGCTTGAGTTACTTCCAACCAGAGCATGCAAAGGTTAGGGTATAATGGTTTAAACACCATGCATGCACATGTGCACATACAACACACACACACACATACTTGCACATATAACACACAAGTGCACATACAACACACACACACTTGCACATACACACACACAAATGCACCTACAACACACAGGTATACATACAAAACACACATGTGTGCACATGCAAAACACACATGTGTGAACATACAGCACACACATGTCTGTGTACATACAACACACACACACACATGTGCTCATACAAAACATATATACAATAGAGACTGTAATGAAATAGCTGGAACTCTGAACCTTTCTCACAAACTGTGACTGAACCATACAATCCCATTCTAGGGTGGCCAAGATTATGCAGCTAACACAGTTTGATACAGGGAAAGAGCTACAGGCCATGGGTAGAAAAAAATTCCTCCCTGCCATGAATGCTCCCTACGTGGACAGTCTAGACAAGGCTTTTGCTTTCTTCTGCCATCCTGCCTTCACATCTTCACAGCCTCTTGCCCTCAAAGACCTTGGTATGAGGACTGACACAGGCTTATCATTCAGTTCCCTATCTTAACTCAGGTCAATGGCTCTCTGTCACCCCCACTGGCTCCTTCACAGACACCTGACTCTCCCATCCACTGAAGCAGATGGGTTGACTGACAGTCTTCAGTGTGGTCACTTCTTTTTGGAAATGGAAGTAAGGCTACCCTAAGAAAACAGCAGATTGATTAGAGATTTTCAACCCAGAGAATAGAGTCTGGTTCAGAAAGGCGACAAGTGACCTCAAATCCAACTACATAATTATAACTTCTTCTTCAGACCCAGTAAGAAAGACTGATGCTGATTACTCAAACCTATAGGAATGCATACCTTTATTCTTAATATAATACCTTTATGAATTCTTGGAGAATTCCAAGCAATATATCTTGATCCTCTTCATCTCCCCAAAGCAAAGTCTTTCATTCTTAGGTTGCCTTGGTTGGGTAATCTGTTGAGGCAATGAGAAAAATAAATACTGCACTAGATTCTATAGAGTTTTAATTCTGAGCCTTATTCTTACAGGCACATCTACTTAGAAAGTCAGAAAACCATCCAAGAGTCTTCTGTGAATGTTGAAGCTGCTCAGAGTGAAACAAATTACAAGTATATACAATGGCTGGTCTTGCCAACGGCCACAAATCCTAGAAGTCTGTTGGCCAATGCTTTCTGAATCTACAGCTACATGTTGGCTTTGCCAAGGAAACTCCAATGCAGCTCCAACTCCAGCTTGTAGTAGACTTTTCTGAATTGGTCTCCGTGCGTGACTTGCTTCCCTCTCTGTGGTGGTGTTTAAGCAGCTCTTTTCCTGGTAGACACGTTTTCCTGGTTTCCATAGGTGTGGCCAATGGGCATGGTCAGGCTGACTTGGGTATCTCTACCCACAAACATACAAAAATTAAACTTTAAAAGTCGATATTCCTTTAATTCATTTCCTTTACTGCTCAGTCCTGGGGGGAATCTTCTGTTACCTTTATGCAGCAATAGAAAAAAAAAAAGTGTCGAATAGGATAGACTTAATTAAACTATAGGGACATTTTCAGGCGCTGGAATCTTAAAAGAACTATTTATAGGCATCCATGCCTTTCAGTTAAATTCATACTCCTCTTCCTAAGAAACTCCAGGGGAACCTTGGCGAATCAGCCCTTCTGTACCTTGCTGTTGTTCTTAAACGGTTAAATCGTGACTCTATGGCAGGGTTCCAACTCTGGTGGGATCCAGAGCAATTGTTCTCAACCTCCCTAAGGCTTCAATGCAGTTCCTCCACTTGCGGTGACCCGCAACCATAAGATTATCTCGTTGCTACTTTATAACTGTAATTTGTGCTGCTGTTGTGATTTGTAATGTAAATATCTGATATGCATGTCTGATATGCGACCCCTTGGAGAGGGGTCACAGCCCACACGTTGAGAACCACTGATCTAGAGTCTCTTTCACAGTCTGGTTCCCGGTTTTTTTTTTCCCAGCTCCAGCGCTGACTCCTGGGGTTGCCTGATCAATTTCTCTTAAACACTCCAACGGTTACAATGGTCTTCACACCCACCTGTGTCTGCCGTTCCCACTCCTAAGACCGTTCTTTTAAAGTGTCCTGTTTAAATGAAGCCTGGCATATCTGTGCATATACACATCAAAGGGTTCTAGATCTGACCCATCACCCTGGAGCGGGGAATGGGGGTGGGGCACAATTTTTCTGAAGATATAGAATCTAAAACATCTGAGACATCTTTGCTATGTGCCTCGAGAAATGTCTGTTCCGAAGGCCACCACCTCTTCCCGTGCTTGGCCATGTGTTCTAGTTGTAGCTAGAGTCATACATTACCTTGCCCTTTCCCTTTTAAAAATAAATTATCGGCCAGGGAGATGACTCAGTGGGTAAAGAGTTTGCTATGCAAGCGTGAGGAACCAAGTCCGGATGCTCAGCATCTATGTAAATCAGCTGGGTGCTGTGGTGTACATAGCTCCAGAGCTAGGGAGGCAGAGACTTGTGAATCCTCAGAGCCAACACGAGTTGATCAGGGAGCTCCAGGTTCAGTGACAAAGTTTGTCTCACAAAGCAAGGCAATCATTAACAGAGGAAGGCACGAAGATTGACCTCTGGCCTCTACTCATACATACACATATATGGATGTGCACACACACATAAACCTACATATATATGTATCACACACACACACATACACACACACACACAGGGAGGAGAGAGAGAGGGAGAGAGAGAGAGAGAGAACACCAATCAATCTCATGGCTTTCTAAATGGCTGTGAGCAAATCTTATTTAGGGTTTTCTTATACCTGTGTGTAAGGTAATTAACATAGCCAACTTGAACTCGAGTCTTCAGAGACATCTCATAGCTTTCCTAATATCAGGGCTTCAGTATTGACAGTAGCTTCAGTTGTGGGAGTGTCTCAATGCACTCCATCCAGACCTTTCCTACAAGAGGAGCTGGAACCCTCTCAAACAAAAAACAAGAACTCTTGACAACAGAACAGCTCCCCAAAAAGACTTTCTAGAACATTTGACCTATCAAAGTCAGAGCCAGTCCAGAGCCAGTCCCAGTCCCAGTCAACTTGGCAAGGGTTAATCTTTCCCCTGGCCGAGCATGGTCCTCACAGCAGAAATTGCAGCACTTGGATGGGAGAGACAGAGGGTTGTCCCAAGTTATAGGCTATCCCAAGGTACAGAGCGAGTTGTAGAGCATCCTGTGCTACAGTAGAAGATGAACCTGTTTTTAAAAAAATCAAGCAAACAAAGGTACAAAGACAATAACAACAAACATATATCATGTTCTCATGAATTCTATGCAATTTTGTTGAAATGGATGGGATAGCATGTGCTGGGCACCATTCCTGTAATCCAAGTAGTTAAATAAGCCAACTACCCGATCCTTCTGAGTCTGCCCACCTTCTTGCAGGTCCTCAGAGCTCTGTGGAGGACTCTATGCTAGAGAGAGGTGAGATGAATAGATACTGGCTATAATCCAGGCTTTCTAATCGTTGGTGAGCAGATGCAGTCCTGAACAACTCCATGCGGAGATGTCACTAATGTAGAAATTAGTGTTTTTCTCTTTCTGCCAGAATGCAGGATTTACATGATCCCTCACACATATCTCTGGAGGCCTGGGCTATAATCTCCTAACCAGCAAGGCGCCAATAAACCTTCACTCGGGAGAAAATACAACTCCCAGAAATTTCCAGAAGCTTTATCTCACTGGCAATTTCCCAAGCTCTTCTCCGCTCCTCAAAGGAGCCTGGTCCTCTTTTGAGGTGTGTCTCAGGCATGAGCCTGAGGTCGCTTGCCTGCCCTTCAATAGGAGTTGTGAGCAAGCATTGATGTAGAGATGCCCTGTGGTGTCAGTAGAGACAAGGACAAGGAGGGGACTGCTTGGGTAGACATGCATGAACTTGTGGGTCCCTTGGGTACCATCAGAGGGAGAATGGAGGACCAATAGCTCTAGGCCTTGAGTGAATCAACCACTTTCTGTGCCATGGATCTTGATTGGCCCGCATGTGTTGTAGGTGATAATGTCAAGTTGTTGACTGGATTGTCTTTCTGTGGTGTTGTATGCTTCTGACTGTTCAAGGCTGCCTTGAAGTCTCCAACCCTGCGTATGGGTTTGCCGAATATGGTCCCCAAATGCCAGGCTTCATCTTGCCATCTGCATCTGGAGTCTTCCTTTTGTTTCACCCACAATCCTCCTGGCTTTGCCTGTGGGAAGGACTTACCTCTGCTAACCAACGTTCCTTCATGCTGCTTCCAAGCCGGGCAATGCAACACTGGCATGCACTGCTTGCCACGCCTCAGATTCCTAAGTGTTCAATTTGCAATTTATTTTGGTCACTTCCTGTTCAGAAATCTTTCACCATAGCCAAATTCCCCATAACCCCTACATTCAGTTATGTGATCATATGGGTGTCTCTACCCACAGTTTAAAACGTTGGGTTCTAGAACAATGTTTGTTCATATGTCCCTGCAACATAGTACCTGGCATAAAGTGGCCATATAGTAAAACCTTGCTGAACTCTTGTGATTTGTAGAAATCGATTTATTCTCTATTTATACATAAATATATAACCATCTATCAATATCTGTAGGGAACTTATTCCAGAACCTTATATGGACACTAAAATTCTGTGGACACTCGATTCCTTCATGTAAGATGGAGATGGAGAAGTGTTTGCATGTGACCCACATATATCTTCTTTTATATTTTGAACATCTCTATGTCATTTATAATCTGTAACACAGTGTAAAAGTTGTCGAAATAATTCCTAGGCATTGTTTTCATTGTTGTTGCTTTTGGTTGTTGTTGAAAGTGTGCACGTGGGTATGTGGACTCAAATCACCGTTTACGAACATACAGAGGCTACAGAAGACATCAGATGTCTTCCGCAGGTGCTCTCTGCCTCATTCCTTTTAAGAAAGGGTCTCTTACTAACAGAAACTAAACAGTTCAGCTGGACTATCTGGGCTGCAAGATCCCATAATGCAACTGACTTGACTCCCCGGCACTTGAGTTACAGGCACATACACCCATCCCTGGCTTTCTCCAGAAATGTTGGGGATTCGAACTCAGGTCCTCATGATTGCATAACAATCATTCTCTTAGCCCACTAAGCCATCTCCCCTGTTCCATTTTCATCACTATGATATTGCCATTGTATTGAGGTTTTGGTTTTTCAAATATGTTTAATCTGTGGTTGACAGAACCTACAAATACTGAACCCACAGAAGTGAAGGGCTCTATCTATGTGAGTATGTGCATGTGTGTGCTTAGACTGCCACATACCTATGGTATTGATGCTATAATTACCACCCTTCAAGCAGGGTTCAAGACTCATCTTTCTAAAGTATTTGACTGTAGTAATGAGGATTCCAAAAGGTACAATGTAATACATAACACAGAGAGCCTGATGAGACTTGGCCTAAGTCCTTCCCTGTCACCCCCACCCCCTCTATTCCTGGCTTGCTTCCACATCTAGATTTATCTGGCAAAGGCTATTGCTCCTTTGATGATTCCCCAGGAGGACAAGTGGGTGGCTGGTTGTCTTCTCAGCCTCTGTCAGCCTGTAGGACTCAGTCCCGTTGAGAGGATGTTCAATAGGATGAATCTATCAAAAGAGCACCTGAGGGAACAGGACTTGGCCTGCCAGCCTGGAACCTCACTGTGGATTAAAGAGCAAATGCTCACGCGCCACTGAGAAATGTTCTTTCTCCTCGCACCTGCCCCTTTTTAGAGACAAATATCTGGCTTGCATCACACTGGAAAGGAAGCAGGGTGGGTTTTCCAATGCATTGGAAACTAGCAGCTGGGTTCCCTTGAAGATGCCATTTGGAATCAGTGTCTTACATTCCAACCAGAATAGCAAGGTGCTTGCTGAAGAGGAAGCCACATGGGCCCTTCCTAGCCTTGGCTCAGAATATCTGGAACAGGACACACATATACTACAGTCACGTGAGCCTCAACCAACTTGAACTCTGCACTCGATTAGCTTTCCTTTGAAGAGCTATTCAGCCAGACACTGGCCTTTCTGTATAGCCACATGGATGCTTAAATACTCTGCTTCAAAGGGGACCAGGCCAGGGATAGGACTCTGTTTCTAAAATGGGAGAGGGAAATGTTCCTGTTCCATCCCTGGTCTCCTTCACTCCCTTCTTGAAAGGAGTCAGGTTGATTCAGTACTTTGGGGACTTGGTGACATTAACGTATCTGCTTTATGTAACACAAAGTCATTATTAGCAGCATCCTTGATCATAAAGTAAAAAAGGGTGTAACAAGAGACAAGGAGGATTTTTCCCCCCTTGAAGATAATAGCAGTCAGGCTGAAGGAGAGCAGGGTCGTGGAGCTGCACTCTGATTGGTGGCTCGCACTCTGCATTGACATTTCTGCAGTTTCATCAGAAATTCTAAATAATCCATGTGAAAACGGGTGGTTATTTCCTGAAGATACACACGCCGCATGTGCACGCAATGCACTGAAGACGTAATCTTGGCTCTCAGGGCTGCCTTTTGTAGACAGCGGAGGCAGCAACTGTTCTCAAAAGCCTTCGAAGAGATGATCCAAGATGTGTGTGGAAAACTGAGTTAATGGATGACTAAGTATGAGGGTTTGATAACGTGTGTGCTGAAGAAATACATCTCCATGGGGGACAGCAGGAGGGAGTAGCTATGTGCACACACCTGGCTAGCAGCTCACACAGGACCAAGCCTCCCAGCCGGGATGCTGGACCTTTCTGTGTTTTCAAGCTGGTTCCTGTTTTCTGTAGATGAAGGAAAATACGTTCAGATCTCCAGGCAGACATGGATCTGTAGGGATTCATGTCCCTGGCTTGTCCGGGTGCTTCTGAGCTTACATCTCCTTATGCTAATCAGACAGGATGGAGAAGCAGGTGGGAGAGATGCTGGGTCTGGCTTCTGTCTAGGATCAGGAGCTCCTGGTCCCCGGCCTCATTTGGGAAATAATTCCAGATGCACTCCACAAGGTCCCTCTTGTGTCTCCCTCTTGCCTCACGGGCTCAGCCAGCATGGCTACCCTTCTCTCTTTCCCTCTGCCAGATGGTAGGCAAGAGATGCTCACAACCATGCTGATTAAAAAAAAAAAAAGAGCCAGAGCCCTCTTGTCCTCCTCTTCTGCTCCCTGCATCTAGGGGCAAATGTACAGGGTCAGGCAGGGCCTTGTTAAGGGCACAGGTAGGCGATCTCTGGTGGCTCAGTTGTTCTGAGCATTCTGAGTCCTGTGAGAGGGAGCAGAAAGGAGGAACGGCAGGAACTGGGGTCATAGTGAATGTGGATATTTGATTGGGGGAGAGTTGCACGAAGTCTGGCATGTTCACACCGAACCCCACACGGCTCTACCAGGGTGTGTGAGCTTCAGCTCGCCCCTCCCCTGCACTAAGTAGAAACACGAACTCATCATACTCGGGTTCATTTGAAGAACACACTCGGTGCTGTTTCCTAATTTGGGGTTGTCCAATCAATTGGAATTGCTCCTCTTCATAAGACTGGTTTTTTTGGGGGGGAAGGGGCGTGTTGTGAGGTTGTAAAATTTGCATCCATTCCAAACAAAACGCATTCTTCTGAGACTGTCATTCTGATACTGGTTTTATTATTTATGTGCCAGGGATGTGAAGTATAGAAGGAGAAAGAAAGGGACTGGTAACTCTGTGTGTGTGTGTGTGTGTGTGTGTGTGTGTGTGTGTGTGTGAGAGAGAGAGAGAGAGAGAGAGAGAGAGAGAGAGCACAACAGGAGCCACAGAAGGAAGAATTGGCTCCATCTAAAGCTATTTGTCCCTCCCAGAAATGTGTTTTCATGACAGACTGTTTCAGACCCAGCGAGACAAAGGAAGCATTTCCAGCACATATTATGAATTCCAAAATGTATAATAAATACACATTTTACAAAAGCAATATGTGTTTTAAAATATAATATATGCAAACAATCGTATAAATCACCAGGCTTGACACGAGTCAGCCGAAGAGGCTTCTGGGGAAATGGTGTTGTGCGTGTGCGTGTGTTTTTAATAATGTAAAAATATGTGTAATATGTTTGAAAAACAACAGCCAAAACCCCTTCTACCTGCCAACTTTATAATACTTATTTCCCCAGAGTCTGCTATATCCTAGATTCTCAGGAAAATAACAGGGGGCTTACATAAAAAGTATAAATATGAATAAGATGTAAAAAAAAAAAAAACTCCACCCATCTCCATATATATTTCCCCAATGGACTTGACCAGCCCAAGCATCATATGTCAAAAAAATGTGCATTTTATGGCCTTCATGCAAAGGTTTCTATAATGTTATTGTGAGGCAGAGCCAAAGACTACCAAGGGGGAGAGTTCCATTGGATACCCATTCTGACACACCCCACAGAGCCTGGTGCTATCACAATGTCTTAGAGGCTAAATGTTAGCCCACATTGTACATTTTATGTCCTTTGTTTGCTGGCAACATCTCTAGACTATTTTGTGGTTAGTAGGGTGGGACAGAATGGAATTCCTGGCTTCTTGCTCTAAATTTTATAATCTCTTCATATAACTCCATGGAGTCCATCCACTTGTGGGTATTGGGTCACTAAATGTCACTGTCTTAATCTGTGTGTGTAAGAGTGTGTGTGTGTGTGTATGTGTGTGTGTGTGTACATACATGTGCATATGTATGTATGTGTTTGTGTATGTTTGTGCATGCATGTATGTGTGTGTGTGCATACATATGCATTTGTATGTATGTGTTTGTGTATGTTTGTGCATTCATGTGTGTGGGGGGGTGTGGGTGTGTGGGTGTGTATGTGTGTGTATGCATGTGTGCTAGCAGGCACATGCCATAGCACACATGTAGAACTCAGAAACTAGCCTTAGCTCTTGGTCCTGCCTACTACGCTGTTTGAGACAGGGTCTCCTGTTCCCTACATCTTGTTGTCAGGCTTTAAAGGATTCGTTCTCCCCTCCTTACCTGCTCATCTCACAGATGTGCCCTCCCCTGCCTACCTTTATGTGGGTTCTTGGTATTTGAACTGAGATCCTCATGCTTAGGTGGCAAGCACTGTGTTCATTGACCCAGGTCCCCAGCCCAATCTCCATCTAAGCCAGATGCATCTGTCCTTTTCTTGTTCTGCCCATGCTAGGGAAACAAACCAGAATTTCCTTGTTACAACCAAACTTTGAACACAGGTGAGACAGATGCATAGAAGGGGTCAAATCTATCTAGGAGAAGAAGACCTCCACTACAAAGGGAATGCTGGGAAAGAATATCTGCCTCTGTGTAGATAAAGGGCTGTTCATTTAACTCCTGGTCCTAATACCAAAAAAGAGAGAGAGTAAATACAGTCTTCCCGTGAGTTTGTGGTAGGGAATACTATGCAACCATTGCAAAGAACATTTAGAGCATCTTTAAAATATGCATCATACATTACAGTAGGCAATATATTCAATGGAAGCACCATGCTAACTCCAGACCTTAATCATCACCACCCCGTTTTTCTCTCCCCAGCCCCTGACAACTACTCTTCTAGCTTCCGTTTGACAATTTTACAATGCACACATAGGTAAAATCTTGCAATATTTATCTTTCTGCATCTGCCTTATTTAATTTAAAGTACTGTGTTCCTGTCTGCCCATGTTGTTATTAGTAATAAGATTTTCTTTTCTTTTTAGGGTTAAGTAATACTCTGAATATGTATAAATCATAATTTCAATTATTCATCCATCCATGGTTATACAGGTCACCATTCTGACTTTTTACAATGATGGCGCAGTGAACATGTCTATAAATGTATACATACATCCATACATACAAATGTCTCTTCAGCATTATTTCAATCCCATTGTATAAATACCCAGAAAGGGAATTTCTAGACCATGGGGTAGCTTTTTGACTTTTTCAGGATGCTCCAATTGCATACATTGTGATGGTTTGAATGAGAAATGCACACACACACACACACACACACACACACACACCATAGTCTCAGGCATTTGAACACATTGGGCTCTGTTTAGAGCGTTTTAGATAATAGAGCCTTGCTGGAGGAAGTGTGTCACTGAATGTGGGCTCTGGAAACTTATAGTCTCACCCTACTTGCTGTTCACGATCTGCTTCATGCTTGCCTTTGAAGAGGTGGGCTCTCAGCTTCCTGTTCCTGCTGCTACACCAGCCACTGGCTGCTGAGTCTCCTTCCATGATGGACTCTCATCCCCCTGGTACCTCAAGTCCAAATAGGTTGCCTTGATCATGGTGTTTTATCGCAGCAATAGAAAAACAACGAAATACACCCATCAACAGTACGCACAAGTTCTCTTCTCTCCACATCCTCACTAGCAAATATTCTTCACTTCTCATTATGAGCTAACAGGTAAGAGGTGATAATGGCTGTGATTTGGGCTTGCATTTCACTAACCGTGAATAATGTTGAAAACCTTTAGATCTATTCCTTGGCAGTTTGCATAACTTGTAGAAGGACGTGTCTGTTCAGCATGTTTTTAATTGCATTGTTGGGGGGCTGCTATTGAGTTCTATGAGCTCCTCGGGCGTCAGCTATGTGGTTTGAGCACGTTACCTCTCATCCTGCAGGCTAACTTTTGATTTGTTGATTGTTTCCTTTCCTGTGCAGAAACGTATTAGTTTCATGGGTTTCCACCTTTGTATCCCAGAGGATTTGCCTGTGATTTTTTTTTTTTTTTTGAGAGGGACCTATTTTAACAGTCTTTGCAGACTTTAACCTGTGGTTTCTTTGAAGATTTACATTTAAGTCTTTCATCTATTTGGGGGTCAATTTCTGTGTATGATATAAAATAAGAACCTAGGCTCATTCTCTCATATGTGGATATCTGATTTCCCAATTCCTATAGCATTATATAGGAAGGAAGGAAGGAAGGAAGGAAGGAAGGAAGGAAGGAAGGAAGGAAGGAAGGAAAGAAGGGAGGAAAGGAGGGAGAGAGGGAGGGAAGAAGGAAGGAAGGAAGGAAAGAAGGGAGGGAAGGAGGGAGGGAGGGAGGGAAGAAGGAAGGAAGGAAGGAAGGAAGGAAGGAAGGAAGGAAGGAAGGAAGGAAGGAAGGAAGGAAGGAAGGAAGGACCAATCAATGGTTGGCTGGGTCACTGCTGTCTTTCTAAGCTTCAAATTCATCAAGATGAAGTTAGTCTACAGTGGGAGGGAGGAACTAAGAGATAAGACCACTGGCAACTTAGCTGTAAAGGTTCCAGTTGAGATACACAGACAGGGCAGGGCTCAGAGTGCAAAGAATGTTGTGTTCTATTAGGCTAGGAAGCATGGGCTTCTGCCAACCTAGGAGAAGCGAAGGAGGAGGCTGTGGTAAGCCATCACAGCTCTTCTCACTGATATGATAAAGTGGTCTAGCAGGATAGTCTTAGCATCACCACAAAAAATAAAAAAACTCATTTTTAGTGAGAATATGAAAATCCACATTTTTCTGATGATTCAGTTTTAATAACTTCTTTGGGGTTTTTTTATTATGATGATGATGCTTAGTTTTCATTGTCAAGTTGACACAATCTAGAATCACCTAGAGAATAATAAAATAATATCCTAGATCAGGTTAGCCTGTGGGCATGTCTGTGAGAAAATGTCTCAAGGTTAAATTGATGTGGAAAAAACCAGCCAGCCCACTCTGGGTGGTTCCATTTCCTATCAAGAGGGTCCTAACCAATGTAAAATGAAGAGACAGAAAGCAAGCAAGCATGCCAGCGAGCACTCATTTCCCTTTGTTCCTTGTGGCAGATGTGGTGTAATTAGCTACTTCAAGGACCTGCCACCAATGACTTTGCTAGATTACAGTGACCTGACACTGTAATCTAAATAAACCTTCCTGCCCTGAGCTGCTTTTTGCCAGCATGCTTTATCATAGCATCAAGAAAGGAAACTAAAACACTGACCGTTTTCCAATTTAATAGAAAAGAATGAGGTATCCAGAAATGTCTTCTTTGGGACACAAATATTAAAAGGTGCATCTCTTTCTCCACCATCAGCAAGGCAGATTAATTCAAAGATGAATTGAATCGGGGAAATTGCCAGCGACTGCTCTCTCAGCTTTTATTGGGTGTGTTGGTGACCTACAGACAGAAACACTTTCACTACAATGTCATAAAAATTTAATTCTTTCCACAATTTGGGGAGTTATTCTCCTCTGTAAGTGATGGAGGGAAGCACTTTGATGCTTCTGGGTTTTAATAAAGAGTCCCTGTGCCCAGTAAAGAAAAACAAATCGGTTAGCACCTCAAGCTAAAAGCCACAGTGTCCATCCTTGCTCTGGGACTCAGAAGCCACTGTGCTGGCCTTGAGGATGGTTTGTTACAGGGCAAGGCTGGAATTAAGCAAAGCCAAGGTGACTGCTGGTTCATTCTGGAAATTAAATATTTCCATTAGGTAGAAAACAAGAGCGTCAACATGCCGTTTGTCGGCCTTGAAATTCGTCTTGATTAAAATGCTGCAATTGTGCCAAGTGCGTTTTGTAAATCAACTTAGCATTTGTCAAGCCCTCGGCAAGCCCTTTTGAGAGAAATCAGAAAGTATAATGCATAAGCTAGCACTCAAATTAAAGAATTTATCCATATATCTTATGAAAGCAATTCAGGATACAAAAAGAAAATAGGTTATGTGATTTAACCTATCTCTCAGTTGCTATGGAATCCTTCCTCCAAGAGACTTTTAGCGCTTGGTATGTTAGCAATCTGTTTGGCATCAACAGAAATTCATCCTGAGCCTTAGAGGGTAAAACATAAAATGGTAGGGGGCTGGATGTGGTGGTGTTCACCTGTAACCCCAACACAGAGGAAGGTGTGCCTGGAAGACTGCATGTTTGAAGCAAGGCGGGCCTGTGGGAGTCTCACAAAGAAAATACACAAGAAAACGGCTGCCTGCGGTACTGAGAACTTCCTGGTTTGTGAGATCTGCAAAATGTATCTCCCTCCCATCAACGGAGAGGTTCTACATACAGGGAAAACTTGCTATTTGCCTTAAATGATTTCATTGTGAGAGTTTAGAGGTCTTTTCTGGTTTTGAAAAAAAATAAAATAAAAAGTAAGCAGGGGCTGCAGAAATGTTACAAGGTTTCTTCACAATTCAGAACCTCAGAGAGCACGTGACTATGAGAAAGCGTACCAAAACTTGTGTTAAATCTGAGCCGGAAATAACATGATAAACCCACCTTCTCTCAAGCCACTACTGATTCAATGTATCAGATGTCAGGAGGACGTGTTTTATATGGAGATAGACTAAGAAGTCATCAACAGAAATCCAGAGTAATGACAGAGATAAAAGCCACAGGCCTCACAGACTCGGCAGTGGCCACCCGGAACTGAACTCCTGTGAGACACCAAAGACTCAACTTGTCTAACGGGAAGTTACTAGACTCAGTGCTTGAATCATGAATTCAGGACAGAATAAAATATTGGGGAATGAAAAGGAAAGTCCTGCCTAGAGATGCAGGCTTATTGGCTATGGGGATGTTGGGGGCAAATGTGGCTCCTGAAGAAGACATTGAGCCCTGATGGCTAGACCTATGGTAACATCAAGCATCCTGGTGGGGAGAGAGTCCCAGCTGTTATAATGTCTTGCTTCTGCCCTGTGGATCAAGTGCCGGGCAGGAGGTCATCAGACCTTGAAATGAAAGAGAAACCAAAAACCTTAGATTGTCACATCAACCTTCAGACCAGGATTCCGCACTATGTATAGAAATCTAACACAAAAGAAAACAGCAGATGCTGGCCACCATTGGAACATCGGGGCAGGAGTACACAGCGATCATGTGACTATTCTGAATCAACGTGAAGCTGTGAGTTAAAGAAGCTCACCAGTTATCAAGGATGTAATTATTAAAGACAAACAAGGATCGTACTGTAGGTTTTTGTCTTAGAGAGTTATTTTTATTTATTTTGAAACAGAATCTTCCTCCGTGGTCCAGGCAGGCCTTGAATTCTCAGTCCTTCGACTTCAGCCTTGTTCTCTAGCATTGCTCACTTACGCTACCATTCCTGGCTAAGCATGAATATTCTAGAAACTGAATTCAGACTACTATCTGGAAATAGTTTGTCAGGAAAGTAAAAAGAAGACAGTTGACTATCTGTGACTATCCAAAGATACTTGTTAGAAATTTTAAAGATGAAAAAAAATAAAAACTTGTATCAAATGAGCTCTACACTTGATACATTCAATACACACACACACACACATACATACATATAGTTCATCTAGATTATACGGTAATGGCATATGTCTGATAAGAGTTTCAGGGAAAGAAGTATGAAGAGTGTTAAAACATGCTAGATATAAAGAAAATGAAATAAGAATAATTCCATGGCAGACATGTAACAACAAAACTACCCCCCCAAAAAAATGGGAAGTGAAGAGAAACAAGAAGAAAAGAAGAGTGGGGTCTGGCTCAGCGGGTTAGAGTGCTTGCTGCAGAGGCGTAAGGATTTGAGTTCTAATCCACAGCACCCAGGTACAAAGCCAGACATGGCTACCCATGTACCTGTAACCAAAGCATTGTAGGAGGGCAGAGTCTACAGAGCTCACTGGCTGCCAATCTAGCTCCAGGTTCAGGGAGAGACCCCCCATCTCCATGGCAAATGACAGAGGATGAAAGAGCAGGGCACCTGCTATCCTCCTTGGCCTCTTCAGACAGGGACACTGGCACACACATATGTACACACTGGAAGAAATAAAGAGCTAAATGAAGATTTAATGAACTGCAGATTTATCAGTTGCAAAGAGAGATAAGAGGCAAAAGATCAGAGGACCAAAAAAGACATGAGAAAGAAAGTTAACTGTCAACATATACCTGCCTGTGATGGTTTGTATATCCTTGGACCAGGGAGTGGCACCATCAGAAGGTGTGGCCTTGTTGGAATAGGTGTGACCTGTTTGGAATGGGTGTGTCACTGTGGGTATAAGATCCTCACCCTAGTTGCCTGGAAGTCAGTCTTCCACTAGCAGCCTTTGGATGAAGACATAGAACTCTCAGCTCCTCCTGCGCCATGCCTGCCTGGATACTGCCATGCTCCCACCTTGATGATAATGGACTGAACCTCTGAACCTGTAAGCCAGCCCCAATTAAATGTTGTTTTTTTTATAAGACTTGCCTTGGTCATAGTGTCTGTTCACAGCAGTAAAACCCTAACTAATACACTGCCTAAACTTTTTTTGAAGGCTAAGAGAAAAAATGAGGTTCTCTTTGGGTATTTATAAACTGGCTATTAAATATCTCTAAAAGTACTAAAACGGAACCTAGAGGGAATTCTAATAACCAAGGGCAGTGAACAAAGTATGCTAATTCATTTAGCTTCTTACATTTTAAAACATCTTTTCATTTTAGAGTTAAAATGATCCGCTTCTAGGCCAACCTGAATTCAGGAGGCTTTCAAAAGGTAAACCCATTTACTCGGGAGCATGGTGGAAATCCTGTTTTATTTAGTCCCATTGTGAAAACTTAGCCAGGCATGGTAGCACACGTCTGCATAGTGAAAACTAGATTGATATGTATAATTTTTAATAACAAGAATCATTTCTAGAATGGCAGATATCCAACCTATAGTCCAAAACCAGTACGGATCAATACGGTGGAAAATTGGTAGGTTTTATTAAAAAGTAGAAAAACTCTAATTTTTTTTAAACTAGAAAAACAGCTAGGAGTGACATCACATCCCTACTAGAGACTAGCAAAAGAAAAGTACGCAGGTTATGTTCTGAGGCTGGGGGATCCCCCAAATCTCCTAAGACCCACAAGAAAGTCAGAAACCAACTTTATACATGAACCCACTTGAAGAGCTGTGGGCCAAGCAAGCAAAAGAAGCAAGTTGAACTTGGTTCCAGGCAGGCCTTGAATTCTCAGTCCTTCTACTTCCGTCTCGAGAACTCTAGCATTGCTGACTTATGCTACCCTACAAAATTCATGTTAGCTGGCAGAATGGAATCCCGGCAGTGCAAAATGCTTCTACCTGAGAAGGGGGAAGAGTAACAGCTGTGATGTCGGGAGAGGATATGAGGACTCCGTGTGCAATAAGGAAAGATCAATCAATTAAAAATAAATTCTTATTCATTAGAAAAATTCATAGCGTCTAAGATACAAGGAAATTACTTAAACCCATAAAGGGTCACTATCGAAAATAAAGAGCAAACGCCATGCTTACAGAATTTCCATTAGAGTCGGTTTCTTTGACGAGAGAAAATTAGGAAAACGATACTGGCAATTATTGTGATATAAATATATAATGCCTAGGAAATCTCAGGGAGGGGGTAGACAAGAGTAATGGAGTAAATTATCCCTTTCAGATTATCAAAACATATTAAGAAGTAACAATAATTAAAGCAATTTGGTGCTGCTAAATAAAAAAAAAAATAGACAGGCGGGTGGATTCAAGACAGGATCCGTGAAGAGAATGGAACAGGAGGTAACAGACAGAACTGATCGTGAATTAAATACCGATAGAGTAAGACAGCAGTTAGGATAGACACCATTCCTACTGGGTATGGGAAGCACCTGGGGACAAAATAAACAAGCTTCACAGAAATCAAAGGCTTTCGAACAACACAAGGGGACTTACAGGTAAGAATTCGGGTCAACGTGGGCTCCAGAACTGGCGCCATTTCTAGAATGAGTGTGAAGAGCAGAATCCACAGAGGGGAAGACTGATACTTAGGGCTGTGTACAAACCAACCAAGATGAATAGCTCAGGAAAAAGAAATGCGAAAGGGCATGTCAGCTATCCACATCGAGTTGGAAAACTAATACAGAAGAAGTTGGAGAATATGGATTCCTGGCTGGGGGTGTTACTGTCATTCTCTTCTTTGGAGTCTCTAACGACTCCAGTGATAGCTGTTGGTGTTTGAATACAAATGGTCTCTATTTGAAAGTTTTGGACCCAAACCTGGGTCCTCATGTGTACCAGACACCTATTCTGTGCTTGACTTAAAGCCCCAACCCATAAATACAAACATCCTTTTGTTTAATCCCATAGTCTACATACAGGAGCGTACAAATACGCCTTCAAAGGGCTTCAGACACATGCCTACAAAATAGCCCACTGAGAACAGTGAGAATTTACTTCCGTTTTATGGCTTCCTGTTTTTTAAGTTGAATTTTCTAACCACATGGTAAAATACTTTTATTTCATATCCAGCAGGGACAATTTAGATAGTAGGTTTATGGTCCATTCATATCCTTCATGTTTTAATAAATATTCTTCAAATGGTCCAGAGTCCTTATATCTATGGGACTTCGGGGGCTAGAAATCATATTACTCTCTGCAATTCCTCCTTGTAGCATGGGAACCCCCAAAATATTACCAGTTGAGGGTTCAAATGTTCTCTTCAGTTTAGCCTGTCTAGGGACAGACAGCTAGAGAGCAGGGGACACCAATATTTAGTGTTTCTATTGACTGATCACTCAAATAATATACTGATAAATACTAATATTTCATGTCTGTGTGTGTGTGTATGTATGTGTGAGTGTGAGTGTGTGTGTGTGTGTGTGTGTGTGTGTGTGTGTGTGTTTTCTAGACTGTTGGGACTGATAGTAAAATCACTCAGGCATAGGGTGTAGTGTGTGTGTGTGTATGTGTGTGTGTGTGTCTGTGTCTGTGTGTGTGTGTATACATGTGTTGTTTATTAGTATATAGACACGCATGCTTGCCTGTGTGTCTTCCTCTATTGCTTTCCACCTTTTATTTCTCTGAGACAGGGTCTGGAGCTCCCAGTTGGCTGGAGTAGCTGGAAACAGAGCTCCCAGCAGCCCTGGGTCACAGACACGTGCTACTACACCTTGGTTCTGGAGCTCCATGCTCACGTCCAAGTGCTTGCATGGAAGGTGTTTTTGTCTTTGAGCAATCTCCTCAACCCAAAGGAGTGTTTTGTTTTGTGTTCTCAATCTCTAGCAGCAGTGAAGCCCAAGTTAGATGCTCAATAAATGGTGGTAGGAATCGTTCAGTGGTAAGCTGAGGCTCACTGGCAGAGTGCTTGCATCAGAAAATAAAATGCCATATGTATCTGTTTAACAAACACAGATCGGGTGTTGTTCGATGAACAGCTGTGCTTTGGAGCAGCGAGTCTCAGTACTATGTCTCCTCAACCCAATACAAACATTTCCCCAGAAAGTGGAGAGAGACAATTATATGGTGCTGCCTGTTGCATTTTTGCAATTACAAAACCTTTGAAGGCAGAACATGGTGGTGCACAGCCATAATTTTATCACTCAGGTGACTGAAGCTGGGCAATCATCAGCTCAAGGCCAGGCAGAGATTCATATTGAGTTTGAGGCTAGCCTGAGGTATGCATTAAATGTTGTGTCTAAAGAACAAAGTACTTACTGCAATCTAATTTTAATACCATGCCATTAATGATGGGGCATTTAACAAGCTTCCAAAACAGGAAGGCTGCAATATCATGCATGGTCAAAGCCAGTCTTTTAGGTAAATATGGTGACTTCTTTCTTCCCATTTTCCCTCAGAATGACAGAAGCTTTATCAAGGATGAGTGACTTTGGCTGGATCCTCAGCCCCTGGCCTGTAGAGGTGCCTCACAGCCCTCCTAGCCTGTCTTCAATTGAAAGCTATGTTCCTATGGTCTTTCCCATTTTAAAGATGAGGAAGCTGAAGCTTAGGGGGTTAGGAAAGTATAAGAATGCCGGAATTGACCCAAGATATAAGATACAACTTGTTAAACACATGAAACTCAAGAACGAAGACCAAAGTGTGGACACTGTGCCCCTTCTTAGAATTGGGAACAAAACACCCATGGAAGGAGTTACAGAGATAAAGTTTGGAGCCCTGACGAAAGGATGGACCATCTAAAGACTGCCATATCCAGGGATCCATCCCATAATCAGCTTCCAAACGCTGACACCATTGCATACACTAGCAAGATTTTGCTGAAAGGACCCAGATATAGCTGTCTCTTGTGAGACAATGCCAGGGCCTAGCAAACACAGAAGTGGATGCTCACAGTCAGCTATTGGATGGATCACAGGGCCCCCAATGGAGGAGCTGGAGAAAGTACCCAAGGGGCTAAAGGGATCTGCAACCCTATAGGTGGAACAACATTATGAACTAACCAGTACCCCGGAGCTCTTGACTCTAGCTGCAAATGTATCAAAAGATGGCCTAGTCGGCCATCACTGGAAAGAGAGGCCCATTGGACTTGCAAACTTTATATGCCCCAGTACAGGGGAACGCCAGGGCCAAAAAGTGGGAGTGGGTGGGTAGGGGAGTAGGGGGGAAGTATATTGGGGACTTTTTGGATAGCATTGGAAATGTAAATGAGGAAAATACCTAATAAAAATATAAAAAAAAAAAAAAAAGAATGCCGGAATTGGTCAGCAGCACAGGTGGGATTCTGATTTGGCACCCTAACCTACAAGCCAGGCTGCTAGGTGGGCTCAACCATCTGCCTGAAATCTTGCTGCCTAGCTATGCTGCCCTTACAGAGAGATCTGCAGGCCGAGAGCTAGACAGTGGACCCAGAGAAGCCATTGCAAGAGAGTGACATGAGTAGGGTGTGACCTACCGGCAAGGGTGGCACTGGAGCACAGCATCCAAGACGCGTGGCAGTAGAAAGAACCTAAATGTAAGAAGTGAACACATCTGAGCCATGGAAAGGGTCTGCTCTGTGACATTTTAAAGATCAGGGACTCACATCACAGTGACTGGACTCTGGGCTTGCAGCCCACACTTGATCTTCTGTGGATGCTTCTGTCACCATGTGGCTCAACCCTGGGCTCGGTCAGTGGTGGAAGAAAGGTCAGCAAGAGCAGATCCAAGTGTGGGGACATTTTCTTAATGCAAACCAAAGCCAAGTAAAATCACCAACAATAACAAAAGAAGAGAATTCTACTGTTTGCAGTTTGTTCGTTCGTTTCTAACTTGTTTGAAACTGAGTCACGTATAGCCCAAGTGGGCCTTCAGCTGTGTGTTCCTAAAGGTTTTTTTGTCTGCCTCTACTACCTGAGTGTTGGGATTATAGGCACACAATACCATGCCCATTATGCATGGTATTGCAGATCAAACCCAGGACTTGGTTCATATAAAGTAAACTCTACCAATTAATCTGTATTCCTAGCCCTTAATATTCTTTAAATGAATTAAAGATCCACTGTGTTGACCAATATCTCAGGTTTCTGCTTCTGAGAGCTCTTGTGGTCTCTAATTACAAACTGGATTTCTCCTCTCCCCATATAGAACACTATAGTGTCTTAAATAAGAATACCTCCTATAGGTTCACATATTTAAATGCTTGGGCAGTGGATTAGGAGGTGTGGCCTTGTTATAGAAGTATGTCACTACATAGGGTGGGCTTTGAGGTTTCAAAAGCCCAAGCCAAGCCCAGTGACTCTCTTCCTGCTGCCTTCGGATCTGTGTGTAGAACTCTCAGCTACCTCTCTAGTATGTCTGCCCACATGCCGCCATGCTTCCCACCATTTTTAAATTAATAAATCCATATGTGTATTTCTTCACAGCAGAGCAGGGGGGGGCTGCCAGATAGCCCCGGGGTTCTAATCTCCTCTAGCTCTTGATAACTGTGTCATCTTACACAGAGGTCTTAATGTCTCTGCATCTGGGCGTCCCATGTGTGGAATAGAAGTACTGTCTAAATTGAAGGTGAAGAATAAATGTCACAGGATGTGGAACACCCATGCGTGATATCCCCAAGAGATGCCAAAAGTCATTCTTATCATCGTAATCCTGTGTTTTTCACCCAGGAACAACTTCACCCCCAGAAAGCACTTGCCAATATCAACCCAGGAAAGCCAACTGTTGGCACTGGGGATCTTATAGAGTTGTTCTCCACCTTGTTTCTGAGTCACTGTCAGCTTGATACTCGCAGAGTCACCTACCTAGGGTAGGGGAACCTCAGCTAAGAATCTGCCTGGATCAGACTGGTGTGTCCATGAGGCCCTTTCTTAATTGCTAATCGATAAGGGAGGGTCCAGCGGACGGTGGTGGTGGTGGTGCAGTGGTGGTTCGACTCCTAGGCAGCTGGGCAGCTGAGTTCTAGAAGAGAAATGTCTGGGTCGAGCCAGAGAGGGTGAGCCAGCAAGCAGCTTTGCTCCTCTGTGGTCTCCGCTTCCGTTCCTGCTTCCAGGTTCCTGCAGTAAGTCCTTCCCCTGGCCTCCCTTGTTACATGATTTCAGATTGGCAGTGTCAGCTGAATAAGGCTTTAGCCACTGAGCCATCTCCCCCGTCCTGCAAGAAGGAACCCAACAGTAGAGTTACTTGCTCTACTCCTTGATTGGTAATGGATGCCTGTCTGTGTTTGTCAAAACTCACTCTACCATATTTTTTTAAGTGAAATTTTTCTTGAATATGAAGAATATCTTAATGAGCCTGACCTTAAAGCAAAGCTAAAGGCCAACAAATGGATGGCTGGAATCCAGACGGAGTGTTTCTGTTAGAATAAAAAGCAGATGGCTGCCCGGCTGACGAGGCTCCGCAAAAAATAACCAGCGAACTTTAAATCCCAAAGTGGGGTTAGCCTAGGTCTTTGTTTCCCACCTGTGCACATGGTGGTTTCAGAACAGTCTCCAGCGGTGGGCACTGCTGTCAGCCAGGCATCTGCATGCCCATGGGTGTTCCCTGGGCCCACCCTGTTAGCGTTGGCTAGCTGTGAATAGCCGCTTTGCCTCCCAGCTGTTCACTGTCCTTCCATGGCAGAAAGCTTATATTCAGGGCCAAAAACCAGGCCACAGCCACAGCCTCCCCTGGGTCTCCATGGTTATCCTTCAGCAAGAAGAGAATGCAACCTTTTGGGTTGCACCAGCCCCTCGTTTTAAAACAAAGGCCTGCCGAGAGGGCCAGGTGTGCCCTGAGCACTCTGTGACTAGCAGAGTCAGACACGCTTGTTCGTCTGAATTAGCACAGAGCACAAGGCCTTTACCACGGTGCTAATTGCTATTGGGTGTAAACAAGCGGTCCCAGTATGTGGGCATGAGGCCGGACAAAACAGATGCCAGAGCCATTCAGAGCTCTGCCCTGCACGGTTGCTGTGCTGGTGGCTGAGAGTGACTTTGTCTAAATGTCAGTCTCCCGTGGGCCTGGTCCCCAGCAGTCCTAGATGAGTAACTGAGCAAGTGCAGCCCTTCCCCCTCCTGATCATACGTGTGGTGCTTAGCACTCAGTTCTGCCTCCCACTTTCTTACACAGTAGGAAAATATGTACCACCTATAATTTCTCCCCTAAATGCTACCAGGCAAAGAATTCAGCCCTTTGAAGAGCCAGCTGCAACCCAAGGTTAACTTTGTCCACCAAAGTTCTTTTTTAAGATGTCTTTTATGAGCATTTATATATGTTGGGTTTCTTTATGACATTTTCATTCATGTATATATTTTGATCATATTCATCCCCCATCGCACTTGGTCCCACTCTTCCTTTCCTCTTCTTCCTTCCACTGTTCTGCTTGTGTGTGTGTGTGTGTGTGTGTGTGTGTGTGCATGTGTATATGTATGTATGTGTGTATGTGTGTGCATGTGTGTTTTTGTGTATGTGTGTATGTGTGTGTGTTTGTATGTGTATATGTGTATGTATGTATGTATGTGTGTATATTTGTATATGTGTGTATATGTGTGCATATGTGTGTATTTGTGTATATGTGTATGTGTGTATGTGTGTATTTGTGTATTTGTGTATTTGTGTATGTGTGTATATGTGTGTATGTGTGTATATGTGTGTATGTGTTATATGTGTGTGTATGTGTTATATGTGTGTGTATGTGTGCATATGTGTGTATGTGTGTATATGGTGTATGCATGTATTGCGTAAGTGTGTATGGGGTGGGGGGTATGTGGGTATATGTTGTATGCAGTCACAGATGACCCAAATCACTCTTGCTGTTGCTACAGTGTTCTGGGACTCTGAAAGGCATGGATGTTCTTTGATTTACAGGGTTCTAGGCAGAAGCAAGTGAGTTTCTAGGCATGAAAGGACAAAGACCAAGTAATATGTAGAAAAGAAAGTCAGTCTTAGAGGAAGTCAGTCACCCCATCTTTCCTATTACCTTGTAATTGTGGGCTTATTGAAGCGAGGTCAACCTTGAGTTCATAACCAATAGGCTTTTGCTATGTAATGAAGAATTGAAAAACTTACTGACTCGATACAAGAAGTATTTATTATTTAGGTCATTGGCTGAAGGTTGGCTGGGGCTCCTGAGGAGTTATACCATCTCTTCTGTTCTGGGACAACTTGGTTGTTCTCTGTGGTCTGCTGGAGGACCAGGGGATCTTGGATCCATGTCTGGCCACTGGTCATCGATAGGTTAGTATATGAGGGTACCACTAGCACTGCTCAGACCATCCTTCCACAGGCTACTCTGGGCATTCCTGCAAGGCAGCAGCCTTCTAAGACAGAGAATGAAGAGGCTGTGAGATCCCTTGTAACAAAGCTCTGGTCTCATATTGTATCATTCCACGGGAATATACACCCACTTGTTTTATAAGCAGAGCTACAGGAATTTATGCCAATTTAAAATCTACCACAGTTTGGCTGGAGAGATGGCTCAGTGCTTAAGAAAACTGGCTGCTCTTCCAGATGACCTAGGTTTGATTCCCAGAACCCACATAGCAGCTTACAACCATCTGAAACTCCATTTTCAGAGGATCCACTGCCCTCTTCTGGCTTCCATTGCTACCAAACACATACATGGTACATAGACATACGTGAAGCCAAAACATCCATACACATAGTAAAACAAGAAGACTTGTTTAAATTCATCATAGCAAACAATCTGGGGGTGTTGTTCTAGAGTAGACACTGGAGCTGACCATATTGGCAAGACAGGGTGGTCAGCCAGCCCCTGGGCTTCACCTTTCCCCACCTCAAGTCCCAGGGTGACCAACACACATTTACATTCTCTTACATAGGTGGTGGGGAGAGCATCTTAAGTCCTCAATTTGTGCTGCGAGCTCTTTACCATCTGAGTTGCCTCTCCAACTCACAGTTGTGTAATTTAGTTTTTTAATCAATACCATTTTTTACATAATTCTTTAATCTTTTGTGGATAATCAGTATACCCGCATATGGAGTTAAATATTTTTTCTAACCAGACCCCTATTGACAGATTAGTAGGCTATGCCCAATCTTCTGCTATTCCATATAATGCTATAGTTAATAACATCATTTATAATTCAGCAGCCAGTACACCTGAGTGTACTGTTGAGTGAGATATTGCCATGGAACCCAATATTGTGAGGTTTAAATTGTGTACCAGTAACAGGAAATGTGCCCAGATCTGAGTTCCTAAGTGCCACTTTCCACTTAAAGGGGTCAAGAACACTTGGAAAATGAATAATTTCAGAACAGAGTAGGAAGGCATATCATGTACCTGGGATGTCTTGCAGTGTCATAAAGGTGGTCAGTCAAAATGGAAATATGTCAAAAGACACAGACACCAGCTCCAAGGATGGCAAAGCATGAACAATTTGAACACCCAAGTGCATAGTGATGGAGATAAACTTTTAAATCCATGAGTCCATGCCAATATCAATAGGATATTCCAGTCTCACAGTATCTCCCTGACAGATACTTTCTAATTACAAAGTGAAAATAAAAGCCCAGAAGACACTGCTATAATGAAATGGTTTTTTAAAAAAATAGCTTCAATAATCACAGGACACATAATATATCTACAGTGACCTATCACATCTCTGATACATTTTACAAAAACAAACCCAAACTTGAATCCAATCATGAGAATCTAAACAAGACAAAACTGAGGGAGAGTCTACAAAGCAAGAGAGGACACAGTAGTCTTCAAATCCTTAAGTTCCTGAAGGCTTAAGGAGTCATCCAGGTTAAATGGGCCTGGACCTGGAGAGATGGCTCAGTAGCTAAGAGTAGCTGTTGCTTTCTCAAAAGACCCATGTCACACAGCTCAACCTCCTGTACCTTCAACTCCAGGGGACTCAGACTCCTTCAGGCTTCTGTGATACCTGTAAACATATGTGCAGATATATGAAAATAAAATTTTTGAGAGAGAAAATGAAGACAAATGCAGTGGTCTCCTATATCTGGAAAAGGCAAAATGTTTCTCATAGTGTAAAAATCCTGATATGTCATGATATGACATGATATGTGGCATGATATGGCATGATATGATATGATATGACATGATATGTATGATATGACATGACATGGTATATGATATGACATGATATTACATTATATCATATATGATATGACATGATATGACCTGACCTGGCATAATATATGATATATCATGATATGATATGGTATGATATATGACATGATATGACATGACATGATATGATATGACATGATATAGACATATAATATGATATGACAGGCTCTGATAGTGGATAAAATGTGAATAAGACATGTAGGCTGCAGTATTGTATTGATGTTAATTTCCTTGTTTTACAGCCTTTCTATTGTTATATAACAGCGACTTTGTTATCAGTTTTTTCAGGGATAAAAAAATCATTGATAAAACAATATGCATGTGCATGTCCACAGAGATACACAGAAAGGTCAATGCAAAAAAGTAGGACTGAGTTTTCCCCCTCTCTCTAATGCAGATGAGATAAGATGTTGTCATTTGGACATCCTGGGCATGAAGGAACTCTTCACACTATTTATGTAATTTTTTTGTAATTTTTGAAATTATAAGTCCAAAGCAAATATGTCCAAATTTGAAATTTGATCCGTACTGTCATCTTGCTTCCTCTAGAGCAAGTACATGCTTTTGCCCCCAACACCAGCAATGTTCAAAAACAGTGCTTCATATGTACAAAATGCACTCACACATTCATGACAACATCGAGAAACAGGCAAAGGCACGTTCTCCATGTTTGCATGAATGAGGCTTCCAGAAGTAAGACAGTGTGGAGTGGTTACGAACATGAGTATTTCAAACCATAATTGCATGCTATTCCACCCCAGCCAGACAGGAAAACATTATAAAGTTTGAAAATACGGATGGTTGGCGAGGATGGCAAGAGACAATCTTGCTGTGTGTTGGAAGGAGTGTAATTTAGCGCCATTATCTTGGAGAGCAATTTGACAATATCTAATAACTTTACAGAGAGGCTGCTCACCCTCTCAACCAGAAGCCCCGCCGGCAGCCACCTGTACTTCCTAAATGTTCCCACATGTGCGTGCACAGAGCCGTATCCCAGAGGTGCACCTTGTAATAAGAAAGAATGAAAGATAGCCCATATGTCCACCAAAAGGGTACACACCTGTGACCTCAGCTTTCCAGAGGCTGAGACAAGATGATTGTTGAGTTCAAGGCCAGCCTGAGTTACACAGGCAGACCCCATCTCATAAAAAGTAAACAAACAAACAAATTAATGCTGCATAAAAACAAATGACAACAGTTTTAAAAGAGTATCACTTTTTGTGTGTATTTTTAGAATATCAAATATTTCTGAGTACATACATACATACATAAGTAAAGTCTCTTATACTCTATAAAGATATGACATTGGCTCCAGTAAAATGATCACTTAGACAAGAAAGTGTGTCCGACGAGATCAAGGGAGCCTGAAAAGGAGGTTCACCAATGACAGCATTTCACTCTCTCCAAACAGATATAAAGCAAAATATGCATAAATATAATCATTCATCCTATCCAAGAACTAGGTACTTGAGTGGTTTTTGTTCCTGTGCTTTTTTTTCTTTAATGTTTGAAACATTTCATAGCAAGAAGGCTAGAGAGACAGCTCTTCTGGCCTCCACAGGCACTGCACACAAATGGTGCACAAACATACATGCAGACAAAACATGGATACACATAAATTTTTTTAATTAATAAATTAATTTATTTAATTTACTCAGAGCAAAAGCAAAAGGTGCTGTCAAATAGCCCCAGGTTCTAATCTCCTCTAGTTCTTGATAAGTGGGGTCATCTTACACAGTGGTCTTAGTGTCTCTGCATCTGGGTGTCCCGTGTGTGGAACAGAAGTACTGTCTAATTTGAAGGTCAACTCTAAATGGGATAGTATGTGGGAAGCCCATGCATGATGTCTCAAAGAGATGCTAAAAATCATTCTTATCACCATGATCCAGTGTTTTCTACCTAGGAACAATTTCACCCAAGAGAGCACTTGACAACATCTGGGGACATGTTGGGCTGGTACCACTGAGTTTAGAGATGGCCCTGGCATTGAGCCGGGAGAGACCAGGGATGCTGCTAAAGAACTTACAATGTACAGACAGCTTCCATGATTGCTCGTCCCTCAGTATCAACTACTCTCATGTTGAGACCCCACCTACAGTTTTGGGTTGCCCAGAACTGAACTCCAGCTTCCTGATTCCCAAATGAGTCTCCACAACATGTAAGGCCATTAGACCTTGGCCCTTTTACAAATAACTCAAGATGGAAATGCATTATCTTTCCGACCAACGTGCCTCATGTCAGAAAACTTAACATCTTACAAAGCAAAATAACTAACTACCTGAAATAGTTATAGACACATAGAATGATCTAATCATGTCTCAAATAAATGAATGAGTCTTTCCACCAACCAGTCCATAAGTGCAGTCCTGTAAATTATTACCAGGTTACCCCCTGCTTTCTCTGGCTCCTCCTTCAGTTGATGTGGTGGCTCTTTGTTTTTCTGGGTGCTATCTAATGAGATTAATCAAGGAACGAGTGTGTCAAAAGTTATCAGTGTCTCATATCAACGGAATCCTTCTCACAATTCAGAATCGTATCCATGGATTAACCTTCACAGAGTCTTGGTGAAGAAACATCTTGAGGCCACAGAGAGAGCTTAGCAGGTCAAGACACTTGCTGCCAACCTGATGAACTGAGTTCAATCCTAGGGCTTCCATGATGAATGGAAAGTACCAACTCCTGAAAGGTTATCCTCACACCCCTACACATGCCCCATGTACACTTGTGTGCCCACACATAACACATGCACACACACACATGCATGCATATGCATACACACATGCACTGGCAGACACACACACACTTAATTAAATGTAATTTTTATTTTTTTTATTTTTAACCCTTTATTGTGATGTTACTATTTTATTAGTACAATTTATACAGAAAATTTTTTTTTAATTTTAAGATTCATCTGCAATATACAGAAAACCAGAACTATATTTTAAATGAACAATGGCCACATGATAGAAATTGAGTTATTGACTTAAAGATGCTGAATGGCCTTACAACTCTTTTAACTTTATGGCAGCGTTGCCAGCATGTGGTGGTGGTGGTGGTGGTGGTGTTTTTAATGGTGTTATTTTATTGAAACGCTTTATTTTTGCTTTACTGTAGGCACTGGTTTGGTGACTCCATTATTGTGCTTGGGCAGAGGACCGCTCTAAGTCCCCGCTGTCATCTTTGGAGCATCATCTTAAGAAGGTAAGTGCAGCTGCTCTTGGAATTCATTTTTCCTAATATTCATCTTGGCATCATGAAGGTTGCCACTAGCCGTTCCAAGGAATGTAAAAGTGGTCGCATGGTTTCAATTTCATTTTAGCTGTTATAATCCTGTGTAGAACACAATGTGAATGCATCCTAGTTTCTACCCACGTGAATGGGCATACCAGACATGAAAGGCCAGAAATCCAAAAAAAAAAAGAAATCCAGCCAATGGAATAGTGTGGTGAGTGCAAAGGGCACTATGGTTAGTTGTTACTTGTGAATCCTGACTCTCGGTTTGTCCTTGGCTGGGAGACATTGTGACAAGAACACAACCTCTCAATTCCTTCGCCAGCAAAATCAAAGGTTGAAGGGAGCTATTTTCCATGTATTTGCTTGAGCTTTAATGTAATTCACCCGTGTGAGAATTGAAAAAGAAAACCATGATTTCCAAAGTGTGATGGTCAGCCCCAACCTACACTCTCCATCACTGGAGGGCTTGCTATAAATGCCATTCCCCAACCCTTGTCCCACATTCCCCCAGTTGAGATCTATGAGGTTAAAGAAGTCTGCCATCTGGCACACTGCCGGGTGGTTCAGCAATGTCATGATGTGCAAAGGAGCCACTAGCATGCTGTTGTGTTTGCACCACATGAGCTCGGTGTGCACCTTGCAGCTGCAATGAGCCTGGGTCAACTTTGCATTTCCAAAATAGAATTAGCAAGTTCAGGATCTGATGGAGGTTTTGCCCTGTGATCCTGGGCCCCGTACCATCCCCTTTGAGTGTCATCTTCCAGGCGACGCTTCCTCTGCTAGGCCTGAGTATTAAGAGTGCCTCTCCAACTTTCTTCCCCTTGCCTGATTCTTATGTAGTGAATGAGATTAAACTTCTTTTAGAATTGACTGTTGTGGCATGGTACCTCTTCCCATCTGCTATTCCAAATGTGATCATGTTGGCGTGGGCTGCTTTCTGACATCTTCCATCCTATGATGTGCTCTGAGGTCAGTCTTTGGCCACACCACGTTGAACCTTGCCCCCAAAGGGACCATCACTGTAATATGCCTAAGAGGATGTGTGTTCAGGTAAAGAAGGTGTGTTTGTAGATGCAAGATAGGTTCCTAGAGAAAAGAGGTGGTGTTGATAGTTCTCAAAATCGGACTGCAACAGGCCACAGTTAGAACTCTAAGAGAAAATCGGAAAACCACTAAGGCCATACCACAGTCCGTTTCTGCTGCCAACGCAGGATTATGTGGCACTGCAAGCTTTCCACGTTGCGTGCCTCAAGGAATCACAAGGACCCCTAAAGAGACTCACATCTTAGAGGAAAACTAAATCCTAGCTTTGAAATACAAACACTGTCTCCCAGTGCTGCCTACAGAGACTCCCCACCAAGATCCGTCTAATTGCTCAGTGGGGTGACAGTTGCTCTTCTCCAGGGCTTTAGCAGATATGATTTTCTGGCATCAAATAAAGGGAAATGGAGCCTTAAGAATATAGTGTCACTGTTGTCTGCTGTGGAATGGATATAAAACTCTTCTTCCAAATTACAGGCAAGGCGTTGTGGGTGATCTGTCAGGTAAAATACTAACAAGTGCCCATTCATGAGAGAGCTACTCACCCGTAAAGAACATTCCAGACAACACCCACTGCTGGCTGGGATGGATGTGGCTTTATTTGATTTGGGGTTGATTTATTTGTTTGCCTGGCTTCTAGAACAGCATAACTTGGATTTAATGTCTCGAATACTGTATCCAATACTTCTGGGTTCACTGACTTGTTATTATTTAGCATTTATGAAGTATATGTCAATGCACTTAACACTTTACAATGACTCATAAAAAGGCCTGATCCTGGCCATTGAGCAGAAGGCTGCTATCAGTTGAAATGCTGCCAATGTGGAAATGATCCCAGGACTGCTCTGTGTACCTCTTTCCCCATCACCAAACAACAATGTGTCCCAGTTGCTGAGTGCATCTGAACCCAAACAGATGTGTGATAGCTGCTGCTGTCATGTTGATAACAGGATTTCAATGAAATAGTTTCAATGGAGAACTCCTGACACTTAGAAAAGACTGAGCAAGAATGGGTGTATGGATAGATAAATTGATATACACATGCATGCAATATGGATGGATGCTTGCATGTGTGCATGCATGTATGCATGCATGCATACACAGATTCATAGATGGAAAGGTACATGGACACATGGATGGATGGATGGATGGATGGATAGATGGTTGGATGGATGGTTGGATGGATGGATGGATGGATGGATGGATGGATGGATGGATGGTGGATGGGTGGATGGTGGGTGAATGGATGGGTGGGTGGGTGAGTGAGTGAGTGAATGGATGGGTGGGTGGGTGGGTGGCTGGGTGGGTGAGTGAGTGAATGGATGGATGGATGGGTGGGTGGGTGAGTGAGTGAGTGAGTGAGTGAATGGATGGGTGGGTGGGTGAGTGAGTGAGTGAATGGATGGGTGGGTGGGTGGGTGGCTGGGTGGGTGAGTGAGTGAATGGATGGATGGATGGGTGGGTGGGTGAGTGAGTGAGTGAGTGAGTGAATGGATGGGTGGGTGGGTGGGTGAGTGAGTGAATGGATGGGTGGGTGGGTAGGTGAGTGAGTGAGTGAATGGATGGGTGGGTGGGTGAGTGAGTGAGTGAGTGAATGGATGGGTGGGTGGGTGGGTGAGTGAGTGAATGGATGGGTGGGTGGGTGGATGGATGGATGATGAATGGATGGATGGTGGATGGGTGGATGGTGGGTGAATGGATAGGTGGGTGGGTGGGTGAGTGAGTGAATGGATGGGTGGGTGGGTGGGTGAGTGAGTGAATGGATGGATGGATGGGTGGGTGGGTGGGTGAGTGAGTGAGTGAATGGGTGGGTGGGTGGGTGGATGGATGGATGATGAATGGATGGATGGACGATTTGCTTTTTCCTAAGTAGACATCTCCCATTGCCCACCTGTTTCAATACCTAAAGCTTTATTTAAACATTCTTCACACCTTTAGTTTATAGAGGTTGCTGGCTTGGAAAAAAACTGTTACTTTAGTGACTTTTATGTGATCAATAACTAAGAGGTGGCCAGAGACATGAGAACCTAATTGCACAGAATCATATTAACTGGGCAACAGTCAATGCCAGTGCCTTGGCTTTAATGACATAATAGAATTGTTTAAGATGTTACCATTGGAAGAAACTGGGTGAAGGACCCAGGGGACTTTATTACCTTTGCTTACTGTAAATCTGTAATTATTTCCAAAAAAAAAAAAAAGAATCATATTAGCTTCACATATCTGAGGCTCTTCCTAAGTATGTACACATTCCAGCCACCAGCCTCTCTACTAATAATAGCTATACCAATTGTGTCAATTCAAGACTCCACCAAAGCAGAAGCTGGAACAGAATTAGATCTACAAGGCCCTCTCTGAGGAATGCCTATAAAGTAGAAAGGAGCACAAATAGACCTTCCCTCCTTGGAACCTTCAAAGGGCCAGGCAGTCCTGCACCTGTGAAACGAGGCCAGGAAAGGAGAAGTAGGTACGATGACGTCAGGCCTTGAGCCCTTCAGAGAAACATCTCAACCGAGCCACTGAGAAGTTCCTGTACAAATATTACCTGGAAAAGAAGTACCCGTGTATGGAGTAGACATGGCAGCTTGGTCACTGACTGACCACTATGGCCTAGAACAAATAGTATATGCATTCAGAAGTGTACAAACACAACTGGAGACTGGCAATTGGCGATTGGCTGTTTCCAGAGAAGGTTGTGTTATTTATTGTCTTAGGGTGTTACTGCTGTGAACAGACACCATGACTAAGGCAAGTCTTATAAAGGACATTTAATTGGGGCTGCTTACAGTTTCAGAGGTTCAGTCCATTATCATCAAGGTGGGAGCATGGCAGCATCTAGACAGGTATGGTGCAGGAGGAGCTGAGAGTTCTGCATCTTCATCTGAAGGCTGCTAGTGGAAGACTCACTTCCAGGCAGCTAGGCCTAGGGTATTAAAGCCCACACCCACAGTGACACACCTACTCCAACAAGGCCACACCTCCTAATAGTGCCACTCCTTGGGCCAAGCACATACAGACCATCACAGTTATGTTTTGCATTTTGTGGCAGGGTTTCACTCTGGAGCCTCACAACGCTCCAGACCAGCCTACAACTTGTAATCCTCCTGCATCTGCCTCTTCCATGCCAGAAAACAGACAAGTATTACAAAATCTGGCCAGAATGTGATGTCTTTAAAAGAAGTTCTGAGCAGGATGCCTCAGAGACTACTATGGTGGGCATCATTTTCGCAGTCCTTTAGGTGACCTTGACTTTGACCTGATGTGACTTACTTGCTTTCATAACCTACCTCACACACCTCCTAGTTACCCTCCCCTTCTCTAAAAGCAGTCCTTCTTCTGTCCCCACATTTTAACTTCTACCCTCTGTTTCACACACACACACACACACACACACACACACACACACACGTGTGTGTGTATGTGTATGCATATATGAAATAAATCCATATATGTATAGATGTGTGTGTATATGTAAATATATACACATACATACATGCCCTACCCCACCAGTGCAGCATAAAGACTTAGAGCCAAGTCAACCAATATACTGTTTCTGTGTGTCATTTGTCTCATTTGGCCCTCCCTCCTGCTCGGTACATTTTGCTTTCTGTCCTTTGATCCCATGCCTGATGTTTATTGCCACCCTCTTCCTTCCTAGAGCTTCTCCACTCCCCACACTCCCAATGTTTGCTGAAGATGGCCGCCTTCCCTCATAAGTCATTATCCATTCCTATCCTCCCTCTCCATGTCTGCAGGCTTCCTCACCATCCCCTTCTTTAAGGGCTGGAGCAAGTCGTACCAAGACCATCCCTCCTTGGACACTCAGTGGTCCTCTGCCCAGCTGAGTCAGGCAGATATTCTCTCATTCATTTCTTCCTCTTGTTCTATGAACATTGGCCCCTTCATCCCTAATAAGTTTTCCCTGGTTCCTTCTACCATTTGAGCTGGTCTTAATCTCTCTCCTGTCACCTTCAAACCATCCACATCTCTGTGCTTACTCACCAAAGGCTCTTTCCCACTCTTCCTCCTCTACTGAAGCCTCTTCCTGTGGGTGCCTGCGGCCGAATGCAGGGCCTCTCCTCTGAGCTCATCTTCTCGTCTGTGTGTTCCCTTCCTCATTCTCCAAATGGCCCCCTCCATATCATCCAGGACACACAGCTCTCAGCTCCCCTCCTGTCTATGGCCTTGTCTCTTCTGTTTCCTCTCCTCATTGTCTGTCTGTCTTTACCATTCTTGATTTGCCTCTACCTGCTCTCCCTTCGAATTGTCATGTGTCTGTAATCTTAACCCACCAGGCTCTGCAGGGATTGTAAGTCCCAACTCTCACTTCCCACTTTGGTCCCAGACAAGGTTCTCATGCCTTTTGTCAGAGTTTCACTATCTGTGTCCATATTTCCCCACCCCACCCCCAAATTCTCTTCTCTTTGAAACTTCTCTGTACCCCTTCCTGAAAGGCTACCTCATTCTGTCAGTTATGTAGGTTGGACTCTAACAGTCATGTTGAAACAGAGCCTAGCTATGCAGCCCATTCTGATCTGGAGTTCACCATATAGTTTAGGCTGGGCCTCTGACTCATAGCAGTCCTCCTGCCTCTGCCTCTCAAGTACTAGAATTACAGGCATAAGCCAACAGTCCCAGCTTCTACTTGACTTTTGTATCCATTTTTCTGAATGTGCTTCCCCATTCTTTCTGTCCCTGGAGTCACTCCCCCAGTTCTAACCATCTGCGCTGTGGTCTCTTGGGCTGTCTCTCAGCTGGTCTTTCTACCCTACATCTCTCCTCCTCCCAGTCTATCACATTCACTGGTGGTAATTTTCTTTTGCCTCTTCTATGCTTTATGCTTTTGTCTTTCTATGCTGAAAACTTTGAATTGGTCTTCACTGTATCACAGTTCTTCCTGCCCAGCAGCTAAAAACCACCATCCCTGGTCCACTAAACAGGTCTTCTCCTAAATACTTTCTTTTCTTGGTTAGTACTGAGTGGCTCATTCACCCAGCTCCCTCCCCAACATCACTGGTCCACAAAGGAATAAAGATGGAGTTGAAGGTGCTTCAGTTTTATTCCTATCCCATCCCTGTTTCTACTGGGGTGGACTATCTATCTTCCCAGGGATATAGCAATAGAGTATATTATCTTAGCAGGTTCTTCTCTGAAACACAAGTCACAGTGTAGTGGGGAAGAGCAAGGCTCTAGATTTACCTGCTGATTTCAAAGGCACCTGTCACTTCCTTCTCTGAGCCTCAGTTTTCTCAGCCACAAAAAAGTTTTATTTTGGATTTATTAATTTGTATTTATATAAGATAGTTCATGTAATAGTTGTATACCTGCCAGCAAGCTGACAGAATAAGGTAACATGCATTAGAGGCTGAGGGCCACACCTGGAGTCTGCTTTCATGAGCTTTCTCTTAGTCCAACAAAAAAGCACTCCAGACAATCAGCCTTAAAGGAAGAAAGGTCTACTTCTGGCTCATTGTTTTGGGGCATTCGGTGAATAGTTACATGGTCCTCTGACTTTGGGACAAGTTGCGGGGCAGACATCATTGTGGGAGAGCATGGTAGGGCCACACTGGTCATTCATGACAGTTTGGAAACAGCCAGGGCCAGGGCCCCAATATACTCTTCAAGGATATGCGTTCCTACCTACTTCTTCCCACAAGGCCACACCCTGCATCATTCACTGTCTCCTCACAGTGCCACCAGCTGTAGTCCAGGCCTTCAATAAGGAGGCAATGTCTGAGTGCTGTGTTAGGTGTCATCATTGTTTTGTCAGACTTGACATGTGACATTTTTATGTATCACAGTAATTCACTGGTTGGCAGGGGAGACAAAATTGGAAATTCCACACAACCAATGAACTAATATCCTAAGTATGTCCTTTAAGACTTGAGGTAGTTAGAGCAATTACAATGAACATTTTTTGTAGTATAGAAATTCTACAATAAAGAATATATACCCCCCCCCAAAAAAAGAGTATATACCCACACCAAAAGAGCTGGAGAGTTAGAATGGATAACTATGTGTGATAATGTTTTAAATTATTTAATGATGAGATTATAATATAATTATGTGATTTCTCCCTTACTTTTCCTCCCTCCAAATCCTATCTACTCCTCCTTGTTCTCTTTCAAACTCATGAACATTTTTTCATTCAATATTATTACATGAATATTTGTGAGGGACTTGGGAGTGTGCACATGGGTATACATGCATACATACACACACATATACACACATATATACATACATATATACATGCATATATATATTTCTAATATTTAAATATAACTTGATTAGTCTCTATGATGTTACTTGTATGTATGTTTTCAGGGCTGGCCATTTGGTATTGGATAATGGCTTGGTGTGTGCTCCTCCCTGGAGAGGACGATTTCCCCCACTCTCAGCGTTCCTTAGTTGCCTGTAGTCTTTGTGTAGGGTTGAGGCTTCCCAGACTTGCCCTCCCCCAGTCCACATTAACATGTCTATTTGTTGTCCTCGTTCAGTATCCATTTTGTCAGTCACATTGGTGAGACTCTATGGGTGAAGCTTCTGACATTCTTAGGAGACACAGGCTTTTCACTTCCTCTTCTGCCATGATCCCTGAGCCTTGGGTACAGGAGCTGTACTGCATCTGCTCCGATTGGGCTCTACCACTCTGCATTTTGGTTGGCTATTAAATGTAATACTTATTATACTTAATAAATGTTCTTTCATGTAATACATAATGCTTATATCAACATGATGTTCACTGAGCACCTACTGTGCACAAGCGCCTTGCTTGGTATTCTGTATCTGATATCTAGCTATGCCAGTGAGGCTGTATATTTGTAATTGATATATCATTGCTAGTGAAGGAATGATTGCTACATGAGATGGTAACTGCCTGACTATGAGTCTTAGGACAGACGACATAGGGACATCTGTCCCATCTTCTCCATAAGGGAAGACACACTTACCTACATTAAAGGAAAATAAAAATGAAAACTTGGTTTCAAAGTTCATCAAAAAGTCCCAGGTCGAGACAGGGAGATGGCTTAGTCAGTAAAGCACTTGCCACATAAACCTGAACGCTTCAGGTGGATTCCTCAGGACCCAGATAATAAACTAGGCCTAGCAACATGCACCTGTAATCCCATCTGTGGGGTAGAGATGAGGAGAGAGGGATCCAATTAGGCATTCTGGCCAGCCAGTCTAGACCAGTCGCTGAATTCCAAGTCCAGTAAGAGACTGTCTCAACGAGTAAGGAGGAAGGGCAAAGAGAGAGTGCAATGGTTGAGAACACTTGCTGGTCTTCCAGAGGACCTGAGTTCAGTTCCCACACTTCTGTCCAGTAGCTCACAACTGCCTGTCACTCCAGATCCAAGGGATCCAATGCTCTTGTTTGGCCTCTGTAAACACACACACACACACATGCACACGCACGCACACACGCTCACACACACACCACACCACACATACCACACACACACCACCACCACCACCACCACACATACCACACCACACATACCACACACACACACACACACACATGCACACGCACGCACACACACTCACACACACACCACACCACACCACACATACCACACACACACCACCACCACCACCACCACCACACATACCACACCACACATACCACACACATACACACACATGCACGCGCACGCGCTCACACATGCACACACCCCACATGCAACATCTTCTGCTTTAAACAATGTCTACACTGAACTCTGAGCCAGTTCACCCGGGCAGAGTGTAATGTTTCCACCTGCGACTTACAACTGTTGTTACATTGTATAGTTGCTTACAATTGTTGTTACACTGTTTAGTTGCCACCTTGGTGCCAGTGGCAGCAGTCACTGGCCATGGTGCTTCGGTCTGACTGCAAGCACTGACTGGCTACTAGGTGTCTCAGCCGCACACCTGGTCAAATCTCCCACCAATTCTCCTGACTGGGTGATCTTTCTTTCTTACTTACATGTCAAGATTGCTTATTGAAAAGGCTTGAATAGGATTTTTATGAATTAATTTTAAAACCTGAGGAAATCTTAGCATAGTTGGGCAAGATTGCCATGAATAGAAGCAAAAACGAAGTGTGGGGGGTCAGAGCACGTGCACTGTATGGCTTTTTCCCCCCATGAATGTCTTCAAAAACAATTGGGGCTGTTCCTCTGGAAACTCACTAGTGGAAGAGGCAAAGCCGTGTAGGAGAGATCCAACACGCCTTCTGCAGTCCCTGGAAACGTGAGTGCAAGCTCAAGGCCACCTTTAAATGGCAATAATGCAACTGAAATAGCTCATTCAAGGGAAGGAGACATATTATTAAGGGCAACGCGGCCAGTGACACTTGTTAGCTTGTCTCTGAACAAACACTACCGAGCAGCAAGGCTTAAAGTGAATGAAACCGTCTCCATTCTCCAGCTAATGAAAATGCTTTGGGCTCTGGGCCAGAGAGTAGATTTGGATCAGAGATGGAACTCTTTTTTTCCAGGGCCTTAAATTTAAATGACTAGAATTATTTTTAAAATACCACCCTACCCAGTCTTTTGGAATAAAAACATGGTTTTCAATTTTAAAAGGAAAAAAAAAAATAAAAACTTCATTCAGATAAAGATGGAACTCACCAGCTTTGACCAACCTCATGCATGTGTTCAGTAAAATAGACAGTAAATTGTAGCATAGATGGGTTATGTGGTGGAGAAACTTTTTATAGAACCTTCCTTGTCTCACAGCACACACATGCATACATTCTACATGCATGCTTATATGCATGCAGAGTACACACATGTGGTCATACACTATACACAATATACAATATTCATGTAAGCATACACCAAAATGCATGTATATATAAGCTTGGTATATACCCATACATATGCACAGAGAAACACATAGACATATGCATACATGCACACACATACTGATGTTTTGTGTCTATGAAGCCTGAAAAAATATGCACAACAGACATGGAGTAGAAAGGAATCCATCTTCCCTCTATAGTAAACATATATATGTGTATATACTATATATTATATGTGTATATAATATGTAAACTATATATAACACATATTGTAAATTATACACATATAATAAGCTTATACAATAATATATATTATACATATTTATGGACTTCTAAAACACCTGGTTTCTCATCCAGTCTAAAACAGCTAAGCATTTTAGAATTGCTAGTTTCTGTGGAATTTAATTGTCTAGGAACTGAAGTCAATTGCAAGATTTAAGAGAAGGCAAACCTCACTTTATTGCTTATTTCAAGAATGTCAAATCTAAATAAGTAGATTTTCATCAAGACAGGAGTATTTAGAAAAAAGACACGTAGTAATGGTGTCCCTGCTTTTCTAATAAATGATGTGGCATTAACATTCATTGTGACATCCTTTCAGCTAGGATAAAGCCTGCTTCCAAATGGGTTATGGTGAAGCTGTGCCCACAACCAGGTCCACCCAGCACCTTAGCCCCCAGTGGGTACTACCCTGGATCCTGGATTCAGAGTTTATCACTTGTAGACTCCTTGTCTTGATCCTGGCTTCACTCGTAGACTCCTTATCTTGATCCTGGGTTCACAGGTCATGTCTGGGAACACAGCCATCCAAGGTCTGTAGCTGAGAAGCCCTCTGTTATTCAAATCTTGTTCCTCCGAACACCAGGTCTTGAGAAGGAAGGACCACAGCAGTCTCCACAGCTGAGTACCAACAGGACTTGAAGGAATCCCTAGCACGTCTTTCTACAGCCATTCAGCCATGCCCAGGGTGCTGGGAATCCTTGAGTGTGCTACTAGTGAATGTCCGTGCTCTCTTGGTATGACATGTAACACTTCCCAGAATTCTGTGGGTACCTCCAGCACTTTGGCTCTCCCTTGTGAGTTCAGACAGCCTCGTGGGCCCTTTAAAGAAGTAAGTGGTAGTTTCCAGAAACAGCCAGGCAGATCCTCTTCTGCCAATTGCACTGAAGCAACACTGTATCTACCCATTCCCCATAGGGGACAGAAGGGCCAAGGGAGCCTCTGGGAGATCCAAGATCAAAGAGCCCACATCTTGTTTCACAGTCTTTCTCTCCATGAAGAGCAGCTTCCTACCACACAGTGAATCTCCCAGAGCCTATAGCCATTGGCACCATTCAGACTTTTTACTTACATGGAGTCCTGGAGTCTGGGAAGATGGCTTGGTAAAGTAAATGTTTGCTGTACAAACATGAGGACCTGAGTTCAAATTTCCAACATCCTTGAAAAAACTGGACATACCAAACATCTATAGTCCCAGCATTGAAAAGTATAGACACACAGATCCTGGGAGCTTCCTAGTCAGCCAGTCTGCTCAAATCAACAAGCTTTAGATTCAGTGAGAGACCCTGTGTTAAAAGAATAAGATGAAGAGATATTAAGAATATTTTATATCAACCTCTGGCCTCTACATCATCATGCATGTGCATGCGTGTTCAAATATCCCTGCATACATGCACAAATACACATACATAAATACATGGATGCATACATATGTATATGCAAACATGCACATACATGTAAACTTGCCTGCACACACACACACACATATCATGCATACACACATATGCACATGAACACCTATACAGGTGTGCACATACATACATGCACACGCATGCGCATCTTGCATGTGCACACAAACATTCATACATACACAGCTTCAGTCCAACTGAGAATGAACACTTGGACCCTCCACAGCCTCTGTATTTCCATGATATGACTTCATTGACTGTTTTTCTGACTTCTTAGAGCATTTTATTGCTATTACTGTTATAGATTCCCTAGAAATGAAGTCATTGCTGAATAGCTGGGGTCTGAGGGGAGTGAGGTTATTTTGTAAATCCAAATTAAACCACTAAGCAGACTGGACAGATGAAAGCCCAATGCGTTGGATGCTTTGCTGTGGTACTTTTCTATATATTCAGTATAATCACTGAAGCAAAACCTTAATGGAAGCGCATCATAATTTAGCATCTGCCATCAGACGGGAATATCAATTCCGTCTACCAAAGAGAGGATTACAGGCAGGTTCAATATAAAATGCTAATGCAGTAGCTTAGTGAGCTGCATATGTCAGCTGCACTTCACCTGAGTCTATCAAACTGGGGGCTTAGAGACAGCAGATGTTCTGGTGAGGTCGCTTCTTCCACCAGCTCCTGTGTGCCACCAGTTGAACACATACGTGTAAAATGAGGACATCAATGGGCAGGGGATGCAGAGAAAGGGACACAGCAATGGAGGCATGGGAAGATCTGCCTGTTTTCCCTGAAAGACTCAGCTATTGGCTCAATGTGAGCTATTTCTAACAAGGTTTACCCCGTATGTAATGAAGTAGGTAAAGGTTCACCCATCCATCCCTCTGGTCTTGCCTAACCACTTCCAAATCCCGGATGCTTTGTTGCATAACTCAACTCAGCCAAACCGAGGGAGCTCTGCCCAGTCTGAACCAGAGGATCGGCTCCAGCCTGGGTGGCTCTGCAGCCACCTGGAGCACCCTGCTTCCCTTTCTAGGCCCTCAAAGTGGTAGCTTCCCCTCCCACTTGGTGCGGACCTCAGACACTGACGCCTGCTGAGATTTAATCTGGGCTACACCTTTCATCTGGGATTAAAGGTGTGGTGGAACACACCTTTAATCTGGGCTACACCTTCTGCTGGAGACAATATAAGGACATTGGAAAAAGGGAGTCTAGCTCTTGCTCCTTCGCCTGCTTGCCGTGTGAGACTGAGTAACTGCTAGATCCTTGGACTTCCATTCACAGCTGTGACTGAACCATTGTTGGGAATTGGGCTGCCGACTGTAAATCATCAATAAATTCTTTTATCCATAAGTTCTGTGACTCTAGAGAACCCTGACTAATACAGAAGTCCCAGATGAAAGGTGTAGCCCAGATTAGAACTCACAGCACTGTCGTAGCTTTGATACTACTATTGCCCTTCCGGGTAGAACATTTTTTAGCCTGAGTGCTATGTCATCTGTCATCCCATGGCACCACCCACTTCCTCCATCATCTCCTACAGAACTAGCCCATCTCACACCACAAACCGCAGCTCCAAACTAACAGCAATGCCTCTGCCACTGTGGAACTGCCCTCTTTAAGCCCTCACGCCATAAGACAAGCTCCTTAGACATTAAACAGCCTCGTCCAGCTGGTCTATAACCACATGATCAATTCCAAGCGCCGGGGCTTATATAGCCAGTGGCATCTCCCTTTTGCATAAGCATTTCTTGCAGATTGCTACCGAACAGGACAGATAGAGAGCAGTCCCTTTGAAAAGAGCACCCCTAGATCTGGAAATGGCAGGGTATCCTGTAATCCTGGTACCCTGGAGGCCAAAGCAGGAGGATGTAGAGTTTGAAGCCAGACTGATTACCTAGCAGACCCTATGTAAGAAAACCAAAAGGAAAAGGTAGAGGGGTTGAAAAGGAAGAGGAAAGGGCACACAGGCCACAGGGGAACATTGGATCTCATCTATTGAACTCTAGAATAGGAAAGGATGAGGGAAGAGAAAGAAGAAGCAAGTGGAGGGGTGACAGTATTAGTGAATTTCTGAGCAGTTGCCTGCTACATAAAATGTAAGGAAAAACGCCATTCAACAGCCTAGGAGTCACCTCAGAAGAGTACCTTGCAAGGCAAGCATTTTCACTTTTACTTACTTATCAGGGTGCAGAGACTTTACTAGGGTCATTGTTGAGTCCTTGGTGCTAGGGAATAGCAGCAGCAGGAGGCCTCTTCCTGCTGCCAGTGGAGTCTGGTCATCTCCCAGTCTTTATATCTCATTAAAGAACACCAGGACCTCGAAAGGAGGCGAAAAGATGCACTACTCATCCCCAAGAGCAGACAACGTTTAGTTTAATGCATAGCAAGGCTTCTAAGAAAGGCTATTTGCCGGGCGGTGGTGGCACACACCTTTAATCCCAGCACTCGGGAGGCAGAGGCAGGTGGATTTCTGAGTTCGAGGCCAGCCTGGTCTATAAAGTGAGTTCCAGGACAGCCAGGGCTATACAGAGAAACCCTGTCTCGAAAAACCAAGAAAGAAAGAAAGAAAGAAAGAAAGAGAGAGAGAGAGAGAGAGAGAGAGAGAGAGAGAGAGAGAGAGAGAGAGAGAGGAAGGAAGGAAGGAAGGAAGGAAGGAAGGAAGGAAGGAAGGAAGAAAGAAAGAAAGAAAGAAAGAAAGAAAGAAAGAAAGAAAGAAAGAAAGAAAGAAAGAGAGAGAGAGAAAGAAAGAAAGACAACTTGAAACTAGCAAGGTGGCTCAGTAGGTGAGAGCCTTACAAGCAAGGGGAAATGAGTTTGAATGGCCAGTATCTAGGTAAAAAGCCACATATGACTGCATGAACCTGTAACCCCAATTCCAGAGCAACACAGAGATGGGAGGACCTATAGGGCTTACTAGCTGCCAGCCTCACCAGAAAACATTAAGCTCTTCATTCAGTGAGAGACCTTATCTCAAGGCAGTAGAGGAGAGCAGTGGAGAGCACCCAGTGGCCTCCTCTGGGCCCTGCCCATGCCCACTGGCTCACACACCTGCACAACCACAAGTCTATAATGTACACACTGCACACCAAAAGAGAGCAGAAGACTTACGAAACTTGGAGAATACACTTCAGAGTCAGGACTGTCCTATGAGCCAGGACATCATAGCCCATTTGAAAAAAAACAAAAAAAAGAAGGAAGGAAGGAAGGAAGGAAGGAAGGGAGAGAGAGAGAGAAAGGAAAGAAAGGAAAGAAAGGAAAGAAAGGAAAGAAAGGAAAGGAAGAAAGGAAGAAAGGAAGAAAGGAAGAAAGAAAGAAAGAAAGGAAGGAAGGAAGGAAGGAAGGAAGGAAGGAAGGAAGGAAGGAAGGAAGGAAGGAGAAATAAAGAAAGAAGGAAAGAAAGAAAGAAAGAAAGAAAGAAAGAAAGAAAGAAAGAAAGAAAGAAAGAAAGAAAGGAAGAAAGGAAGGAAAAAAGAAAGAGAAAGATATATTGTCAGTGAATTTATATACCCACTCAAATTCTGTTGTGACTCCAAAATTAAAACTTGTGGCACTTACATAGTTACTCACAGACATGGAGAAGATAGGTGACAAGTTCCCAGCTGGAGTCACGTAAGGTGACTCTATCTGATTGGCTCATTTCGCATTCTGTAAAGAAGGCTCTTTCCATGGGGCTCCTTTTTTTTTTTTTTTTGGTTTTTCGAGACAGGGTTTCTCTGTGTAGCCCTGGCTGTCCTGGCACTCACTTTGTAGACCAGGCTGGCCTCGAACTCAGAAATCCGCCTGCCTCTGCCTCCCGAGTGCTGGGATTAAAGGCATGCGCCACCACGCCCGGCTGGGGCTCCATTTTTTACATTGTGTATTTTGGGTTGATGACATCACTGCTAAGGTGACATCACTGTTGAGGTGACATCACTTCTAAGGTGATCACTTCTAAGGTGATGTCACTGCTAAGGTGATGTCACTGTTGAGGTGACATCACTTTAGTTAAGTTGCCCCCTAGCATAGCACCCAAGTACTGGGGAATACTCCCAAGCTCACACATATTGGATGAAAGTGCCGTGACTAGAGGCTTGCGGGATCCAAAGCCCTTCTTGCCTAAGAATAACAAAGAATTTGTTACCCACTAATTCGGTGTCAGCAGTGACCTCGTGGAACAACACAGCAAATCCTAAGAATCAATGCTTGAGAGAGTCCTGACAGTATGAGGTAGATGTGGTACCAGGGATACCGTGCAATTTTCTTTTTGTAATTATTGAATATTTTTGAAATGTCATACATGCTATAACGCATTTTGATCATATCTGCTCCTTTCTGCCATCACAATGCCACATATCCCGCCCCCCTCCCCACTCTCTTCCCAAACTCAGATCCTTTTTTAATAGTGTCTCTCCTCCTGGATGCAGTTAAAATTGCCCCTGGGCATATGGGAGTAGGGCTGGCCACTGGGGCATGGGCAACCTATCCTGGAGGGCCTCACCAGAGGGCACTAACTCTCCCTTGCTTAGCAACCATAGACTGCCCATAGCTCCTCACATATAGGTGGGGCCTTGTGAACCCTCTGCCCATCCCCCATGCTATATTCTGCTTCATGGAAGATGAGACCTTCCAAAACCATCTCTAAGTCATGATGCTGGCATGGGCAGACCTCCTCACTCTTCAGATCTACCCAGTGCTGAGACCCACTCATACCCCCCACCCCTACATCCCCACCGATAACTCTCATCTGCTCTCAGAGACCTACAAAGAAGCAGTCTGTGAACTCAGGCACTTGTACCCTTGTCAACATGACCACACTTAAGGTGACAAAAGAAAAGTAGAAAAATAAATAACAGGGCAAACCAGCTCCCTGAGGCAGAGCTCCAGGGGAGCAGGGCAGTTTTCTGATGGTTGACCTCCAACTGTTAATTCCCATTTCCTCCCAGGAACTCTGCAGAGGAAGTTTGCCTAGAGCTGGGGCGTCTAATTAACTCTAAAGTTCCTACCACATCAACTAACACCTACAGACCACCCTCAAGCTTGCCTCTCCAGTGACAGAAGTCAAAAAAAAAAAAATCTTATGTAGGTGGGAACTCTGCCATAGGAAATCCCTCTTTGTCTATAGGAAATACTGGCTGTGACTCCCTTGGCCTGATCACTTTGAAGACCTTGTAACCCTACAGCTGAAGAAATGGGCACTATGGCACTCAAAATAGAAAATAGTAGTGTTGGTTTCTGAAGCATCTAGTTTGTGCCAAGGTGCCAGGAACACAGGGGTAAAGATGAGGTTTCTGCCTCTGTATTTCTCACAGTCAAAGGGGGAAAGCTGGGCATTGTAAACATGGGGGAAAAGCTACAGGGCAGGGTAGGACAGATGGGGCTTGTGGACATACATAATCCAGGGGGAGTTTTGGAGGGGGGGACAGATGCTTCATGCAGGGACGGAGTCTTGAAAGTGGAAGGATCCAGCAAATGAAGTGAGTAGGGGGTGACTGTCCCCTCTTGAAGTGGTAGAGGTTAACATCCTAGTATAAAAAAGAAGAGAGATGAAAGAGTTAAGGAGAATGGAGCGAGAAAATAGGAGACTTACAAGAGAAGTAGGAAGCGACTCCTGACTCATGAGTAACCTTGAAAGGCAAATAGGAAGGAGCAGTCCTCTGAAGGATGTCGCAGAGGCCATCAAAACCAACACATCCGCACTCCCCGTGGTGGCTCAATTAAAGTGGTACCGAGGATGCATCATGGGCCGGCCACATCTGAGGATGAAGAGAACAGTCTAGCTCTTGGGAAAGACACTGAGGAAATCAACCAAGAAAAGGAGCATCGAGCCCACACAGCCAAAGGCCACGCAGAGAGGAAAGCGGGAAGCCAGATACCTGGGGCTGCCTGACATTGCACAGAGCAAGCTGTGTGTGACTGAGAATAGGAGGTCGCAGGCCTGTTCTGGGGCACCTGTATCTAAGAAAGGGGAAAAAAAAGAGGGTCCCAGAAGTGAAGTGAAAAATGGAATAATGACAAGATATACAGAGGGAAGTGTTGTGAGGCAGGGGTAGGAGAGGTGGTAGAAGGAATCCAGTAACAGTGAGAAGTAAAGCACAGTAAACTGGACCATCAATGACCAGGACGGTTAATGAGGAAGCAGACAGAAATGAAGAAGTCAATGATAGGCAGTCAATGATGGGGGTCTGTGGCAAGGTCTGTAACTCAACCATATCCAAGGCTGAGTCAGGCCCACTCCCGTTACAGAGGCCAACCTGGGTAATTTAGCAAGACTTGGTCTCAATATAAAATGTCAAGGGGCTGGCAGGATGGTTCAGTGGGTAAAGAGGCTTGCCTGCAGGCCTGACCACCTGAGCTCAATCCCCAAACCCACATGTAGAAAGAAAGAACCAACTCCTAGAGGGTATCTTCTGGCATTCTGGCACGTACCATGACATACATCTGTGCACACAGAATAAACAAATGTAAAAAATGTTTAAATAAATAACTGTATATAAAAAGAGGGCTAGGGTCATATTTCAGGGCTCAATGCCTTCCTGGAATGTGTGAGGCTCTGGATTCATTTGCCAGTGCCTGCCTCCCCCTGTAAATGAAGATCAGCTGGTGGGTAAATTTGACTTCTAAAGGAAGAAAGGATTACAAGTGCGAATACTGGAGAAGAGAAAATTAGTGGGTGTCTTGCTGCAGCCACCATGATGTAGTCATGGTTGCTTATGGCTAACAGGACGTAGGGGGCACAATACCAACTGCACTGCCCACACAATGCAAACCTAGGAGTGAGGTAGCTGGGTGAGCTTTTGGTCGGGAGTTCACCGCTAGCCAGTTGTAGATGCTCAGACCTCGAATCCAACATTTTGAAACCCAGGCAGAAGGATCACCATGAATTCTAGGCCAGCCTGTGCTACAAAGCAGAGACTCTGCTAAAAGGGACGTGGGTCAGAAGCGATGGCGCAGAAGGTTCTTTACTTCTGACCTTTACAAGGTCAAGAAACTTCAATAGCCTATGTATGCCTGAGCTTGAATGGAAAGACATCTGGTAGACCACACTTGTCACTGGGAGTTAGCATGATAAAGCTCATTGAGGTTTATTAGCAGAGATATGTTGATTATGGCTGCTCTATGCCACATAGGAGAGCTATTCCCAAGCAAGGCATTCTCTGGCTTCCCTCAAGTGTTTGGTTGTCTGTGGAATTTCCTATTCTCCAGCCACAGAAGAGAAAGCAGACCCCACCTACCCCCTGAGTTTGGCCTTGAGGAGATTCAAAGAGGTTCGTTTGTTTTCATTAGAGCCCGGGGAAGGCCTTTCCCTCCTCATTAATGAATTTCCAGTCTTTCATTAAAAACAAAAACAACGAAACAAGAAAACAGGAGGACATAGTTAAGTGGCTGGCATGCGTGCGTTTGTGCATGGCTGCATGGCTGGGCCGGCTTTAGAGAAAGGGGATGGGCCATTTCCTGATTGTGAGGAGGGGTTGATATCCTTGGTTAGTATGCTAATTTTGTCTCTTTCATTTAACATTCAGATCAGGTCTGAACAGGCCCTCCAGAGCAGCAGAGTCCAGGGATGGGTGGCTGTCTGCCTAGCATCACAGAACTTGCTTTGCATGAATTATATAAATACCGGAGTATCCAGTCCGCACGCACCGACCTCACACTCTCTCCCTCCCTCTCCCAGAGACACACAGACACGGAGCCACACACATGCAAGCACACACTGTGTAGGATGCTGACACGTGCAGCCGCTAACGGCACAGACATGGGTTTCTATGAACACTGATGGTGTTCACAGATATACCCTAACCATCCATAGCTGGATTTAATTCATATTCTTTGGGTCTCTACTATGTCCACAGGTTGTCTACTACTCAGGGAAACAAGATCTATTGGGGAGCCCAAAATTAAGAAACAAGGTAGAAGTTTAAAAGCTCTGCTGGAAGGAGAATCATCTATGCTACCATACCCAGGATGGTTTTTTTTTTTTTTTAAGTCCCATTTCCACTCATGGAAAAGACATCCATACAGATCAATTAACTGAACACCCAGAGAAAGGAATTTTTTTATTCCTTGGGGTCCCCACTTTGTCCGAGTGTATTTGGAACACTGTATAAAAAGAGTTCACGGTTGGTTTGGGACTCACCAAGCCACAGCTGGGAGACACCAGAAGAGGGATTCCCAACCAGCTCCCGTAGGTCGGTCCAAATGGCAACGACAATCACCTGGCACATTTGCCAGAAGCCCAGCCAATGGAAAACTGATTTTCCCCAACCTCCTCTTCCCACTATCACCCTGCAACAGCGAGGCAGCTTCTGGAGACAGGCAAGAGGACTAGCAGCTACTAGCAGGAGGCACGTTGTGGAATTGCTTTAAATAGATGGGATGACTTGGAGCCAGCACAAAGACTCCAATGCAAAGGATATATGTTGGCTTTCAGTGTTTGGGTCTGGTGTGGATTTGGTTTAGGTTTTCTTTTTCCTCAGTGTGTGGCACAGCTGTGTAAGCCGGCATGCCATGACTCTCTCCTGAATCTTGTCCTCTTGTGCCCACAACAATATTCCCAGACTCGGCTTTGGAACTCCAGCGGGTTCCCATGTTCCCATCGGGAGCTTCCCAAGTCATGGGTGTTTTCTCCGAACTGCAGACTTGATTTGCCTTGATGATTATTATTTTTTGGCTCTGGTCCAAGATGTCTTCCTGTCATCCTCTCACCGTCTTTTTCCAGTAATCCCCTTTTTAAATATCACCAACAATTAGTCGATTTATCTCCATCAGCAAGGACCACCGCCCACCCCCCATTTCCACATCCCCATGCAGACATACACTCAGCTGAGCGAGCCCCCATCCCTGTCTTGTTTTGCCTTGAAGTATAAGAAATCACAGCTCCTCATTAGCTGGAGAGCACGTTTGGAACGGCTTTGTGTTTACTCACTTAGTAAGTGATGCTGGCCTTTTTAATTATCCTCCTTCCGCATGCCATTTAGAGCAGCAAGCTGTTCAAATCAAACCGAACGGGTGCGCATCGTCGGCAAGGCGGTTGGAAAGGACTGGGTTGCTTTTTTTTTTTTCCTTCCTCTTCTTTTACCTCACTGCTGCTGCGTCCTTCCTTGTCTGTCAGCATGCCAAGGAATCCCCCCACCAAAAGCTCTTACGTAGGAAGACACCAAAACCGTGAGTCACTTTTCACTCCCAGAGCAGAGGAAGAGCTCGGCATTTTGCACCTAGCAGCAGACCCAAGTTGATGGGGCTTTCCTCCAAGCCATTGAGATCCCTAAGACCAGATGCAGTCCTCACATCTTTCTTTCTTGCAGTTGCGTCCTCTTTCTTTTACACCCTTCTCCATCCTTTCATTCTGGACCATTCTCTTCTTCTTCCTCCTCTCTGTGATGTGACAGCCGCAGACCCCAGCCAGAGCTGGGTCCTTCTCACCTTCTGTTATTTTTCTCCCCCTGCAGCCGTCTTTAGCTGCTACCCTCTGCAAGCTGGATCACCAAAGACACACGACTCGCTCACAATGAATAATCAATACGGATATTGATCTAGGGAAAAATGTTTGTAAATTCCTGAAAGGGAATCAGGAGCAGGGGGCAGGGAGGTTCGTGGGGGACGACGCTGCAGAGCTCAACACCCGCTAGGAAGCAGGACCGCTTTTTGGATCCCCAAGTTTGGCCAGCTCCAAGGTGACTGGTACCGGAATGCGTGCCGATGTGGGTGTGCGCGCCGTGAGGAGGGTGCTGTGTGGAGTCTCATCTCTCTACAGCTGCTTTCCCTGAAGAATCGGAGCCACATGGTCGGAAGCCCCCGTCAACGCCATGTCTTGGCTGCGGGCCAGCCCTGTTTTGTTTTCATTATCACACGCTACTTTGCAATTTGCATAAATACAGGGTTATTTTTTATCGTGTCGTCCAAAAGATAGAGCAAGGGGGGAAAATAGAGTCTTTGTTGTGTGCAAGGGGGGCTTGCTGCCTACTCATCAAGGCTAAGGATTTGCCTCTCAGACAGGGCTCTGGGGCATAGAGTGGGGGCTCCAGAAGAAATACAGGCAAAGGAGAGATAATGACAGAGGGGGAAGAAGCCGAGATGGGGGATAAAAAGTAGGATTTAATGAGAACCTCGGGAAACTCAGCTTGGTAAATCCAAATATTAAAGATCTGTTTTCCTTGCAGAGAATCATGAAGGCTTAGGCAAGGAAGGTGGCGAGAGATAGCTACCCTGGGCTGCCCAGTCTCTCTTTAGATACCTTGCATACTTTCTGCTGGAACGAACCATTGGTTGGAGGGGAGTATGTAGCACGATGAACGTGCATGTCCTTTATCACGGAGAAACCAAGGATAGACCATGAATTCCTTCTCAGCGCTGATGGCTTCCCCCCACCCACCCACCCACCCACCCATCCCACCCCACCCCACCCACCCATCCCACCCCACCCACAAAGTGAGAGGCTTTATACCTGGTCTGTTTCCTTACCTCCTTTGCAGACCCAGCCCTTCTACTCTCTAAACTGCATCTGTCCAGTAAAATGGGTGTCCTCCCTTCCTGCTCTCATTATCAGTACATTTGGTGCAGGAACATGATGGCTAAATGACAAGTGAGGGAGAGCTCTGTCCTGCATGTGCCTCTTGGCCATGGAGACATGGGCTCACACTCCCAAATCACACCCAAAAATGGTGTTTGGCCACTCCCAGGTTCCTGGAAGTAGAACTTCGATTTAGAGAAACCATCTGTGTCAGCAACTAGCTGATGGACACATCCTCACAACGGTCTCTGCTCCTTCCATCTCTCCTCTCCACTACGAATTTGCAGTTTGATAATCATAATTTTATGAAAGAAAGAAAGAAAGAAAGAAAGAAAGAAAGAAAGAAAGAAAGAAAGAAAGAAAGAAAGAAAGAAAGAATCTCTTTGAGCTCAGTCTGCTCTTCCTCCTGTGGCCCTATCTCTTCCCGGGCTGGTGACAAAGGGGATGTGTCACTTGAGATAGCCTAGCTGTCAGGAGTAAGACCTGTACATGAGGATTCAATTCCAGCAGCACTTGTCCTGAAAGGAGCTGTCCAGTTTATCAGCCGCCGGCAGCACCTCGGCAGCAGCAGCAGCAAACATGGCTTTTTTTTTTTTTTTTTTTTTTTAATTCCCTTTCTGGCTTCTGATTAGCTCTGGCAATCCAATTAGCAGAGGCATTTATATCACACAGGCTGAGGTTCCCTACACATCCTGGCAGCTCAAACCACTCATAAATCCCACCGATACTACATCTTCCTGTGACATGGATTAATTACAACACCAGGCCCTCCTAAGTAGGTCTACCAGTGCAAGTACATAAGAATATTAGAATCAAAGACGGAGGGGCAGAAGAAATGTCTTTTGTCTGTTACCAAGAACGCACCAAGGCTGCCTGGGAAGCCATCGCCATTCTCCATCTCTGCACCTGGGCATTGGTAGAGCAGATGTGGAAGAGGCCAAGTAGGCCTGACTCATGCATTATGGGGGATTCAGGAGTGACCTAATCATGGCACATCCATATGTTTGATTGTTTGTTCATGCCTTTGGGCCCTTTACTGTGTAAGATCAGAGCTCTTATGGATTCATTTCCTGCTGTGGCCCATACACAACCCGAAGAGTTAAACTGCTTTAAAACCCTTCACGAAGAAAGATGTCTTTATTCTCATTGGTATTCCTCTGCAGTCGGGCACAATCATGATATTGTGGTAACTTTGCATCTATCTACCGTTTCATTCCAGATTTTCCCTTACATTCATCAACCTCTGGCATCTTTCTCTCCATTCATCTAGGTATATTCATTTAGATATCAACTATTTATTCTGCTACCCAGTCATCTATTCATCCATGTGCATCTCACTATCCATTTTCTACCCATGTATTGATCTATGAATTTCTTTCTATTATCTGTCATCTACTTGTCTATCCATTTGTGTCTCTCTTAATTCATTCATCTGCATTATCCATCTATCCGTTTTTCTATCTATTCATTAATCTATTCGTGTGCCTATCCATGCAATCATCTCTCGTGGGCTTATTGGTGACCAGTCCCTTTTTTATTCTGTGCCTTTTGTTAGCTATGATCTTAACAGGGTCCAGGATTCCCATTCTCAATCACTTTTAAGATAAATAATAGCCATTTTCCAGATGAAGTCTATAAATGTTATGTGCTTGGCTGTCCATTCCTGAGTTTAAAAGAATGAACTAAAGAAATAAATCAGTTTTTAAAAAAATCACATGATTTTAAGTGAGTTAAAATTACAAGGAAAATATTTTACCCTGGGTTCCTGGAGCAATTTCCTTGCTTAATAAAATAGACATCTCTGCTCCCCTTGAACCATGCCTTTAGAAGATATGGTCTTTAGATAATGTTTACAACATAAATCTCATTCAACCTGTTATGTTTGCCACTGTGCACCCTTCATGCAAATGATTCAGTTCAACTACAGGTTACTTTTATCATAAAGTAAGGCAGATATTAACCCTAACATGGCAGTGACGTTGTATGCACTAAGGTCTCTTCTTTATCTAGAGAGGGTTCAAGACCCCTGTGTGCATGTGAGTCAGTGTGGGGGGTGGATGCACACACTATGTACATGTGTATTCATATATGTTTCAGGAGAAAACTACAAAAATTGCATTTTTTTCTCATTATTTAGAGTTAAAATGTGTTTAACTGAGATGTGGGCTTCCATACTTTCTCAGAACCCTAGTTTTAGCTCCAAAGAAAATAGGTTTCTGGGGAGAGGAATGAAAAGAGTCACTTCCACTGAAGACAGAACACCCACATTGTTGCTCTGAATGGCCAAGACTGAGTAGTGTGGCCATGACTCCTCAGCGTTTGGAGGACATTGTTTCCCAAGCGCTATCCCATGTCATAATCCTCACTAAACAGCAGATCTCTGCCAATGTTCACCGTCAATATGATGGTATCCAATTTTTGCCATCAATATTATGATAACATTTAGGTAGCATCCACAATTTAGAATTCATATTTTTTTGTTTGTTTCGTTTCTGTTTGAAATGAAGTATGTTTAGCCCTCTATGTGCACTTGTTTCACATGCAGGGATTCGACTGAGAACTATTCAAGAACATTTTATACACTGTCTCTACTGAATAAGTACAGACTCTGTTGTCATCCCCTAAGCGATGTATATTTATTTGCATAACACTTACCTTGTGTCCAGCCTTGTATATCGTCTAGAGATACACAGGACAATATCATTAAATCAGATATTGCAAGTTACCTAGAACGATTAGAACATAGGAAACTACGTACTAAGTATGTGTAAATAATTTCATTTTTTCTATGACTCTTCAAAGTCCTTCAACTAAATTGTCCCAGAGGGTCCAGGAGTCAATACCTTATAGATTCTGAAAGATGACGATATATTGAGGTGAAGACCATAAAACCCAAGAGAGATCATTGTGAAGCCAAAGAGACAGACCCAAGCCATGCTGTTCATTCCGCCACCATAAAAAACAGGGAGACAGGACTCACCTGGTTCTTTTCTCTTGGGTTGTTCCCATTCACCTTCTCACCATTGTTTCCTAGATTCTCTTGTAATCTAGAGTGAGATGGTATGATCTTAGTCTAATCCTGTTTTTACTTGCCATGCTAAGATGATCTCTCTAGTCAGTGCCATTGGCTTGATGTCTAGACCTCATTTGCAGGAGTCCAGAAAAGTGCTTTGATTTTTTTTTATCAATTTTTATCCTTTGTTTTTAATTATGTGGATGTGGTTAGAGGTGGGATGTGCACATGAGTGCAGAAGCCTATGAAGACAAGCATTGTCTGATATCCCAGAGCAAGAACTACAGATGGTTATGAGCTGCCCAGTGTGGGTACTGAGAGCCAAACTCAGGTCAGAGCAGTGAGTGCTCCTAAGTGCTGAGCCACCTCTCCAGGCCCTTGAATTCTTTTAAAAAGCATTCAAAATATAACCTTCTTGGTCAGGAAAAGCATGTTAACATATAGTAATAGCATTGCTCAGACTCATGGCCATCTGTATACTAACACAGTTCTAAAGTGTCTTGGTTTTCTGAGAAAGGACTGTCTCCTGACAGAGCACACTGGCCCCGAGAGAATCACATAACAAAGTAGCTCCCCATGCAACTATAACTTGTTATTCCTCAAAAAGTCTAGAAGGTAAAGATCTGAGCCAGACTATTGCCTATGTTCAAATCCTGATGCCACTATTGTTGGTACCACTGAACTGTTAGAGATGAAGTCATAATAGTAACTATTGTGGTTTAGATGTGATATAACTCCCAAAACACTCATATATTGAAGCCTTGGTCCTCTGATATATCAGGGTTCTGACCTGATCAATGTATTGACCCCTTCAGATAGATAGATAGATAGATAGATAGATAGATAGATAGATAGATAGATAATGTGTATGTATGTAATATATATATACATATATATGCATATACATATATGCACATTTATTTATACATATATACATATATGTACATGTGCGTATGCCTACATATATGTGTACATATATGTGTACATGCATATGCATATGAATATATGTGTATATATGTATATATATGTATACATATATGTGTATATGTATGGAGAGAGAGAGGAAATAGGACCCACTGAAGACATCACTTTGAAGAGTGCCTCACCTCTGATCACCTCCAGTCTCTCATGTTTGCTTCCTGGCTACCATGAATGGACAGCTCTGCTTCCTGTCATAATGATCCTCCTTCCTTGCCTTAGGCCCAAAGCTATGGAGCCAGCCCACCAAAGACTGAAATCATGAGTCCAAATAAACCTTTCTCCCCTTGAGCTGTTTCTCTTGGGTATTTGTCACCGTCACGTCATGCACAGGAATGTTATAGAGGTTAAATGAGATCATATGCAGAAGATGCTGAAAGTAGAGCCCACCTATAATGACAGTGCAATAGAATTCATTACAGCGACTGTTGTCATTGCTCAAGCTTTGACATCTTGGCTATAAATGCCCCCTTGTCTCTACTCTAGTAGCTCCAGCTAAATCAATTTTCACTTTATAAAGTTTGGCGATCTTCTTGACATAACAGAGGGAATAAGAATGTGGTAATTGGACTTTCCTCTCTCCTCTGGAAATCAGAACATTTTCTCTCAGAGAAGTGCTAAATTCTGTGCTCTCTACCTGGATCGAGGTCTTAATTCCATATTATAAAATCCCTTTAATAAATCAGCGTCACCTCTCCTGATGGGGGTTTGATCCCTCCCGAACTTAAAACAATCCTGCAAAAAACCTTATTAAGAACCACAGGTTGAAAAGAACATTGTCAAAACTTTCTCTCTCCTTTCCTCTCCTCACTTTATTATCTCTTCATTTTTTTTGTCATTTAACTCCAATTATGAGATGCTAAGTGCTTTTGGAAGTTCCATTGTTAATATCTTCTTACAGCACTATTAACGTAAATCAAGTTTAATAGTGTCCCAGCAACTGTAAAAGCAATCAAAAATTCAGTACTCACGAATCATTCTGTAATTTCAGCATAAAATGTTAATAGAAATAATATCTAATACCATAAAATATCAGTAAATTCAACTTTAAATATAGGTGATGAATCTCTTCACTATCCTATAGCACGCGTGGAATATTCTAGTATGAAGTCCTTAATTGGCCAAGCCATATCTCAGTCATGTTCAAGCTGTCAGAAGTCCCCTCCTTTGCCCTAGCCTTGCTAGCCAATCCAAGCGGAATGAATGGCAATTACCAGTCATTTCTTCATGCCAAACATACCTAGTCATCTGACCACTGGAGTGGGTGATGGGGGAATGGTTCAAGGTCAAGGTCGGAAGAGCAGCCAACCTGAAGGAACGCAAATTAAGACAAAGATGTCCTCAGGAGCCCCAAGACACTGTATTGTGTGCCATTAGTCAATATGGCTAATATACAGGCTCTGTCTCTGGGGAGCATGCCCCTTCTGGGACAAACCGGACCTGAAATGCCATTTCAGGGCCAGCAGCGAGCACAGCTAGCACATATGCCCATAAGAAGCATCTTACTCATCAATCACTAGCTGACCCATTTTTGAGTTTTAAAGTTTGATCAAAGTCAGCAATTTTTTTATGAATAGCTGATCTTCAAATACTTCAACGTACAATAGCATCTGCGCATCCATCCGCCAGTCCTTTTCGTTGGGGGGTTCACAGCATCTTAGCATGGACCACTGCCATGTTACTCATTTCTGTCTAAATGCAGCTTCTTTGGAGTAAAAAAAAGAGAGCTTGAGGCATCCAGGAAGGCCATCAGAGTCAGCGCTGCTCCCTGGCCTATGCTCATACATCCCAGCATTATATTCCAATTTGATTGACATGGATAACTCCCAAATAAATCAAACTGATTCTTTAACAAAAATGGATCTGGGATGGTGAGGCCACAGTGCTAAGATGCTCCAAAGCAGAGACTAATGATCTTGGTTCAAATGGGGGGTGTATTAGGTAACCATTAGGGCTTCCAAAGGAAAGGCAAGTCGCAATTCAGATAGGGAATAAAGACAGTGGGCAAGCTCAAGAGTGGAGCTCTTGCCTAGCATGCATGAAGTCCTAGTTTTATCTCCAGTACCTGAAAAAAAAGGAAGGAGGAGGAGGAGGAGGAGGAGGAGGAGGAGGAGGAGGAGGAGGAGGAGAAGAAGAAGAAGAAGAAGAAGAAGAAGAAGAAGAAGAAGAAGAAGAAGAAGAAGAAGAAGAAGAAGAAGAAGAAGAAGAAGAAAATGAAAGAAACAAGAAGGAAGACAGAAAGGAGAAGAAGAAAGAAGAAAGGAAGGGAAAACCAAAAAGGGGGAAGAGAATGGTAGAGAAACAGAAAGAGGTGGTTTAGTGAGTGTTAGGTGAGGAGCCAGGTGCAAATATGCAATGTTGGGTCAGAACAAGAGCACAGTGTCCCAGTATTCACCCTGTGCCTGGAACATGCTATTTGGTTCTCATTGCTGATGAGTCCTGGCCTCTGGAAATCGGTAATTCAGAATCTCCTAACTGATGCCCAGCTGTGGTTCTGACCTCCAGGCATTTGCTGACATCTTAAACCTGACTTCACTTGCAGCCTGAGACTGCCCTGAAAAACAAGTGTGGGACACTTCTTGCCTGCTGAACACCATTGTGTTCCTTCCTCCAACCAGTGCTTCCTTCAGGAGGGACACACCCCCACTGTGACGTGCATTGGCTGGCACATAATCTTGGTGGTTTTAACATGTGTTCCTAAATATATGCAATAAGGCCATAATCTCTTGGCTTTATGGATACTGTCATGAAAGCTGAGGTTCAGTCTAGATAAAATTGTAAGACCATTCAAGAAAAAAAAAAAAAAACAGTAAGTCACAATAGATGGTTTTCTGAACTAGAATAAAATCAAGACGGTGGCTATGGAATGACTGGAGTCCAAGGAAATCACTTAAAATTCAGGAGATATCTCTAAATAAGAACACTATGGGTACTGTGGGAGATGGCCCAGTGCATGCTGGGAGATGGCCCAGTACATGCTGGGAGATGGTTCAGTGCATGCTGGGAGGTGGTCCAGAGCATGCTGGGAGATGGCCCAGTGCATGCTGGGCAAGCATAATGACCTGGATTTAGATCTCTAGCATTCACATTATAGCCAGATGGTATGTATCTGCAACACCAGTACCTGGGCTGAGGAGGAGACAGGAGGATGCCAGCCATGTGATATTGGTGAGAAGTAAACACACAAATTGAGCAAGTAGAACCCAGAAGTAGACCCACACAAATAAAGCCAAGAAGTCTTTGACAAAGAACCGGTAGGGCTATAAGAAAAAGACATGAGTCTTCTGAAATTTTCTGGAAATGTGTAAAAGATAAAGCTCATCACTGAGTTATGAGTAACAGAAAAATAAAATGTCTGCAGATAGAAAATACATTTGATATAATACAGTATATTCACACACAGTGCACTGGGGCAACCGTGTTGAGACATAGTAAGGGCATAGAAAGTACATTTAATGTGTTTGTATGTGTTTTTTAAAATATTAAGTAAATTATAAAATAATATAGATATGTGGTATTGCTTTCACTTTTAGTTTATAAAGATATAAACCATTTAAAGTAAATCTGTACATATGCAGATATCTATGAAATAAAGTATATACTTCTACAAAAAAAATAAAATAATGTGCTAAAGTTATTACTGTGAATAGAAGTATTATCATTTTTTTTAACTTTCCATCTTATATTTTTCAAAATTTCCACAATGGTCATATCCGGTTTTTTTAAACAATAAAAAGTATAATAGCTACATAAATAGATAAAAGATAGATGATAGGCAGATAATAGTGAGAAATAATATACATTCATTTATTACAAAGTTTTACCAAGGCGCTGGTACACAGAACTTCTTTTATCTCTTGGCTTTAGTACCGCCTACTTCACAATTCTAAAAGTGTGTTTGTTCTGTAGAAACCCTGTTTTCCATTGTGATTAGGGCCACAGATTCAAATGTGATGTGTGACCAGATTTTCTTCTTAGGATTATCCTTCACGCAGTAGCAGCATTCAGAGAACCCAAGTATAAATATGAAAAATGAAGAAAATATCAAAATAATCGAATCATCCTGAGCTGATTCAGAAGGAATCTCATAGGCCCTGGATGTTCCTGGACTGTTTTATTTTTCACATTGGAGACCTGAGGTCAGGAAAGAGTAGAAGCAAGAGGAAACAGATGTCTCTGATGGTCCTCCCTGGGCACCTCCTGGCCCCTATTCCTCTAATAACGGCTCCTTCTCCAGGTCCTTGGGCTTTTAGGATCTACACCCTATCCTTTCAAATTTATGATCTCATTCTGCCATCTCTGGCATCCCAGACTTTCATCCTGAACCCCTGTTTTTCTGCCAGCCCTGACCAAGGAGGAGAGTTTATTGTCAAGCCAGTGTTCTATGGAAGTTAGAAATAAGTTGATTACAGATACTCGGATTCAATGACTTTATTTTTTTTTTTTCGAAATTTTTTTTATTACGTATTTTCCTCAATTACATTTCCAATGCTATCCCAAAAGTCCCCCATACCCCCCCACTTCCCTACCCACCCATTCCCATTCTTTTGGCCCTGGCATTCCCCTGTATTGGGGCATATAAAGTTTGCAAGTCCAATGGGCCTCTCTTTCCAGTGATGGCCGATTACCCCCATAGCTTTGCTATACTTCCAATAGTCTTCATGCTCAAACAGTTCTGTGGCACTGTGCCTTCAAGGGTCTCCCCTTTAGTTCATTTGCCCTTGTAATAGAGATCCTTTCTAGACCTAGAACATATCTTATGTAGAACCCACCCAACAATTCCCTATAGCATGGTTGTCCCCAGGAGACACCCTCCTTCACATATACAAATGCATCCACCCCTCAAACTCCACCTATCCTGGGGATGTTTTAGAAGATTTAAAATACAAGAAAGGAGGAATTATAGTGGTTTAAATGAATCTGTTTCACATAGGCTAGTGTATTTGAACACCCAGTCCCCAATTGGTGACACTGTTTAGGAAAGCTTAAGAGGGGTAACCTTGCTGAAGGAATTATGTCATTGGGGGTAGGCTTGAGTTCCTTTCAGTTCTCTCTCTCTCTCTCTCTCTCTCTCTCTCTCTCTCTCTCTCTCTCTCTCCCACCCCTCTTCTTTCTGATCATAATTCAAGATGTGAGCTTTCAACTTGATACTCTGTTCTTCACACAGGTGGCCATGCCCACCACTCTCCCTTCATGATGGACTCTTTATCCCTCTGGAACTTCAAGCCCAAATAAACTCTTCCTTCTGTACATTGACTTAGTCATTGGGTTTTATCACGGTAACAGACAAATAACTAAGACACAGAGGAAGGAAGGAAGGAAGGAAGGAAGGAAGGAAGGAAGGAAGGAAGGAAGGAAAGAAAGAAGGAAGGAAAGAGGGAAGGAATGGAGAAACAAAAGCAGGTAGGCAGGCCTTTCAGTGAATACAGCCCACAGAACCACAGCTCGACAGACTATAAGGAATATACACTTCAGCTCTCACTGCTCTGCCTAACCAGATGTTTTTGGTTAGCACAGAGGCTGCACAATGAGCACAGCATCACTAAAAGACTCAACAATCAAAGAATTTTAGAAAATTCTACGGTGGTCGTTTGAATGAAACTGGACCCCAGGCTCATAGGGAGTGGCTTAATTGGAGCTGTGGTCTTGTTGGAGGAAGTATGTCACTGGGGGCGGACTTTGAGGTTCAAGATGCCCAAGCCAGGTCCAGTGTCACTCTCTTTCCTGCTGCCTGTTGTTCCAGATGTAGAATTCTCAGCTCCTTCTCCAGCACCATGTCTGCCTACATGCCACCATGCTTCCCACCAATGATGACAATGGACTAAAGCTCTGAACTTTAAACCAACCCCAATTAAATGTTTTCCTTTATAAGAGTTGCCATGGTCACCGTGTCTCTCCATAGCAATTAAAAAAAAAAAAAAACCTACCTAAGACAACTGCATATTGTGTCTGGCCTTTTGGAGCTTAATATATATGATATGATGTTAAAGGCTCTGTGACTCTTGGCACAAAGACTCTTGGAAGTAGAGCAAAGCTGTGGGGGTAATGGAGCCATTGTATCTGCGTATCTGTAGTTGGGTTATTTCTGACTTCCGTAGAACACTGGCTTGAGGATGCTCCCTCCTCCTGAGTGTTCCTCACCCTAGCATTTCTCTTCTGTTAATGGAATCCCAGTCCTTTTATCTCACCCCTTACCTAGTTTTCCTTAAAACATAGTTTCCTGAAGGAGTCTTGCCCTATTTTCCTACTGGTCTTCAGCTTTTACGATTGAACAAGACCAGTGTCCGACCCACCACCATGATATTCTTTGCTCATATTACTATATAGTGACCCTTTCAGTTTATGATCTCTTACCAACAACCATTGGGTCGAAGAGTAATGGAAAACTTCAGTGCCCTTAAGATAGCAGAATGTGGACTGGGCACTGGGTATTCCATGATGCTACCCTGCCAACTCAGCAGCTCCCACACCAGGGCTCAACTCCATCCCCCTCCACAGTACCATTCATCCCTGTAGCTCTTGCTCCTCTCTCTCTTAGCATCTGATGTCATTCTTTGTTTCGAGTCTGTCCAACAGAGACCTACAGAGGCTGGGCTGTCAAATAATGGAGCCACATTGATCAAACACGTCTGCTAGTGTTGGTTTCCTATCAAAACAACCCACAGCCCCCCAGACCTTCTACTGTTTCTGTGACTTCTGTTTATCCATAAAGGCCATATCTGTGGGTATAAACATCTGTCAACAGCATAATACATGAGCAGGATCTGGTATGTCCATATACAAAGGAATATTGCTCAGTCACATAAAAGGAACAAGGATCTGGAACAGGCTGCAGCATGACTAAATCTTGAAGATAATATGTTAAGTGAGAAACAGCCGTGGGCTTTGTGGTGTATGATTCTATTTATGGGAAATAACCAGAACAAGCAAATCCATAGTGTAGAAATCAGAGTTGTGGTTCCAGATGTGTGAAGAGGAGGGGACAGGGTGGTGACACCTCCCAGGATGGATCTTCCATTTGGAGTGACGAGAAGCTCCGGAGTTAAATGGAGACAGCAGTGTAATATTTTAAATGTATTTATTGCCACTTTACAGTGGTAAAGTATATGATGAATGTATTTACTGTGTTCAAGGAAAGGCACTTACCTCCAAGTATGATGACCTGAATCTGATCCTGAAACCTACAAAGCCAAAACAGACAGTCTTCTCTGACAAGTTGTCCTCTGGCCTCCCTACGCACGGCATGGCATGCACACTCACATATAAATAAACAAGTATATGCGTGTAAGATTTATCTTTTAGAAAACAAGTTGGCTTATCCCCACAGTCAGCCCAATATTATTCTCCATGTTCTTCTGTTTCCTCACCTCCAAATCTCTACTAGATCATGAGCCCCGCACATCTCTATGGTGAGAACCAAGATGGATCACACACACTGAAGTGTGCCAAGAGCTGCCTTCTTGTTTAGATTTAGTTGTGATAGAATACAGTGTCACCTGCTGTGCTGTCCCTTGCCTCCTAAGGAGCAAAAAGAAGACTGAGTCCATGCCGCATCTTACGTTACATCCTGGGGACCTGGGGCTTCAGGATGCACAGAGCCTACACTATGCCAAATATGGGATAGAGTGACATAACAGCTCTCACTCTTATAAGGAAACTGAAGCAACCATCGATTTTGTCTCCTAGGAATGATGTATGGACAGTAAAACTCATTAATGCTCTCTTTTTCTTCTTTAAAGTCCCAACATCTATAGGTTAAAGGAATTAGCTCTACGTTTGCATCTGTGACAAAGCCATTGGTAGAGACAGGTGTGAGAAGGGAAGTCTATGCCATCTCTAGGACCCCAGAATGTTCTGGATTCCTCCGTTATCAAGAAGGCTTCTTTTCACCATCAATCAAGTCAGAGAGAGAGAGAGAGAGAGAGAGAGAGAGAGAGAGAGAGAGAGAGAGAAGCTATTGTGAAGCTGTGAGAGAAACAACCTTTAATCCCTGCAAAGCCCAATAATATTATGTATATTGACTGAAACCCGTGGAGTGGGCCTGCCGGGTTTTTTCATTACCAGGGTACATTGTAACCTAGCTACCTTTGAAAAGTAACCAACCTCAAGAGGCACTTGACATTTGCAAAGAATTATGGGTGCCCTCTCTATGTCTTCTCAAGTTCCCAAATTTACAATGGTCTTAATTTAAAAGTTAAGCCGGGGGGATCAATTGCTTAGTGTCGGGCCAGGATGCCCTTTTTAAAACAAAACAAAACAAAACAAAACAAAAAAATACCAAGCCCCCGTGGACCAGTGTGACCTGACTTCCTCCCTGGGCTCAGGTTTTGGTGAGTCGCAGGCTGTCCTGTGTTTAATTTTGAAGGAAGGTGTTTGTACTCAAATCCGCGTTGCAGGTCCCAGTCCTCCAGGTGTGGCTGAGACACATGAAGGCTGCAGCAGCTGGCACTGTGGTGGTGAAAATGGAAAGGAAAAAAAAAAAAAAAAAAAGGACATAAGTCTCTTCTTTAGCAAATCCCCTGGAAATGACACAGAGCCTTGAGGATCGATACCATTGATCCAGCCAAGGCTTCCAGCAACCCTGCTGCATCTTGCTCAAAGCAACAGTCACAGCCGAGGGAAAACACTAAAATCATGCCCAGGAAAACTGTGCCCAGATCAACTCAGGGAGCAGAAATCCAAGTCCAGCCTACTTCCAGCTTTCTCTCTTTAGGCAATGGCCATGGGTCAACATTAGAGCAAGGATCAGTCTGAAATCCCAAGTGGGCCATGGCCTTGCTCTCCCACAGAACATTATGAGGTTCGTTGATACCAGCACCCTGGCATCTCCTGCTGAAACCCATGTCCTGTGTAAGTCAAGACTTTGGGACAAAAGAGGAAGCAAAGCTATGTGACTTTCTTGAAAGCATCAGAAAGTAGGTATGCTGCAGAAAGAGGGAGTCAGAAGAAGGGAGATCTCTGAATTTGAGGTCGGCCTGACAGAGAGAGAGAGAGAGAGAAGAAGAAGAAGAAGAAGAAGAAGAAGAAGAAGAAGAAGAAGAAGAAGAAGAAGAAGAAGAAGAAGAAGAAGAAGAAGAGAGCACTCATACAATATTTGAACCTGTGGTAAATACATGGCCTCTCTTTGTTTCCTATAAAAAATCAGGCAAAGCCATAATCATTTGTAAATGAATGCAAACTGTTTTACCACAGTCTGGTACCCAGACCCCAAAGGTGAATGAGCTGACACTTAACAGTAGAGTTTCCTGTCTGGGATGGATAAAGAACTGTCTCCACTATAATTAGTAGAAGACTATAGAAGTGCTCTAGGAATCCCAGAGGAGAGGAAGTGATTCAGAGAGGAAAGATTTTTGCAGAGAAGCTGGCCAGTAGTAAGCTACAGATATATTGGTAGGAGTCTTGAAAGACAGAGTAAAGATTGCATCTGCCCTGCAAACAGCACAAAGTCTAAAACAAGGGAAGGGTGTAATGCTTTGTCAGTTAAAAAAAAGTTACACCTAGGTAGCAAATGTATCAGTCAGCTATTGCCACCATTGTGCTGTGTAACAAATCTCCCTCAGACTATCTTAAAATAGATACATGTTCTTTGGTTCTGTTGGGTTGAGATCAGCTGGCCTGGGCTCCAGATTGCAAGAGGAGTTCAAGTGAACGTCATTGCTCAGGATTTTCAAACCAGTCACTATTCGGAGCATATTGGTCTGGAACAGATCCACAGGGCATAAGCACATGGACAAAAGACACAATGCCTCCTGAAATCCCACTGTAGAATACACATACACACACACACACACATATACACACACACACGCATACATACAAGCACATACATACATACATATACAAGCACACATGAGTGCACATGCACATACAGGCACAAGGACATACATGCACAATCACACACAAACATGACACACACACCATGCATACTCAGAAACACATGTGCACATGCGCGCACATGTACAAGCACACATACCAAGAGACAAAATGCAGCCATGCAATTGAGCCACACACTAACACACGAGGGAGCACGCCCTGCACCTTCAGTGGGAAGAAACTGCAAACATCACGAGAGAGACAAAGGCTGTCGACGTATGATTCTCAGATGCAGAAGGCATGAAGAATTGTGAACAGCGATCCTTCCTCCCACGCCCAGGGAGAAGACAAGCTGGGGGTGGAGAAACCGCAGGCGGCTTATGATATGTTGAGTGGGGTCCCATGTAAAACAGAAGGAAACAATCCATTGAGGAACACACAGAACCCTTATGAACCTAAGGGATCCGACCGAGCTGGCCTTGTTCATCTATTTAGAACAGGGATAGAGCACTAGCTGGCGCGTTATTAAGTGGCTGGTTGAAACACTTAGGAATTCCTAGTTGAGTTATAGTCTTGGCAGCGGCTGTCTTGCAGGCCCATCTGGTTTGAATTGGCAAAAGCGCAGCTGTGCCTGCTGGTGGGTGAGCCTCTCTTTTGAGTAATGGGTCTGTGTGGAAGGGGTGGAGAAAGGATGAGCCCGTTGTCATGAAAAATGGGTAGAGAGAACACAGAGCTACTAGTGGTTTCTCTCTGCCACAACGAAGTGGGCCTGTGGTTCTGGGCTAGAGGACAGATTCCTGTAGAATGACTGGTCCCCTTCTGTATCTCCCAAGCTGTCATCCGCACTGGGTTCACACGGCCGCTTCTCATCCTTGGGTTATGAATTGATTGTTTTGCTTTTATGGGGACTTGGATAATTAGTTTCATGTTTTTAATTTATAGCATTAGCTAAGCTTTTTTAATCCGTTATTTATGGCAAAAAAAAAAAAAAATTAAATTGCCTCCTGCCCCCTCGACTGAAAGCATCTCTGGGTCCCGTGGTTGGTGAAGCGTTGTTCAGCCAAGCCTGTGGCCTTCTTAAGGAAAACTTTTCTCAAAGATGAGTTACGATAGGCTCTTTAATTCTCTCCTCCCTGGATCTCGGGAACATTGTAAAGATCAATAGCAACAAAAAAGTCTGAGACCCTTGAGTAGAGTTATGTCTCTCTGAAGCTGTTTTAGAAGGTGATGCTGAGCAAGCTGAGAAGAGATGGTTGCCCATGTAGAGAAAGACCCTTGGATGAGATCCTCTCTCAGTGTCATCTAGCTGCCCTCCTTTGCTACAGACAACCACAGGGTCCTCAATGAAGTACAAAAGTAGGCAGTGGCACGTGTCATAAACCAAAGACCAGAGGCATGTCCTGCCTCCTGACATTGTAACACCATGTCGTTGTCCAAAAAGTTCATAGTCCAGAGTCCTGTGGATGAGTTCCTACAAAAGAAAAAGAAAAAAAAAAAACAATTCTCATTTTAAAGTGGTTTAGGATTTTATGCTGGCCCGCATTCATGGCCTGTCTTCTGCTACAGTAGCCCAAGGGCCTCAGCCTAGACTTGTCTGAGACTGAGCAGGTTCAAGCCATCGACTAGAAGCCGTAGATTCTAAAGCATCTTCATTTACGTCTAGGCCAGTTAACTCCCAGGAATCCTGTCTAGTCTGGAAGAATGGCTGGCAGATTCCCAGATCCTGTCTCCTTTGCGCTGAGTTGAGTTTGTAGCCTCACCTTAAGCCACAGGAACAAACCTCTGTCCCAGTGGTAGGTCTTAGGAAGCCAGGCCCCAGGCCTTCCATTGAGCCCTACTGCTGAGGTAGCAGGAGGCAAGCATGGATTGTATCCAGACTGGTAGCTACAGCCCTGAGCTATCGTTGCAGCTTCCACCCCAGCTTTGATCCTTTGCCCAAGCCTATCTAAGCTGGAGTGTTGAAGGGTTAAATACAAAACACCAGGCTGCAATGGAGCAGTAACTGAGGACAAAGAGGATACTGATGGGCAGCTGGGGTCCTGCCCCTCCCTCCCCGCATCTAGGCCAAGGGGTCTCGGTGTTTACTGAATATTAAATAAATACCAATTGAATCGTCTGTTTAATGAGGTGTATCAAACATGTAATAAGATACATATCTATTAAACAGTTGTGAAATCTCAGTAAATATGTTCTTAATAATCAAGGGTGCAGATGGCTTACAGATTGGACCAGAGAACAAAGACAGAGAGAGCCTGTGCGAGGAACTGAAGGGCCATCTCCTGAAAGCTGAGAGGGTGGGTGATTTTGCAGCCAGAATTTGATACATGTATCTGGGCTGAGCCCGAGTCAAAATGGGAGCCAGGCCCATAAAGGGCACTCTGTAAACTTCAAAACTTCAAGATGAAGGGCAACAGTCACAGAAATGAAAGACAGACAAATGGCTGTTCACAAAAAAAAAAAAAAAAAAAAAGACCCCACCCCACCCCACCCCCTGGGTTTTAAGCACAACTTCAAGGTCCAGGAGTGCACAGGAATCTCCAACTCCTCGTGTGCTCCTTGAATGTCCCCCAAACTGCAGAGCCGGGCCAAGAAGGAGAAAACAAAAGAGTCACATGATATGTAGGGAAGGGTTATTAACTTGTTTTTCTGTCTCTTAAAAAGTGGTAATTATCATATTATATTGCAATGTGCTGTTGAGGTTACTCTAGAAAACTACTGAAAACCGATCCCTTTCTCCTCCTCGTGCATGTAGGTCAAACCCAGAGGCTGGTTCGGTGGGATTGTTTGCCAAATAATTGGTGTTTAGAACGGAGAGGAGGCTAGAGGAGCGGAATGTTGGGGGGGGGGGAAGCAGGGTCTCTTAAAGGGAACTGTGGATGAGCTCAAAGCTCAAGACCATGCTGCCCAACACGCCCCGGATCAATGGGCACAGTGAAAAAGGTTGTCTCTCCACCTCGAGGCAACCCAAGGCTGGGTGCTCTCAGCTTAGCTCTGATTCCATGACCCCATCTAAAGAGCAAAAGAATCCTCCTCTCACATGGTCCCACAGAGACAGTCAGAGCTACAAAACTCCAGGGTCTATCCTGTCTTTCGGATGAGAAGGTGTCTCAGATAATCAAAAGTACAACGATGGTAATAATTGATCTTGTTGTTCCTTCCTGGATACCTGATGGCGTCCTTAGCATTTACATGGGTTCATTATCTATACAATAGCCATGAACAGATCTTACCTTTCCCTCCAATCAAGAAACAGGGAAGTCTGGCTAGAGAGATGGCTCAGAGTACTTGCTGCTCTTGCAGAGAACAAAAGTTTGGTTCCCAGCACCCACCTGGTGGCTCACAACTCTACTCTACCTCTAACTATAGAGACTCTAACTCTAGCTCCAAGTGATCCAATACCTTCTTCTGGCTTCTGAGGGCAAGAGACATCCCTGTGGTGCACATGCATGCATACATGAAAACACCTATGCGTAAACATTTTTTTTTTAAAAATGGGGAGAAATTTGCTGGAGGGATAGTTCAGTGGGTAGGGGCATCCGTGAACATAAGAACCACAGCTGTGAACCCAGCACTCACATCAAAAGCTAGGTGTAGCCATGTGTGTGCCTGTAAGTCCAGCACTGTAGCCGGCAGAGACAGGAGGAATGTATATGTGTCTATTCGTACATATGTGCAAGTGTGGGTATGTGCATGTGTGTGCCTGTGCCCACAGAGGCCGGAAGTCATCAGATCCCCTGGAGCACAGCCTCGTGTAAGCCACTAGTTGTGGATACTGGGAATCCAATTCTGGTCCTCTGCCAGAATCTTGAAGTAACAAAACCATCTCTTCAGCCCTTTGTTACTGTTTTAGATAAAACGTGGAACCAACAAGCAAACCGGTGTTTCTTGAGATGATAAATGGAAGTGGTATAAAATGAAAGTCAGCCTGTGACATCGTCCCAACATGGACATTGAATCTAAAGAAGGCACTGGCCACCTCGGGCTCCATTCTGTAGAAGGAACTCAGAGAGCTACTTTTCTGTTCATATCTGGTCATTCGGTCTCAAGGGGAAAGCTGGATAGGAGCACAGAGTATAAGAATTTCATGAGTCACTCTTGATCCTAGCACTGGGGAGGGAGAGGCAGGAGGATCTCTGTGAGTTTAAAGGTAGCCTGGGCTACATAGAGAGTTCTAGGCTGACAATGGATATGCAGTGAGAACCTGCCTCAAAAAAATCAAAAAAAAGAGAGAGAGAGAAGAAAGCATTCTGTAAGTTATCATTCTATCATCGGGGCATTGGGATTTTGTTATTGTGTCTCCTGGATGCTCAGAAAATGGGGGTAATGTTTGAAAAGACCTTTTAGGGGCCCCCCCAAAATGAAGTTCTTCCTTTCGTCTATAATGCTGCCTCAGTTGTCCCCCTCCACAGAAGAGTGCGGCCTGTGGGCTCTGAAAGAGGATTAACTGTAGCATTGTAAGTGTGGCTCTTCTGAGCTGACGCGGAACCTTGCTCTGTATGTTCCAGGTTATAAGGGTAAGCAGAGAGAGTGTGCATTTATTTACTGAAGGTACTTTATAAATCAATACCTTGTTTTTGAATTCAGGTCAATAGGAATAACGCTGAAACACAACCAACAACTACAGCAACCCTAAAACAGCGTTTTCAACTTATTGATTTTTTGGAAAAGTATCTTTTTCCTGGCATTATTCACACACCCTTGATAAGCAACTCAAGGCAATCAAAAAAAAATGTAATGGATTTTTTTAACCCCCAAATACATATTTATATCTTTTTTTTTCCCAACGTGTCTTTGAATGGTAGCCAGGTGGCTTCTTTGGACTAGCTATGTTTCTGGGAGAGATGCAGAAAGGAAGCCTGCGTTTATCCCCTGCCCTTTTGCTGTCTGTTTTAGAGAACAGCCAACAGACCAACAGCTATTGCCACTCAATCGTGCCCCATCTTTCAGTGATTTTAGATATTAATCTAATCTTGCCAAAAATCTGTGTTTCTTCCCACACCATATCTACTGAGTATTGTAACTGGCCACAGCCTTCACCTGTGCACGTCCGTGTGCACGTCCGCGTGCACGTAGCCAGGTGGAACACTCCTAATCCGAGATGTCCATAGACTCTATGGTGTTAGGGAACCACCCAAAGTTCTTTGCTCGTACGTGCATGCTTGGTTCGTGCAGACGGGAGTGTGAGCATGATTCCAACCAGGGATCATGCCCCTGAAAAGCTGTTCCTTGTTCCTCTAAGTTGTTCTCTGGGGACTCCTGGTTTTCCTGTGGCGTCTGGGGTCAAAGGAACTTTCACATTCATATACAGAGACTCTTGGCCTGTTTTATATTAAATTCTCTCCAAAGTAGTTTTCTGGCAGCTATGTGATACTGTGCATACATAGTCAAGTGTTCGTGGTGAGGTGTATGGTGCAGGGACAGACAGTAAATAAGAAGAAACTGCCCTCCGTTAAGTTTGATGTTTAAAATATATATGCAACCGCATTTTAATTTGTCCTCGGCAAAACTCTATTTGAGTCTATTCCCAACTCAACCATACTGTGAGATGAGGCCTACTGGTAATGTTTATAAAGAAGGCATAGAAAGGGATCGTTGAAGCAACAGACACTGCTTTTGCAGGGGTACACTTGCCTGGCTTTCACAAGACCCTGGGTTCAATCACAAGCCCCACCAAAATGGGCTCATGGGAACGGATCTGCCCCTCTCTTCTGTACTTTTTCCTCCCCATGAAAGATGCCCCAAAGGCATCCATCACCTTGGAGACACAGACTAAACTCTCACAAGACCCCGAAGCAGCTGCCATCTTGAATTCAGAATCTCAGTTTCCAGAACAGTTCTCTTGCCTATAACTTACCTAGTCTGTGGTACAAACTTACGGTACAAATGGACTAAAGTGATACTAACTCTTCCCATTAAATTATCTTGTGTTTGGCAAGTATTACTTTAATTGAAATGTGTTACTTTTATTAATGTGATTATCTTTATTTTTAATGTTTTACTGGCATTCATTAATTATATATAATAGGTTTCATTATGACTTTTTCATACACGTCTATAACATATTTCAATTGTATTTACCCCCATTCCCCTCTTTTGCCCTCCTCTGACTCCTGTTAATCTCTTTCTTCTTCCCCAACTAGTCCTTCTTCAATCTGGATATGCTTTTTTCTTTTTCTTCTTGTGGCCCAGTGGATTTTGTTAGGGTCTTTTACAGGAGCATGTCGGAGAGTTTGTTTATAGTACCATGAACCTACACCACTGAAGACAAATGTCTCTCATAAATCTTCAGGGAGCAGGGATAGAGGGGGAAAGAACCCCTCTCCCTTCCATAATAGAGTATTAACAGGCCCAATCTTATGGAGTTCCTGTGCCGTTAATCACAGCTGATGTGGATTCAAGAAGACGATAACCATCTCATACCTTGAAGTCAGCATTACATACCATGTTCCCTCCCTTCTCCCAGCTCTTACATTCTTTCTGATCCTCCATTTTTGATGGTCCCTGACCCTTGAGGGGTAACACAGATGTCCCGTTGTGGCTGGACATTCAACAGTCACTGATTCTCTGTACGTCAGTCAATTCAGAGGCTCTGTGGTTCCTGCTGCTTGCTGGGAAAGGAAGCCCACCTGACTGAAGCTGATAACGGTACTACTCTACAAATGCGGACATCGTAGGGATGGAGGTAGTTTCATAGGCTCTCGTGTTCATTGAGCAACACAGTAGTGGCCTATCTACACGGACCTGTGACCTCCCTAACCACAGATTTTCCAACAGGTTTACGGAACAAGATGAGAATTCCCTCGTAAAAGCAGGCATCAAATAGGATTTTTTTTTTTAAGTGGTTACCGTCATTACAGGTTTGCCACTATTGTAGCAGTGGGTTCATCTTGCTAGTGCATTCAGTATGCTTACACACAGGTTCCACATGAGTAAGACTGCTGATGTTCTTCCCCAGTCTGCTAGCTAGCAGAGAAGAGGCTCCCGGGACAGCTCTGTCTCAGTTTCTTTATGTCTTGCGGCCAAGGAACAGGGCCCTACCAGCTAGTTCTAAGAAACCAATTATTTTAATGTTTGACCATTATTTGCCTACAAAAAAAATGGTAATTTCTTTGGTCAAACCCGATAGAAATACAGTATTAGTCCTGTATATGGGTCACTGTTTTTGAAATTTTGCATTTGTTTGGGTAAAAGAATTTCACCACGTTATGTGACCCAGATTATATTTATAAAATAACATTTTCTCCTTAAATGTTTTGTTCATTATTCCTGCTGATAAAATAATGTACCATTTAAAGAAGATAGAGAAAAGCACTTATAATGTGATCATCTAGACATAGCCGTTCTGTTATCCCAGTGATAACAATGATGAAATTTAGTTTGAAACAAACTTTTGTGTATATACTTTTCCCTTACTAAAGACAAAAACATAGTTGCATGCTAATGAGACACGTGTGCTTATACTCACACAAAAAGTTAAATCTCAGATTAATATTTGATGCTGCAGGGAACAGAGCATCTTCAACTTCTCCAGAATTGATTGACGCTTTGATTGTATACTTGACGGTTCTGAGAACACCACTTCACATAAATACACGGTACTAAACAGTGAAAATGTGGTTAGGGCCCTTTCAGAAATTGTTGGAAATTTGCTCTAATTCTAAGCTAAAATCCAGCTATTCTCTCTGTGTGTCTCCTCTCTGTCTCTCTCTGTCTCTGTCTCTCATCATCATCATTATTACTCTTTGATCAGACCCACCCCACTCCCCTCTTCCAGCTTCTCCCCATCATGCACTCCTTACCACTTTTCCTCCCCACTCCATGTGTCCCTTTTAAAAAACAAAACAACAAAAAAGAGTGAGTTTGCTTAGTTCTGCCCTTGTACAAGATTCTTATTTTAAATGTATATGCGGGGGAGGAGAGGGGCCTACTGCCTGCGTGTGTGCTTGTGTTGTGTATCACTGAAGTGTCTGGTGTTCTCAGGAGCCAAATCTCTTGGAAGTAAAGCCCCTCTCTCTTGTGAGCTGCCATGTGGGTACTCTGTAACAAACCTGGGTCCCCTAGAAGAGCAAGAAGTGCTCTTAACAGCTAAACCATCCCTCCATCCCCATTGTACATGGTTCTTCAGAATATATTCTTCCAACTCAGTTTTCTGGGTGCATTTACATCGCTGGGAACTTTTACATTTTCATCTTGAATCCTACCTTTGTCGTTAGGCATTTTCATGCAGACGCTTTTCATTTTATTTAAGTCACCTTGTTAAACTCACGTAAATATTTATTTGGATTATAAAGGAAAGCAACATGTTCATTTTTTTTTAAGTACTTAAATGCGGATGATAATGTAGAGTTAAATCATTCTTTATGTGGCCAGGAACTATCATATCTGTGATCACGGTGTACAGTTCTCTGTCAACACAGAATGTTTGGTATATTATTTTAAATGTCTTCAGGCAAACACATCTCCTCCTTTCTCAACTAAAGATTTCCCACTCCATTTCTCAAAGGTAGCATCACCCAGTTAGCCTTCACAGGCGTCTATTGTTTGGTGTTGGCCATAGATACCGCAGTAGAGAGAGAGAGAAGCTCACCAAGATGCTAAGCTTTCGTTTTCTTGAAGAACAGAGGGGTTCAGACTTCTTGGGGGGTTGGGGGGAAAGACTGACCCTAACCAGCTCACTCCAGTTACTTTTATTCAATCATTACTCAAAATTAATTGGAGCTGGAAAAGGTTCCAACTGCCAAAGTTATCTTGCCCTTGCTGCCTGAGAGCAGACAACCCACACCGATCCTGGTCCCTACCAATCCTGGTTCCTTCCGATCCTGGCTAGCTGTAATCACAAGTAAGACCTCTGTGTTTGCCAGGAGTATCCTAGGACCGAGGTTTGTCCCCTGGCAAGCTCTCCCGTAGCACCAAGAGCAGACTTTCCAGGAAGACAACATTTCTTTAAGGTTCAAACAGTCTCAAAACAACTTCTCAGCCTTTTCTGATCAACACAAACATAGCAAAGGCTTTGCTGAAACCTTTCACACAAAGCCAGACACAAAGGCTTTGCTATACATTGCCCTGAAAGCCAGAAATAAAGGTTTTACTTTACCTGGGACTACCAGCTTCTACCATGTAGGTATGGCACCTTTGATAATAAAATCAGAACGTAGTGGAGAGAATGCTCTGGAAACTCCATAGTTCTGTATGGCTCATTCCTCCAGGTTAAACCACCAAGACAAAAGGAGTAGACATACATTTATATCTTTTGTTTCCAAATTGGTTTCCAAAATATCCTACTTTGCATTCCCACCTGCCTCGTTAGAGGGGCTCCTTCATATTTTCACGCTGAGATTGGGGTTCTACTTCTTTCCTCTTCTCTGGGCTTCTGAATGAACTTAATAAACAAAATGTTACTTTATGTCAATTTGCATGACTGATTTTTCCTGATGTAGACATTGTTTTCCCAATTATCTCTTTCTACTCTCTGCTTTTGCCCCTCTGGTGAGTCATTTTTATTTTTAAGATGGCTGACTTCAAGATGGCTGACTCACGTTGACATCCGACCTTAATTCCTAGTCTACAGTTATGAAGTGAGTGAGCTCTGAACTCGCAAATTTGGCTTCATTATTACTTACTGCCAACAAATGAATTAGCCAGACACTGTTAGAAATTTCTGACCAGAAATACAAAATGTTGAAACCACAAGAAGGCTTCTCATTATACCCTGCCTTAGCCAACTGCCTTCCAATGTCTAATCGTGTGCCCTTTCATTTAAAAAGAATGTGAATAACTTATACTTAGAGAGAGAGAGAGAGAGAGAGAGAGAGAGAGAGAGAGAGAGAGAAAGAGAGAAAGAGAGAAAGAGAGAAAGAGAGAAAGAGAGAAAGAAAGAAAGAAAGAAAGAAAGAAAGAAAGAAAGAAAGAAAGAAAGAAAGAAAGAAAGCAAGCAGCAACAAAAGAGGAAAGGTAAAGTTTGTTTTGTTTTCTTGGTTTAGAACTGATACCTGTTAATCATGATGGCTGAGCCCTAAGCCTGTGGTGTAAGTCTTTCTCTTTCTTTCCCTCCTATCTGAGTTTCTTTATACATACACGCTCAAATAACTGGGTTGGTAAATCTTAGAACAAAGAGACCTATGTTAGTGCCTTTCTATGGTCACATACAAGTAGGTACCCTCTAAATGTTCTGTTGGCTGTAGGTGTACTTCCTAAGCAGTCTGTTGGGCTGTAGGTGTCTGCCCTTTGTATCCATGAGGAATCTCACCCAGGCTATCCTTAGGAACACCTAATTCTAAGATGCTTAAGATATGTAAGATGCATAGAACATGCACACATCCTAGTCTATGCTTTAAATCAGCTCTGGGTTACTTACTGTGCTTAATAGAATCAACGGCTAAAGGAGAAGCTGGTAGACTGTATTGTTTTAGGAATAATGACAAAAACAGAACCTGTACATGTTCATCACATAGACACAATATGATGTGTGTGTGTGTGTGTGTGTGTGTGTGTGCATGAGAAACATGTGCTTTGTTGAAACAACAGATGAGAGACAGGTAAACACCAAGGGCTGACTGTTGACATAGATATAGTAAAAGTATAGGGAAAAGGGAGAGTAGAAAGAAGAAAAGTGATATATTTAAGGGAATGCAATACTGATGGTAAAGAAGAAGCTACAGTCATCTATAAGAAAATCCTCAAGAGGTCCTGGATGATGTAACCATGCTCTGGCCTAGATGTGAAAGGAAGACTGAACTGTGGGCTTCCCTGGGGATAGAAAGAGATCAAAATCGAAAGGGAAGCACCCTGACATAAATGGCTAAAACCCAGCAGACTCCCTGTTTTCCTGTGTTCTGCTGACCAGATCGCTTCATTAACCACCCCCCAAAGCTCGCCAATATCAATGGTAGTTCATAATGATGACCCGGGGGCACAGCAAGATCTCAAAGTGCCCTCTGACTCATCAAAGAAATATTAAATTAAATGTATTTTGCAGAGGTCTAATTCTTTTAAAATTGGTGATCCATGTGTGGTGTATATGATAATTCCCTATTAATTCAATATTTGATTCAACCAGAGCAATATTTGAGTAATCCATTTTCCAACAAGAGCGAAGAGTTGATGCCCATTTTTTTTTCAAACGCTGAGCGTGCCCCCCTCGCACGTCTGTTCTGTGATACATACAGAAGGATTTACATAAGCAAGGCTTAGTGCCTGTTGTTTTCTCGCTCTGCTCTGCTGTAAAAGTTCATTTTTGGAACCCTCCACTGTGATTGGGCCGGGTCCATTTGCCAGCTCCTTAAGAACTTCAGCCGAATTGTAAATGGCAGAAGGGATGGGGTGTCATTTGCATGCATAATCACGTTAGAATGATGGAACAATGAGACACATCATTTCTGGGAAGGAGGAACAATGGCAGACGGCTTCCAATCCTTGGGACACTGGGAGTAATTTATTACATGGCCGATGTTTGCTTTCTAATCTCCATGAAATGATCTCTTCTTGAATGGTACACACAAGAGGAGCTGCCATCCCCTGTGTATCATCTTTACTGCTTTACAGTTCTTGAGTTCAGGGCCAATGGGATCACCCTGGCTCCCTCACATACACACCACACAGAGACACAAAGATAGACCGACAGACAGACAGACACACACACACACACAGAGTAATTTCAGTCCAGATAACATCTCAGGAGTTCAGTGAAACACCCTCTCAGAACAGCGGCCTCGCATTAAATTAATTTAATCTCTGCATCTAGTTATTGAGTATTGTCCTCTGTACATTGACAATTTGCCGATTGTTCGCTTCCTATTTCTAATCAATCTCACAGATAATTTACCAGCCAACTAAATCGTTTTACTAGCCTCTCACCCCCTTCTCTACCTGACAGGGGACAAAGTAAATACAATCAGCCCTGCTTTACGCCCTCAGAAATTTATGATGACCCCAGGCAAGGAGCTTTCTGCAAGACTAATTTATGTATAGTGGCATCTGTCACTGTGGCACTTGGACACGTCCTGGGCTTTTTTTTTTTTATTAGTTATTCCTGGTAACAGCCCTCTGAGATCACAAGGTAGGGTCAGCTATACCCTTCTCCCAAGGCTTCTTAAATTGCATTATATGTGTACATCGGGGGTCCATCCCTCAAGTCAAGAATATGCTCTAGTAGACCATAGATCAAAGTCACCTTGAATATAAGGACTCAGAATCTATGCCAGGCCCAAATTCGTTATTATGAGTCGAGTCTTTATTTCTTCCTCCACAATAAACACCAGTTCAGGGAGGAAATCACTTTCCTGAGGTCGTAAAACAATTAAACGGTAGTGATATTGTCACCCTAGAAGTTAATGGTTAAGCCAAACTCACGGAACCCTGGGTTCAAATCTTGACTCGGCTTCTTACTCATCCTTTTGGCTTTGGTAAATCACTTTAGTTGCCTCTCCCCCCACCCCCAACAAGCACTGTCAACATCTTTCTTTCTTAGCTGTTTTGAGACAAGGTCTGGTTCTCTATCTCAGGCTGGCTGTGAGCTCGTGCAGATCCTGCCTCCCAGCCTCCAGGGTGTTGGGATGACAAGCTTGCAGCAATATCAATTTATCCAACATCTTTAAAATGAGGAAAGCATGAATCTGGAGAAACAGCTCTGTTGGTCAAGTCCCTGCTGGGCAAGCATGAATACCTGAGTTTGGATCCCTGACACCTATGTGAAAGGCCAGGTATTGTGGCTCTCACGTGTAACCCCAGCACCGCAGAGGATGGAGAGGGTCCTTAAAGCTTACCTGCCCATCCCTCTGACTGAATCAGTGAACTCCAAGCTCAGAGACCCTGTTTCAAAACAGCAGGCTGAAGATGGAAAGTGGAAGACCCTGGAAGTTGACCTTTGGCCTCTATATAAACACTCACAAGTCAATATGTGTTTGTATGTACTTGTATGTTCGGAGAGAGAGAGAGAGAGAGAGAGAGAGAGAGAGAGAGAGAGAGAGAGAGAGAGAATGTCCTGAACTCCCAGGGTTATTGTAGAGAATGCAAGAATAATAATAGTTCCTTAGTTAATTGCTTCATGGCCTAGGTCGTTTGCCCCTTTCTGGGTGTAGTCTGTATTTAAGCCTACAAGGTGAGGGACGGCTGCTAGCAGGATACCAGGCTGTAGAGAAACTAGCCTGGCAGTCCACCTTCCCTGACTAAACACCTGGTACTTTTTACTTAAAAAACAAAACAAAAAAAAAATCCTTCAAGTCCAGGCAAGAATCTTTTCTGTTACAAAATCACAGATTAATGGAATTTTTTTTTTTTAATTTTACTTCAGTACTCCAGTGTGGGTAGAGAGCAATTGAAAGGGGTCTTTGCCAAAAGTCAATACAAACTCATCCCAGTTCAGCTTTCACACAGAAGCTGGAAGCACCGGATTCAACTTGCTTTCCTAAGTTACCGGTACATGACTGTCACCACAAAAGGGACATGGTAAGGACTCCATACACATGAGGAAATGGCGCTTTGACATACATAAGTGACCTTCGGGAACAGCCCACCTCCTGTGGCCATCCTGCCTCATCCATTAGTCTAGATGAAGCAGGTGGGTTTCTGTTTTGTTTGTTTCTTTGTGGGATGGGTGTACACACTCTACTGTATGCACGTGGAGGTCAGAGGTCAATGTTCAGAAGCTGGTTCTCTGCTTCTACCAAGTGGGGCCCAGAGATTGAACTCAGGACCTCAGGCTTGGAGCAGGTGCCTGTCCCTCCTGAGCCATCTCGCCAGCCCCAATCAGTTGCATTTTAATATCCAAGGTCCTCATGCCAGTTCAAGGCGATTTGGCTGGCTTTCACATTTTTCTGACTTTGTGGTAACATATAAATTCCCATCAGTGTTTCAGAGACAGGAACCAATAGGCCCTATGCATGAGGCAGATTTAAAGCTTGAAGATAAAAAAACAAAAACAAAAACAAAACATAAAACTTGAATCCTGACCTCATAGAGCTTATGTCCTGCTCCAAGAGAGTGGGCTGTGATCTCATGCAGATCTGTCTGTGAGATTTTATTTCAACCATGTACATATGCAGAATACAAGAGGACTGGCTGAGTCATGGAACACTCCAGAGGAAGCAACGTGAAAACAGAGGCATCCTTTCTTCTTACTATTACTCCCCCTGCCTGGTGGACCCCAGATGATATGCAGTAAGAGTGCAAGTCTAGCTTTTGCTTGGTTTCAGTCTTCAAGGGCAGGTATCCCAGGAATATGGAAGGGATCTCTGTGGAGGTCTGTGGTGCTGGACGAGTGTGTTGGGACCTGATGAGTTAGGTACCAGGTTACTCAAAGAGGATCTTCTACAGTGTAAGGGGAGACCAGGGAAGCTTGCAGAGATGATGGGGAGAAATGTGGAAGATTAAGAAGAGACTGGGAGACTAAGAAGAGAGAGAAAAACAGCCATATAAAGGCACGAAGGCAAAATTGGGGGTGGGCAGCTGGGGCTTGGTTGCACTCCAGATACTTCAGAGCATGCTGGAGGGCTGGCCACAAAAGTACAGCAGGGGTAGCTGGGACTTTGATGAGAGTGGGGCAGGTGATCATTCCAGACAGACGGGGGAACCAGCACCATCAAAGACATGGAGATGTGCAAAGCGCACGACATGAAAGAAGATCAACACTCCAGCTTGGCACGGAGAGAGGGTGCAGAACAGGATCTGCGAAAGTCGCACGGACCCCGGAGTTTATCCTCCTGCTGCGGAATTCCTGTCTGGGTCCCTCCGTGCCATCTGGCTGGCCCAGTTCTCAGAGCGACAATGCAGGCATGTTAGCCCCAGCTGCCCACACATCTCCCGCATCATAGTGATGGTTTTACAACTTTGATTTTTTTGACTCTGGGCCAAACTGGCCATATGGCTGGGCTGTCTCAGTAAGAGAAACTCTTTATACAGTTTGCCCTGGGCCATGTCCCAGGTCTCCTCAGTGTCGGACCTCACTGCCAGGTGGCTGTTGGTCTCCTGTTCTGACCAACAGTAGCATCGGGAAAAGATGGTTAAGAAATGAGCATGCAAGAGACAGTTGCTTCGAAAAGGAATGTGTGCTTTTTAGTGGTGCTCATTCTAAGAGCAGAGAACTCCCCGGTTCAGCCTAGGTTTGAAACGCATGGATGAATTTTAACAAGGGGCATATTCTTCTTATGCATCTTCGGAGGTGAGAGATGTTGGTTGGCGTCAGGCTGTAGAGTGATTAAAGTCAGCTTAGATCTTTGCATTTAAACGCCTTATTTTTTTTTTTAAGAGGATGCTCCTGTGAGTCACGGAAAATGCAGATCATCCTGCTGGTTTGTGTTCTTGGTGTTTTCTGGGAATTGTGTCAATCTTCAGCAAGAACAGTCATCATTTTCAGATTGTATTAAACTCCTTAGAAATATTAGCTTGCCCTCAGTGCCATCCATTTTTAATATACAGTAGCCATTAATAATAGATGACCACAGTTAGTTCTTGTAAGTTTAATCAAGCAAGTTCATTCTGCCCACCCAGCTCGGTTTTGGTCTTGTAGCTGCTACAACTATCAGACTTTATATCCTTCCATGTTAACTGAAATCAAGCAAAACTTGGGGATGGCTTATGTTTCTGTTTTTGTTTTTTGAGAATGTCATACAATAAGTTTTTACTGTATTCCTTTACCCCTTTCAGATCCTGCCCTTAAAAAAAAAGGTGAACACACAGGCACACACCAAATTTCACTGGCCAATTACTCCTGACCATAGGGCCTACCCCAAGTGTGGGCGATCTAACCATTCCAATGAAGAAAACGAATCTTCCCTCCTCCAGTGGGTATTATTCTAGCTAAACAACTTCTTAGCTAAGGGTGGGACTCTGTGCTTGCCTCCCCTTCTCCATGCTGGGATTTTGTCTGGCTTGAGTTTGAACAGGTCTTATATAGAGACTGCCACAGTCTCCATGAGTTCATCTGTGCATCAGGCCTGTTGTATCTAGAAAACCATCTTCTCCTTGACATCACCCATCACCTTTGACTGTTACAATCTTCCTACCTAGTCTTCCTCACAGAAAGATGCCTGAGCCTTGAGGGGAAGAGGGTAATAAAGGCAACCCCTTTAAAGCTGAGCGCCCCAAAGTCTCTCAGTCTCTACACCTTAGCCTCTTGTGGTCTCTATGCGAATTACCACAGGCTCTCCTCCAGCAGACAGTAAGGGCTGTTGTCAGTGATGTTCTATCCTCTACCACCTGACGATAAGACCTTACTGCCTAAGACATCGCATACTTACAGCCTAGAGCATAGAGAAATTGAGCTGGTGATGAACTGGAAGCCAGCTGCTGATTAGCATTCACACTGCTGAGAGTTGCTACCAAAGGAGAAAGGAAGCTTATCCCCAACCTCACTCATCTGCAAACCTGAGATCCGCAGCAGAGACCTCCATGCAAGATACAATAGTGGCGCAGATATTATAGGAGTAACCAACCACGTTTTAAAAATGCATTTAGGGCTCACTCCATGAGATGGAATCTATAGCTGTCACTGTGAATGAGGCTAAGAACCTGAGACCAGCTAGGACATAGCCCTGTGAGAAAACCTACTACAATGATCCTGTTTAATGAACATAGCAACAAAACCACTCACGAAGGCACATCGCTACACCGTAGGTCAGCACCTCACTCATCCCTCATCAGAGAAACATCTGGCAACAGATGTTGGGGATTTTTTTAAAGTATCTCTTGCCTTGGCAGGGGTCGCTCCCGTACCATGGAAGTTACGAGGTCAAGTCTTAGGTGTTTTAACTACATTTGCCCACTGCTAACCAAGTCACTAATCTCTTAATTCCATGAGCCTGCCTAAACAGTCTAGACTTATTTCAGAACAAAAGGCAATTCACTTGAAACATGCAGATTGCTCTTAAACACAGTCACCCTCATTTCTCAGTGCTCAGTGATCAAGACCCTCTAGACGACCGCAACCCTCATTAGTTTGAGTAAAATTGAGATTCTATGAAGTCATAGGCTAAAATACCTGGGCAGGTTGCTTTGGGCTCAGGTAGATTCAATGGCCCCAACGGTAGGTACCACCTGACCCACTGCTTCCTTCCTACACTCACTTGGGATGTTTTTCTCATATATATGCCTCACTGTGAGTGGGGATTTGCTTGAAATGACCCCAGTCAGTTCCAAGATGACATTAAATCAGCACAGCCTCCCCCATGGGAGAAAGCTCCTCCAACGTCAAAAGTTCCAGTGAGAGGCCCTGTTTGGGGCTCTTAGTCTCTTAGTTTGGGTTCATCACTGTGGGCAGGTTTGGGTTGTACCTATCTAGTCTGGTTCGAGTCAACCTAGAGCCTACGGGGATGGTCTGTCCCAAACAAGTCACGTGAGAGGTGCGTATACAGCAAAGAAAAATGTCAGGTCTGTGTCCCCAAAGTAGAGGGTGGGATACTCAAGCAACAAGCCCTGTTCGTTATCATTTCTTCACAAATACTATGATGTGGAAAGTCAAGGGGTGGGGCCTAGGTAGAGGGGTCAGTGGACAAAGTGCCCACAGGACAAACATGAGGATATGAATTTGGAATCTCAGCATCCGTGGAAAGCTGGTCATAGCAGCATACTTGGTAATCTTTGACAGCATCGTTGAATCACTGAGTTTCAGGTTCAGTGAGAGATTCTGCCTCCAAAATAATGGTGGAGAGCAACAAAGGAAGATATTGAATGTCAATCTGTAGCCTCTACACACACACAACACACAACACACACATACACACACACAAACACCAGTACATATATTGGACACTTCTAATTCCTTTTCTTCTAAGAAAGAAGAGAAAATCAGATGGTAGAAGTCAGTTAAGAACCTATCACAAATAATAGCCACAAATGAAACAGGTAACTGAAAATAAGACATCATAAAAACTGCTTATTAATTTTAATCTTTAGTGCTGAATGGCTCCTTTGGCTGAGTCATTTGCACTGATTTCAACAAATGGAGTTAAAAATTACCTTTTCACCTGAAGACACCCTTGTCTATTCTGTGAGCATGTCATTGTTTTAGAACCACCTAAAATTGCCTTCAGGTCACACAGTTTGGTAAGCTACACGATCCTGCATAAACAATCTGAGAGTTAATAGCTTTATTTTCTCAGACTCCAGATTCCCCAGAGGCCAAGCAAGAGCAAGTCCCTCAGCCCTTTATTTAAAACTGTATTATGGAAGAAACAAAAGAGTCAACTCTATCTTTGGAGGAAAATACATCTCGCCATTTTTTTCTAGTTATTTCAAAATCAAATTATTTCAGGTTTATCAACCCCATCCTCACCATAGCTCTATATTAAATGAAAATACATGCATTGACTTTTATAGGGAAGACAAAAATTATTCCATGGAAATATACAACAGAATTAAAGAATGTATTTTTAATTTTTAAATTGAATTAATTTCGAACATATATAAATATATAAAAGTTGTACTTGCACATGGAGAGCCTTATGATGTTTCAATACATTGTGTCACCATGTAACTGTCTCCTCAAATAACGGTTATAGCTACTTCATAGAAAAAACACTGAGAATCCTTTCATCGAGGTTTTTGTGATATGCAGGATGCATAGATATCTATAGCCTCCCACTGTGTGGTAGCATAATAGAACTTCTGAGTTGTACTTAACTGTAACTTCTTTATGTCCACTGATTACTTTTTCCCATTCCTCTCTCACCCCATCTCCCCAGCCATGTAAAAACTGCACACAAGGCAGGCATGATGATCTATACTTGAAACCCCAATACTTGAGTGACTGAGGCAGGAGGACCATGAGTTAGGGGGCAGCCTAAGCTACAAAGAGAGGCTTTATCACCAATATAGATTAGACAGACAGACAGACTAGATAGATTAGATAGATTAGATAGATAGATAGATAGATAGATAGATGATAGGTGGATGGATGGATGGATGATAGGTGGATGGATGGATGGATGATAGGTGGATGGATGGATGGATGGATGGATGGATGGATGGATGGATGGATGGATGGATGGACATAGACACAGATATATTGGTTTTTCAAGACAGGCTTCCCTGTGTAGCCTTGGCTGTCCTGGAGCTCACCCTGTAGACTAGGCTGGCCTTGTATTTATAGAGATCCACCTGCGTCTGCCACCAGAGTGCTAGGATTAAAGGCGTGCACCACCACCACCACCTGGCCAAAATAAATATTTAAATTATAAGATTTTAAATTCTTGCAATTACATGTATTTGTTTAATGGGGACAACAGGCCTGCCACAGTGCCTGTGTGATGGCAGACGACAACCCTGAAAGGCTGGGTCTCTTCGCATACCGTGAGTCTCAGGGATAGAATTCAGGTCCTCAGGCTTGGCGGCAAGTGTCTTTGTCTGCCGCACCACCTCACTGGCTCCATTAAACTGTAAGCTTTCAGAAGCAAAAGGAAGAAACCTGTCTATGAGACTAGAACTCTACCAACTAAAATTGATTGTTTTTATGATAGATCTAAATGATGCCGTCGTTTAGAAATAATTACTTTTCAGTTTGTTTCCCTCCTTCATACATTGGCATATTTTACCTAAATAAGAACTCTTCCCGAAGACAAGCCATTTTATTGTATTTTTCTCTATCACAATAGCATACTGCTTTTTTTTTATTTCCATGTGAAACCTTGATTACAACAAAGGCAAGCACACAGTTCATAAGTTGACAAGGAACGGTGATTAGGTTTTTTTTTTTTTAAGATCATAATAAATCCAGCTTTGCCAGCATTAAGCTGATCTCATGGGCTATCCTGCCTCCCTCCTTCCATCTCTACCTCCCTCCCTCCCTTCCTTCCTCAAACTAATACCCTACAAAACACCCTTGACTCTACAGCCAAAACGAGCTAACCAAGACCATGGTAACGCTGTCCTAGAGTTAGATCCATTCATCCCTGTCTTAGCATGCACACTAGTGTGGTGGTTTCCACCCACCACGGCCTCCCAAGGTACTTGTTGGAGCAATGAGATTCACCAATTTTTTTCATCCTTTGCGAAAAGGGAGTAGCTGGCGTTCCCTCTCTAGTGGACTCGTGATCTTCGTACCTGGAGGTGTTAAGAATTGCTAAGGGCTGTAGGACCTGTGTAAATTACAGCCATGCAGAGAGGCGTTGAAAAAAATCAATAAGTAATGAAATAGTACTGGAGTGAAGTAGCCAAGAGAGCAATGGGTGGGAAACTCCCAAGGATGCAGTTTCATTTTGTCAAAAGGTAAAAGAAGATGTTCCAGTGTGTTTCTCTAAAACCAGGCTTCCTAGGAAATAAGATGCTTTGGGCTTAAATAGCAGTAGAGTTAGTCATGTGCTGTAGAAGCACAATGGACTGTGAACTTTACAGTGCTAGGTTGTTGTGTTTTTTAATTGGATATTTTCTTTATTTACATTTCAAATGTTATCCCTTTTCCTGGTTCTCCCATCTCACCCTGGGAACCCCCTATCCCATCCTCCCTCCCCCTGCTTCTACAAGGGCGTTCCTCCACCCACCCACCCACCCACTCCCACCTCCCTGCCCTCAATTCCCCTACACAGGGGCATCTATTAAGCCTTCATAGGACCAAGGACCTCTCCTCCCATCCTCTGCAACATATGCAGCTGGAGCCATGTGTACTCTTTGGTGATGGCTTAGTCCCTAGGAGCTCTTGGGGGAATGGTTGGTTGATGATGTTGTTCTTCCTGTGGGGTCACAAACCCCTTCAACTCCTTCAGTCCTTTATCTAACACCTCTATTAGGGACCCCGCGCTCAGTCCAGTGGCTGGCTGCGAACATCTGTCTCTGTATTTGTAAGGCTCTGGCAGGGCCTCTCAGGAGACAGCCATGTCAGGCTCCTTTCAGCATGTACTTCTTGGCATCCACAATAGTGTCTGGGATTGGTAACTGTATATGGGATGAATCCCCAGGTGGGACAGTCTCTGGGTGGCCTGTCCTTCAGTCTCTGGTCTACACTTTACCGAAGTGTGGGTGCTTCGGTCTTTCTTAGGAGGAGAACAAAATACTCATAGGTTTTATATTAAACAATCCTGAATTTTATTCCAATATAGCAATGTCATTGATGTATTTCAAGACTATACAGTGTCTGCCCCTTGAGGTTGAGAGAATTGATGCCCTCAACTACATCCCCATTTCCTCCATCTATATTGCCTACATGAACAATCTCCATCCTTTCTGATCACTCATGAGCAATGGTCCCAAGGGGTGTGACTGAACCAGGACCTCTACTCCCAAGGGCTCCTACGACTTGTGATTGAGTCTGGCTGGACATGTACAGGCTGGTGGCTGAAAGCCCCTCACTGGGTCCACTCTCCAAGTAAAGGGCTTTATTGTGAATGAAGTGTCTCCAAGCTGAAATGTCATCTGATGATTTTTGTTTCTTTTCTGTTATTATTTGAAAGTATGCCCAACCCATGCTTCTCTTGGTAGGTGACTTCTGCTCCTCCTCGAATGGCCATCTGGAACATAAAAGAAAGTCCTCTGGGGGAGATGGGCAACTACAGGTCTGACCAAATGGAAGGACGCTACACAGGGTCACCAGAGAGCTCACGAAAACAAAGGGGTTGGGCCTGTGTCTTGCATATCTCTAAAACAACCTTCAATCTCAAGTTATCTGCATGGTCATATATTTATGTACATTTATAACAATGGTACGTCCTATCTACATGTAGCTTCTGGCCTTTATTTCTTAATAGAAAAGTGGAGACTGGAATGTGTTCCCAAGTTCTCTTTTGTCTGCTTTTGTCTCTCTACCTTCTGAGATTGAAACTTAAAAAAAAAAAAAAAGATACCATGGTGGAATGAAGAAAACAATCACTTCTTTGTGTAATGAAATGGCCCAATGACTCTTTATAGTCTTTGTGATACTATGATTTGAGTCTTGAGACACCAAATATAGTAGCCTGGCTTATCTCCTTCCCCTTTGTTGGCCCCCCATGTCTATGTGCAACAGGGACAATAAGAGTCTTTTATACCTGATAAAGCAGCAATAACCATAAACAGAACAGTAGGACTGGGCCCAACTGGCTATCTACTCATGACCTGTCCCATGTTTCCCAAAAGTTAATGAACTGGCTTTCCTTACTGTTTTTAATGCGTGTCTGTGTCTGCTATATTTGTGCAACATTGAAAATAAAGACATGTTACACTAAACAGAAGGATACTTGGTTAGACCCTTCCCCTCAAAAAAAAAAAAAGAAATCACTTTTTCTTGAAATGTGTAAACAATATGGCTCCAGTTAACTGATTCACCTCCTCCCATGTACAGGTGTGATCCAATTGCTTTCATTGTGTCCCTTGTAGACTACACTGTCCAGACAAGGTTATCAAGATTTAAAAGAAAAAAAAAAAATCTAGCAAATGATTGGCAGGAAACATGCACTACTAGGCATCCCTGATGGCTCCCTTGCCCTCTGCCCACTAGCCGTGGACAGAGCAATACCCACCTCCTCCAACGATTCATCCACTGACGCCATTATCCATTGCTTATGACATCGCAGCCACAATAATGAATCGGTACTTCTTGATCCTTGAAGTACTTAGGAGGCCACACAGAATGAGGGGAAAGCAATGTGAAGACTGGGTTCTACTCAGCACAGGCTGGAAATGGATACTGGACCGGGGGGAGGGGGGGAAGGCATTAAAGTTAAAGAGAATTTTGTTTAACATGACGGTTTAAAAGATGTAACCGGTCGTGATGGGCAGGATCTCCTTCAATCGGAAGACAATGAGGAGGCCCTATTTAGACCAGTATGCTGGTGTGATTCCAAGTCACGCTACCACCACAAAAACACTAGGGGGCGCCATATTAATACCGGTGTCCCAGCTCCATTTGCCCTACGAAAGCCCTCCATCATCTCTGGACCTTGGCTCTCAGTTTATTCAAGGCATGTTGCTGAAGGTTCATGACATGTGACCATTTCAGGAATGCAACCCGAATTAATGGGGTGGCGTGCTCTCCAAAACTCATTCCAAGCAGTTATATCTTAAGGGATACCTATACAAGTTCATTCCTTACGTTGGGCTAGGTGCCATTGCTTCGTGCCCGATGCATCATGGGATCTAATCATCCCGAAGCTCCCTGGCATTCAGACTCGCCATCGACCTCGGAGTAAGATAACACTTGCCTTCCTGGGCTGATGTGCCTATGAGATATGGATTATAAAATGGGTGCCTCTTCTTTTCTTTTTAAACTCTGTACTTTCCACCCCCTATTCAGAAATTATTCTCCATAGAAGAAAGTTTAGCAGCTGTCATCTACTAATAAGAAGTCATCAGGCTCAGTCACAGTCTCAGGTTAGGTTGGGAGACTGTGGAGACGTGGGTGCACAGGGGGCTCAGACCCCACCGGGCTACAATTCTGCCTAGTCACTCACAGTGCAGACATAAGGATGGTTCTCCCCATACCCACTACGCCACCTCAAGCTGGAAGCTCTAGTTACTTCACTTGGGGTAGGGTTTCTGAAGCTTACAGCCAATGAAGATCTGTAAACGGCATTTAAACTACAAAAGGGGCTGGAGGTGGGAAGGGAATTCCCCGGGGAAAGAAGTGATCATGGTGGAAGATGCCAAGATCATAGCCCATTTGAAATCCGCTTCTGTGTTGGACTTTCATTTCAAAGCCTGTGCTATCAGATGGATTCTCCTTGTTGCTGTTCCATTGATTTATTGAGTACCTAGTATATATGAAGCAATGAGGGAGCTCTACAAAGACAGTCAATGGGAAAGGGACATCCTCGGCTCTGTTCTTGACATTTGTATAACTGCCTTACCCAGCATGCTTTTCCTGTCACCCATCCCTTTCCAGTCTGTGATGCCATGGTCTCTATCGCCATCTTCTTCCCCTCTTTATCCCCGTTAACTGAACACTAGTGTAAAGAAACAAAACTGAGGGGGAGGGGAGAGGGGGAAGGGGGATGGTTCCACTGGTAAAGTGCTTGCCATAGGCACGAGGACCTGAGTTTAATCCCCTGAACCCACTCGTAAGAAGCTTGGTGTGGGAGTGCACATTTAGAATCTCAGCCCTGGAAAGAGATAAAAGACAGACTGATTCCTGGAGCTCTCTGACTAGATAGGCTCTCCTAATGGGCCAAAGAGAAACTCTGTCCCAATAAACAAGATTGATAGCTTCTGAGGAATGGCATCCGAGGTCATTCTCCAGCCTCCATACATACGTTGCAGCTACATGCATATATGCGTGCACACGCGTGTGCACATGCACACACAGAAACCAAACTAGATTGTGTAGTGCTTATATTCTCAGTACCATAGATCAGCATCAAGGGTTCTTTAAAAATTAAGGCTTCAGAAAAACTTGTCCTCTGCTCAGAAGCTTAAGATACACACACACTCACTCTCTCTCTCTCACACACACACACACTCACTCACACACACACTCATTCACACACACACCCACACACACTCACACACATACACACACACACACACAAACACAAATCAGTAAGTAAAAATGTATATATATTTTTAATTAACTGCAATGGCATACCTCAAAGCAGGGTATTCTAGAAATAGAGGTTAAAATGGTATCTATGTCATACTATGTATGTCTAGAGATCAGAGGACGTCTTGCAGGAGTCTGTTCTCTCCTCCAACCAAGTGGCTCCTATAGACTGAACTCAGGCTTGAACTCAATCTCTTTCACTTGCTGAGCCAAGGTGATAGGACTGTTTTATAGCCACTGTGTGTAGTGCCCAAGTCTCTCTGAGCAACTGGGACAATGTTCCCACTGTTCTTTACAAACATATCACTTGACATTAAAGAAGAAGGACGGAGCTGGGATGAGCTAGGCTGATAGAGTACTCACCTAGCATGCACAAACCCCTTGGCTAGAGCCCCACATAACCAGAGCATAGCAGTGTGTGCCTATAATCCCATCACTTGGGAGGCAGAGATACAGGTAGGAGGACCAGAAGTTCAAGGTCATTCTCAGCTAAGTAGTGAGTTCAAGATCAACCTGAGCTATGTGAGACCCAGGGGAAGGGGGCTATCCCACATGCACCAAACTCCTTTACAAAGGGTTCCTTCTGATTTGTAGATCATAGAGGAAGAGTAAGTTGTTTAATTGTTTTGATTTTTTGTTGTTGTTTTGGGTTTTGTTTTGTTTTGCTTTGCTTTTTAGTCCTTTTTGTTCTGTTTGTTAGAAACGGGGTTTCTCTGTGTAGCTCTGACTGTCCTGGAACTTGCTCTGTAAACCAGGTTGGCCTCGAACTTACAGAGATCTGCCTGCCTCTGCCTCCCAAGTGCTGGGATTAAAGGCGTGCGCCACCACCACGCAGCTCATAGTTGGCAAGTTACTCGGATATGCCTGAATCTCCTTTTAGTCAGCAGGCCACACGATAACCCCAGTAGACAGGAGAAGGAGGAGGGAGAGGAAGACATAGTAGAAGAAGGGGAAGAGGAGGAAGTAGAAGAGGAAGAGGAGGAGGAGGAGAATATGAACGGTCTGATTGGTAAGCAATGCCTCTTCCCTTCCCTGAGGAAGGTGCAAACAGGAAGCTCACCAGTTCATGAGGATCAAATTAAAGAGGACAATTACAAGCGATTAGTCACTGGAGTGTGTGACTCCATGGGTGTCTTCTAAAATAGGATTGGCTCTCACTCTTTGGACCGGGTACAGAGAAGCCAGCCATCAAAGACATCTTTCCTAGGCCTGCAATTCTGTGATTAACTCATTTCAAGGAGCCAGACTGCTCCAGCTCATTAGGAACAATGACCCCATTTCTCAGGAGGTGCCAAGTCAAGTGGTCCCAAGGGAATGACTTTGGCACCCAGTGATGGTGAAATTAGCACCCAAGAGGCTCACAGGAGATCAGTCCCCTCTGCGGGGGTCCTTGAGAACAGAGCAGTCACTCAATCTCTTGGTCCTGAAATCCCAGGAAGCCTCTGTCCACTGCCGGTTTAGATTGCAGCATCTCTGAATACCTTGCTAAACGGTCGCTTTTGTGAATTTTAATTCATTCCAAGGTCCAAAGATAAGCAGCCTGTGTGGATGGAAAGGGGTTTCAGTGGGTGCTGAGAGGGGTAGGGGTGGGTTTTACAGTATTTGGGGACTGCTCAGGGGAATCTGAGTTTTGGGAGGGAAAAGCCTGGAGCCGCAGAGAGAGGCATGGGCCAGCGCTAGGTTGGAAGCCCCTGACCCAACTCCAACTCCCTGAAGAGGGAGAAAGAAAGCCACCTAGGCAGCCTCTAGGGGCTTGGCTTGGACAGCCAGACAGTGAGACTGAGCCTTCTCCATGAACGCTTCCAGGGGAAGGGAGGGGATACTGGGATACTGCAGCTTTGATGTGATGGGCCCGTAAGAGGCCTCTTTAACAAACCTCTCCCTTGCTTCCAGTGTTACCTGGCCACACTGAAGATGAAAGCCAGTCAGGCCAGCCGCCTGCTCTCTTTCCTGTCTTTTTAAACCTAGTAAGGTTCTCGGGACAGCCCCATGCTGCCTGACCCTAGACTCTAGAGAATACGAGATTCTCCTACCGCAAAAAATAAAATAAAATAAAATAAAAAATTTAAAAAATATATATATATATACATACATACACACACATACACACACACATATATGGCTCCAGGGTTCTCTCTGAAAGTGCCACAGGCAGAAGGGAGTCCAGGAGAGATCAGATTAATGATCACTGAGGGGAAAGAAGAAGGGAAGCCAAAGGAAAACAAATATCAAGTGGGGTAGAGAGACTAGAAGGAGACAGATTCCTTAATTTTTTTTTTTTCTACAGCGGTTTCTCTTTTGGAGATCTAAGACCCGCCAAGTGTTACGTCAAAGCTGTCTCCAAACCACTAGATGAGGGGGTTTTGTTGTGGGGCCGATACACTCCCGGGACTCATTGGAATGGCAGGGTAAAAATTAATTAGACGCTGTTTGGAGGGGGCTTTGCAAGACAGCCTGAGGCTACGCTTCAGTCTGGTTGTTAGAAACAATATTATCACCGCCACCCCTGCCCAGTGAACAGACATACACGGGGGGCGGCCGAGGGGGAGCCACAGAGCATTCAACACAGACATCAGAACCGAGCGCTCCTCCCAGAGAGAGTACTTACCACAAGCCAGTGGATCTACCTGCTGACAACCTCAGAAATATGTCTTGTTTCATTTTCAGATTTTTTTAAGAGAGGGGTTACACAGGAAGCTTGCAGAATCCTGATGAAACTGCTTTAGCAGAAGATGGGGGAGGGGGTGGGCCTGCCTCGCTCAGGCCTCTGACACACAGGCTGAGAAGAGCCAGGGGCCAGCTGGGAGGAAGGCGAGAACCTTTCCAGCCATGAACAGGGCTCTTTTAGAGAATGGCAGGCTGGAAATAGAACTCCAAGAAACTGGCATGCTCCTGCAGGCCAGCAATTCTTCCACACGAGATGACACACAACAAAAGGATAGGGGCCTTGTCCTGGGCTGCTTTCTATCACTGTCATCAGCACCATGATGAAAAGCAATGTGGGGAGGAAAGGGTTTATTTCATCTTGAATCTTATAGGCCATCATGAAGGTAATCAGAGCAGGAAACCAAAGCAGGAACCGAGGTAGGTACTGTAGCCGAGGCCGTGGACGAGTGCTGCTTACTGGCTTGCTCCCCATGGCTTGCTCAGCCTGCTTTTTTATACAGCACAGGACCATTTTTCCCATAGATGTCACTGCCATAGTGGACTGGGCCCTCCCACATCTGTCATTCACCGAGGAAGTTGCCTACAGGCCAATCTGATTGAGATATTTCTTCAGTTGAGGTTCAGTGAGAGACTCTATCTCAAAAAAAAAAAAAAAAAAAAAACTATGAACATGTCCATATGCCACAAAGAGAGAAGGGAGTGGGGGAGAGAGAGAAACAGAGAGAAATAGAGAGAGTCAGAGAGACAGAGAGACAAAGAGACAGAGACAGAGAGAAAGAGAGGAGGAGAGAGAGAGAGAGATCCATTATATTAATCTCGGAACATCAAAAATCACAGGATCTTTTCTGGCTGTTTCAAATGCTTCTATGGTACCTTTTACCATCCCAAAAGATCCTTCACAGTTACAACATAAGAGTTCCTTTCCATAGTGCTTTATTAAAAAGACAAAAAATTCTCAGCTAATTCATCCTTCTAGCATTTTCTGTGAAACAAGCAATAATTAAGGTCCCTGTTTTATGGGTGGAAAAGCTGACGTCGTTCTCATTTCCACACCCGGGGATGGTGGGAAACACTCCGTATCCGAGCGCAAAGAAAACTTGGAAATCCCCAGGACCCTTCCCCTCTCCTCGAGCTTAGCCCTGTCTCTTTTTATTGTCAGTAATTGTTTCCTTGTGTCGTCCCGGGAGCGGGACATGATGAAAGCCAATGGGAACAATTACCAACAGAAGAACCAGCCAGTCTTCTCCCCAAAACAGTCCTTTCCCAAATGAGTTGGCCAGCTGTGGTATAGGAGATCACGCCATCCCAGGCACATCAGCGACTTCCTATTGGGTCCAGGGAAGCATTATTAAGGGGAAGACTTATCCCCCCTGACCTTAGATTCTTGTCTGGCTGGGACCTTCATACCTATCATCTCTGCTAAGAAAGCAAGTGGACCCTTCCAGAAAAAGCTCAGCGCTAAACCCAAAGCCTTGGCTTATTTCAGAGGAGACACAAGACAGAGTGAACCACTTAATGCCCGCCCTTCCATGCCTCTTTTGCTAGTCCTTGTGTGTTACCAGGTAGGACGGCAAGAGTCCCAGGGCAGAGAGACCACGGTGCTTAGTTACTGCGCTCTGAAAGACAGCGCAAGGCAGTGTGTTACTTCCCACTCCGCCACAAGGTAGTGGGAAGGAAAATGGAAGTGTGGCTCTCAGGTAGTCTCAAGTGTGGCTCATGGAGTTATGGCGACAAGAAGCCAAATCTCTCTACTGAATACTTTCAAAACCAACCCATATGCCTGCAAAGGCAATCCAATGGCATATAGACAGCCAACATGTTTAGAACCTTGAAAATGAAAGGTGGAAAAGACCTGAGTAAGTCTTCTAGATCATCTTCTAGGACCCGTGCAGGCCAGTTCCCTGTAGCCCATGTGTTGATGGCCTCATGTCAAGTGTCTCAGCCAGTGAACACGTGAAAGAGAAAGTGAAATTTCTGCCAACCACAGTGAACAATGATCATGCGATTCAAATTCCCCAGGCTGCTCACTAGCCCTTGGTATGAACTTCCCAAGTCTTATAAAAGAAGGAACTGTCTAGAAGGTAGAGACATCCAAGAATGCCTTCATCCTTTCCTGTTAAGCATTTTAGCCTACTGCCTTCTGGAAGAATTCAGACAGTGGCCTCTCTATAAATAGCCATGAGAGAGAAAGAGAGACTATGGGTGTTTCAGAATTCATTTTTAATCTAAATAAATCTTACATCCCAGGTCCAATATCCTACACACACACACACACACACACACCAACACACCAACCCAGACACTGTAAAGCTTCTCTCTCTCTCACATCACATCACATGGGTACCACAGCATCATGAAGACATCACAATTTGACATTCACACCCCAAAAGGACAAGCATCTATCACCTAAATAGGACCACCCACTCAATCCTGACCTGAAAGATGATGTCTGTCTCAATACTGTTGTAATTATCATTGTTTTGAGACAAGGTCTCACTAAACATCCCAGGCTTGCCTCAAACCTGAGATCCTCCTGCCTCAGCTTTCTGAGTGCTGGAATGACAGGGGTAAGCCATCTCAGATCACAGTAGCCTTTTCCTTGCTAGATCATATCAGCAAAGCTGAACTTTTAAAAGTCTGAAGGTTGGCTTTGGGGCCAGGATTGCATTCTTTTCAGAAGTCTCCCAGCCCCCATGCCCCCTACTACAGCCCTTCCCATCCCCCACGCTCCCTTCTGCAGCCCCTTTCTCCTGCCCTCTAAAATATTATCTCAACCCAGCATGGCAAGTGGCAAGCGGGTGGATTTTGTTTTGTTTTGTTTTGCTTTGTTTTGGGGGGAGGAGATAAGTTCAATGTCAATAGCTAGTTAGAAGAGGGCAGGGGTCAGGGATTAGGACTCCAAACTGTCCCCGGCCCTTCTCTGTAGGCTGAACTGCTATTTGTATCAAGCCAATGGAGGGAGAAAAAAAAAATTCCTCTTTACTATCTGAGAAAAGATCAGAAGAGGAAAATGTCAGTTTGAGAGCTGACAGGAGTCAGATAAGAATGAACTAGAAATGAAGGCAAGAAAGGAAGAAATGCTGTCACTTGGAGAAGTTTCTAATCTAATGTTTGGAGACAAATATGTTTCCCGCTGAGTGTGTAATTTTCACACGCAATTGTCCGTCCTTCCACATCTGTCCCAAGAGTGCTGCTTGAGGCCTGATTTGATTTGATTTGTTTCTCAGGTCTTTCCAAACCAGGCAAAGATCTGGAAGGGGTCAGCCTTGTAGACCTAAGAGCTGGGAGCACATTCCCTCCCACAGAACTTCTGAGACCTGAAATAGTGTCCAGCCTCCAATGCATGTATCTATATTTATTAGAGAGATGACTCCCACGCTGGGGACAGAGAATGGAGTGCTTACAGATAGAAATTGTGTAGCTATCTCTGAGTTTCTATTTCATACCTACGCAGTAAAAGCTTGAAGATAAAATAATTGGCATTGTTTCTCTTGCTCCAGCTTTTAAATGTGGGCAGAAATAATGGGTGGTGTGTGTGTGTGTGTGTGTGTGTGTGTGTGTGTGTGTGTTCTTACACCCAGAAGATACCATTTGTTCTACTGTTTCTCTACATCTTATTCTCTTGAGACCAGGTCTCTCACAACCAGCCAAATCCAGTAATCCCCCTGCCTCCACCACACCCACGTTACACGCACATGTGGTCATCTCCAGCTTTTTAAGTGGATGCTGGGGGCTTGGATTCCATTCTTCATGCGTGTGCAGAATGCACTATTATCTTCTGAGCCACCTTCCCAGCCCCTGTGTTTTTTGGGGTGGTTTTTGTTTCTTCTTTTTAATGCAACAGCTTATCAGTGGAGGAAATGAGTGTTTTTTAAAGCATAGTCTGCATGAAACATCAAAGAGGGGCCCACATAAAAAGCTCTCTTCTTCAGGAGGACAAAGCAAAGTCCTGTGATGGATAAATGTTCAACAGTCGGGTGGTTTTTCTTTTTCTTTTTCTTTTTCTTTTTCTTTTTCTTTTTCTTTTTCTTTTTCTTTTTCTTTTTCTTTTTCTTTTTCTTTTTCCTTTCCTTTTCCTTTTCTTTCTCTTTCTTTCTTTCTTTTTGTTTTTTTTTTTTTGGGGGGGGTTTGTTTTTTGTTTTTTCAAGACAGGATTTCTCTGTATAGCCCTGGCTGTCCTGGAACTCAACTCACTTTGTAGACCAGGCTGGCCTCAAACTCAAAAATCCACCTGCCTCTGCCTCCCCAAATGCTGGGACTAAAGGCATGCGCCACCACCACCTGGCTGGGTAGTTTTTCTAAATGAGAAAGGAAGGAAGGAGGGAAGGAAGGAAGGAAGGAAGGAAGGAAGGAAGGAAGGAAGGGAGGGAGGGAGGGAGGGAGGGAGGGAGGGAGGGAGGGGAGAAAAAAGAGAGAGAAAAGAAAAGGAAAGGAAAGGAAAGAAGAGAAAAGAGGAGAGGAGAGGAGAGGAGAGGAGAGGAGAGGAGAGGAGAGGAGAGGAGAGGAGAGGAGAGGAGAGGAGAGGAGAGGAGAGGAGAGGAGAGGAGAGGAGAGGAGAAGAGAAGAGAAGAGAAGAGAAGAGAAGAGAAGAGAAGAGAAGAGAAGAGAAGAGAAGAGAAGAGAAGAGAAGAGAAGAGAGCTTTATCTGGAAACTAGAGAATTGCTTGTTTATCCACAAAGCATTTATTGAGCACCTGTTGTATGCCTAGTACTCCACTGAGCATTTTTATATCATTCCAGGAAATCCTACAATAACTCTCTAAGCAGATCACATTGTCCACATCTTGTAGTCTAGGAAGTTGTCCTAAGGAAGAACGGAAAATGAGGAGGAAGAGGAGATGGCAGTAATAGGAGGAGGAGGAGCAACAGGAAGAAGGGGAGGAGCAATAAGAAGATGGGGAGGAGCAATAGGAAGACGAGGAGGAGCCCACCTGTCAGTGTGCCCTCAGTATTGCTCATAGATGTCCCTTCCGAAGCATAATTCGGCTCAAGTCATCTCTTCTTATAAAAATCCACTGTAAGAGACGGCACGAATGCCTTAGCATTGCTTCCGATGTTTTCTGTAAACTCTTTGAGCTTGACAACCCTGTTTCCCCATAGCACAGGTAGGAGATAATCAATCAACACTTGGCAGTATAACTTGTTGAATATCGCTCTGAATTTGATTAAGGAATGAGATACGGTATTTTTTATTTCTACATTTTTTTTTTTAGATTCAAGTTTTAAAGTCTTTTTCCTCCCAAACACGATTTCGCAGATATTAAATCCTCCTCCTTTCCTCATGCTCACAGATGGATTTTACATTTTAGTTACAGATACTGATAGTTTAGAATGTTCCAGAAGGATAAGGAAAAAAAAAAAACTCACCCTGGAATGCCAGGGAAAATATTTGAAGGAAGACTTTTCTCATGAAAATGAGCTATCACCCCCCCACTGTAGGCTTAGCACCTACTCTACCCTCTGACTAAGCCCATTTGACTAACACACACACACACACACACACACACACACACTCACACACCTTGGGGGCAAGGGTCAGCAGGGAACCTCTTGGTTTCAAAGAAAGCAGGTCATAAACACAGGAATTTTACTGGCTCACCTTCAATTCTTCATTTCATTGTCAATGTTTCCGGTCCTACAACCTTCTCTTGCAGTTGACAGCCAAGGTATGTGTGTGTTGCTGGGTGTCTTCTGTTTGTGCTTAGCTTTCCGAGTGTGGATTCTTGTCATCTGTGAAGGCCTTGCTGGTAGCTACACGGCTGCTGCTCCTCACTGCCAAGGTATTGACCTTCAGTCACTCTGAAAATGGAACGTTGGGCCTCTGCTTCTAGGCCTGGCCCGGCAAAGGTTATAAAAATACCACTTGGTGAGAGGAAAACCCTCCCATGTCAGATGGAACAAGGCACAGGTCAAGTCTAAAGGAAGGCTTGGCCACCCCTTAAAGAATCTATGTTCTACTGCGGAAGACAAGAAGCCAAGGCCTTCAGACTGAGAGTGGTCAAAGCCAAGGACACAAACCAGGCCTCTTCCCAGACACATGGCCTCATCCCCAAGGTCCAGCTCCCTATAGACACATGTTCTGGCAGAAGGTTGAAATTGCTGCCGATTCTGCAACTGCTTTTCATTTAAAGGGCTCCGGGTCACCGTATCAAAGAGTGACAGAGCAGCAACACAAGATTGTAGCGCCCTGTGAACTGATGGAGAAATGCCTAATCAGTGCTAGCCAATCACCACTGTGTGCTTCTGGGGGTGGGGGTGGGGTGGGAGAATAAGCAGGCCCTGCAAGCCAGTCAGAACAAGTTCTGAGGGACAGAGGAGCCCAGCTCAGCAGCTCTGCACACAACTTCCAGAAACAAACAGCGAGGGGACAGACAATTCAGAATTTTCCAGAACTTAAAACATTGTGACTTCTACCTTGTCAACGCCACGACCTCTGGACAGATGGAAAGAGACAGGCTCAGAGACGTTCCCAGACAGGGAATTCACCCAAAAGCGTGACTGAGCGAGCAACTGCTCACAGTAACTCAACTCTGAAATCTTTAAGAACAGGGAAGCAGGCCAGGGTAATGAGGCAGCCGCTGCAGCCTCTTCAAAGGCCAAGTCAGAGTATCTACATTGGTGGTTCTCAACCTTCCTACTGCTGAGACCCTTTAATACAGTTCCTCGTGTTGTAGTGAGTCCATTAAGATATTTTCATTGCTACAACATAACAGTCAGGTTGCTGCTGTTGTGAGTCATAATGGAAATATCTGTGTTTTCCAGTGGTCTTAGGTAACCCCTGTGAAAGGGTTAATTGATACCCCCCAAAAGGGTTTGTAACCCTCAAGCTGAGAATCAGTGGTCTAGATGCTCTTGTTGAGGTCCTTTGCATCCCTTCTCCTTTTTTCCCAGCTCTGAGGACAAGGTCAGGGTTGCTCAAACCTCATCCAGATCGATCCAGATCTCAGCAACACCGAGAAACAGACATCGGGCCCCAGAGAGACAGGATGAGGACATCCTAACTCTAACTTGAGAAAAGCACATGGCCTCATGGGAAGGAAACACCACGTGTGCCTTGGGTGGCACCTAGGCTATGTCTGCACACATGGAGTGTTTGGATGTTGGCTGTTTTCAGCCCACAGTTAACACTCTCAGCAGCTTCACACAGACGACAAAAGGTCCCACCACACACAGAGGCCTCCCAGAAACCACATCCCCAACTCTCATCTCCTATCGACAGGCATCCCATAAATGGTCCTCCCTGCCCCTGTTTGTCATGAAACCCATTTGTCACGCAATGGTTTTGCCTGATGCTCTCTGAGTGAGTGTTGCATACCCACAGTCAAAGGCATGAAAGGAAAGAAAAGCACTGTAGGTTACAAGGGCAGAACTTGACCTCAAGACCATTCTGAGATAATGGAGCCAGAGATGATGTTACACAGCCTCCTGTGGGCTTCCCCTGTCCATCACATGGAAACTCATGCTGCCCCTTAGCAGATCAGAGCAGATCAGGGAGATAGTCCTACTTGTTCAGCCAGTAATGGCAAAAGGAAATTCATGGGAGACTGCAAAATAGGACACCCTTGCATCTCCAGCCCCAATGGGACCTTTCAGAAGCCATTTATTTTTTTCATTTCTTTTCTTATTAGTAAATATTAATTGTATACATTAACAATTTTCAATATGATATTCCCATGTATGGATGTATGTACTGTACTCTGGTCATATATACCCATTGTTGTAATTCAAATATGAAATCTCTCTTTCACACTCATGGTTTTGAACTCTTGGTCCCCAATGGGTAGCACTGTTTTGGAAGATTGTAAAAACCTCTAGGACTATGGACTTAGCTAGCAGAGGGAGGCTGCTGGGGATGAATCCTGAAGACACTTGCTTCCACTTCCTGCCTGGAGCACTGTTTCCTGATCCTCTGCGATGTCTGCAAGTCATGCCACAGGTTCCTGCTGCCTTGCCTTCCCTGCCATGGTAAAGACCACACCCTCTGAACTGTGAGCCAAAACAAATCCTTCCCACCTTGACTTGCTTCCACCAAAGGCTCTCAGCAGTGAGAAAAGCAACTGACATGATCACATATCTCTGTGATTCAAGAACAATCTAAAGAAGTAAGATAAGACCTGGGTAGCTCAGCAGGTAACTGAGCAGATGCCCAACAACTGGAGTTCAGTTCTCTGGACAAGGTTAGAGGAAGGAGAGAACTGACTCCTGCAAGTTATCCTCTGACTTCCACATGCAAGCTGTGGCCTGTGGACACAGACACACACAACACAACACAACACACACACACACACACACACACACACATACATATGAAGGATTTAAGAAGCAAAATAATAGTAACCATGCAATGAACTTGGAGAAATCAGGATAAAAGAGCAAAGCTTTGGGTCCCCTGGGAATGTCAACATGAGCACCCCAAACTGGTGATCATTACAAGTTGCCAACCTTGTATCAGGGTGAGCATCAGGGCCAGACATGGTTCTTCCACCAACCTTCAACATCTATAAGCTTGGAGCCTCTGTCAGAAAACAACATCTGCAGAGCAGGCATTCTAGCTCCATCTGTTGACTTCAGACCAGACTTGAGACTAAGACAGGGGATAAATGAAGTAAGAGGGTCCTTGTGAGTGGCACTGAGTCCCGAGTCTCTTCCCAAATGTTTATCGGTTTGATGGTTCCCTATACGTCACTTGGATCCATATGTAGCAAGTCTGAGCTTTATGGAGCAAAGTATTCTCTTGGTGACCCCCAGGGCCCAAGAGTTAGCTAGAAGCAGAAATAACTGGCCAAAGACAGGATGAATTTGCCTGAATTCGGTCCCTGTGGGGTTTGTTCTTCAATCTGTTTATACAGTTTCCCGTAGGAGTCTGTAATTTTAATCAGTAAATATCTCCCTTGATTTATCACCTTCTATTGACATGGTGGTAATTTAAGCCTCAGCACTAATGCTGGACCTGCTGTGTGAGATTTCCCCGTATCATGTCCTACCTCTGTTTGATTTTTCTCAGTCCTCTTAGGTAATTGGGCTACCTCTTACACCCTCAGTATACTAAGCTGTGGTCGGAGGGCAGTGGGTTTCTCCTTCCAAAGCACTGAGTGCTCTAGCTAATCACAGCACAATCCTATCCTGACTTTGCAAAGATGGAGCAGACAAACCACAGACCGATGAGACCCAGTGGATTTTAAGACAGAGACATCCAAGATGGTTTTTAAAGGATACTGCTATTCTCCCTAGGCCAGAGACAGCTTGGAGACTGGCTCCACGGGTTTAGTTTATCTGACCTGAACAAAGAGACTTCCTTCTCAGATATAGGGTTTTACAAGGTCTACATTTTCTTGTTTGTTTGTTTGTTTGTTTGTTTGTTTGAGGCAGAGTTACCGTATGTAGCACCGACTGGCTCAGAACTCCCTCTGTAGACCAGACTGGTCTCAGACTCACAGAGATCTTCCTGCCTCTGCCTTCTAAGTGCTGGGATTTAGATGTGCCACCACTCCTGGCTCAGTCCTACTTTTTAATCAATGTACATATTTATTGTGTTTCCTATAGAACTAGTAAACTGCTATCATTCTTTGGGCTTCATAGCACCCAGATTTTAATATCTCGTCTAACCGTAAGTGTTCATGATCTATTTGATGATGGAAATAAAGGAATGAGGATTTGTTAGTCATAGAGCTAGGTGGTTGCCTTGGCCTGCCCCATGGTGGCATCCTGAGTGACCTGTGTCATTTGTAGTTGGTCTATAACTAAAAGGAGTAGCTATATACTGGAGGCTCTTGGCTCTGTAACTGCTGTGTAATAGGTGACTAGAAAATATTAATGAAATTTTAGGTTATGTTCATGAGTACAGTTCCCTCTAGCAAAAGACTTGTCTTTTGTTGAAATTTTTTTCTTGGTTGTATCCCTGTAGTTGAAGAGCGCTTCAAATCACAGAAGCTCAACTAAGTAAGGGGGGGGGGGGTGGGGGACATGTGGCCGAATAGACAGTAAGGGGAAAACTAACTCAGTAATCAACATACATAGAAAACATTGTATTAAACTTTCAATATTACATTTAAGGATAAACATGACAAGTTTGGAAGTCTATCAAGAGAACAATGCCCCAGAAGAGAGGATTTGGGGATAAATGAGTTTTTGAACTTGGTTGTTATGCTAGATCTGAAATTTATTTTAAAAAAAAAATGGCCAAGGAGTGTTTGAGAAGAGGCACTGGAAAAGAGAAGGTAGACTCCATTCAGACTGGGAACGTCACTGGGAAGAAGCTATCAGTGCATAGATTCTTCTTGACATTCTATGCATTTAGAAGTTTTTCAGATGGTCATAGTGGTGCACAACTTTGATCCTAGAACTTGGAAGGCAGAGGTAGATGGACCTCTGTGAGTATGAGGCCAGCCTGGTCTACTGAGCAAGTTCCAGCCAGAACTACAATACAGAAAAACCCTGTCTCAGCAAAGAAAAGAAAAGAAAAGAAAAGAAAAGAAAAGAAAAGAAAAGAAAAGAAAAGAAAAGAAAAGAAAAGAAAAGAAAAGAAAAGAAAAGAAGAGAAGAGAAGAGAAAAGAAAAAGAAAAAGAAAGAAAAAGAAAAAGAAAAAGAAAAAGAAAAAGAAAAAGAAAAAGAAAAAGAAAAAGAAAAAGAAAAAGAAAAAGAGAAAAAGAAAGGAGAGGAGAGGAGAGGAGAGGAGAGGAGAGGAGAGGAGAGGAGAGGAGAGGAGAGGAGAGGAGAGGAGAGGAGAGGAGAGGAGAGGAGAGGAGAGGAGAGGAGAGGAGAACAGACCTGGTATAAGTGGGGAAGTAGGCTGATGAGTCTTTCTCTAAAGGCTGCTCAAGGCATCCCTTATCCAGAGCAGGGCTTCTTCATTTGTGCCTCTGTAACTCATAGCCAACATGATTTCCATGACATTTTAACTAGGACTGCTTCACATGGGCATTTCTATGTATGTCTCCTCTATTTGTTGGTAGATTCCTTAAAAACAAGCTGGGGAGATGGCTCAGTAGCCGAGTGCCTGTCAATCAAACTTGAGGACCAGAGTTTGAATCTCAGAACTCATGCAATGGGCATGCCAGGGTACCTCTAATTCCAGCCCACAAAGGCAGAGATGGGAGAATCCCCAAAGTCAGATGACAGGCAAGACTAATCATATCAGTGAGCTCTGGTTTTGCTTGAGAGGGCCTGCCTCAATGGATAGGTAGAAGATTAATGGAGGATGATTTCTGCTATCATCATCCACAGGCCTTCACATGCTTGTGCAACTGTGTGAATGCACATCTACACACACATGTGCCCACATGCGCACACACACACACACACACACACTACATATGAAAAATAGAGGTGGGGGGGAGCAAAACCCTTGCAAACAAGACCCATGCCTTTCTCACTTCTTTTGCCTAGTAGATAGTCAGCATTCAGTTTACTACTTGAGTTACGTAGAACTTGGCTTCCCCCATTGATTCCAGTCTAACACCATCAACTTTGTTGCTCTAGATTTAAGTGCAGTGACGATGAATATGTGGGCTGGAATTACAGGTACGCTGCCATGCCCATTGCATGAGTTCTGAGATCCAAGCCAGGGACCTCAAGTTTGATTGACAGGTATTTAATTACTGAGCCAGCTCCCCAGCTGGTTTTTAAAGAATCTACCAACCTCATAGAGGAGACATCAGCATCGGCATTATCTTTTCTTCCCTCAAGCCCTCACCATAAAATTCTAGATAGTTCATTTCAGTGAATCTCAATGAGATGTTACCCATTCAAGCCTCTCCAAATGAGTGGAGTCTTCTTATATATAATGGAAGAGGCCTTTATTGTCTCCGTCTTAGACAAATTAATATTTGGACTACTCCTAATAACTCAAATCGCTGAACATTTTCATCTATGGGAGGTCCAGTTTCTGTCTGCTGATCACACAATGGTGTCAGAGAGCCTTGAATGTGCAAATGAGAGAGACTGAGTCATTTGATGTTATGAGTCTTAGTTGAACCCAAAATGAATGACAAAAGGCATTTATCTGTATGCTGTATTTGTGAAAGGAGAAGGCTTAGATGGATGACCAATGCCATTTCTCATTATGACATCATTGCCTTCATGGGGCATAAGATGACTGTGGGTAGGGTGGGCCCATCCTTTCAGTAAGACGACGTTTCTTGGTGCTTAGCTATTGTCTGGCCTACAGTCCGTCACATTACCACATTCCTTCCCAAAGGTGGAAACCTGCTGCGGAGTGGAAAGTGAGATAGCTTCCAGAGAAGTAATTAGCAAAGTGCACGGAGGCTCGAGAAGGGAGAGAGAACGAACTACAGGCTATCAATCAATAAATAATAAAAAATTCAGTCGAAGGCATTTTCCATCTTGGTGTTCTTGGCCATGAGCAAGAGAGAAGGGGAGAAAGCAAGCGTGAAGGAGGGATTCATGGCCTGGGTTGGGTTATTCCTTCTTAGCTCACGTGACAGAGCTTCAAGAGAATCCTCTGTTTACACCGGATGGGCATGGTGAGGACCAGGTCTGGGAACGAGGATTTCACTTCTGCCTGACTTCCTCCATCCCTTGAGTCTCTCAGGTAGGTGTGTGATATACCTGTTCTTGGCTATTCCTGGACTAATTGCCTAGGCATTGATCTCTTAATGGTAGAGGACGAGTTAATTTATTCCCAAACTCTTCTAACTTGGCAGATGAGGAGTTATTAGTCATTGGCCGCACTCAAGCATATTCCATATTCTATTATTTATCATTTACATATAAAGGAAAGTGTGAGGCTCTCAAAGGAGGAACTGGTCCAGGAGCCAGAGAGAAGAGCAGACAAGTGGGAGAGTAATGGGCGCAGGACCGGGTGGTTTAGAGATGTTCCTCTGCCGATCTCACTGCCGTTAGCAGGTCAGCAATGGCCAAAGGATGGGAGAACGGATGAATACTGGACTTGGCAAGAACATCGTGGTGCACGAGATAAGGAAGTTGGCTTTGATGTTGGAAGATGAAAGGCATGAGGCTCTCTCATCTATGCATTCACTCCACAAATATTTCTGTACTAGATAAGGATATTAAATATAGACCTGCTCCCAGGTAAACAAACACTATGTAGTCACAAGGTAGAAAAAAGTCCCGAGGTGGAAATCAGTTGGGTGCTTTGGGAGGAAACAATGAGAACAGGGATTAAGCTTGTATGAATGGGCTAGTCAGAGAAGACTTGGAAAAGGTTAACATTTAAACTTGAACTTGAGAGATAAGGAGCAGTTAGCTGTACAAAGAGAAAGAGAGGATTGTCAGAGGGCTTTCTGAAGGCCTTGAATGAGGAAAGTCCTTGGCGAATTCAGATTGGCAAATGTTAATGGCACTTCTGTTTGTGGAGCAGCGTCTCTGAGGAGATGCTAGGCACAGGTTTTTTTGTTTTGTTTTGTTTTGTTTGTGTGTGTGTGTGTGTGTGTGTGTGTGTGTGTGTGTGTGTGTTTGCATTCACCCCTCCCACCCCTGCAGAAGGCATTGTTATTCTCCCACTTTGCTGGTGAAGAAAATGAGGCCAGCAGGGCTGGTGTAGCAAGGACAACGGAGAGATGGAGATCAAGGAGGACAAGCAGGCAGGGACCCGAGTGGCTCCCAGTGGTGAGCTAGGCTTAGTCTAATGTGGACTTTTTAAGGACCCCTGTGGCTGCCATTGATGAGAAGACTGCAGCAGGGTCCAGGAGATAATGGAGAGCCATGGAGAAGGTCTGGTAGGTTGCCAGAAAGAGGTTTTGTGATTGGGCCCAGAAGTTTCAAGCAGAAGCAATGGCGGGAAACAGAAGCATATTTTGACTACATTGAGAGATAAGAGATGGCTGAATAGTGAAGACACAGAAACAAAGCACATAGACTCTAACCTGACCCCCCTGATCATTTCTACCACTCAAGAAAGGGAAGTGAGGGTTGAGAAACAAGAGTCCCTGAAATGAGAGGGTTTTCCAATACGTTCACCAGCAGCCTGCCTCATCCAGTCTGACTTAAGAACCTGCTGCTGCCTATGGCTGTCTTTCATTCCCCTGTATGCTTCCACATCTTTAAGAAGGAATGTTCTTCACACACACACACACACACACACACACACACACACACACACATACGCTCGCGCACTACCTTATCCAGTAACCAATAAAACAATCAAGCCATCGTCCCCCATGTGATCCAAGGAAGAGAGAACTACTATCCAGAAACTGCAACTAGAGGGGGAAATATAGAGTTGAGGATGACATCATCCCAGCATCCCAGCATCCCAGCATCCCAGCATCCCAGCATCCCAGCATCCCAGCATCCCAGCATCCCAGCATCCCAGCATCCCAGCATCCCAGCATCCCAGCATCCCAGCATCCCAGCATGGAGATTGTCAGAAAGGTCAAGAGTTCAAGGTGAAAACAAGCTGAGATACATAGCAAGTACTAGAAGAGCTTTGGCTATTTAACAAGACCCTGTGTTGAAATAAAGGAAAGGGGGAGATGGAACACATTCCTTCACACATGTGAACATATCAAATACGTGAGCACCGCTCACCTGGGAGACAGGCCCAGCTAGCCTCAAAGGCAGTCCTCAAGCCTGCGGAAGGTCTAGAAGACGCTCGCACTCTCAAGAATTTTTGCATCCTGGAAACTCTGAGCAAAGTTTCTTTTCAGAGGAAGGCCCAGAGAAGGAAGCAAAATAAATAAACAAGGACTAGATGCTTCAATTATTTTAAGTGTCCTCCCCCACCCCCTCCCCCACCCCAACACCATTCCCTAATCTTGCAGGAATGAAGACCATGGGGAGCTATCATGGGGACCTCTTTGGTTTCCCTCTACTCAGATGTCTGACGGCCGTGTGCTCCCACATCCAGGGCTGCATCTTTCTGGACACAGGTGGTTACATCGGTAGCCATGTTGTGACTTTGGCCAAACCTGTGCTTATGTGCCTGGCGTGTTGTCTGGGACTCTGTGGTTTAGCTTTAGAACGGTAGCCAGAGCATGTTCTCTAGGGACTGCCTCTGAGTTTCATGTGATATAGTTGTTCGTCTGGGTTTTACAGAGAACCAGAGGTCTTGACCCTGGAGCACACTAGAGTACAGCCTTGTTAACAAAGTGTCCAGAGGGGGAAGAGGGGACTTTAAGGGAAAATGTGAAGAGCCTGCAGATAGACTCTTCATCAGTGGAGGCCCCAACACCCGCCCCGGGTGTGGCCTTTCAAACCAGCAAAATCAACTCCAGATATCTGAGGGAGAGCAAACACAGAGTACAAATGTGTCAAGAGGAAGAGAGCAGGAAAAAAAAAAAAAACTGCTAATATGATCAAATGCAAAGAGAATACAACAAGCTGCAGCCCGTCAGAGATCTCAGGAGACATAGCTCAGAAAGCACAAAAGTCCTTCAGCGGAGGTAATGAGGCGCATCTAATTATATTTAAGAAAGAAACATCGAGAACGACCCTAAAAGCCTCTCCCAACTTTTTCCCTAAAAAAGAATCAATGGAGCCCAAATGCTAAGCAGACAAGGACAGGGCGGCTTCAGAGCAAGTGAGGAATTCTAGACAGCATCATGGGGAAATGAGGTTGTCACTTTCCCAGAACTGAGAAAAATATTGTGGGCGTGCGCACACACACACACACACACACACACACACACACACACACACTTCTCTATCTATTGTGTTTTAAACAACAACACGTCAAAAAATGTCCCAGGAAGAAGCAAAGGGAAGAGGAAAGAGGGCAGAAGAAAGAAAAAGGAGAGAGAAGTACCAGGCATGCCCCGCCATGAGAAATCAAGGCAGTCCAAATGACATTTGACACCGCCAGGCCACAGCTGAAGAACAAGGGAAAAGTTTTAGGGCGACTGTCATTGACCCATAGTCCTTCACTCCTAACCTTTCCCTCCAACATATGTTTCTCATTTCCTTGCTTATAGCTGGTCCAAGCTAATGATATGTGTTTTGGCCAGGGTCCCGAGCTCGGCATACAGCCGGTCTTGTTCTCATTGTCCGGGCTACTTACAGAAACCTCTTTCTCTCTGTCTCTCTCTCTCTCTCTCTCTCTCTCTCTCTCTCTCTCTCTCTCTCTCTCTTCCTTCGAAAAAAAGAAAAAAGAAAAAGAGAAAGAGTAAAAGGAAAGAAAAAAAAATACAGCCTTAAAGAGCAGTAAATATGCAAAGCAGCCCCGAGCTCTATACAGCTACCATCTTGAACATGGCCCTTGCCACCCTAACACACCCCATCAATAAAGGCCTGAAGAGATGACCCACGGGTGAGGGGTAAGTTCAATACAAAAGCAGTGGAAATTCAAACAAATTGGCCCATTAGAGTCTCACACAGCTATAAATACAGCACACACGGGCTATTTTGAGGGACGGTGGCATGGGAAAGTTCGGCCTGGAGTCTTGAGTCTGTCAAAGGAGACGGATCTCTTCCAAGACATGGGAAGAGGATGGACCCAGTGCTTGTTCGAGGAGGGTAGGGAGGAGGAGGGCAGGGAGAAGGAAGACTGTAAACCAGCCCTCACAGACAAAAAGTAAGGAGATAAGGTTTATCCCGCACAGCAGGACAGCAGGACTCAAAAGCCTCCGTTCAAACCTTGGGCCAGTGTCTGTCACTCAGAGAATCCCTGATCTCTGAAAAACCCGGACATGCCCTTTTGCTCCTTAGGGGTCAATGGACCAGTTCACTCTTCCTGAAGGACCCAGCAGGCTAGAGGAGGAGGGGTGGGAACCAGTGAGTCCTAGGCAGCCTGAGTCTGAAGGAGAAGGTTCTGACTGACCCTAAGGGGACTATGGAGGAGTCCCCTTATTCTGGCCATCAGACCCTGAGGACCAGCATCCAGTGTGGATATATTTGCGTGAGATGTGGGGGTACTATAATCTGAATTTGAGGAAACTGAAGCCCATAAAGGAGAGTTAGTAAAATGTACAAGCAGACAATTCGTATGCAAATGTCAAGAGCTGTTTAACACGTCCCTTGGGGCCTGTCAACAGCCGGCACTGAACTGCCAGCAGTTAGGAATAAGTAAACATGGAACACACATCTACTTAGGCATCAGGTACCTGCCTAGCCGAGCCGCTTCTTCACAGCCCTGCTGTCCGTGAAACTCCCAGTTCCTCTTGCCTTCAGACCCGATACCCAGAGCAACCGCAGGCTTACTCGGTCACAGTTTGAGCGCTTACTGCCTACTAAGCACTGACTGAGACATAAAGGTCACACAGACACAGAACTGGAATCACAACTGGCCTGTCCCTGACCCTACAATACCCTGGTTGGATTCTGTTCTATGTTGTCGCTAACTAGAGTCTTTCCTTTAAAAGTCCTGTTTTGGTGCACTTATAAATGTGTGTGTGTGTGTGTGTGTGTGTGTGTGTGTGTGTGTGTGTTTCAATACATAAAAATGCCAGTGTAAAAATATAACATCCTCTATTTTAGAGGCTCTTTATAACTTGCCGAAGTCAAGAGAGAGCTCCCAGATTATCAAGAAAATGGCTTTAGCGGATTAAATTTTAATGAGTCCGGGAAAAGGCTTCGCTGTATTGTGGGTTGGAGTCCTTGCTGTGTATATGAAGTAGAGTGGAGTCATTTGCAGATGTTGGATCTGAATTCTCCATGTTGTGTATGAAACCTCAGATCCCCTACCGTCCGGGGCACATAAGGGCACTTATCCCAGGACAGCATAAAGGGGAAGAGTCTGCCCAGATTCCCATGACAACTCCCTTTTCCTGAAAGTCTCTGACAGACACTTCCTGGGGAGACAGGAAGTGCGGACAGGAAGACAACTAAGGTCGTCTCTTCCCGTGTCCGGCTCGTCCCACCTCCTAGATTCATCTGGTAGCTGACAACTTCAGGCTGTGCTTCTGTGCTTCTGTGTTTTCACTGGTCCCATCCCCAGCTGCTCTGGAGAAGGTTGGAAGGCAACCAGTGTGGCTTTTGTCCCCCTTTTCCCAGAAGCCACGGGGATCTCAAACATACCTCAGTAATAAACTGCGTAAGAGAAACTCATGAGGGGAAGAGACGTCAAAAAAAAAAAAAAAAAAAAGTGATATAACTGACTCCAAAGTAAAAATAAATGATAGGCTGACTTCATGTTTGTAGTTAACATTATGACGTTAACAGTTATACAGTAAGTGTTGCAGGATCCTGAGTGTGTGCCAAGTACTCTGCTAGGGTTGGCCATAGAGTATTGCACAATTTAGATATAGCCCCTGCTTTCTAAAGCCAACAGTGTCAAAGGATGACATCAGGGGAGAGACTCACCTCACAGGAGCAACCTAGAAGTAAACACATACATACCAGTTGTCAAATGCAGTGAAGGAAAAAAAAAAAAAAACAGTTTAAGAGATGGCACTGACAGGGCCTGACTGAAATCTCAGTGAGGAGGGGAGTCTCCTAGTGAATCCCAGCTCCACTCAAGGACCTGAAGGAAGACTAGAGTGTGGCTCTCTGCTCCACGCTCACACACTTGGATGCCCTACCAAAATTTTTCACTTTGAAACCCGAAGAGCCGGGGAGGGCTGGAGAGACGGCTCAGTGGTTAAGAGTCACCGACTGCTCTCCCAGAGGACCTGAGTTCAATTCCCAGCCACCACATGGTGGCTCACAACCATCTGTAATGGGATCCAATGCCCTCTTCTGGTGTGTCTGAAGACAGATATAGTGTATTCATAAATAAAATAAATAAACTTTTAAGAAAAAAAGTTAATTTACGAAAACCTGGTTTAAAGAGAAAAAAGAAAGAAACGTGAAGCGTCAGCAGGCATAACCTTCAGATCTCTATGTTCATAATCGCCTCAAAGCCAACACAGGAAGGCACTATTTGCTTGTGTTTATTATACACAATGCTCCCAGTTCAGGGCTTGAATGTAGGAAGAGTCCCAGAGCACAGCATTTGCCTCCCAGGGACTATTTTGACTAATCTAAGATTCCCACATCTGCATCCCCAACACCCAACAAAATTCACAGGGTTATTACACTATCACGGTGTCATGTGCTAAATGCTTAGACTATATTAGAGAAACCGAAGTCTCTTCATGACACGTCTTCTCCGGACCCTGCTTTGGCTTCATTCATGGGCATCTTGCCATTTTCAACCCTATAGTTTCATTGAGCCTTCTTGGGGACAGGATCCAGTGTGTAGAACGGGGACAGCAGCTCTGAAAATAATTACAAAATAAGTAAGTAAAGTGGGAAGCAGCAAGGAGGGGACAGAGAGCTTTCAGGGGAGTGTTTCCAAATAACAAAAGGGGAGGCTGACTAGCTAACTAACTAGCTAACTAACTAGCTAAGTAGAGGTTACAAACACCTTAGAAGTGTAAGGAGGAAGTAGAAACAGGAGACTTTCAGTCATGGTCATGGACGCCTGTAATCCCAGTGCTAGGGAGGCAGAGGCAGGAGGGTCACAAATTTAGGGTCAGTCTGGGCTACATGGGAAAAAAAAAACAACCTTGTTTTTTAGGGGCTGGAGTTGTTAAGGAATGACTCTGTTGTTAAGGGCACTGGATGCTCTTACAGAGGCCCCTGATTTGCTTCCTAGCATCCTCATGGCAGTCCACAACCATCTGTTACTCCAGAGGATCCAACACCCTCTTCTGGTCTCTCCGGGCAATCCATGAACATGGTACACAGTCATACATACAGGCTAAATACCCATACACATAAAAATAAGTAAATAAAATAATAAATAATTTTAAGCCACGTTTTTTAAAAAGAGAGAGGGAGAATGAGGTGGATGCTCGGAAAGGCTGTGCCGTGTGTGTCACTGAATGTGCTGCAGATAGAGAGATGTGATTCTTAGCACAAGTGTTGGAGACACCCCCAAAGTCAAAGAGGTCGAGGCAAAGAAAGTCTGTAGAGTGGGCGCTCAGTTAAACACTGGACACTTCAGAAGGGGTGAAGTGTGATCCGTATGTGGCAAACGGAAGCGCAGAGGTTTCTGGTGTAAATGAAAACAGTGGAAATCCAGGGGAAGCTCCATCAGCTGGGGCTCAGGATGTAGCTCAGGTGGGAGCATGCTTGTCTGGCAGTGTGAAGCCCTGGCTTCGGTCTGAAACACCACACAGACTGGGTGTGGTAGTGCACACCTTCCATCCCAGCACTAGGAGGCTGACAGACTTCTGTATATTCTACATAGTGAGTTCTAGGCCAGCCTGTGCTACATAGAGAAACTCTGCCATAAACAAGACTTTTTTTTAATGGTATGTGTGTTATGTGTGAATGAGCATGTATGTCCCAGAGCCCAGAGACAAAGGATCCCTGGGAACTGGAGTGATAGGTGGTTAGATACTACCTCATATGAGCCCTGAAGACCAAACTCAGGTCCTGGACAAGTACAGGAAAGGCTTTTGACCACTGAGCCATCCCTCAATCCCCGAAGCAAGACTTAATAGGAACAATTTAGGGAGGGGGATGTTTAAACAAATGTTTATTTCATTAAAGACCGGAGGTGGGAATTGTAGTCTCTTGTTAGAGTTGGGTGGATCTCCACATTTTAAAACCAGTTACACTAGACTGGAGATCAATGGAGAGAAATGTCTGAAAAGGTCTGAAGAAGAAAAGGGGGTGGGGTGCGGGGTAAGGGGTGGCTTTTTTTTTTTTTTTTTCAGCAAAAAGCCCAAAGCAAGAGCCATTGTCCTTGGTCAAGAGCACTGGATGAATTTTCCTCAGAACAGACATGGTTTAAAGTCGCTGCTCCTTGGTCAGACCCCTGTAGTTCCCTGAGATGGTGACAAGTTCCATAATTGTTCTGACTTTGTTGGTTTTGTTGGGGGATTTTTTTTTTCCTCTCCACAAACCTGTTCATGAAAGTCCCATAAAATGGCCTTACCCAGCCCTCTCTGTCTCCAGAAATATGATACACGGTGGATCGAGAGAGAAAAAGAAAAGAAAATTATTTTTTGCCTTTACTTCACAGGCTCTTGGCACAAGTTGAGCCCTGAAATGGTTAAAATATCGGCACATTTCACTGGTCTTGAGTTACTCATAAACATTGGGTCGAGCAATTTCACTCGGTTGCACATATTAACTTCTTAAGTTCTTCTCTCTGAGGATGTGGACTGTTATTTTAGGCCAGAAGTCCCATAATTAAGTTTGACATAAGCGCATGGATTAAATATGTGGTTGGGGGGAGGGGGGCGCCGAGTGGAAGGGTTTCTTTTTTTTTTACCCCAGTCCCCTTTTTGTGCCATATGGAAACTGTAACCAAATAACGTGCAAAAATTTTTAAGACAATTTCCAGTCTTATTACTCAAGTGTTGTTTCCCAGGTAAGTCTCAATGTGAATCTACTTACAAAGCCCATTTCTTTTACCTTCTCAAATTTAACCTTTAAAGCAACGGCAGGGTTTTAAAGTAGGGGGCACACCTTTAGTCTCAGTACCGGAGGCTGAGGCAGGTGGATCTCTGTGAGCTCATGGCTAACCTGGTCTACACGGGGAGAGCCTGACAGCAAAAGAAAATGAGAATTAGCCACATAACAACCCTGAGAGCTGGTATTATACTCTGTAAAGGGCAGAGGAAGAGATAGGGCATTTGGAGGTCTGCCAAAGATAAGGGACTGGAGGTACAGGCTAGAACCAATGTAGTTAACTGATCTCATTCAGGAATGGCTTAGAGGCTAGAGTCTTGGCGGTAAGGGAGTTGGACATTGTGTTGTCTTTGCCTGTGCAGAGTGGTGGTCCCTTGTGTTCTGATGTCACTGAGATAGCATGAAAACCCTCTATTTCCAAAGGTTCCAGGGTGACTCTGAGAGCCCCTGTCCTCAGTGCATGCCATCATCATAATTCTACTTTCAGTATCTAGCCACATTTGTGAAGGTTTCTGGTGATTTGAGAGAGGAATGCTGGTGTTCCTCCCTCCCTCCCTAAAACCAGATGAAAATGGCCTTCTCTACTCTTGCAAAGAGAAAGCACTCTCCTGGACTTTGCCCTATCTGAGGAACATTCTAGAAGTTAAAACCAAAAAAGAAGTCAGGCGCTACACAATCCAAGTCGATTCAGTCCAATGCCCTTTCCAATCTGGATCCCTGCTACTCTTGGTTAGTTTTAGTTTTACTGAGCTTTGTCCTGACCAAAACAAACAAACAAAAACAAAAAAAAAAAAAAAGCAAAAAAAAAAAAAAAAAAACTTGTTAAACTCACAGAGAGGGGTAATCCAGGTCCCCACCAGTCTTATGATCAACATACTCCACCATCATTCTCAACAAAACAAAACAACAACAACAAAAACAAACAAACAAACAAACAAACAAAAAACCCTTCCAAATAGGACATAGGAGATGGCTCAGCCAGTAAAGTGCTTGCCATGCAAACTTGATGAGCTGAGTTCCAACCTCAACAAACACATAACAGAGCCAGGCCTGGTGCTGTGCACTTGGGATCCCAACACTGAAGCAGTAGAGAAGACAAGTGGTTTCCTGGGGCCTGCGAGCCAGTCAATCTTGCCTTTGTGTTGAGTTCTAGGTCCCAGGGAGAAATGCTACCTCAAATACATCACGGTAGATGATAGCTTGGTAGAGGTTGAGCAATACCCTGGGCAATCACATACACACACATACACATGTAACTCCCACACACTGGCACCTGCACACAGATGAACACATACACATAGGCATGTACACAATGCATATACACACATCCGCACAGCTTAGACTTACCTACCACACACACACACACACGACCTTACAACATTTTGAATCACTCTTGAGAAGCCACAGGGAAATCACAAGGAAGAAGAAAAGAGCATGCTCCCACCACACAACACAGCTCCCATTAGATTCCGAAGATAATGAATCCAAACTCACACAATCCCAACAGGTCTCTATCCTACAGACTCCTCCGAGATGTCTGAGTTCAGGGCAGACCCTGATCCCCACTTCTTTCAACATTCTTAGGAGGCCCAGAGTGCACTGTGAACATAAAACCTCGATACATACCACATAGGTAAGAAAATCCTATGTCTAAGCTCAGTGTGACCCACAATGTTCCCCTCGTTTTGGGAAGGCTGCTCTGCCATAGCTTTTAGATGCCCATCCCAAGACCTCCAAAAGCATCCTTGCATCTTGTTTACCTTCTGGTCTCAAGAGTCAATGAGTTACATTAGCCTGTTATTAAGTTCGGTCTTAATATATCCCAGGCATTTGTGAATTGCATTATACTCTTCCATAGTTTTCTCTGTCTTAGCCACAAGCTAGGCGCCAGGCAGAATATGACCTAATTGCCTATGCCCAATCTAAGTGGGGCATGGTGCAATATGTTAAGAATCCAGATACTGAGCAGGGTTGTACAGATTTTCCTGTGGGGGCTGTGGAAACTTTTTGCACTTAAGACCTTCTTAAGTCTCCAGATGAGAACAAAAACACTCTTTCTTTCTTCTCTGAACCTGTCGGGTTTTTGCCTCTGGGCTGGGGCTAATTCCAGCTCACACCTTGCACCCTTCTTACACTTCTGGCTTCCATTTGAGACACCTGCAGGACAGAGACACTGCTAGGAGCATTTCAGGCTGGAGTCATCGTCTTCTAAATCTAACGGCAGCTCTGTCATCTAACGGCAGCTCTGTCATGTGATGGGAATATGGTCCTTCTTTCCTGATGATTTCTGCTGACCGCTCTTTGACTTCTTGAGCATGCAATGTCATGCTAGTCAGAAAGGGGTGGTGTGCCGCACGCAGTGACTAAGAATGCAAGTCCAGAAGCCATGGCACTTGTATCCACAACCAGACTCGGGCAGTTTTCATCCTTCTCCTCCAGCATGTGAACTCCTGGCAACTTACTGGCCTCGTCTGAATAATAAAGATATAATCATATCTACCTCTTGAGGGTCATTGAGGGGATTACACACGTACTGGTTAATGGCAGTGCTTGGTCTGTAGCTCAGCAAATATTGTTAGAGCCAGGAACTTAGCTCAAAAAGGTGGGGTGCTTGCCTGGTATGCACAGAGCTAGGGAGTTTGACCTCTACCACCAAATAAACCAGTTGTGTTGTAGTGTGCCCTTTATCCTACACTTGACAGGTGAAGGCAGGAGGATCAGAAGTTTGAAGTCACCCATGTTTTTCATAGAGACTTAAAGACAGCATGAAATATGTAAGACCCTGTCTCCAAAAATCAATAAGACCAGTGTGTTGGCACATGCCTTTAATCCCAGCACTCGGAATGCAGAGGCGGGTGGATCTAAATAAATAAAATAAATAAGTATAAGCTATAGAAACAAAACCCACACGCCGTGGTTTAAAGACAAAATGTTCTAAGACGTATCAGCCACATTGTATTGGGGTTGAGATGAACTGGTACTTCAAAGACTGGAGATGCTTAGGCTAGGAAGATGACCCAGTAAGTCTAGGCAAGCATCTACTAGGTAAGCATGAGAGTGTGAATTCCAGGAAACCAAACTTACCTGGATTTGCAGGGCAGGCTCAGCAGCTCTGCCATCTCCAGCAAGACTTCTAGCCCACTTCTCTGACCTTTGTCTGCTAAACTGAGGACACACACTGCCATGCTACCACAGAAGGGCTGGGGCAAACAAAGGAACAAGAGTATGTGGGAATCCTGAATCAGCACAGTTATTAAACATCACCTCTGCTACCTGCTCTAGCTTGAAATAAACAGCAGGATTTTGGTTTTTTTGTTTGTTTGTTTTTTTGTTTTTTTTAGTTTTTCGAGACAGGGTTTCTCTGTATAGCCCTGGCTGTCCTGGAACTCACTCTGTAGACCAGGCTGGCCTCGAACACAGAAATCCACCTGCCTCTGCCTCCCAAGTGCTGGGATTAAAGGCGTGCGCCACCACACCTGGCAGGGTTTTGTATTTTATATTGATTGAAGATCCTACTGAATAACCTCAGAGGGGTCCTCTGCTACCTCCTTGTCCAGGCTCTCCCCTCTTTGTCTTTGTCCCTCTCTGGTGCTCATAACGAGGTCATGCGCCATGTGGGCGTGATTTACGCACCTACAATCACAGCATTTCGTCTGAGGGCAGGTTAGTAAGTTTGAGACCAGCCTGGGCTGCTCTGTGAGGTCTCATCTCAAAAAAAAAAACAAAAACAAAAAAAAAAAAAAAAAACAAAAACAAACCAAAACTAAAACCAAACCAAACAAACAACAACGTAGAGAGATGGCTTTGACATTAGAGCGCATGTCGCTCTTTGGGAGGGCCTGACTTTGGTTCCTACCACCCAACAGCCTTTCTAATAATAGCTCCAGGGAATCCAACACCTTTGGCCTTTGCAAGGAACCCACATGCAAGTACACACACACACACACACACACACACACACACACACACACACAGAGATGTAGAAGTACCAGTAAACATGACTTGTCTGAATGGCTGGCCCGCATAATTCTGCTGTCTCCTTTGGTTTCTGTATTGAATCATCTTTTCCCACAAGTCAACACACCATGTATGCAGTGTCACACCTTTCTCCTGCCTCATTTTGAAACCCTTGATCTGCTACTGTCTTCTTTTCACTAAGCAGTTGGGTTGCCAGAACCCCAAGAACATGAGCGATCGATTGCTAGGTACTTTTTTTTTTTTTTTTTTTTGGTTTTTCGGGACAGGGTTTCTCCATGTAGCCCTGGCTGTCCTGGAACTCACTCTGTAGACCAGGCTGACCTCGAACTCAGAAATCCGCCTGCCTCTGCCTCCTGAGTGCCGGGGATTAAAGGCGTGCGCCACCACACCCGGTGCAATTGCTAGGTACTTAGGGTGTCCCAGCCCACGTTGCTTTTTAAAGCCAGTATCTTTCTCGGATGCTTGCTGGATTAAAGCACCTCACAGGAAGATGGCAAGTTTGTGGTGACAAGATGAACTTGAGTATTCAAGCCAGGCAGAGGGCCCTCAAGGGTTAAGTGCCGAAAGAACCATCTTGCCCCAGTGAAAGCAAGAGGGCCATCTGCTGTCAAAGGCATGGGTGCAGAAGCACACTCACTGCCCAGTGCTAGGGAAGACCATGTGTCCCCAGAATCTGAACTCTGTAGGTGAAGGAATCATGCCATCTAAGACTAGGAACTTGGGTGCCCTCGTGCTGTCCCGGAACCCAGCTCTGACAGGATCTCTCAGAAGACTACAGTGCTCTACAGACACCAACAATTCCATCATTAACCATCACCTCAAAATCCTTTCTCTATTGTTTTCCCCTTTTAGATTCATATGAAAATAGTTTTCTTTATGAAACTACATGTCTAGCTCATAGAGCAGAGGCTGAGGGAGCCACAGCCTGGAGTTAGACCAAAGTCCAAATTAGTGAGCCTTCTGCTAATTAATTTGCTCTTCTAAGGCTCAGTCTTCTTTTCTGTGAAGTGGGATTTTTTTTTTTTTCTCTGAAGGTTAGGGGAGACTGTACTCATGAAGAACTTACTGTCGGGCTCAGAGCAGAGTAAATATCCCCTGGTTCCTAGCATGGGTAGTGATGAGAGGAGATGAAAGACGGTTTCTTACTCATGGAGGTACCATCTGATCCAAAACTTCAACTCCCAGGAATATGTGCAAGAGAAAAGCTGTTAATCATAACAGCCGAAGCATAAAGACAAACCATATATTTAACAGATGGCAGCAAAGGGATATGATATAGCATGTCCATAAAATAGAATGTTATAGCCGGGCGTGGTGGCACATGCCTTTAATTCCAGCACTCGGCACTCCGGAGGCAGAGGCAGGCGGATTCCTGAGTTCAAGGTCAGCCTGGTCTACAAAGTGAGTTCCAGGACAGCCAGGGCTATACAGAGAAACCCTGTCTCAAAAACAAAAACAAAAAATAGAATATTATTCAACCATAAAGAGTAGTGGCGAGCTGATCTGTTACAATTTGGGTGAGCCTTGAAAACACTTGGCTAAGGAGAAAAAAAAAAAAAAAACACCCAGGCATACCAAAGACAGTCTGCTATGAGTCCATTGGTATAGACTTCCTATTTGGCAAGTACGGAGTCTCCATAAGTTGATTCAAGGCTTCCAGAAGCCAAAGGAAGGAACAAGGAGTGGCTGCTGATCAGTGTGGTTTCTTTAGGGGTGTATGAAAACACCCTAGGAGTAGGTAATGGCCACATATTCTCTAAAATATTAAAACCCGCTGAGTTGCATACTTTAAAAGGGTTCATTCCATGACACTAAAACTGTTACTTTAAAAACATTGCCTTTAAGAAAACAAATTAACACATCAGAACTTAATATGTGTTTGGAGGCTGGAAAGAGAGAGCAGCGGTTAGGGCACTTGCTTCTCTCTCTCTCTCTCTCTCTCTCTCTCTCTCTCTCTCTCTCTCTCTCTCTCTCTGGACTTGATTTTGGTTCACAGCACCCCAGGGGCAGTGTATAACTTCAGCTTCAGAGGATCCAACAACCTCTCTGGACTTCTTGGGTACCTACACTCATACTCTCTCTCTCTCTCTCTCTCTCTCTCTCTCTCTCTCTCTCTCTCTCTCTCTCTCTCACACACACACACACACACACACACACACACACACAAATAAATAAGGGGACCCATAAAACATTTGAAAATCCTTCTTTTACGGCAGACCCTCAATTGCATTGAAACAACTCCTGTCTGGCCAGGTGTAATTCTGCAGTCTTCCTGTGGGTCCTCAGGTACCATGGGACATGTGTGGAGGACAGAGGCCTGTCTCCTGTGTTGGCCTTCACCTCCACCTTGTTTAAGGCACAGTTTCTTGTTGCCCATAGGGGCGTAGTAGAGAGAGGCTGCCAGTTTTCAGGGATTCCCCTGTATGTCATCATTTATATCACCACAGGGGTGCTGGGGTTTCATTCCTAAGCCATGGCACGTGGTTTTATGTGGATATGAAGACCCGAAACAAGGACTTCTGCTTGGTACCACAAGCCCTTTAGCCACTGAGCCCTCTCGCCAGCCCCGATTTCAAAATTTGTATGAGTCACCTTAGAGTCTTCCCTTCCATGTAGATTCCTGACACTTTCCAAAAGAAAGACAAATCCAGTCACTGGATTCCCTTCCATGTAGATTCCTGACACTTTCCAAAAGAAAGACAAATCCAGTCACTGGAAAAGCTAGGGAGACGGCGTCTACTGACCAACCCGAGTCATGCTTAGTACTGAGATGCCTGCCCATACTTGAAAAAAATCATGCCCAGCATTTGCAGGGCACCATACCCAATACCCTGCTAGGTACTTTGGGAACCAGGGAAACTCAGTTGCTCTGACTGGAAGCACCAAGTTGAGTCTGGAAGACTTAAAAAAAAAAAAACAAAAAAAAAACAAAAAAAAAAAACCAGTGAGACTGTAGTTGCTGGAGAGATGACTCGGTAGTTAAAAGCACAGATTGTTCTTACAGAGGACTCAGGTTCAAATCCCAGCACCCACATGCCAGCTCACAGCTATCTGTAACTCCAGGGTCTGATACCATTACACAGACATACATGCAGACAAAAAAAAATGTATATAAAATGAACTTTTAAAAACAAAATGAGACTAACAGCTGATCACACAGAGGGAATAATATTAATAACAACAAACAACTGGAACCCTGTGGATCACAGAGAATTCAGAAAAGCAAGCAGGCCCAAGAGAGATGTTGGCTGGAGAAGACTTAATGGAGGTGAGACATCCCTTCGGCTAAACCGAAAGGATCTGGGGAAGAAAGCTGTTGAGACTGTATCTGAGCTTTTTCCTGTTTACATGTGAATTAAGATGACAGACCATCGGTATGGCAGAGTTGGACCAAATCGGCCTTGCAAGACCCTAGAAGGCTGGCAAAGAGATTGGTGCTTTGTAGAGCATGAGGGCTTCTGGGAACCTCTGAACAGGGGCAAAGTGGGCAGGAGACAGGGATACAGAAGACGACTCTGGTAGAAAGGCACAGTGAGCAGGTTTTTTTAATGAGATAGCAGCAGGGCAGGAACCAGGAGAACTAAATGATCTTGAAGATTAGAGATAAAGAAACCAATTGGAGGATCTAGGATCAGTACCCCCTCGACAATAAGACTGCCTAGACAAAATTCCTAATTTAGTTAAAAGGCCAAAGCAATCCTGTCGCCCTTTCTTTCTTTGCTTTCTTGATAAGACAGATACTGACTTGAAAGAAGCAATTAGGGAGGGAGATTATCATAGCAGCCATGAGGGAGGAGCAGATAGAAGACTGGATTCAGCCAGGCTCAGAGCTGGAGAACAGAGAGGGGACAATGGAGAAGTCACATCTGAAGTTTTGGGTTCCATCCTCGGTGTATTTCTAAATTGAGGAATGCCGCTCTAGCAAAACAGAACCTCAAGCCGGGCGTGGTGGCGCACGCCTTTAATCCCAGCACTCGGGAGGCAGAGGCAGGTGGATTTCTGAGTTCGAGGCCAGCCTGGTCTACAAAGTGAGTTCCAGGACAGCCAGAGCTATACAGAGAAACCCTGTCTCGAAAAACCAAAAAAAAAAAAAAAAACAGAACCTCAGATACTGCTCGGGGAGTGGCTGTTTTGATTGCTGAATACCTGATAAGATTCCCTTCCAGACAGGGACACTCCCACTGTACCACAGTTGCCATCAGGTTTCCAAACAGGGCTTTATGTGCATGCTTGCTGCCAACCATTGGACTGAGCACAGGGACCCCAGTGGAGGAGTTTGAGGAAGGACTGAAGGAGCTAAAGGGGTTTGCAACCCTATAGGAAGAACAACGGTATCAACCAACCATGCCCCTCAAAGCTCCCAGGGACTAAGCCATCAACCAAGGAGTACACATGGCTCCAGCTGCATGTGTAGCAGAGGATGGCCTTGTTGGGCATCAGTGGGAGGGGAGCCCCTTGTTTCTATGAAGGCTGGATGCGCCTAGTGTAGGGGAATGCCAGAACAGGAAGGCAGGAGTGGGTGGGTGGGTGGGGGAGTATCCTCATAGAAGCAGGAGGATATGAAGGAGGAGGAGGAGGAAGAGGAGGAGGAGGCCCTGATGGTAAAACAGAGGCAAATAGAAGCAATGGTTTTTACCTTCTAACAAACCACCCCCAGAGTGTGGTCACCTAAAACATTAACATCCTTTCTCACCTTTCAGAAAGAACTTGATGGTTCTCCTACTATATTGATCTAGTTTGACTGAGATGGGTGAACAAACACAGCCTGGACTTCATGGCTGGCAGTGGGCTTGATGCTCCTGAGAAGGTTCTCAGGTCTCTCCACAAGAAAACACCAAGCCTCCTCCCTCGGTGAATCCAATGCAGAGTGAGAGAATATGCCAGAGTCACTGCCTAAGCCTTCCTGTTTGGGCTGATACCCCATTTGTTGTTAGTAGCCAATAGGCCTAAGAAAGCCCCATGGCCAGACCAGAGTCCACTAGAAGACTGCACCCAAGGCAGAGACAAAGGAGAAGAAAGCGTGTGACCACTTCTCTATGTAATGCAGTGTGTGGCTCTGCTTAAAGAGAACAGTGAGAAGCCATCTCCGCCATGCTCGGCTTGGGTCCCTGTCCTCCAGAAGGGGACAGCCCCTATTGGGATGTTGCAATACTTATCCAGTTGCGTAGTTTTCGTGAAATAATCTCTTATGAAACCTTTATGTATTTATGGTGCATGCCTAAATGTGGATGGTGGGCATACCTGTGTATGTGAATGTTCACAGGTTGTGGACACACTGCACGCACAAGCTTCTGGAGTTTGGCCAGAGGCTGACATCAGGTGACTCCGAATATCGATCTCCACTTGAATTTCAGGCGGAGTCTCTTCACCGAGTCAGCAACTCTACGTAGCCAGATTGCCCTAAGGATGCTTGGTGTCTGCCTTTCAGGCACTGGGATGCAGGCAGGATGCACACTTGTCCTGGCATTTGCTGAGGATCTAAATTCTGCTCCTCATACTTGTGTGTAAGTGTTCTGCCCACTGAGCCATCCAACCCCCTGACAAATTCTTTTTTAAGCCTTGAAGAGATGGAGGGAGAAAGAGACAGAGAGAGACAGAGAGACAGACAGAGGCAGAGAGAGACAAAGAGAGAAACAGAGGCAGAGAGAGAGAGAGAGTTTTTCTTAGTATATTCCATTTCATTACTCTGCAGGGGATGAGCCCTTCCTGTCTTGTAAGGGTCCTACACAATTGGGTCATGTCTCATAAAATGTCATCCTATGTCCTGCTTCAAGCAAACCACAACACCGTGGGAATGTTCACAACGTTTGTCTAGGAGCTGAAGTCTCCGGTCCATTGGCTAGTAAACGCTTGGACAGCTGACCCAGCCTAGGAAAGGCCTGATGTACGCTAGCAATGTTCTATTCTTAGGACATAATTGATATGCTGTCTCTCTCTCTCTCTCTCTCTCTCTCTCTCTCTCTCTCTCTCTCTCTCTCTCTCTCCATCAACAAATGATTTACCAAAATACTGCATGATTTCCTTAAAAAGTGTGACCCTCCCTTTCCTGCCTCACTTCTCTTTCCTGGATCAGGACATAGTTTCCATGGCTTTATTAAAAAATAAAAAAATAAAACATAAATAAAGATTATTTCAGCAGGTCTCTTCAACCCATCTCTATCCCTGGATCTGAGGGAGTTCAGAAAGGATAATGTAGGAGACAAGGGTGGGGTGAAGAAGGCTCTGCCGCTTCTGATATGAGCAGATATTCTCTGGAACTCCAGTCATCCCCCTGAGACCCGTGGCTTCCTTCACATCTCGCAGCAAACCCCACAGTTATAAAAAGCCAGCTAACTAAATAATGCCGTAGGAATCTTAATGACTAGGGTCACTTGGCCAACAACATGACATAGCTTTTTCCTCCCAGAATTCAAACATTCAAAATTACAAATATCCCATCCAATTCAGACTTAATTATCACTCTCCAAACTTCCAGAGCTTTCTCTGTTTCGATTCTGTAAGCCAAGGAGCAGTGTGGTACGGCTGAGAGCTGGTGAGCGAGCTTGTTTTCGAAGGACCAGTGGGAAAAGTACCAGAGTTGTTGTCTCTTCCTGATGCCCCACTATTTCTGGGAGGGGCCAGCTCTTTGCCAAAGATGCCTAAAATCACCTGGAACAGATTTTATCATGAACAGGATGGAATTAGCTTGTGTTGAGTCCTGATGTCTGTTTCAAGTGGACCACAAAGGGTATAGTCCCTACAGAGAAGGTCTTTGCTAGTTGGTGGATACAGACAATAAAAATAACTGTCCTGAAACCCCAGGACTTACCAGTTACCATCCCCCTCAACCAATGTGGAGCTAGTCTGCACTGTCAGCCACATGAGGAAAGGACACTGGAGGGGGCCAACACCCTTGAGATGTCCCTGTGGCCCTGCCTACCAATGGCATTTTCTCCTTCTTCTGAATGGCTCAGTTACAGAACTGGTTACATCTGGCCTCTTCTGACTGGGCCCTAACTCACTCATTTCTTAAGGATAATAAAATCCTCGGTGCAGCTGGAGAGAGAGTGTCCAGTGACAGATAGGACCTTGACAGACAAGGCCAGGAGAAGGGTTCCTACCTGTTTTGGAAGATGTCTCCTCACAATCCTGGGATTGATTCTCTGAAAATCTACTTCAGACTGCCTCACCCTCCAGACCGTTGCTGGTCCCCCAGTGGTCCTGCTTCTGCCTCCCAACTGCAGGGGTAGGGATGGGTGTGCTACCACACTTGATTTAGGAAGTGCTAGAGATCAAACCTGGGCTCTTATACATAAAGGACAAACCCCCTCTCTACTGAGCTGCATCCCAAGTCTATCATTGCCTTTAATGGTCATGGGTTTTTTGTTTTTTGTTTTTTTTTTAATTAGACAGCTATTTTTCAGTACCAAAAATTATTTAGTTAAATAGAAATTACCACCTATCTACTAGCAGTACTTCCAATAAGCCTGACTTTTGTATTATCAGAAAAAGTTTTGTTTCTCTCTCTCTCTCTCTCTCTCTCTCTCTCTCTCTCTCTCTCTGTATTTTTTTATCCAAAATATTTAGTGCCAGAAGTATTTGATGGCTCAGATTCCCCACCCCCCTCAATATTGGAATATTTGCATATGCATAATGAGTCATGGGGGAACATGATTCATTTTAATTTTATATTTATTTACCCTTCCCATTGCACATTATACACATAGCCTGGAGATATTTTATACAATATTTTTAGTGTACCTGCACTGTGATGACAATCTGTCATCTGAGGTCAGGTGAAGAATTTTCTACACATAGCGTCAAATTGACACTCAAAAAGTTTGGGAACTTTTTGGATTTCAAATTTTTTGAATGAGCATGCTCAACCCTCACCCCAATCTTGTGTGTGTGTGTGTGTGTGTGTGTATGTGTGTATGTGTGTGTGTATGTGTGAGTGTATGTGTGTGTGTATGTGTGTGTATGTGTGTGTATGTATGTGTGTGTATGTGTGTGTATGTGTGTGTGTGTATGTGTGTGTGTGTGTATGTGTGTGTCTTCATATACATCAACAGTCATCTTCAGGGGACTGACTCAAAAGCCCTTTTCAGATACCAAAGTCTATATGTGACTGCTTGAGTCCTTCATGTACAATAACATGGTATTTGCATGTAATCTACACACATCTTCCTACACGTTAGGTCACTTCTAGATCCTGTGTCTCTAATGCCATGTAGGTTCTGTGTAAATTGTTTTACTGTGCGTGTTCAGGGAACATTGGTAAGAGGAAAAGTCCGGGCCGGTCCGATAAACATGTAACTTTCTCACATGTTTTAAATATATATTGGCTGAGTGAGCAGATGAGGACTGAGAGATAGGGAAAGCTGTGTATTTATGCGTGTCTATCTACATGGAAAACGGTATCAGCCTCTGTTTTTTGTTTTTTTTTTAAAGAGCTGATGTCTGGGAGATGCCTGTTATCTGTAAGACAAATGCCCTTTATGCGGACCTCTGAAGCCTGAAGATCATGTACCCCTAACAGTGCATTGTATTGCCTTTGGATGGTGTTTGGGATTGCTTGTAAGGATATATATTTCAACTGGAAAAATAAAAACCTTTATTTTTAGACTGAAATTGTGTTCACGCTACTTCGTGTCCATGATTTTAGCATTTCTCCTTCATTTTTTCACCCATCGTTAGTCTAATGAGGGTTTTCTGAAGGTTAAACCTCTGACTTATTCTTGTTCCCCAGAATATATTTTTATTTACCAAAATCTCATATCACCATGGTAACTATCAAGAGTCCTTTAAAATGCACGCTGCTTTTTTTTTTTCTTGGTACCAATCTACTGCACAATCTACAAATGGCAACAGACATTGCAAAACAAAAAAGTCACCCAGCCCCCATGGCTCTCATGTCTTCCCATTCTGATGCATCTCCAGGAGGGAACAAAAAAACCTACAAAGATAATAAACTTCTGTACTACAAGACAGGGACAGGGCGTGTATGTCCCAAGCCTCGAGCTCTTGGTGCTGCGCGAGAGAAGAGGAAATGCTGAAAAGCGGAACAGGAAACAGATGGGGGGACGTGATCTCTCGAACCCCAAAAAAGTTCCAAGAAACCTCAGACTAGCCTGGTTGCTGAAAGGTTAAGACAAAATAGTAACCAAGAGAAGCCATCTGCAGCAGGCACTAAGAGAGGTCATGTCAAAGGGGAGCTGTGTAGCTGGCAGCTCAGTAGCAGGCGGGGAAGGAGAAAGTTAAACCATGCCTGCACCCACTGAGACCAGCATGGTGGAGAAGGTCGACGTCTTCGCAAAGCTTGCCCCATGCCCTCACCTCACTCTGGCTGCATAGCCAGCTCTTCAGCCATATGTGTCTGGAGACACTATTTCCTTTGGCTAAAATGAAGAGCTTCTACGACTCTTTCTTTACTGGGAATTAAGCTTTCAAAGGGGACGCAAAGAAATGCACTCAGTCTGCATCATCTTGAGCCTTAAGGGATTCCTGTAAAGGTAAGAAATGGATCGTCCGAGTCCATGTGCTGGGGCCATTTTCAATGACTCAAGCGGAGATACATCAAAGAATCTAAACGACTTCATTAAAATTCACTCTGTCATGCAATGATTTGTCCATGAAAAGAAAATGATTCTCATGCCTGAGACCCGTCCTCTAGGAAGAACTTTCCAGGCAGGAACAAACATGCTGGGGTGGAATATTTCATCTCTTTACAGGTTGTGTAAGTCCGGGGTGGAATTGTTCCTTCCCAGCTAGAGAGCTGGGCCAGCTTCCTGAGATGCTCCAAGAGGCCTCCCCTCTCCAAGTGAGATGGCAGAGTTCTCTCCCCAAATCCCGGACACCCATCCCCCTCCCCAGCAACTGCATTTCACTTGTGACCTCACCCAGCCTGTGGTCAGGAAAGAGCCTTTGAACACATCTCCAAAGCTGCTATGATTAGAAGGGCTTTGATTAGCCAGCTCAGCTGGTCCCTCCTTGCTGTTACTCTTTGCCCTTCCCCCACTCCCTTCCCATGACTCCTTTCTCCATCCCATAATCCAGGCAGTTCAGAGTTTTGGTTGTTTTTTTCTTAAGGAACCTCCTCTCTCTCTCTCTCTCTCTCTCTCTCTCTCTCTCTCTCTCTCTCTCTCTCTCTCTCTCTCTCTCTCTCTCTCTCTCTCTCTCTCTCTCCAATTGCATCCTAAATCTCAAAACACAGTTAACACTAATCCCGATTTGTTTAGGGTTTATCTACATTATTAATTCCAATCATGTGAAAAAGAAAAGGGGTGGGGGAGTGTGAGGCTCTAGTTTGTGTACAAAGTTTGGGTGTCTGTGAAAGGAGCCAGCTATCCCTGGGAAACATATTTTCTTTAGATATCTTTTTAATCCAAACAACTTTCTTTTCTAGTCTGAAAATATTCCTTGTGATGGGACCTGTCCTGAACCATTTCATTTATTATTATCGCCTCCCCCCGACTCACACACCCCAGTTGATATCTTTTGAAGCTGCTGCCTGCATTAATCTGGACTTAATATGGATTTAAACATTTACAATGGAAAATAAATTTGGTTAAAAAATAATCTCTCTCCATAAAGCTAGAGGACCCGCGCCCCGCCCCTCATGCAACTGTCACCATCTCTGACAGCTTGGGATGGAATGAGATTCTTGAATATGCATGTTGAAGAGAATGCAAACCAAGGCTCACAGGGTACATGTAATATTTTATATTTGGCAGCTGTTATGACTGGCTGGAGTTGACTGATACCCAGGGTCCTGACTTGTTGTTTGAATGAATTCATCATTTTTCAGGACACGGGAGCAGTTATTTGGTACCCAGGATATACTAAAAATACCTTCGGTTGGACTTGATGGAAGCTGTCTTTCAAGGAGAGATGGCTGCATCCAACTGTCATACAGGATATTTTCAGTAACTCGGGGCTTGGGGAGGCTGTGGTTCTAACCCTTCTCAGCTTGCCACCCCACCCCTCTTCTCTGTTTGTATTCTTCACTCTCTCTGGCAAATGGAAATACCACATGTCATTGGGTGACCTCAGGCAAGGCCAGTGTTAGCAAGTAGAGTGGAGCTTGTCTAGGTTGGACCCTATTCATGGAAATTTGGAGAATTTAGATGAGAGCTAGAGGTCGAGTTTTTCAGCTCCACATATAGAAATCACCACATGTTTTCTCAAAGTCTGTAGAGTAGAACTGAGCTGACTCTACATTGTGCCCTTTAGTGGGAGGAAATCTGTGGTTTGATTGCAGCTATTCCCTCCATTCTTATATCCATGCAGACATCACTAATCAATTGCAGACACCCATTGTCACTAACCAGGCAGCAGCTTCTGTTTCCTGATATTAGGTTCCAAGGATCCCAGATTTCCTCAAAGCATTCTTCCAACTTGACTCTGACAGGTTCAGCTAGGAAGTCTTTCCTCAATCTACTAGATATTCTCTATATTTGACTCCTCCGTTCAAATTGCTATCCTCTTTCAAGGCCCCCTTTAAAATATCTGACCTACTTAACAAGGCTTCTCAATCACTTCTTGTTGCTGCTGTGTTTTTTTATTTTAAGATTTATTTGTTCTTATGTGTCTGATGTTTTGTTGTATGTCTATATGTGTACAAGGTATGTGCATTGTCTGCAGTTTCCAGAATAGGACATTGGATGCCTAGAACAGAAGTTATAGACAGACGGTTGTAAACTGGCATGTGGGTGCTGGGAACTGAACCCAGGCCCTCTAGAAAGGCACTTTTAACTGCTGAGCCATCTCCCTAGCCCCTGGTATAATAGGTTTATCTTCATACAGTTTGACTCTTTCCAAGGTAACATAATTCATTGCAGAAATTTTATAAACTATAGTATGCAGGAAAGTAGAAAATTAACTCATTATTAATGTATACTGATATATAAATGTTCAGACAAAATATATAAATATTTCTTGTTTTTATTGTAAAATATTTAAGTACAAGGGCTTCAGATATAGCTCAGAGATAGAACACTTAATTGGCTACATCAAATCCATATATATATATATATATAGTCATTTGTTATTAAAATATATAGATATGATTACATCCAAAGTGAGTGGATTTATACTATATGGTATGTAAGGTACACCTTAATAAAAGGATTGTTTGTCATCAGACATATTGATGCAAATCTTTAATCCAGGCACTAGAAAGGCAGATCTCTATGACTCTGAGGCCAACCTGACATACCTGAAGAATTCATAGTGAGGCACTGTCTCAAAAGGACAAAAACAAAATTACTCTACACATTGTAGAGCATACAGAATTTGCATTCCAGCTTCATATGTATTTGTAAACAAAAATATAGGTATCATATTTTATGTTCCCTATAAAGCAAACCCTTAGATCTAAGGCATGCAGTTGAGTAGTCTTGAAGCATAACTATATTTCCAATTTTGTGTGTGTGTGCGTGTGTGTGTGTGTGTGTGTGTGTGAGAGAGAGAGAGAGAGAGAGAAAGAGAGAGAGAGAGAGAGAGAGAGAGAGGGCAGCAAACACTCCTAGTCACTGAGCCATCTCTCCAGCCCCTGTATTTCCAGTATTCTGACGATATCTCAAGGTGTTTGCCCCCCTTTCTTAACGTTTTAATTACAACTGGGACATAATCACTGTACTAAGTGATTCGTCCAATTAAAGGATACCATTCGAAGAGTGTCAATGGGTTCACAGGGCTATGTGGTCGTACTACATTCCCTGTTCAGATATTACTGTCATCTTCATCCAGCGGGAACTCTCTTTCACGTTCCCATCTAACCCCCTCAGGCCTAGGCAACTTCTGATCTACTTCCTGTCTCTGGACACTTCTGTATAGAGAGCACATCCTATAAATAGAATCATTTAGTATGTGCGTATTTGACTGGCTTCTTCCCTATATTTGACTGGCTGCTTCCCTTAGCCTAGTCCTCCATGTCACAGCCTTCTGCCAATCATTTTTACTGCAAGGTAATATTCCATTGTATTTGCCCATATTATTCTGTTAATAATTTCTGTTTCATTTTCATACTCCTGAGGGTAATCTACATGTAACTTCAGTCAGGATGGTGTTCATGCTTCACGTCTGTCCATACATCAGTTGCCCCCATCGTTACTTTTGCTAGAATTAGGATGAATTTACAGAAAAATCCAGTTGAGTTCAATGGGTGTATATTGAATATTGAAATTTGCAAGTTTTTTTTTTCTTTACTAGAAAGTGCTGAAGATATGAAGGTCAATGGGTCTAGACTTCTTTACAGACTATGAACAACAAATTATAGCTGTCAGTCACTCTGATATCATCTGCCTCTAGCTGACTTACATTTATCCATATGTAAATGTATTGGTGTCTTTCAACCTTGCTTTGTGAGTTTCTGATTATACCATGTTGTTTAAGTCACCCGGAACAGAAACTGTGGGTTCTATTTCTAGTCTAGTAGAGTAACGCAGTGAAAATTAGAGCAGTGACCATGTACGGTGCCCTTTTTCATATTAATATGCAAAACAGTGTTTAAGGGAGGCACGACTTTCACTAATGACGAACAAACCAAGGGTCAGAATGATTCAAGGCAAGTTGCTGGTGAGAAACATGGGTAAGACTTGAACCTAGGGCTGACTTCTTCAAAGCTTACACAGTTGACTGATGGGCCAGAATATCCCCAACTATATAGAGGACATCCTTCGCTGTCAGGAGGTCACACTGTTCAGATGGTCCTCTGGGCAGCAAAGCTGTACCTCTATCTGGTAACGTGAGCTGATCTATGATAATGAGGAGTTGTAACCAAAAAACCTTGAAGCCTTCATTTAAGGGCATTTGTAGCTGTGCAGATTCTGATATTCGGTTCATGGTAGTGGTAAATATGGCTTCTTAAAGGGCTCCCTCTGCCGCAGACAAGAAGACATGAGATAGCATTTTTGGGAGTGACCATTTAGTAATCTCAATATAGAAAATACACTTAGGGGGCTAGAGAGAATGCTCAGCAGTTAAGAGCACTGACTGTGCTTCCAGATGTCCTGAGTTCAAGTCCCACCAACCACATAGTGACTCACAGCCATCTGTAATAGGATCTGATGTCTTCTGATGTGTCTAAAGACAGATACAGTGTACTTATTTAGGAACTACTTAGCCTAACAGGTTCGAGGGACCAGAGCAGTCTGTCGTATCATAGAGTCTGAAAACTTGGGCTTCCATGAGTGTCCAGCGACTTTTCCAAGACACACATGACTACTTTGCTGTCACTTCAACAATAAGGCAGGTTACAACTGTTCGTCTGCTTATGGAGATGTTCGACATATACTAAATAATAATTATTGTTTCTTTCCTAGTCACTGACAGGATAGAATCCTGGGTGAAGAGCTGGAACATCTAATTAATTCATTGGCACTGAAACAAATTTGCAGGCTGAAAAGTTAATTGTGAAACAGTCAGAGACAGAGAGGTAGGAAGGTGTTTTGAGTAGCGGTGTCATCCTGAACTCCACGTAAGAAAGAGAATAATAAACACCAGGTAGGCAATGGAGCACACACTGGGAATCCCAGCACCAGAGAGGTGGATGTGGAAGGATCAGAATTTCAGGGTCATTCCCCGCGGCATAACAAGTCTGAAGCAGTCTGGCCTACACAGCAGTGTCTAAAACAAAACAAAAACAAAAACAAAAACAAATCAAATAAATCCATTAAATGTACCAACAGCTCTATGAGCTGCCAAAAATAGTGAAGCAGGAGAGGCCTATTTAGCTGTCACCGGGTGGACGTCATTCAACTATTGGTTGAATGACAGATAGCCCAGGATATGTGTCCAGTGTGACTAGTTGCATTAATTGACCAAAAAGTGTTAGTGTTGCGCGGGATAATTATCTTGTTTTTTCAGTATTTGGTGTTCAACCTGGAGCGTCTTCTATGTTAAGTAAGCACTCTCCCTCTCGGCTGCATCCCCAACCCTTGTTTGGGGATGTTTAGAGCAATATGCAAATGATATTTACAGCATGAACAAAGTCCCAAGTACTAGTAATAATTACAGAATAATTGATGTATCAATTCATATTATTATGTTAACCTATTCAAATGAAATATTAATATCGTTAATATAATTGGTAAATGTTATAATATTATAATAATTGATGGCATGAACATCTGTGCTAATTATAATATATTAACATAATAAAAATAAAATATGTTAATGTAGTTAAAGTAACTGTGAGGCAAGCTTTATATTAGGTCTCACACACATATGTATAATGTGTGTGTATGTGTGTGTGTATATATACATATATATACATTTGTATGTGTGTATAGTGTATGCAAACGCACACATGCATGCACATGTATAAAAATCTCATTTAACCCTTATAAACCGATTCTGAGGGCATCAGATCCCCTAGAACTGGGGTTTCAGGCTCCATTGTGAGCTTCCATGTGGGTGCCGAATAGCAAGTGCAGCTTCTCTCCGAGAGCGTCCAGTTCTCCTGACCTCTCAGCCTTCTCCCCAGCTCCAGCCACTCTGCCCGTGTTTCAATACTGAGTTGTTAGCTTAGCATGCAAAGTGCTTGGTTTCGTCAAAGCCTCTACATACATGTCCTCATACTTTGTCCTCTGTTTTTCTCTTCCCCTCCTGCCCTTCCCCATCCCCCTGTAGACAATCCCTCTCTAATGCCAATTAGAGTAGCACAAAGTCCAGGGGTTTCCAGTCACAGACGGACTGTCTATACCACTTAAGTCATCTCTTAAGAGACTGCGGAGCATTTAGGACCATAAGAAGCATCCAGAGCTGCCCCCAACCAGGGTCTAACACTCAGGTAGCTCCATGCAACTGGGGACATTCTACTGATAACAAAATGCTTGTGCCAAACAGGGATGAGTTCAGCTCCCTGGGGAAATGTTGGATACTTGTCCCTGCTTTGCATATTGAAAGTCCTCTTAAGACTGTAAACAAAGCCGGGCGTGGTGGTGCACGCCTTTAATCCCAGCACTCGGGAGGCAGAGGCAGGCGGATTTCTGAGTTCGAGGCCAGCCTGGTCTACAAAGTGAGTTCCAGGACAGCCAGGGCTACACAGAGAAACCCTGTCTCGAAAAACCAAAAAAAAAAAAAAAAAAAAAAAAACCAAAGACTGTAAAACAAGGGTGCTGGGCATGGTGGCGCACACCTTTAATCCCAGAGGCAGGTGGATTTCTGAGTTCGAGGCCAGCCTGGTCTACAGAGTGAGTTCCAGGACAGCCAGGGCTACACAGAGAAACCCTGTCTCGAAAAACCAAAAAAAAAAAAAAAAAGACTATAAACAAGAGCCTGGGATATGGCTCAGTGGTTAAAGGGGCTTGCCACCAAGCCTCCTGAGTTCAAACTCCTGGTCCTACCTAGTGGAGGGATAAAATAGACCACTGAAAGTTGTTTTCTGATCTCCCATGTGAGCTATGGTCCTCACATCTTGAGCTGTGGTACTTGAAACCCCACCCCATACACATATGGATGAATATAATTTTAAAATTGTTACATTTTTTTAAGCAAGAGAGCAAAAGGATATCCCCTGGACTGATATAGATCAAAGGCTGAAAGTCCTATAAAGGTATTGTAATAAAGCTATAAGGGTTTACTGCCCATACCATCTTTGTTGCAACAACTCTGTTATTTTTGAGGTTATTAGATACATAGCTGATATGTTAATGAATGAACATGGAAATGTTTCAATAGAACTTTATTTACAAAATTAGGAAGTGGGCCAGATTTATCCTGTAGGCAATAGTTTACTATAATGTCTAGACTAAGTCATCCCCTTGATCAAGTTGGAATGTGCCTATATTTCTAAATATATAGTTATCAGCTTGCTCACAAAGAGATTATCCAAAATCCAGTACTTATTATTGACTTGTTTTGTTTTTTCAAGACTGGGTCGCCCTAGCTGTCCTGAAACTCACTCTGTAGACCAGGCTGGTCTCGAACTCAGATCAGACTGCCTCTGCCTCCCAAGTGCTGGGATTAAAGGAATGAACCACTATTGCCCAGGTCCCAGTGCTTATGAGTTCCCTCCTCAGAATAAAAACTCATGTCGCAGCGTAAGGGGAAAGAAGTAGCAGCATGATAACTCAGTTGTAAGGTGCTTGTCTATCAGGCCCTGAGCTCTATCTACAGGGCAGAAGGAAAGAGGGGGGATGAGAGGAAATAAACAAATGTGTGGATGCTGAATATTGACACTACCCCAGGTGGTCAGCAAGCACAACAAAGACAGATTCCTTTTGAATCTGTCTTTGTTGTACTTGTGGTTTTTGCCAGCAGTGTGATACTCTTTATCAAAGAACACCTAGGCTTTAAAAAGTAAAAATGGCCTGTACAGGCAAACCTGACTCTCACCTTATGCCCGCACCCCACACTGACGTGGCTCAAGTGATACTTCCTGTACCATCCTGTGATGTCCTGGAAGGTGCTTCTTCATACCTGAATGGTTCCCTTGTGTGTTTCTTTGGTTTTTTTTTTTTTTTTAATTTATTTTATTTTATGTATGTGAATACACTGTCACTGTCTTCAGACACACCAGAAGAGGGCATCAGATCCCAATATAGATGATTGTGAGCCACCATGTGGTTGCTGGGAATTGAACTCAGGTCCTCTGGAAGAGCAGTCAGTGCTCTTAACCACTAAGCCATCTCTCCGGCTCCCCCCTACCTCCTTGTATATTTCATTCTCTCTGTCAAGTTAAAGAATAAAGGCTAGTACCATTTCTTGGGGGCATAACACGAAAGGGGAGTATCCTGGTAGTTTTAATAAGGCATTCTCCCATCTGTGCCTTCTGGTTCCTCGCCGTCTGTCCTAACAGGCTGTACATTTGCTGGCAATCCTCCGCCATTCGAATGGCTTTCCAGAGCATCACTTTTTACATCTGTACCTTGTTTTCCCCTCCTGTTTTTACCTTTCTTGAATTTATTCTATTGGGGGGGGGTTAAGTCTTCAGTAATCTCCCGCTTCCCTTGGATCATCTGTGATCCCCCCCTACCAGTAGCTAAAGAAAGAATAATAGAGATAAAGAAAGAACAATAGAGATAAATCCATCTCTTCCTCCTGCATGAGATGGACTGAAAGTTTGAGGTTAGGACACTGATAGAATACTGTATCTCTTCCAGAATATATCCATTCCCTTCTGTTCACCCAAATCCCTTGGCCCTGAAGGATACTTTATATCCAACTTCCTTTCCCTATGGGTTGACTTCTTTTTTTAGCCCCCTCCAAATGGCAACAAGGGGTTGATGGCATCCTAAGTCATGCCAAGACTCAGTGAGGACATTGCCTCTAGTGGTTCTCAGTCCCTGAAAAAATAAAAAAAATCTATGGCCTACCATCACAGAGGTCTACCTCCACAGCAGAGTGGTGTCCCAGCTGCATGGGAAACGGAAGAGAAATACATCACTTGTGGAAAACTCAGACGTCAATAAGCAACTGGGTAGGCCTTTTAGTTGGGGACCAACCACAGAACTGCCTCTCCATCAACAATCAAACAGTCTTTAGCTGTGATCAGCCACTTCCATCACCTCGGAGACTGGCAGGTTTCCAATAAAGCCAGTAACTCCCTCCCCCAGGGTAAAATCATCTGCAGGAGGCAGCCATTGTCTTTGAGCCCAGCAATTTGACGACAGGTTAGCTTGCACTCTATTAGCCAACAGCTACACCCTGACCCCTGACCCTGACATTGACCTCTTACAGCCTTCTCCGGAGGTACACTCTGATCTTTTGAGGTGGCCTGCCCCCGCTGGTTAGCATAAGAGAAGGCTTGTCAGGGCTCTCGGGGGTCACCCCTGCTCCCAACAGGATGCTTAAGACTCCAAGTACAGAAACAAGCCCGAGTTGAACCCGAGATGCCAAAGGTGAAAGTTCAGGAGCAGATCCATCAGCAGCCTGTCACCAAAGGACCACGTAAGGACTATGGATGCTTTCAGCCCTGGGATGACCATTGTCTCCAGACAGTCCCGCGACTTAATGGAAAAGGCATATCAGAATATGGCTTACAAAATACAAAATAATGGACTGAGATGTACATTATACGAGGGTGTTAGATTGCTATGTACTTACAGTGGTGGAATTAGATTGAAGTGTTCTGCCGGGGTAGTTAGGTTGAAATATGGATTATCCCAGGAATGGTAGCTTCAGATGTGGCTTTATAATAGTTGTTAAATTAAGATTTGCTCGGCAGAACAGGCATTAGCCAGAGATGTGCATTAGACCAAGTTCTCAGTGGAAGATGTGGAGTCCACTTTGACGAGGTGGAGGTGGGGAGATAGGAGGAAGGAGAAAACTCCTTGGGTTGGATATTTTTCAAGGTTACAAGACACCCCCAGCTGCATTAGATGGATTCTAGGGAGTTGAGTCCAGGGTCTAGGAGAGAGCATGCAGGATAAAGTCCTTTTCCCTGTTTCTCCCCAGCCAAACAATTTGCCATTTTCCCCACTTTTCCTGTTAGGGCCTTAAAGGCCTCCCCGTCAATAAAAACATTAGCTCACTAAACAGCCTGATGGCTTTTCCTTCCCTGGCTTAACCCTTCGGGAGCTGGGGTTTCCTTTGGATTTGTAAAGATATTGATTCCAGATAATGTTTGCCTTTCTAACTCTCTCTTCTGTAGACTTGATGGATAGGTTCAGGGCTACATCTCGGCAGCCAACTCACCACAGCTACCCAGGGAAAGGGGAGTAGAAAGTCAGGCAAGCGTTCAGTAGTTAACACCATTTGAATCTCTTCCCCGGGATGGGCAGGCAGAAATGTCTCGGCTAGGGAGAGAGAGGCAGGCAGGCTGCAGTTGCTGCCCATCAATGCGGGCTGCTCACTTACGCATCTTTGAGTTCTCCTTAGTTTGGTTTATAGTTTCTGATTAATATCCATCGCCATCTCGAGACTGTCTATCATTGAGATACTATATTTTTCTTTTCTTTTTGTTTGTCTTCTACTGTAGCCCAGGCTAGTTTCAGACTGAAAGCAATCCTCCTGCTTCAGCCTCCAGGTGCAGAGTTTACCAATGTGCATCACCATGCCCAGCCTGAGCTACATTCCTCTTTTGAGTTATGTTTTTTAAGACAATGTTTCATGTTACCCAGGACAGCTTTAGACGCGGTGCATAGAGCTGAGGAGAGCTTTGAATCTCGAATCCTTCTCCCTCTACCTCCCAAGTGCAGGGATTTTAAAAGGCAGCTACCCTCGTGTCTAGTTTCTGTGGGACTAGGGCTTGAACCTGGGGCTTTGGGCATGCTATCCAGGGACTCTATCAAATAATCCATATTCTCACCTCCCAGAGTTGCAGGGTTTTTTTTTTGTTGTTGTTTTTTTTTTAACTTTAAGAAAATCTTAAGTTGATTTACTTTATTTTCTGTGCATGACTGTTTCGATTGCACGTATGTCTGTGCAACACGTGTGTCTTATGCTTATGATGTTCAGAAGGTGTCCAGTTCCCTGGAACTAGAGGTACGGGTGCTTGGAAGGCCACATTGTGGCTTCCTCTGCAAGAGCAACAGGTGCTCTTAACCACCCAGTGTGCCTCCAGCCCTGAGCTGTCTTCTGAAAAAAAATGCCATTTCTAGAAAGGCAATATGCTGTTCTACAGTCTTAGCAACATGGGCAAGAACAGGTAACTATGTCTGCTTGTGTGACACTGGCCAATTTTAGTAAAACCTCACCCCAGATGCAAACTTCATGCAAGCAAGCAAGCAAGAAAGAAAGAAAGAAAAACGGGAGGTTATGTCTCTCCGAAAACACATAGCCTTCAAAGGTTGGCTAAGTATCTCCCCAGCAATGTTTCTCTTCCTTGCTGGGAAGATAACAATTCAGGACCCGCAGAGATGATGCACCATGAGGCTGGATGGCGTCCAGGCTTGCTGAATAACAGAGTTGAGCCCTACCTCTTGTGTGTCCCCTTGAACGCAAACTGCAAACGTTCTGCCAAGTGAGTTAACAGAGTCAAAGGAGGCTAACCCTCCAGACACGGGAACCAAACCTAACCTTACAGTTCAAAGGAAACTGCAGTGTAACCAGACACCTCCACACCCTGCCTGGGGGTCTCAGAAAGAGGCCAGCAGGCATTCCTGCCTATTTGTCAGGCTGTGTTTCTTCTGAGAGAAAAGTGACTTTGCTGGAGGTGGGTAGAATTGGCCTTCTGGAGCGGAGATGTCTATAATCCAGCCACAATAAATGGGACAGGAATATGCTGTCCTGCTTCAAAAGCATCTATCTCTATGGAGCCTCGCCCATCTTTGCCCACATGATCCTATCAGTTATTAAGTGTTTGTTTACCTATGTATTTAACTAGACAGGGTCCCTCTATGAAAATTTGGCTGGCCTGGGGCTCCTTAGACGAGGCCAGCCTCAAATCTGTGTTGATTCTTCTGCCCTAGCCCCAAATGATGGTTTACAGGTGTGGGCCACCATGCTCATACTTCCCAAACATTTCCATCTTGTTCCCTCTCCTCCCTACCTCTCAGGCCTTCCTGCTATGCATTCTCTTCCTTCTGGGTGCCCATTCCTGCCTCATTTTCTGACATCACATTTTCCTTTAAAAATAGCCCATGAGAGCTATTTCTAATCTCCATCAGGGATCTGTCCAACCAGACTCCCAAGGGATACCGCAATGAACTAAAAGTTTGTCCTGGGGAAGAGTGGTGTCTTGTACAGGGGCAAGTTTATTCCCAGAATTAAGTTTTAAACAAATCTCCTATTGTTAATAAAGATATTTGGGGAGACAAGTTAAAATATAGTTCTCCTTAAACAGCATGCAAAATGTCACCCCTCAAAAGGGACCAAACCGTGCCATTGCAGCGTCATAACCGTATAAGTATCAGGAACATCTCTGGTCTGTTCTAACCCCTACAGACAAGCGATAATTTCTGTTCTGAGAACTGAAGGCAGTAACTGGACTTTTCAGAACCTCTACTCCTCTATTCATAAACTGGGTGTGGGAGGAACAATAGCATCCATCTTGGAGGGATATTGTGGATCTCTAATAGGGGAATGTATTTAAAGTGCATTATCTGTCCCTACCACAATGGTGAACTTTACCATCTTATTGGCAATACTAGCAGGAAAAGTGTGCCAACTCACTATGGGCTCCGGCTGCCCTGGCTTATGATGTACAGGGCTTACATGCATGCTTCTGGGTTCAGAGATCTACTGTATCAATTATCGTCAAATATCATCACAAGATGACTGTGCATAAAGATCTGCTCTGAATAGGAAAGAAGATGACCCTGACAGTGAGGGAAGACATGGACTGTAACAGCTTCTCCGTCAGAATGTGTATAACCCTCCTGGTTCCATACTCACTGGGAACTCCTTCTGACTTTATTTCAAAAATAACAGCTCATCTCCATACAGACACTAGTGTGCAGACTATATATAGGCCCTAATATGAACCAATAGGCCAGAGAGAGAGAGAGAGATACAGAGATAGATAGATAGAAAGAAAGAAAGAAAGAAAGAAAGAAAGAAAGAAAGAGAAAGAAAGAGAGAGAGAGAGAGAGAGAGAGAAAGAAAGAAAGAAAGAAAGAAAGAAAGAAAGAAAGAAAGAAAGAAAGAAAGAAAGAAAGAGAGAAAAAGATAGATAGATAGATAGATAGATAGATAGATAGATAGATAGATAGATAAGGTAGGTGGGTGGGTGGGTGGATGGATGGGTGGGTGGGTGGGTGGGTGGGTGGGTGGGTGGGTGGATGGATGGATGGATGGATGGATAGATAGATAGATAGATAGATAGATAGATAGATAGATAGATAGATAAGGTAGGTAGGTAGGTAGGTAAGTAGACAGACAGACACAGATACACACAGACACACAGACACACAGACACACACACACACACACGCACCATGCCTGCTGCAGATGGCTCTAAGGTCCTGACCTTTAATGAGGACTTATGACATAAAGCAACCTTCCCAGGCGAACAAGCAGGCAGAAGGCCAGAGGGACAAGGTCATTGGCTAATAAAGTGGTCAGCATTGAGTTTCTGTCACTCGGCTAGTTAAGAGGAAGCTAGAAGGGAGGCTTTTAAAAATGGGAACATTTAAGAATCAGAGCAAAGGATTCCACTGGTGCTTGTGCTCCAAAGACGAATCAGCATTGTCAGAAGCCCGGCTGTGGCCCCTGTTTCAGTTGACCTGCTGAGCACCAGTCAGTGCGCAGAGCATCCGCAAGAGGCAAACCAAAAACAGCCCCCAAGTTAAAATGGAAAAAAACGCAGGTGCTGAACAACCTTGACTTTTGGTTCTGATCTGCTCCAGAGATAACAGCGAGAGCAGAAGCCAAGTGCATGGCAGTTCTAGAAGGAGATCAGGATCCGTCCTCTGTGCCCGAGCTGACTTTCTCCTGAGCCACAGACTGTACCTAACTCTGGGGAAGGCCAGAAGACAGAAAGAGAAACATTATTTGAAGGCTTTGGCGCATGAAGCGATTGCTCAGTGTCAGAGATTATTGCTTTTCTACATAATCTTAAGGATCTTAGAGCATGTGAACTGTTTTTAAAATGGCTACTTAGTTGTCCAGTATGGCGCACAAACACAGCTTCACTTTATGTATAGTTGCGCAGGGGCAGGGTTTTAATATTGAGGCATTTCAAATCTTTGAACCAGTCACCCAATCCATAAATGGTGTGTGGTGTGATGCGGTGTGGTGTATGTGTGTGCGCACGCGAGCGTGCGAGTAGACGGAAGCACATGTACAATATGTGAGTGGGTTCGGAAGACAACTCTCAAGAGTCATATCTCCCCTTCCACCATGTGGGTTCTAAGGATTGAACTTGGATTGTCAGGCTTGGCAATAAGCACCTTTACCTACTGAGCCAGCTCACTGACCCAAACGTTCTGCTGCTGAAAATTGCTCTGTTAGGAATGCATGGCATTGTGTTGAATCAGAAATCTCTTTTTAAAAAAAAAAAAAAAAAAAAAAAGACAGGGTCTTGTTCTAGAGCCCACTCTGGCATTCTGTTAGAGCTCCATCTCCCAAGCGCTGAGATCATGGGTCTCTACCACCACACCTGGCTCTTGAATCCTTCTTGACTTTGCCCTTCACAGTGGACACGTGAAGGTGTAGAATATACATGATAGAATATTACAAGGATACTCTGTAAGTGGGGCAACCAAGTCCTCTTGAGAGATGTGGGAGAAGACAAGAAGGTAAGGACTTCCCAATCCCATCACTTGATTCTCTAGATAATGCCTTTAGCTGAAGAAGGCTGAGGTTTCTCTCACTGAGAATCCTGCCTTAGTGCAGCCTGGACAGGCTAGCCCTTGTCTTCACAATGGCCCTCAGTGTCACTAACACTGTTGTTTGAGTCTCCAGACATCCCCCTTGGTACCATCTCAGCAGCAACCCCTGACAGCCAAGGAGCCTGATGGCCAGTACAGAATCCAATTCTTGAACAACCCAAGGCACAAAGATGCTGAGAGTTTCATATCCATTTGGGCAGGGGTCATAAAAGATTACTTTAGCCCCTGCCCACCTCACTCCTGAAAGCAAAGCACTCTGGGTTCACAAATGGAACATTGAGCAGAGATGGAGGACAGGCGTTCTGTGTCAGTGGTACCACGGTCTCTGCCAAAGCCCTACAGCCTCTGATGTCCCAGGTCTCTCCAGATATCAGGAAAGTGATTTGTATCACACACACACACACACAATCACAAACAGAATAGGAAGGTGAGCTGAGAGCCCTGAGCCAAGAAAGCACCTCTGATGCTCCAATGGAAATGATCACTGGGTCAAGGTGTCACAACCTAGGGATAGTGTTGGAGCATTACCATGGAGATGCTTTGCCCTCATGGCCCAGCCAAGTCTCTTGCCAGGAGCCAATACTCTGGGACATTTGTGGGGGGAGGGGGCATTTGGAAACTACAGGATAGCACAGTGACTCCTAAACTATTACTCAAGGCTTTCTTCTCTCAATTATAGACCTAGCTTTAAGATCTTCTTTCCTAGCTATAAAAACATTAGTATCTACCTTGAAAATTATGGGCACTTATAAAAATATAAAGAAAATAGAAATAAACCTCCCCCTTTTGGAAACAGGGTCTCACTATGTAGCCCTGGTTGGCCTGGAACTAACTATTGTAGACCAGGCTGGCCTTGAACTCACAGAGATCTACCTGTTCTGTCTCCAGAGTTCTGGGGTTAAAACCATGAGCCACCACACCCAGCAAACACATTAACCTGTACTCTATCTTAGCAGATGTATGTAGGTATCATATCTTATGGCCATGGTCCACTTTACATGCTACCCACAGCACAAGGAAGTATCACGTAATTATGAGCATACATGCTACTCCCTTTAGTGGCCATCTTGCATTCCGGTGTTGGATGGACCCTTATTTATTTATGCCATCCTCTCTTCATGGTCACTTTTATAAACAATGCCCTGTGATCATCTTTGTGCTTGATGAACCTTCCCAGTAGTCTCCTTAAGATGGATTCCTATAAATTACAATTGTTGAAGGCACTCTCTTCCAACCAGTGGCATAAGGAGGAAATAGCAGAGGACTGAGCGATGGTGTGAACGTTTTCTCTGTAGCCTGTGACAACTGCAGGACCCGAATCCATAGAGAGTGGAAAGTTGGTGAGGAAAAGGAGGTTTCATATGCTGAGGCTGGCTCCTCCCAATATGCACTAAAAGTTAGTATTTTATTTTCTTCCTTGTCCCTTCCCCTTTCTCTTCCTCTTCTTGCCCTGGTGTTTGGAACCCTGCACACCATAGAGCTGTCTGCTGCTGAAGGAGACCTGTTTCATCCCAGCATCAGGTGGTACCCATCTTCGCCCCCCTGGGTTTTCTTCCTGGTTACTTTCTTCCACAAACGTTGATGAACTCCTTTAGGCACTACCAGGCACCCAGGAGTGGGTAGAGGAGGGAGTTGGGGCAGGCGATTACTTGGCGATGTTTTAATTTGTCTTTAGACGAATTCTCCTAAGCTTTCATGAGAAAATCTCTCATCATTACTTGTAGTCATTTAATTTAAGAACAGTTGGAAGAGGGAGATGAGCTAAGATGACAGATGGAAGACGCAGATGTACCTCTTAGACCCGAAAGTGCTCTGAGGATTTGGAGTTGAGGAGGAAGCACACTTGATTCCCACTGCTTCTGACCACGGATGTGGGAAATGATCACAAAATTATTAAAGTGTAGGGATAGACGTAGGTGACGAACAGATTTCATTCTTTTTTTTTTTTCTGCTTATAAAGCCATGTTGAAGTCTGCTAATGAGCCCCAAGTCTGATAAATTCAAACTGCACAAAATAAGAAGCCAAAATAAAGCAAGAAATAAAATAGCCAAGGCTGTGGCTAGGGAGCGTCATCCATTTCCACTGGCACGAAGATTGCTTTCTAAATTCCAGGCTTCTTCTGGCTTCCTTCAGACAGATTTTCGGGACATCCTAATTTGGCGTTTCTGCAATTCAGCGTCTATTATTATTTTAGGACCACAGTTATTATTTTAATTATAATTTAAAGCTGCCTAATATACCCAGAGGTCACTGGGCACCTAAAAGGAATAAATAAAAACAACTTTCCGTTTTTAAAAGCACCGTGTTTATTTGGAAGTCCCAAGAGCCATTCAACCAAGACATCATAAAACCTTCAAATAAACTGAAACGGAAACAAAATAAAATGTCCGTTCTTAATCTCCTTAGAAGGCAAGCCGAGGGAAGTCCAGCAAACTGAATGCTGGCCTGGGAACTCCAGCATGGGTTCCTGAGTGAGCCGGGAGCTGAAGTGTGTAGCTAGACTCACACACTTGGTATTGTGACCTTTCCAAGGTTTGGGAAGGTTCTACACAGACCTTCCCAAAGTTTAAGGCCCCTGGTCCCTGGTAGGAAGTTTTCGTCCACAAAAGGTTAGTGTGGAAATAGACTTGATGCAGGAGGAAGGGACTGGAAGCTGGATATGGTGACCCGTGTTTTTAAACCCCAGAATTCAGAAGACTAAGGCAGGAGGGAGTCCAGCCTGTGGGCTAGCGACATGGTAAGTGCAGGGCTGGCTTGGGCTACATATAAAAACTTCTCTCACAAAGAGAAAAGGGAAAGAGAGAGTGCCTGATTTGGAAGATCACTCGGCTGGTAAATAACGTTCGCCTTGCAAGTAACCTGAATTCACTCTCAAAACACACGAAAGAAAACCAAGGCATGGCAGAGTGGGCTTGTATTTCCAGCAATGGGGAGGTGGAGGCAGCTTGATTCCTGGGGTTCACTGGCCAAGTGGCCTAACCTAGATGGTGAGTTCCAAGCTAGTGAGAAATGCTGTCTTAGATGAGGAAGAAGAGGAGGAAGAGGAGAACGAGAGGGAGGGGGAAAGAGGGTGGGAAGGAAAAGAGATGGACAGACAGACAGACAGACACACACACAAATGGACATACACATCAGGGAAGAAGGAAATGGGAGGGAATAGAAGGAGACAGGAGGTGAAGGGGAGGGATAATGGATCCCTGGGCTGGCAAGTTAATTGGCTTCATGGAATTAAACAAAGAATCTAAATGAGTATTAGGGCCTGGTATAGGGTAGTCAAGAGCGCTGGAGACTGTGGGAAACTTCACAGTCTTCAACAGTGGCTCAGCTTCCAATGATGCTCTCGAACCCAGAATCTTTACACTGCCAGCTTTGTTTGGTTGGTTTTGTTTGTTTGTTTGTTTGTTTAAGAAAATGGAGAAATACTGATATTTCCTTAGTGTGCACTACCTCACATGCAGACTGCTGATGATCGAACAAATCAAATGCCTATGCTTAGACCAATGTTTTATTTGGAACGGACCAAATAAAAACCTCCATTCTACATTCCATTGACAGGCCATACGTCTGTAGTCTGTAAGAAGGAATAAGAAATTGGGGACTAAAAGTAGCAAGGAAAAGCAGGGGCTGGATACTGACTTTGACACGTTCTGGAGTCTTGATTCCATTTGAAAGGAAGACCTAGCTTTCTTCTCTCCCTTCTTTCTATGCCCAGAATATAAAGTAACTTCGAGTGAGCTCCAGTGTATCCTTTTGAATCTCGGTGAAAGGACTGTATGAATACTGGGTTTACAGGAGCCAGACAGATGCTTATGGTCTCTTAGCCTTGGAGGTAGGATCAGATAGATGCATAGAGAGAACTGAGAGAAGGTGGGCTGAAGTGTCTGGGCAGAATGCCTCCATTAACTGTAATAGGACTTATTGATTACTTAAAGATGTTATCCCTCCATTATTCCTGGCATTTTACATGAAAGATGTTGATATGTGGAGAGTGTATCAGTCAGTTTTTACTATGTGATGATGTGGTAACAAACAGCCCTTACGTCTCAGTAGCTGTCCACAAAGATGTAGTTTTTATTGACTGGCTGCTTGCCTCTCTCTTCGGCCATGGCTAACTTCACTCTAGAAGGGAGGAAGGTGCCACTGGTGGCTCTTAAAGGGGGGGTGCCATTCATCACTTCCTCTTCACATTGTATTGGAAGGCAAAGCAAGTCACATGACCTCCTCTGATGTGGATGAGGCCAAAATATAGTCCTCTCATGCAGAAAGCCAGGCCTGTGTACCACAGGGTTCCATATTCACAGGTTCAACCAAGCACAGCTCAAAATATTCAGAAACACACACAAAAAATTGTTTCTGTGCTAAATATGCACAGACATTTTCTTTGGCACTGTTCCTTAAACAATATAGTCTGACAACCTACTACCTACAGCGCCTTTGTGTTGTATTAGGTATAAATAATCTACAAGTGATTTAAGGTGTACAGGAACACTGTGTTATCTCATATAAGAGATGTAAACATACCAAGGTTAGCCGTATTTGTGAACAATTTGATTTCCCATAGAGAGCAGTGCCTCAGGGACTTTGAAAGGGTAACTTTACAGAGAGGATCTCCCATTTTCTCCCCTTGGAAAAGTAGAGCTCTCTCCCTCTCCCCTGCCCCCAGCTCTGCTCTGAGCTTGCTGCCTTCCACTGGGGTGATGTGTGTGACTAACAGTTGAAAGCTCGGGTGTCTAGAATTGGACTCCATAGGAGGGCATTCCCCAAGTACCATCTAGTGTCTGTAAGAGTTTGGAGATAGTGGTCGACCCCTTTGCTCTCTCATACACATTCACATCACAATGGTGGGAGGAGCCCATGAGTGAATATAGAGACATAAGAGAAACAGAGACAGGGAGACAGAGAGACCGTCTAAGGACTGTGGTTGGCCTGTTCTATTGGCCATTACTATAATAATAATAATAATAATTGGAAATTAATTGGCCCAAATACATTTCAGCTAACAATCTAGTAGGATCAAAACAATTCTGCCATTACCTAGAGAAACTTGCCCTTAAGAGTCCCACATTAAGGACATGTATGGTGGTATTCAGCCACAAACCAGTTCTAAGACAGCTGAAGGAGGAAGATAGCAAGTTCAAGGACAGCCTAGACAGCTTAGCAAGCTCCTGTCTCTAAAACCTAAGTAACAACAACAAGAAGCCCACATCAGAGATGGCTCAGCATGGAAAACATTTGCTGCCTAAATGTAATGTCATGAGTTCTGACTCCAACAAAGTGTTTTTTTAATTTCTCCACCCCTACTGTGGTGCTTATACACAATAATAATAATTTCTTTAAATCTCACATTAAGAGCTAGAGATTTTAAGCAAGGAAGACTGTGGGCTCTATCTGCAGCACCAAAAAGTAAGGTGAGATAAAAACACTACATTAAAATGCAGGTACTTCCTAGAAAGCTAAAACTTGAGACTCCTACCAACTAATGGGCATCTGTGAGTGAGTTCCAGGAGGAGGGGATCCAGGAGGGTCCAGTAGACAGAGAAAACAGATGCTGAAGGAGATGAACCTTCTCCACCCCCAAACTTCTTACACCAAATGCTGTTGCTGGTAGCTGCTCCCACCAGGCCAGGGACTCCCATTGTCAGTGCGGGGGTCCTTTGCCCAGGCTGCCAAAGCCAAGTACAAAAGACTGGGAAGGTTTCACAACAGAATTCACTTTCTCATTGTTCTCCAGGTTACAAGTCCAGGGTCCAGTTGTTTGTGAGGTTGATTTCTTCTGAGGCCTCTCTCCCTAGGTTATAGACTAGGGAGTCTGTTGAGTTCATAGGATGGGATGAGGGAGCATTTCCTCCATTTACAATAAAAACAATCACTCTGGACTAGGACCCACGAGTGTAGCCTAGGTTTACTTGAATTAGTTCTTGAAGTCTATATCCACATACAGTCTAGGGATTCTAGGGACTAAGATGTAAACATAGATCAAGAGTTTGATCAACTGTGCCGCCGCCGTCACAGGCTCCATTCAGTTTCAACCTTATGTGACTCGGCCATTGATCCCGCTGCATTAAAACTCGGCCTGAGATACCACCTAGACACGGGGTATTGGGTCTACAAAAAAAATGGCCAAGATGCTATTGATTACTTAGTGTCTCTATGTGATAGGTGTCCCCCAAGGCAGAGTAGAGCATGAAACAAGACAGACACCAGCCCACCAGAGACGGCATCATCAGCCCCCAACTTGCCCCAAATTGCTAGGAGTGGAAGTAGAGAGAGAAGAGGGCTCATTACAGTGTCTTTGTCAACCCTGCTATCACGCAGCTAGATAGTAATAATACTGTCCCTCCACGAAGCTCCTGGGATCCTTACCTGCTCTTGGATTGATTACAGACAATACCAGAACCCCTGCCACCATAGTCTCTTCTCCAGGGTGGTAAATGTTTGGGGTTTGTCTCTAGATGGATTTTTTTCAGGGGTCCTGCATGGCCCTCTTCTTAACTCGCAGTTCACATCAGGCTCTATGAAGTATCTGAAAGCCCTGTGCTATGCTTTCCTATCATCCACCAAGCCCTTAAGGAGCCCCTTTGAGCCAGGATGTATGATCCCCACTTTACAGAAGTGAGAACTTGCCCAAGAAGTGTGGAGTTGCCAAGGCCTTAGAATTCACAGCAGAACTGGAATACCAGGCTGGGGGGGGGGGGGGGTGGTTTGCAGCCTGTGGCTTCGAGCTACTCCCTGCCCCAGGCAACTAGGAGACCACAAAGGAAATCAGATCTTGTGCTGGCCCTAGGCAAGATCACAGTATGGGCAGAGCGTCTTTGATGCGTTCCCTCCTCCCCTCTGCCAGCCCTCCCCTCCCCTGCAGCCGTCCCTCCCAGCCTGTGCCCTCCCATTGCGCCAGGCCACACTCTAACTGCATCTCTGGGGCAGGAAGTCTCCATGCTCTGCTCTGAAAGCTGTCCTGTCCAGAAAGAAAAGAAGAATCAGACAGATGTGTTCTCAAAACCCAGCTGGCCTGTGAGATTTAGCCATGTGACCTCGAGTGATTTACATTTTGCTTTTGAGTCTCCTCCTCTTCTAAAAAAAAAAAAAAAAAAAAAAAAGTGGGTTTGGGGGCTGTTTCTTAGGACTGTATAGAAGATTGCAAGAGTCACATGTTACATAAAGCACATGGCGTGTGCCTGACATTGTGTGTGTGTGTGTGTGTGTGTGTGTGTGTGTGTGTGAGAGAGAGAGAGAGAGAGTTTGCTGGACTTCCAGAGCAGTTGTTTTCAAATTCATTCATAGTCCGGCATTATCTATGCATCTGAGTCTACCATATAAATGGCATATGACTCTGTTCTTGCTCTATTCAAGGTGTTCTCTCATGGTGGTCATGGGAGCATGGTCATCAGTCCATTTCTAGGATGAAGACTCTGACATGAGATATTTTAGCCACAACAAAGATAGAACCTCTTTGACCAGGAGGTAACTGCTGTGCCTTCATCAGGAATGTGGGAAAAACTTGACAGGTGTTGAGTGTCTTTCCTCACCAGGTATATCATTAGGCGTGGCTTGTTGTTGTTACCAGCACGGAGGACTGAACTTGCTAAGATTCTATTTGCCAGGAAAACACTAAGATGGAGTAATATCTCTAGAGTTTGTTTTTTTTGGGGGGGTGGGGAGCAATTGTTGGTTTGGTTGGTTTGCTTTTTTTGAGGCAAGGCTTTTCCGGTATAGCCCTGACTGTCCTGGAACACATATACATATCAAGTTGGCCTGGAACTCATCCAGATGCTGAAATTAGAGAGGAGATGCGTGCCTCTGAGCCCAGCTTGTTTTGATTTGTTGTTGTTATTTTTTGTTTTTGTTTTTCAAGACAGGGTTTCTCTGTATAGGCCTACCTATCCTGGAACTTACCCTGTAGACCAGAGAGCTGAGTGCCTCTAAGGGTTCCTAAGTGCTGGGATTAACCTGTCGCCAAGCCAGGTTTAGACTTCATCTTTTGATCCTCCTGCCTCCCCCTCCCCAGAATGAAAGTGCAGGCCGGCACTGCTAGATCCAACTACAGGACTATATCTGAGTAAGTTAATTAGCTGAAGCATGTAGTACTTTCATGGAAATTTCTAGATCCCAAACAGTAAGTCGTCAGCTGTCATAAGAGCACAGACAATATCTGGGAAAGGGAGAGATTTCTAGACATACTCAAAATGATATCATAAATACATTTTTATACTTGATCCTAGCCAAGAGGCCAAGAGGCAGCTACAAATGGTTTTCTAATTGAAGGAGAAGGGATGATAATAAAATATTAACAGTAATAGTTTCTATGGAAAGGGGCTTCACCAGGAAAGGTGGGATGGGATTTTTCAATTTCATTTGGTACTTTTTGTACGATGGTAGTTCCTCCACGATCTGAGGCTCAGCCATCCATGACCAAGGTCAGCTAGGTTCTGAAAACATTGTTTGCCTTGACTCTTGCAAGGAAAAAAAAAAAAAAAGAGTATATTCATGGAACTTTTCTTATGGTATATCACTATCTTATTATTGATGACTGCTGCTCCTCTTTTACTCTGCCTAATTTATGGATTAAATGCTATCATCTGTATGTATTATCCGGCTTTCAGGCAGCCCCTATGAGTCTTGGAATGTGCAGCCTCCTTTAGGATAATGGGGAAATTCTGTATTTGACTTTCCTGCATACATGTTTTAGAACCATCAGACTCAATCTGAATGACAAAATTATTATTTTATTTTAATTCTTAGTTTCTTCCTTAGATGAGTTTCTTTAAAAAACAAAACAAACAAACAAACAAACAAAACAAACAATGAGGGCCAGAGGCTCGGCAGGTAAAGGAACCTGCTGCCAAGCCTGACAACCTCTGTCCAATCTCTGATAGAGAGAACCAACACTTGCAAGTGGTCCTCTGAGCTCCACGTGTGTGCGTGGCATGCTCGCGCTCCCTTGCCACATGCACAGGCAAATAGGTAAGTGTAAGAGAGGTGTGAACAATAAGAAACAATAATGCCTGAGTACTTTTTAATGATACTGTGGCCCAGCATGATATTGGCACGTGTCTGTAATCCCAGCCCTTGGGAGGCTGAAGCTGGAGAATAGCAAGGTCAAGACCTATCTGGGTTGCACATAAGACCCTAACTTAAAAATGAAAAAACAAAACAAAACAAAAGCGCTATGAAAGCCAATCAGGGGCTCCACTTCGTCAACAGTGATGGTAAGTGTGAGTCGCATACTCAGTGAAACAGAACATTAGTGCTGAAGATGGCAGAGCCATCGGCCAAGACACCAGGAGCCCAGCTTCCTTCCCACACATGGTTGTCTTAGTTAGGGTTTCTACTGCTGTGAAGAGACACTGTGATCATAGCAACCCTTACTTAAAAAAAAAAAAAAAAAAAAAAAAAAAAAAAGGAGCTACTTTAGCATTTTAGAGTTCTACAGCTTAATCAACTGGCAGCAAAAGTGCCACACTAGACCTAGCTTGATCGAAGGTGATGACCTCGAAGCCCGTCTCCAAAGTGTCATACTTCCTCCAACAAGGTCACACCTATTCCAATAAAGCCATTCCCTATGGGCCAAGCGTTCAAACGCATGAGTCTAGGGGGGCAATTCTTATTCAAACCACCACAGTGGTATTTGCCCTGATTTTTTTCTTCTTCTTCTTCTTCCCCCTCCACCAGAAATTTTCTACTTTAATTATGAGGGTTAGCTTAGCGTTCGCCTTCAGCTCTTTAAATGCACTGATGACAGCTAATCCTTTCCATAGGACACATTTCCGGGAAAGCCTGGAGATAGATGTTTACAGGCTGAGCTGGGATAAGAAAAGCCAGTGGCTTTTAACATGATTGAAGTACTGCGTGTCCAAGTCCTGAGAAACAAACACGGCAGTGCCCCAGCATCCATGTTCTGGAATCCCGGCCCCCATCCTCAGGGAGTAGAATCACCGTCATACATAAAATATGAAGACAACTACCTAAAGGGATGAAGTCTATCGACATTGTTAAGTGAAATACAGAAATTCAAAAATAATCTGAGCAAACTTCTCTAGTATATACAAGAATAAGGGGTGAAGGGAGCCTGTGTATAGAGACAGGCAATGTGTGTGGGATGCCTGACTCGCCAGCAAGAAAGACACCACAATAGGATCCTTCTGCACACATTTATTGGGCTGCGCATTGACTGTGTAGGCAAAAGAACCCCGAGCCCTGGGCCTCTCACTCTTATATACTATCAGTTCCCATACACTCACAGCAGGCCACATCACCTCACCAGGTACGCAGCTTCAGCTAATCAGGACAGCAGGGGCATATCTCCACCAAAATGGCTTCGCCAGTAACCTGGTACACCTGCGCAGCTCTCACGATGTTTGTGGTTTATATGAGGAAGTCAGGTGCAAGTCATACGACTTAGCTGCAGTCCCTGGCACCTTTGGGACTGCCGCCACACCCACTCCCCACAAATGTGTATAAACATGTCTGTGCACACATGCACACCGCAACACACAAACACATGCTCACACATCAATACGTACCAGTAAGTGGAATAAATGCATTTCTTCAGCGTGTAAAACAGAGAGCAAGGGTGGCCTCCTTATTAACACAATTGTGAGAGCTGTTGCTCAGCAAAACTGTTAAATGACCTCATAAAGGATCGGAGAAAATATAGACCAACATAAGATGCTTCTAGTGCCACACAGGATTTCCTCTGCAGTCATCTAGGGTCCACAGTTGCCAGTTGCCACATCAAGTATGTATGGGGAAAGGGGAAAGAGGTACCCAGTACATTACCAAATAGAAAGTAAGTTAAGTAATGTGGTGGTTTGAGTGGGAAACATCCCTGCTGTAGGCTAATGTGTGGGAACACTTGATATCCAGCTACTGCTTTGGAAGTCTGTAGAACCTTTAAGACTCAGAGTGTCACTAGAGGAAAAAGAACACCGGAAGGAGACATTTGACGTTTTATAACCTACTGTCTGTTCTCTGGTTCCTAACTATAGATACAATGTAAGCAGCCACTCCACAGCCCCACCATTATACCTTCCTTACCGTGTATGGCCTCAGACCGTATACCAAGATAAAGCTTTCCTGGCTTACATGGCTCTTTGTTGGGTATTTGGTAATATAACACCAAGAGACCTAAACAGTAAGCCAGGCAGAGAGGCACATACCTTCAATGCCAACACTCAGGAGACAGAGGCAGTTGATCTCTGTGGGGTCAGGCTGATCTACAGGGAGGTTCCAGGACTGCCAGGGCTACAGAGAATCTTTGTCTTTAAAAAAAAAAAAAAGTAAAGAGTAGAGAAAAGTATGACCCAAGAATAAGGGCATTGCTGTAATAAACCTGACCTTGTGGTTTCCAGGCCTTTGAACTGGCTTGTGAGGAGAACATGGAAGAGTTGGAAGCCATAGGCTAGGGAATTCCTACAATGCTATAAACAGAGTTCACTGGCCCATTCTGGTGAGTTTGGGAGAACAGAATGCCGAGAGAAATGCAGACCACGGAGAACTGGCTCATGAGATTTCAGAGAAGGACTCTATTGGGAACTGAGCTAGAGACAATTCTGTTACACTCTGGCAAGAATCCGTCTGCATTCTACCCAGGTTCTGAGGCTGTGCGTGAAGCTGGATTCAAGAGGAAATGTCAAGACAGTAGCTTTCAGGCTGGGTCATGGTTTCTGCTCCGTGCTCTTGTATGAACCAGCATTGAGAGAGATGTAACATGTTGCAACACACAGATATGAAAAGTACACAGCTCAGTGGGGAAAGGTATGTGGGTGGATTTAGTGTTACAGATAAGACGGGCAATGAAAGCCCTTGCAATCGTTGTAGAAATGTGTACCACTGCAGTTCGTAGTGCTGAGATTGTTGGTGTGCACTGCTATGCCCAACTCCATTCTTCCTCTCACCAAGTTGCCAAGGCTGGCCTTGAACTTGCCATCCTTCTGCCTCCTAGGTTATGTGAGATTAGTAGCCTGTGTTGACAAACCCAACAGGAATTCCTTTTTTCTTTTTAATTTTCCAGAGAAAGGTTTTCTCTGTGTACCCCTCGCTATCTTAGACCTCACTTTGTAGATGAGGCTGGCCTTGAACTCAGAGATCTGCCTGCCTCTGCCTCCAAATGCTGGGATGAAAGGCATGTGCCACCACACCCAGCAGGAAATAATGTTTGTAACGTTACTGTTAAAAACAAAACTAGCAAGGCAGGTGCTACTAGCCCACTTTGTACCTCAGAATTCTCTAACCACCTCTTACTTGATGAGGAATTCCCTCATTTGATGACAGATGAACAGATAAATGCTTTGGGACTTGAGGACCAAATGCAGAGGAACGTTTCAAGCAGGCTCGCTCCCAGGAGAGGGTTATAAAGCAAGAAAACTTGAAATGGTAACAGTGCAACACAAATCCTAGCCGTGTTTTTCCTTTCTCTCCGTGGAGAGTGTGTGGATGTGATTCAGGCAGAGAATTTGTCCTCAAGTCTGGACTTAGATGTCTTGTTGTTTGTGAAGGATCTAAGCTAAAAGTCAGTGCAACAAAAACAGGTCAAGAAAATGTACTCTGGACCTGGTCTACCTGAGTTTGAACACCCGTGTGTCCTTTTCAAGCTCTGTGACTGTGGGAATTCTTTCAACCTCTCTGAGGGTCACAGCCTCCATTGATAAAATGACAATAGATTCTTCACCAAGACATTTAAGGAATTACACAGTTAATATGGGCAGAGATTCTGCCTTGCCCCCAATTCAAAAGCATTCCACACACGGTCACTTATATTGCTATTGCTGCTTTTATGTGTGTTATATAAATCATCCATGATTTAGGCTAGGCTTAAGCAATGGACCAAAAGACAAACTACAAGCACCTAGTAGATTTGAAATTCTTGAAACCCAGTCCCAAGGTGGCACATGCCTTTAATCCCAGCACTTGGGAGGCAGACAGGTGGATTTCTGAGTTCGAGGCCAGCCTGGTCTACAGAGCGAGTTCCAGGACAGCCAGGGCTACACAGAGAGACCCTGTCAAGAAAGAAAGAAAGAAAGAAAGAAAGAAAGAAAGAAAGAAAGAAAGAAAGAAAGAAAGAAAACCCACATGTCGATCAGCAATGATTCAGTTACGCTGAGTAACAAGCACACCCCAAAATGTAGTAGTGTAACACAGTAAGTGTTGTATTCTGCCAGTGCAGTTCCAGGCATCTACTTGTATAATTTACTCCAGGATGGTTCCACTCACTGTCATCAACAGGAAGGTTTAGAGCCACGTGATAGGCCAATACCAGCACTCTACTTCCACAGAAGAGACATATCACGTCTTATATTTCACTGGCCTCCACAAGGCCATCTGAGTTCAAGGCTAGCCTGGTCTACAAAGTGAGTTCCAGGACAGCCAGGGCTATACAGAGAAACCCTGCCTCGAAAAAACCAAGAAAAAAGAAAAAGAAAAGAAAAGAAAGAAAAAAAGAAAACAAGCAGGCTTCGAAGGGATAATAATAGTATATAATAAGATAAACACACCAGAATAGGACAAAGCAAACAGAAGGAAAGGCGCCTGTCTTAGTCAGGGTTCCTATTCCTGCACAAACATCATGACCAAGAAGCAGTTGGGGAGGAAAGGGTTTATTCAGCTTACATTTCCACATTGCTGTTTATCACCAAAGGAAGTCAGGACTGGAATTCAAAGCAGGTCAGGAAGCAAGAGCTGATGCAGAGGCCACGGAGGGATGTTCTTTACTGGCTTGCTTCCCCTGGTTTGCTCAGCCTGCTCTCTTATAGAACCAAGACTACCAGCCCAGGGATGGTCCCACCCACAAGGGGCCTTTCCCCCTTGATCACTAATTGAGAAAATGCCTTCCAGTTGGATCTCATGGAGGCATTTCCTCAACTGAAGCTCCTTTTTCTGTGATAACTCCAGCTGGGTCAAGTTGACACAAAACTAGCCAGTACAGCGCCCAAGAAAAAGCACAAGAAACAGACACAAATGCAGCGACTCACCTGTTTGCATATTCAGGAATCCGGTTAAAACACAAAACTGGGAATACAACCAAATATACATATACATACACACACATATACATATATACATATATACACACACACACATATGCACAAAGGGCCTATGGGGGGGAAATAAGAAAAACAGAGAAACAGAGAGAGAGAGAGAGAGAGAGAATTTAAAAAGATAATTTTTTAAAGACGAGCCCTGACATGACACAATTAGACAAGGACTCTCCAGAGACACCAGTGAGTTCATTTTCTGGTGCTGGGCCTGCAGCCCACCCTTCAGTGTAGCTTGTTTCCCCCTGTGAGACTCCCTTGGGGAAAACTAATTTGTCATTTTTAGGTGGTTATCAATTGGAGATGGTTTCTGGGTTAGGGATGGGGACAGGTTCCCACTTCTCCTTTTGGCTCTTGGACCCATCTAGTGTGGCCCTGAGAAGTCCCAGAGCATGTCGCTTCAGCGTCTGTGAGTTCCCATCCGCATCAGCCCAGCTGTGTCTAGAACACCTTGTCTCCTTGGTGTCACCTGTCCCCTCCGGCTCTTAAAACTCTTTCCGTCTCCTCTCCTGCAGAATTCCCTGAGTCCTGAGAGGAAGGATGGATTTGATGGAGATTCTCTGATGGGCGCATCCCTAGTGACTGAACCCCTTCCACTAGATTCCCCATTTCCTCAGATCAACCGCCAAGCTGGTGGACCAAGCTTTTAACACAACATACCTTTTCATTCAAGATCCTAGTGGCAGCTAAGCTTCCTGTGAGTCAGGTTGTCCTGTAGTGCCAACAAGCCATCCCAGCCGAGGCCAAGGCCTCTCACCTGACACCTAGGGCTCTCTTCTCTTACCCATCACCAGATCCAGGACCTCAGCCATCCACTCCCTGAGCTTGCTTGATGTCTCAGTTTGGAAGCAGAGCTCCTCCAGCCGCTACTCAGGAAGGCTCTTGCCCCCCAAATATTTAGTTAGCAGTGATTCCACTAAGTGGAATTGACTTTTTATCGGCTTTGCTCTGCACAGCTGCCACCAGCAAAGGCCGTTTCCTTCTTCCCTCTTCTCCGCCTGTCAGTTTGCTCCACATTCCTATGGGCAGCCTTTGGCTCTGATCAATACTAACCGCTGTGTAACAGCTCACGCACGGCTGCTCTGGTTGGCATCGATCAGACCTTTCTTCCAACAGGTAGTTGGCTGTTTGAGGCAATGACTTGAGATAAACACCTACTTTTACTTCAGGCTAACTCATGTCCGGTGGATTTCAAGAAGGCTCTGCACCCTGTCCCTTAGACAAGCTGAAAGCCAGACGTCAGGATGGACTCCTCTGGGGCTTACGATCCTAGGAGGCCTTTCTTGCTCACACACACACACACACACACACACACACACCCTCCTCTTTTTTTTTCCTCCGGCCTTTGTATTTTGTTAGTGCCACTTAGGAGAAAGATAGCAGGACTTGGGACATTGAAAACGCCACTTCAGGGAAGGTGTCAGTCATCCATCCCTCTCTTTTTGATGGAGATGAATCCTGTGGGAAACGGGGCAGCTAGAGAGGCAACCTTACTGACCGACCGGGTAACAGAGCCCACACTTCCAGCTTTCCCAAGATAAGCCTCCAGCATCCTAAAACCCTGATCATCAATACCCAAGGAGCGGGAAGGAGGCTTAGAATCCATGCCTATGCTATTATAGGCTCCCAAGTGAATTTGCCCAGGAGCAAATCTGGTGAAATGGACCACCACTGTGCAACACACTGAGGTATGGGTGGGTGGGGCAATCACATGGTATCCCCATTATAACTAGAAAACACATACCCCACCCCCAACGCTAACATGCCCAGTAAAGATGGCTGAATGTTACAGCTGATGCCTTCCTTTGCCTGTTTCACAGGTCCCAAACTACTTGCTCTTTTTCTCTTTGTTCAGCCATCCTGGACTCATTTGCCTCATCAGGTCCAGGTCCCCGGAAGCTTTTTGTACTGAAATTCCAGTGCCCCATGCCTCCATCTCACTCAAGTCCTCATGGTCCGGCGCAGTATCCCCCGGGCCTAATTGCCTGGCTTGCAGACTCTCTCTGCCTTCTTATTTTCACTCTGCACACAGGTTAATTTCCCAGAACTCCGCTGGGAATGCCTCTCCTCTGAACTCCCAAGTGACTCCACTGTTCGCCAGAAAGGAGGCCAAATTTCTCAGGCTACCAACTGGCTTTCAACTCCTTCTATACGGTATCCTCCAGTATCGTTCCACTCCCCAGCACAAGCCCTGTGCTCCAAACCACTCACCTGATTATGTTTCCTCTACATTTGTTCCAGCTTTTTATCTTGGGGGTGGGGGTGGGGGGTGGGGAGTGCCTCGATGCCTTTAAGATCAGCCGGCCTAGGCTACCTGTTAGCTGTGCAACTTCAGCCAAGTGAGCCAACCTCTCCCTGGCTCAGTGCCTCCTCTACTAAATGGAGATAAGAATAGTACCTGGCTGAGAGCATGGCACACATAGTTAATCCTGGCATACAGAAGGCTCTGTGAGTTCAAGGCTAGCCTGGTCTATATCTATCACGTATCAGACCAGATGGGACCACATAGCAAGATGCTGTCTCAGAAGAAAAGTAGGAGAAGGCAAAAGGACAAGGCAAGAGAGGAGGAAGAGAAGGAGGAGAACCTATTTCAGGGTGGACATGAGAGTTAAAAACTGAATGTGCATGAAGTCTTTGAAGTGGTGCCTGTGTACAGTATATTCCATGGGTTTGCTCTTTCTTCTATTGTATTATGTTTCTCACTGCAAGTCACCACTGAGCACATGACTTCTACAAGGATGGTGAACTGTCTCTCTACTCACATATATATGGTTTCCCTTGACAGCCAGAATCATAGATTGTTTTTACTGCTGCTGCTGCTGCTGCTGCTGCTGCTATAATTTTAACAAGTGCTGCTGTGGTGTGTGTGTGTGTGTATGTATTGTGTGGCATGTGTATACATGCATGTGTATTTTTATGTGTGTGTGGTATGTGTATGTGCATGTGTGTATGGTCTATGTGCATTGTGTATATGTGTGGTATGTGTGTATGTGTGTGTGGTATTTGTGTGGTATGTATATATGTGTGTGTGGTATGTGTCTGTATGTATGTGTGGTGTGTGTGTTTGTATATGTATGTGTGTGCTGTGTTTGTTTGTGTATGTGGTATATATGTATATGTGTGTGGTATGTGTCTGTATGTGTGTGTATATATGTATGGTATATGTGTATATATGTGTGTGTTTGTGTGTATATGTATGTGATATATATGTATGTGGTATGTATCTGTATGTGAGGTGTGTATGTTTGGGTATGTGTGTGTATGTATGTGTATGTATGGATATATGTGTGTGTATGTATTGTGTGTATATGTATATATATATGTGTGTGTGTATATATGTATGTGTATGTATGTGTGTATGTGTACATATGTATATGTGTATGTATGTGTGTATGTGTATGTATGTATGCTAATGTTCATGTTCAGAAGCCACAGGGGAATGCCAGGTGTCCTTCTCTATCACTCTCCACTCTTGATCTTATTCACTTGAGACAGGTCCTTACTGAACTAGGAGTTTGCTGATTTTCAACTAAGTTGGCAGTGGCAAGTCCCAGTGATCCTCCTGTCTCCATTCTCCTGTGTTGGCATTGCAGGTGTGCACGCAGTCATGCCTTGCTTTTTATATAGGTGTTGGGGATTCAAACTCAGACCCCTGTGTTGAGGCAGCAAGCCCTCTCACCCACTGAGCCATCCCCCTAGCCGGCTTTACAGGATTGGCTACCTCCCATTTGTCCCAGATCTCCTTTCCCTTACCCTCTGCGTTGCCTTTTGTCACAAGAGGCTGGCCTCTCTGTCCAGGGGTCTCCAGTTGGATTTGGCCAATTGAGGCACAAGCAGGAAGAAGAAATTAGGTCACAGGTGGATCTCTCAGTACAAAGTCAGGGCTCCCCCAACAGCCTCTTCTCCCCATCCACTCTGTCCACAGCATCTGGCCATAGCATGTCCTCAGTTTAGTTTTCACACACTTGGGTGAGAACATGACCCAGAGAACTACACTCTCTCTGTGGTCCCCTGCATCCTGGTCATACCTTAGTAAAGCCCTTAGTCCCTGGGTGCTCTTTGCTCAAAGCACACAGGTCTGTGTATACCACACTGGCTGACACAGTTCTCATTACAGCCCTATAAAGTATGTCGGATTACGTTACCAAAGATGCTCAAGGTCTCCCCATCCAAGTGCCAGGGTCACATCTACTGGAGTCTGACAGCCACGTTTGAGACCACTGCATGCTACTATATGAACCCTGAGCTTTGTGACAAATTAGGTTACAAGGGTGGAGCCCTCATGAATGGGATTAGGGCCCTTATTTAAAACAAAACGCAAAACAAAACAAAACAAAACAAACAAACAAAGCAGAGAACAGTTTGGTCCTTCTGCCACAGGAAAATACAATAAGAAGACAATGTAGATCTCTCAGTTCAAGGTCAACCTGTGCTACATAGTGAGTTCTAGGCTAACCAGGGATAGATAGTGAGATCCTATCTTGAAGAGGTGGGGAGGGGAGGGGGGAGGAAGGAGAGGAGGAGAAGATGGCAGAGGAAAGCATTGCCTATGGAAAAGGTAGGATGCCCTCACTAGATACCAAAGCTACCAAAGCCCAAGCAGAATAAACATTCAATTAAAAAATTCCGGGGCAGCAAGGTGGCTCAGTGGCTGTGGTGGTGTGAATAAGAATGGCCCCATAGGCTCATAGATTTGATTGCTTAGTCACCAGGGAGTGGTGCTACCTGAAAGGATTAGGAGGTGTGGCCTTGGGACAACAGTTGTGCTCTGAAGTGTCAAGAGCCCAAGCCTGATTCTCTGTCTCTCTCTTCCTGCTGCCTGTGGATCCATATGTAGAACTCTCAGCTACTTCAGCCTGCCATGACAATAATGGCCTAAACCTCTATAATAATTGCGTTGATCATGGTGTCTCTTCACAGAACACTGGCTAGGAGGGTTGGTATCCCCCACCAAACCTGATGACCTAAGTTTGCTCCCTGAACCCACTGGTACAAGAAGAGAGCCGACTTCTAAAAGTTTTCCCCTAACCTCCAAACATATTCTGTGGTGCACACTCATGTATGTACCCCAAATAAATGAATGTAATTTTCAAATAATGTTAGAAGAAATTACTTGTGTGTATATACATATACACAGAGAGAAGTGTGGGAGAGGAAGTGGGGGGGAGGGCAAGCCAGAACTGACAAAGCCAGTTGACCTCTCTGTGGCCCATGCTGTGCCTTTGACCTTCAGCCTGCACACAAACACACACACATGTGCTGAGAGAGAGAGAGAGAGAGAGAGAGAGAGAGAGAGAGAGAGAGAGAGAGAGAGAGAGAGAAAGAATTCTTCTCTGGTTAAGTTATAAAAGGTTCCATGTGAACATCCACACCTGTCAGTTAGAATATGATCTTTGAGTTTGTTATTTTTTTTCTTTTTTTTTTTATTACATATTTTCCTCAATTACATTTCCAATGCTATCCCAAAAGTCCCCCATACCGCCCCCCACTTCCCTACCCTCCCATTCCCATTCTTTTGGCCCTGGCATTCCCCTATATTGGGGCATATAAAGTTTGCAAGTCCAATGGGCCTCTCTTTCCATTGATGGCCGACTAGGCCATCTTTCGATACATATGCAGCTAGAGACAAGAGCTCCGGGGTACTGGTTAGTTCATCATGTTGTTCCAACTATAGGGTTGCAGATCCCTTTAGCTCCTTGGGTACTTTCTCTAGCTTCTCCATTGGGAGCCCTGTGATACATCCACTAGCTGACTGTGAGCATTCACTCCTGTGTTTGCTAGGCCCCTGCATAGTCTCACAAGAGACAGCTATCTTTGGGTCCTTTCAGCAAAATCTTGCTAGTGTATGCAATGGGAGTTTGTTATTTTATTATGCTAATCCATTCCAAGCAACAGTAACAAAAAATAACACAAACTGTGCTTGCCTAGGAAGCATATGACCCTAGATTCAGTCCCGAGCCTTGCAAATATCAACCAAACACACAAACAGACTAGGTAACCGATCAGCAAGGAATTTTCTCAAAACCCTGGAATCAGACATTTGAACATCAAAGAACAAACCAATCTGGTGTCCTCCCTACACCTCCCACCTTTTCCTGTCTCCTCCATGGAGGCCGTGGAGGCCGTGGCCACAGTGAACAAGCTCCCTGAGACCTTGCTCATAAGAAAAGTCCTTCCCTCATCTCCCAAGCAGTGCTGAGACTTCATGATCTCACTACCTCCCCGAGGCCCCAGACTGGAGGTTAGGTTTCGATACCTGAGTCTGGGGAGAGAATAACCTTCCACAGAACACAGTACTACATTTAAAATGGAAAATGTGCCTAGGGTTGGGGCCTTAAAACAACCACTTATTTTGCCTGTCATTCTGTGGCCGGGTGATTGGGACTGGGCTCAGCAGGAAGGTTCCTCTGCAGACAGTGTGTCTTGCATGAAGCTACTGGTTCCTGACTATGCCACTATGCGTCTACCAGCTGATAGGGGCAGACACAGGCCAGGTGTCTCTGGTACCTAGCAAGCTAGCATAGACTTCTTCCTGGTGGCTACACTCCAAAGTCAGTGAAAGAGAGTAAGTCCGGAGGTTCCAGCACTTTTCAAGCCTTAGCTTTTGTGAGGTTTCTCACATGCCAAAACTGACCCACTTCTTGATGGAAAGAACTGCAGAAGACTTCCAGACTTCCACATTTCCTTTTTTTTTTTTTTTTTCTTTTAATACTTCTCCATAGGACACACTTTTTTCAGGAAGGATTTCTACCCCACCCCCACCCCCCAACTTCACATACTCTATCTTTATAAACCTAGAGGAGCCACCTCTGTTTTTTTGGTAGGGTGGGGGTAGAGACTGTCATTTTAATAGTTCCGTGAACTTCCGACTGAAAATAATTTTTAAATGTAGCACAAGGAAGTGGATTCTTTTTTTTTTTTTAAACTGGACTTCAGCAGAGTTTTTAAAAGAATCTTTCTTTTCTCGAGTTGCCTCTCCCTTGTTATAAATTACAACCCCACCCAGCGGCTCGCCACAGTCAGCCGGTCTCTCTCCTTCCCACCCTTCCAAGGCACTGCCGGCTTGGCAGCCCATCTCAGCTCACACTGGGGAAGAGACCAGAAGGCCGCTTCCTGCTCTCCCTGCCCCCTCCCTCCTTCCTCCACCCCTGGGACTCACCCTTTGCTCTGCATGAATCTGGTGGCCATCCAAGGAGCAGGAGTTAGTAAAACCTATGTGGCATAGGGTTGCTGTCTGTAAAGCCCCACAGGTGGGACACAGCACGCAGTGGCTCAGAGACCTAGCCAGAAAAATCTAAATATAAGAACATTTATTGTAAAGACAATGTGTGTGTGAAATCACATTTAAAGACGCTTGGGATGCTGGCACAGTTCAGCACATGAACTCATTTCACAAGTACTTATGGAATATTTACTATGTTCCAGGTCCCTTATAGCTTAATGGGAGAGACAGACACAGGAAATAAATTTCAATTAAGGAATGTCAGTTAATTATTCAAGTGGGTTGTCTTGCGAGGCTATTTGGTGGTCACTGTGCCTAGCGTGGGTGGTTGAGACTTTTCACCTCAATGTGGGCTAGCCCAGTGCTGCCCCATTGAAATAGAGTATGGATAGATATATATATATACATATATATATATATATATATATATACATACATATATATATATATATATATTTCCAGAATATTACAAAAGTAAAATCAAACAGGTAAAAATCATCTTAATGGTTCATTTCATTCCACTCAACATGTCTAAGATATTGCCATTTCACTGTGCAATTAATATAAAATTATTAATGAGATGACTTACATCCTTTTTATTGTACCATCTTTGAAACCCAGCTTGTATTTTACACTCGCAGCCCGTCTCCATTTTAATGCCAAGTTTTCAACAGTTAAAGTAAAATGTAGTCCCTATTGAAGCAATTAAGTTGTGTTTAACGGAAACATATTTTATATTGCTTTGGTTTAAAATTTGTAATTGAAATGAAATAAAGTAGAAAAATTCAGTTACTTACCGGCATTACTCATTGATCAAGTACCCCAGCAGCCACCAAGCTGAAGATCAGGAGTCCAAAAGGATAGACAGATGGATGCTGAGGGGAGAGGAGTAGGGGAAGAAGACAAGAACCAGTAGGGATAAAGGCCTGTGGCATCATATTGATGCAGAAATACGGGAGTGTCCTGAGAGTGAGGACCTAGTGTCCTGGAAACTCAAAGGCCACCAAAGGCACCCTGAACTGGGGACTTTCTGGTTTTCACCTCATGGGTTCAAATAATTAAGTTCACTGGCCACAGAGGGTAAATTTTAGAAAACAGTTTATTATAAATCCATAGGCAGGAGAGAGAGAGAGAGAGAGAGAGAGAGAGAGGTCATCATTGAGGTGCTGCAGGCTTTTTAAGGGCTTATGATAGAAACTGGGGTGAAACACAGACAAGGTGGGGAAAGCTGGTCAGTCCAGTCGGCCCAACCACAAGGTGTCCAGTCATGTACTCATTGCATTGCCTCCAGGCAGGGATGTGGCTTAGAAGATGACAAGCAGGAACAGGACTCTCTTCTAGCATTTCTGGCCCCCAGGACATTTTCAGAACTGCAGCTTTGCAGTCCCTGCCCTACTATTTCCTGTTCTCATCAGTATAGAGTTTGGAATTCTAAACAGTTGAATATTTTCATGACACAGAAAAGAAGGCTAATGACGGCCAAGCAGCCAGGGATGGTGTGGTAGTCACTTTTCCCATGGCTGTGATCGATGCCTCCCTGACAATGGGCAACTTAAGGGTGGGAGAGTCTATTTTGGTATGTGGCGAAAAAGGATTCAGTCCCCCATGGCAGGAAGACACGGGTGGCAGAGTTCATGGCAGTGGGAGGCTGTGGGGCAGTGGGAGGCTGTGGGGCAGTGGGAGGCTGTGGGGCAGTGGGAGGCTGTGGGGCAGTGGGAGGCTGTGGGGCAGTGGGAGGCTGTGGGGCAGTGGGAGGCTGTGGGGCAGTGGGAACTTGTGGCTGCCTGTTCACATGTGGGAGGATCAGGAAGTAGACCTTGGTTGGGACCAGAAGCAGGAGGGAACTATGGCACCCACAACCTCCATTGACCTCCATTCCCCAGCATGTCACCCAGTTCCAGATGGCTCCACAACCTCCCACAGCAGTGCTACAAGCTAGGGACCGAGTCTTCAAAATCATGAACCTGTAAGGGACATTTTATGTTCAAACTGTATCAGACTGGCTAAACAAAAGGCTGGCTTAAAAACCTTTACGTCTCCCAAAGAATTAAAAGCCACATATTCTGTAAATATATACATAGCATTGGTGTCAACTAAGCACAAAAAGGAATTTTCTAGAATAGTCCCTACTGCAGTGACTGAAACCCATAGCAACACACTCACCCTCTTGGTATCCTAGGATCAGGGCCCTATAAGAAATCATCTGTCATAAGGATGGTTGCTTTAAGTAAAACAAAGTATAAAGCAGATGAAGTATATGCCTTTAACATATCGCTATCAGAAAGGTGTGATGGTTTGTATATCCTTGGACCAGGGAGTGGCACCATCTGAAGGTGTGGCCTTGTTGGAATAGGTGTGACCTGGTTGGAATGGGTATGTCACTGTGGGTGTGGGTATAAGATCCTCACCCTAGTTGCCTGGAAGTCAGTCTTCCACTAGCAGCCTTTGGATGAAGACATAGAACTCTCAGCTCCTCCTGCACCATGCCTGCCTGGATACTGCCATGCTCCCACCTTGATGATAATGGACTGAACCTCTGAACCTGTAAGCCAGCCCCAATTAAATGTTGTTTTTTATAAGACTTGCCTTGATCATGGTGTCTGTTCACAGCAGTAAAACCCTAACTAAGACACTAGGTTTCAGAAAGGTGCTGACCGACCTTATTATCCAGGGAATCCTCGAACATCTCAATCTGATATCTCAATCTGACCCCTGAATCTGTGCTTCTTTGCCTATGTTGCCGGGCAGTGGTGGTGCATGCCTTTAATCCCAGCACTTGGGAGGCAGAGGCAGGCAGATTTCTGAGTTCCAGGCCAGCCTGGTCTACAGAGTGAGTTCCAGGACAGCCAGGGCTATACAGAGAAACTCTGTCTCAAAAAGACAAAACAAAACAAAAAGTTAGGATTGCCTCTATACTGTTCATCTAAGTCAGATTATTGAAAACTAGCCAACATGACCATCCCAAGAAACAAAACCCATCTCTAAAGAAATGAATGTGGTTGTTGACATAAAACATGTTACCTGACTAAAATCATTTGGGACTCATGGTTGGAGTAGACCCCAAAGTTCATGGCTGAATGAGGATTCTGTCATTTGGAAAAGCTGGATCTGTTAAGATGGGGCAAGGAGATCTGTGTGCTGGGCCGCAAGCAACACATCACCTGCAGGCCACCTCTCTGCCACCTCAGTATCCATTCATGCTTAGCTGCAATAGAAATGTCCTTGACCACATAAAGATTTATGCCACTCAAACAAAAAGAACCCAGAAGGTTATGGATGTTGCATTCTCCATGAACGCCATCTTCTTGAAATTCAGACATAATTCCTTATGTTCCAGTGACCTGTGGTTAAATTAGGTTATCTAGCACTGATATCCCTAGTATAACAAAGAAAAGCAGACTGCGGATAGCAACACCAACAATAATAAACTCTGCAAAGGAAATAGGAAATGGCGTGTACTGCATCCTAGACAACAGGAGTCACTAAAACTCCTGGCACTGGGTAGAATTCCTGGCACACAATATAGACCAGGAAATGTCATCTCTGTTGGCTTGTCCTTCATGAACAAATTTGAGAGAGGCGTACTCTCTGGGGACAAGGTCACTTTCCTTTCCCTTCGGTGCCGGTTTGAGGGTGGCCATCTGTTTAGGCTCCTGGGATGGATGACGAAAGGCTGGGCCTTGTAGGGCTAGGCATTTATTTCATGGGTCTAGAAGCTGGCAAGAACAAGACCAAACGAGAGAAGATGCTGGATCTGCCAAGTGCCTGCTTCCTGACTCGGGAATGGCTCTCTCTTCCCTGTGCCTTTCTTTATAGCAGGGTTAATGGAAGCCTCTCAGGCCTCCGATACAACAGTATTTATTCCAGTCACGAGGGTCGCTCCTCACCTAATCACCCCCCCCCCAGCGCCACCATCAGCCCAGGGGTGAGGGTTTGAACCTATGAATTGTATATGCCTAATGTAGAAAGAGGAGCTTGGCATCGTCCTAAAGGTAGCCCTGAGATGTTAGTTACCTCAAAGTCTTCTCGAGCCTTTCTCAGAGTTTCTTCCACAATGCACATGTCTCAGAAATGTAATAGGCTTCCCCTCTCCCCCCACCTCCCCCCCATCTTTTTGTGTTCCTAGACAACTCTACAGAGCAATAATCAAAACCAGAAATTTTGTTTTGGTCATATGTTTTTAAAGCTAGAAACTTGTTTTCCAGCAAAAACTCCTATGCTTTGCCTATCTTCCCAGACTATTAATTTTCAGACCTTAAGGACTCAACCCATAATGTGAAATGAATTTTACTTCGTGATCCAATGTACAATTAATTATGCATGTGCTATGCATAATATAACCAAGTCACAAATTTCATGCTACAGAATTTACCTGCAGCGTATGCAGCTCATGGTGAGATGTTTCAGTCCTTTCTTTTTTAGTAGTTGTCTAATTTATTCTTATATATCATATATGCTTATATACTATATATGCTTATATGTTTCATATTTGTATATTCTGTATTCATCATTTATTTTATTATTTTTTTTATAATTTGGGGATTGTAATATAATTACAACATTCTTTTTCCCCCTCTCAGCCCTTCTGTGTGCACTCCTGCCCTAACCGAAACCCATGGCCTATTTTTCTTTAATTGTTGTTACATATACATTCCTTTCTAAACCAGCACAGTCTCTAACTACATTCTAAACAGTCATCTTTATTCTCACAGGTCATTTTTAAAAATAAGAATGAAAGAACGTAAGGCAAAGCTGGCCGCTGGTCATGGTCCAGCAGATTGATCTACAGCCCGCTAATGGGCCACGCCCAGGTGTGAGAGCACTATTTAGGCTCCTCCCTGCATCTTAGCATCTGCTTCAAAGGAAATTAAAGCAAGTGCCTTGGGTAGAGAGGTTTGATTCTTTTTTTAATAGGAAGATTTTTGTAATTCACCTTTATACCACTCCCAGACAGAACTTCGCAAAACATGTAGTTCTTCCCTTTCTGTGTCAGAGAATAGTTAGCAGGGCAGGAGACTGAGGAGAAGGTGGGGGAGTCTTTTGCTGTATTCTGATTTCACAGAGGATGTAGAGGGTGCTTTGTTCAAGGGCATCTTGAAATATACAGTCAGATGAGAGAGAGAGAAAAGAGGAGAGGAGAGAGAGGAGGAGGTGGAGAGGAGAGAGAGAGCTCACACACAATTAGCAATTTCTGGATATTAACTTGTATTTAACATTGAAAATGCAGCCTTGAAGCCCTGTATGTCCCTGAGTCAGAATTTCAACCATCCTGCAGGGTAGACACAGACTGCAAGAGTCTCTCTTAGCAAAGCCCTGGTTCCTTCCCTTTCTGCTGGAAAAACAGGCCACGGTCAGCCTGACAGAGAACTTCATTACAATCTACCAGCAGTGCCTATCTCATCCCAACATCCTGAATACTTTCCTCCGATTTCAGCTGTGATAGGCACCCATGCTGCATTCCTAAATTTAAAAATAAAAAAATAAAAAGAAACCCACACCTTCGCTTTCTTTTGGAATCAGGAGCAGAACCTTCCAGCTGGGTCAGGCGCCAGCCATGGCCTTCTTCACTCGCCATTCCTGATCCCACAGTTCTTCCTGGGTGATGCTGCCTTTCTCATCCTGAGGATCAGCCTCACTTCCACAAGCCATCTTCACCCTAAGGAAGATACCTTGACGAGAATAACTTCCAGCCAAGCCCTCAGGATCTCATGAGGATTTTTAAGGAAGCACTTTTCTCTGGAGTCGTTAGACTTTGTAAGGTGGAAGTGATCCCCAAGAACCCTAAAGCTATTGAGATGGATGCTGGTGGTGAGGGGCAGGGATGGAAGCAAACCTTTAGGAAGGAGATGAGCCTGGGTTTAAATGCTGGGTTCACTACAAATTATGCGAACTTTAGTTTCTACCTCTGACTTTATTTCTCTATGGTTGGTGCTGACAGTTCAGGGGTTGGCTTCTTCATTGGTAGTCAACAAAGATGGCCTGGAGAGAGATGCCCAAGGCAGATCCTCTGTGAATCTGGACTCTTATGGAATCGTCACAGAAGTGCCACAGTGGAGACAGTAGTCACTTTTGGTCTGTGTATTGCTCTGTGATCCCCAGCAGGATGACCATCTCCCATGGAATCTGGTGCTTTGCTCCGTACAAAAAAAGCCCCAAATGAGACTACCCAATTGTATTATAACAACTTAAGGGATGGTTGACGAAGAATATTAAAAAGTCACTTCGGTAAATGAAATTCTAACTTCTTCAATCGACCACAGTGTGAAATCATTACAAAATGTACTCAGAAAATGAGTCACATGAGAAAAAAGAAAAGAGAGGGCTGGTGAGATGGCTCAGTGGGTAAAGGTGCTTGCCACCAAACCTAAAGACCTAAGTTCAATCCCTGGAACCCCACAGTAAAAGAACCAACTCCTGCAACCTGTCCTTTGGACTCCACATTCATGAGAAGAGCCTCAAAGAGCCTAGGATAGTTCTGAACCTACTTTGGTCTGTTGGGAAAGTGGTATCTCACATACAAAATCGATTACCCTGGAAGTATTTTTTAAAAGTGAATTCAATCATACAGACAAACACTTGATTTAAGCCTGGTGCTTTTGAGACACCGAAAGGGACACATGTTTTACCCTATCGGTGGGAACCATGTTTGGTTTTGCATCCTCTTATCTCTTCTAGAACATTCCGTCCTGTGCATCTGAGGCAGTCTTGCCTCTCAGCCTCTTCTCAGTGTTTCAGAGTGGGTGTGGGTGATTATAGCCTATGATGTTCTTGCTTAATTATAATTGCTTACATTAAAGCAACACCTTAGAAGATACCTCATTCCCCAGGCACTAACGTGGACTTGGGTGTGGATAGACTGGCTCATCTATCTCAGGGTTGGGATTTTTAATTTCTGGGAGGCAGTTAGATGGAATCCAGAGGAAGCTTTTGCATTTCCTCGGGCTTTTTGCTAACCCTCAATTAGAACTTGCTCTTAATTTCCCAGCCCAGTTTATTAACCTTCAGGATATGGTGAAAGATCTCATCTCATTCCTTCCTAGGAGTATAAAATACCTTTCTTCTCCCCACCCCCATCTATCTCTCTGCCAGCCTCCTGGCCTCTCAGTCACTCCCATTGTTCCTCCTCCTCCTCCTCCCCCTCCTCCTCCTCCTCTTTCTCCTTCTTCTTCTTGCTGTGGCCACTCCTGGCTTTTGTTTATTTGTTTTGTATAATTTTGTGGTTTTTGTTTGTTTGATGATTGATTGTTTGGATTTTTGTTTGTTTAGTTGCATTTTTTAGGCTTTATTTATTTATTTATTTATTTTACATCCTGCTCACTGCCCCCCTCTCGGTTACCCCCTCCCAAAATCCTTCCTCCCATCCCCCTTCCCCTTGTCCTCTGAGCAGGTAGAGACTCATATCCCCCTACCCTGTCACATCAAGTCTCTGTGAAGCTAGGCTCATCCTCTCCCACCAAGGTCAGGCAAGGCAGCCCAACTAGAACATATCCCGTGAACAGACAACAGCTTTTGGGATAGCCCCTGGCAACAGCTTTAGGATAGCCCCTGCTATAGACCAAGCTGCACATCTGCTACATATGTAAGGGGAGGCCTAAAAGGAAGGCACAAACAAGGATCCTTGAATCTTATTTAGAAAGGGGATTAAAATAGTCGTGAGAGGCAGATGGAGAGAGGGAACTGGGAGGGAGAGAGGATGGAGAGGGACATGGGGGTTCAGAATCAGGTGTGGGGAAGGACAGGAAAAATGGTTAGATGGCCATGAGAGTGAGTGGAAATCTGCAACTGACAGGGGTGGGGAGTTGGCAGCATCTCCAGGCAGAGACAGAGACCTGGGATAAGGGAGATGCCCAAGAATAGATGGAAAGAAATCATTTTCAAAATAAAATGTTCTAGACTCCAGTTATCCCATCCTCAGAATGAAGGCTGCTAGTGGAATGGTTGAGATACCCCTGGAGTGAGTTTTGTTTATTGAGACAGGGTCTCATCTAGTCCAAGCTGGCATCAAACATCCTGTGTAGCTGAGGGTCCCTTGCCTCCCAAGTACTGGGACTGCAGATGTGGGCCACCACCATGCTAGCCTAGGGGGATTTTTTTTTTTGTAGTTCATAGTCTCAAAGGTTAGAGTCTGTGGTCGGTCAGATCTATCCCTTGAGCCTTGAGCATGACTGAAAGCCACATCACTACCAATGTGTACAAGAAGGACAGGGACCAGCTATGACATTCAAAGCACACCCCCAGTGTGCTTCCTTTACCTAGGACACACATCCTAAAGTTTCCACCACAGCCCAGCATGCAAACCTTCAACACTTGAGCCCCACGGGGCTTACTTCTTAAGGCAGCCACATGTCCCAACTCAAGTTCCATGCATTAAAGGATTGGGGTACCCTCTGTAGCTGTGTTGAGGTGATGGGATCTAAAAGAGGTGGGGCCAAGTGGAAGGCGGTTAGATTAGGGAGTATACCATCCTTGGTAGAGATTAATGCTGATCTCCTGCAGGGGACTGGCTCTCTTGGGAATTGGTTGTTATAAAACAAGCCGTTCTCCTCCTCCTCCTGGCACCTCTTCCCGCCATAATGAAGCCATCCTCTAGAAGGCCTTTACCAGAGCCAAGCAACTGCTTGCTCTTAAACCTTCAGAACTCTAAACTAACTAAGCCTCTTTGCTGTATGCTATCCAGTCTCTGAGATGTTGGTACAGCCCCAAAAATAGACAAACACAGTAAATGCTTCTTGGGGATTCTATAGCTGGATGAAATAGCAAATACAACAGATACTTCAGATATGTTAGACTCACGGTGAATATTATTTTCCTTTCTGCCACCCATGCAATCCTCGAAGTCTTATAAAGATAAATAAACAGCCCTGGCAAGGCAACTTATGAGAACATAGTACTTCATGTATCGGATTCTAGAGAGGTTGGCGTCTCGGCCAGCAAGAGCCTTCAGGTCAATTTTCCTTCTGCGTGTGCTGCAGCTGCTGCTGCGGTTCTTTAATGTTTAAATAGTGCCTGCTTTCTTTGAGCTGGCATGCTTGTTAGACCTCCCATTAGTGCGCTTATTTATTTATTTTTAATTTCACTGGCCATGCATAGAGCATTCTCACGGGGGCCAGTGGGGGGTGGGGAGGAAAGCAAAGTAGGATAAAATGAAAATGGCCCTGAGCGCTAGCAAGAAACCCTGGCCTGTCCCCAAGGTGACAACAGTTTGGTATACGTCCTCTCACATTTTAATTCATGTGCGTATGCCTATAGATTAAGTTTGTGACTCTGGGCATAAACTTGCTATTTGAAATGTTGTAATGCTCAACCGTAATGTTGCCAGTTTCCTTGGTAGTTTGAAATGCTCAGAAGGGCTCATTTTTGTCTATAAAATAGCTCCGTCCTGCCTTCTCCAGATGTCTAGGTAGAGATTAGTAAAGGTAGAGATGTTGTCTTTTTCCATTTCTTTATCACTTAGACCTCTGATATTACGTATCGGGTGTGGATAGTTTTGTGCTAAGTTAATGATGAGAGCTGGGAGAAGATGCAGGTCTGTCATACCAGGGAAGCTGAGGCAATGGGATGAAAGTCCTGTGTGGGTTACAGAGTGAGTTCAAGCCCAGCCTGGAGAACTTAATGACATGAAACCCTGTCTTGAAATAAGAAGTAAAAAGAGAATAGGGTGTATGTATAGTTTGGTGGTGGAGGTCTTGCCTTAGCATGCTCAAGGAACGGTTCAGTCCCAGGTACTGAAAAAAAATATGACAACTATCAAATGTTAAATGTGTGGGTGTTCCATATGTATCTTTAAGCACCCCCTTACTGATACACGGGCTCCCCAACCTCCTCCAGTGCAAACTGCAGTCAGTGTCTCTCTGCCCACCTTGTCACATCTGCAGACTTCTCCGGTGAAAGTCCTAAGAGGCAGAATTGCCAGGACAAGGAGGGCTGCTTTTCCTAAATAGTCAACATCTCCCAAGAGTCTTCCAAAGGTTTTGGCGCCAGCTTATAATCCTATCAATAACACCTTTTCCTGAGTGCCTTTTTGACAACGTGTTTCCAAAATAATCATATGTGGCTTTTTTTTTTTTTTTCTGTTTTGATTTTGGAGAGAGAGGAGGACAGGCAATAATTAAGAGGAGTCAAGGGGGCGGGGCAGTACAGAAATTCATTCACTCATTCATTCATCCATCCATCCATTCATCCATTCTGTCAGTCAGCTATTTTTCCTGTCATTGATTTCATGCTAGGCCTAGTTCTAAATACTCAACATATAAGATAGACAACATGTACTGTTCCCTCGGATGGATTCATAGACTAGATATAAATTGCTAATTCTTCTCTTTTTTTGCAATGAAATGCCAACGTTTAATGAAGATATACATAGGGGCTCAACTTATCTTTGATCATCCATATTGCACTTCATCATCTTACCTTAGCTTGTGTAACTTCTTTTTTATTAACTGATTAGACATCAAAACTATCATTTAATTATTCAAGATTATTTGTGTCGTGAAACATTTGTCCTTCTATGACATTTGGTACAGGGTATAAAATAACACAGTGAACCACTTTTGACAGCTTTGAAAAACACAACCTTTCTGTAAGCCGTTGTTTTTTTTATTATTATTATTAAATATTGCCTAAAGGAAAAAGAACTCCACCCGTGAAATCAATCATACAGGTTCCACTTTCCACTCTACAGGTTTCATCTTTCCCTGATACACAAAATTCTTCCTCTCCTCTTCTTCCTCTTCCTCCCAAGGCCAAACCCATATGGGTACCCTTACCAAACACCATGGCCTTCTTCTAGGTTGATTTGATTGATTTCTGAATTGAAGCCTCAGTCTCCTAAAACTGGAACCTTGTTTGGTAACAGACTGTAGGGTGGTTTGAAGAAGAATGGCCCCCAGAGGCTCATGTACTTGAGTGCTTAGTCACTGGAGAGTGGCACTATTTGAAAAGGATTAGGAGGTGTGGCCTTGCTGGAGGATGGACTTTGAGGTTTCAGAAGCCCATGCTAGGCCCAGTTCTATACCTGCCTCTATGCCTACAGATCAGGAGGTAGCTCTCTACTAGTGCTCCAGTGTCTGCCTAAATTGCAAATTCTTAATTCTAAAAAGACTCCTGCCAAGCAATGAAAGATATAATCCTAACTTAATCAGGAAAGGCCGGGGGGAGCCATAAAGAAAATTTTAAAGTTTTTAATGAAAAACTATTTTAATTCATTTTTATACACATGTACGCACACACATACACAAACGTCTGTGTGCGTGTGTGTGTGTGTGTGTGTGTGTGTAAGTCAGAGGACAGCTTGCAGGCTCAGTCTTCTCCCTTCATCACGTGAGCCCTGGGTTGAAACCCAGGGCTTTGTGCATACTAGGTAAGCACTTTGTCAACTGAGCTCCCATCCCCAGCCCCAAATTCAGGGTGCTTGATGACATTCAAATCCAGTGAGCATATTAATGAATCTACTGACATTAGGTTTCCTGACTTAAAGTGTCATAATGTTCTTGATCTTAGGAAGTATGCATTGAAGTGTGGAGGGTGAAACACATTACTTTTTCAACCTGAATCTTTTGTTTGTTTGTTTGTTTGTTGAGACAGGGTTTCCCTGTGTAGTCCCAGCTGTCCTGGAACTCACTCTGTAGACCAGGCTGGCTTCAAACTCAGAAATTCACCTGCCTCTGCCTCCCAGGTGCTGGGATTAAAGGCATATGCTGCCATGCCCGGCCAACCTGAATCTTAAAAGATTCAAAGAATTCCAGATTCCTCTAACTCCAAGCTGGCTAGTGGCACAATCTGTCCATCCCAAAGATGGTCTGTCCATTCCAAGGATGGTTTGCGTCTGCTCTGATGACATAGTAGCCAGTCACCATGTACTGAAGCATATGGAATATGGCAGGTGTGACCACAGGCTCAAATTATTCATTTTGCTCTACTTCAGTGTAACCTGGCCAGCAGTCGCCATGTTGGACCGCACAGAGGTAGACATGCGGAAAGGGAAAAGTAATAAGCAAATAGCACCCAGTATAATCGGTGACCTTTGTTGAAGGGTGTGTGAAAGTCTGCATTTTCCTTAGACTTTTTCTTAACCTTTGCATCTTATATTTAAATTACATAATAAATATGATGCCATCAGAAGGAAATTGACATTAAAGCGTTATTGAGATATCTTTTATCACAATTAAACTATCACAACTTAGTGAGATTATACTGGGCTGTAGGCACAGCCCTGTGCCAGGGTGCTTGCCTGGCATGCACTAGGCATTGGGCTTTATCACAGCATCTCGACTAACTAACTAGCTAAAGATGTATACTCGGGAACTAGAGAAGTGGCTCAATATTTACGAGCACTTACTGCTCTTACAGTGGACCCAGGTTTGGTTCCCAGCACCCTCCTTACAGTTTATAACCGCCTGTAACTCCAGTTCTAGGAGACCCAATATTAACTCTCTTGGCTTCGACAGGATCTATACATACATGGTGCACATGAACTCGTGCAGGTTCACACGTGCACATCTCCTTTAAATGTGTAATATTCAGGGACCAAGGAGAGTTCCTATTTGGGTGCTGCTCCAGGATGTGAACAGCACAGCCTTTACAAATGTAACTTAACTACAAAAATACTTGTACAAGGACAAGAGAAGACAAAACGCACAAGGTTACTCTCTGCAGCTTTGTTTGCAGTAGCAAGAAATTGGCAGTGTTCGAAATGTTCAACAAGGAGACAACGGTCCGATGTATTTTGCTTTGTTCTTCTTCTGGATTACTCTAAATCCCTCCAACAGATTGAGGCAAATGCGTAATGCCGTGGAAAGATGCCCACGACAGATTGGCAGGGGAGGAAAAGAGCAGTTTACCCAACAAAACGTCTACCTGAATTCTTCAACTTCAGTATGACTCACCTTGAGAAATATTTTCTTCTTTTTTATTGAATGGTGGCACAAGCATACCCATGTGACCATCCTAGACTTCATCCTCCCTTCTGGTACAGTATTCAGTACTTTGCGTGAGAGAGACAATACTTTACTATCAAATGGGCTCTGTGTTGGATGATCTTGAGAGTGGGCTAGTGTGAGTGATGTGAACATGTTTAGGTCGAGTGGTACACGTGTGTAATTCTAGATCTCGGGAAGGGGAAGCGTGAGCAAGAGGGATCAGGAGTGTGAGTCCGGATCTGGCTTTGTGATGAGAGGAAGCAAAGGAAGTCTGGGAGGAAAAGAAGACTAATGGATGCCGTTTGTAGATTACATTTATTCTCGACCTACAGTATTTTCAGCTACAACATATCTTTTAGAGTATATCCTTGTTGTAACTTATGGTGTATCAAAAGTATGCTTGTATGCCGGGCGTGGTGGCACACGCCTTTAATCCCAGCACTCGGGAGGCAGCGGCAGGTGGATTTCTGAGTTCGAGGCTAGCCTGGTCTACAAAGTGAGTTCCAGGACAGCCAGGGCTACACAGAGAAACCCTGTCTCGAAAAACCAAAAAAAAAAAAAAAAGTAGGCCTGTGTCTTTTAGTAGAAAACTGAAATGACCATACCACACACCACACCCTTACACACACACACACACATACCACCCTTACACACACACACCCTCACACACACATACCACACACACACCCTCATATACACACACACAACACACACATACCCTCACATACACACACAACACACACATACACACACCCTCATACACACACACCACACACATACATACATACATACATACATACATACATACATACATATACATACCCTCTCATACACACACACAACCCTTTTTCTCACACACACACACTCACACATTCTTTCACACGTGTACTCCCATACCCCTTCACACACATTTACTCGTATCTGTATATAAAGAAGGAACCTTCTGGAAAACCACACATGAAACAGCAGTTCACTCTCAGAAACTCCTAGGGGCCTGTGGAAAGACCACCCAGCTCCATCTCTCTAGTCACCCAGCTGGCTGGGGAGGGTCCTCCCTGAGCTACCTTGAGCTGTGAGTACCGGAAAGTCTCTGAGCAGCCAAAAATATCTCCAAACCAGTGCCTGCCAACTAGTTCGTTAGGCTGCACCTCTGAGCCGACACCAGCTGTAGGGAGCCATCCCCTTCCGTGGCCTGCAGTTCCAGTCTCTGTAATAGCCAGTCCCCTCCCCATGGCCACCAGCCCTGCAGGGCAGTCAGGGTCATTACTAAATTCCAATGAAGGGAGTGTTTGTTATTGTTGTCGGGTTTGATGCTGATCCCAAAAGGACCTAATCAACAGGTAATAAGACCTCCTGGGAGCGATTAGAAACCTCAGCTTTAACCCCCTTCTAACCACAGCAAAGAAGACAGCAGCCACTGTGCCCAGCCAGGCTCTGCAGGACTGGTGTGACCAGGATAGCCAGGGAGGCCCTGAAGGACACTCTCATGGGTAGTCTGCAGACTAGAGGGAGGATGGGGTGTACATCCAGGCTCCAGTTTCTCCAGTAATATACACCTCCTCCTCCTCCTCCTCCTCCCTCTCTTCCCCTCCCTCTCCTTCATTATCCTTAGGCTTAAGTGTGCCCTGTGCCAGATACACGAAGTTCAAACATAAAGAGGCAGAGTCCAAGCCAGGCAAGGCATCGCATACCTAGAAACCCAGTACTCAGGATGCAGAGGCAGGACAATAGCAAATTCCAAGCCAGTCTAGGCTACATAATGAGTTCCAAGCCAGCCCGGGCTGTATTGTAAGTTTTAGCACTTTTCAGCTGTATAGGGAGTCCTTGTCTCAAATAAATAATTAAGAACATAGTGCATGGTCCTGCCTCTAAGATACTCTCCGGATGGGAATAAAGACATCAATAACAGCAAGAGTTAAGTACAAGTAGATGTGATAAGCACACAACCCCTGAACAGAGACAGAGACATGCACCACTGTAGGGTGAATGGGGAAGGTGCTCTAACAAAGGCAGAATCTGTTGTGTGTCTGTGACAGTTGCCTTGACGTATTACACTTCAATGTCCATTTCTGCTATGGGTCACCTCTGAAGTTCCTCTCGCCCTGTTGATAGAAATTGGGTTCAATATATATCAAAACAACTAGTCATCGTTTAAGATATTTCAGTATCTGCTTTTATGCTGTTATCGGCAATGTCATTAACCTGCCAGCAGTTAGTTGGAAAGTCAGGCGCATCGTTAACAAAACTTAGCAATACCTGCAAAGACAAAGACATAATGACCCAGGTAGAGACCAAAATTGTTACATAATTGTCACCCGACAACACCCTTAGTCCCAGGCACAGCAAACCTAGAGAAGCATTCCAGCATTAGTGTCAAAGAACAGCAGATTAGTGTTTCAGGGGACCCTGTGACAAATGACAAGGACTAGGAGATAGCATCTGAATTACCCAGACCCAGTTGGCCCCCACATTTTCCAGGCTGTACAGAATTGCAACAGCCACTCTTCTTATTGTGCAAGATTTTGCATTTTGCAAAAACTTAACTGCAAATGTCACTTGAGCTGGGTCAGCTGATTTAACCAGACCCAAGAGTACAATAAAGAGAGTGAAATTGGATGGGGACATGGCAGCCATCGCACAGCTCAACCTTTTATGTCCTTTGAAGATCATTTGCCTGAAGAGAGGGAGAATTTGTACATTTCCAACTTGCTTAACCCTGGTATCACATCCTACTGGAACAAAAGTCCTGGAGACCAAAACCTGAGGCCCTACAAAATGCCACTGCACAACTGAAGTCTTCTCAGAGATGGTAAAATCTTTCAATGTCATTAGATTGAGAGAGAGAGAGAGAGAGAGAGAGAGAGAGAGAGAGAGAGAGAAATGTTCAATTCTGCAGGTTCTTATTTTACAATTTAACTAGTCCTACAACCCTTGGCACCAAGTTGGTTTAAAAAAAAAAAAAAAGACACGATCCTTACCCCTACTGAGTGCATGTTATAGCTGAAAAGAGACAGAAACCATTGGTATGCCATAAGGAGAATGGGGTTATGCTGAGACTTGGAGAGCTAAGCTCAGAGATGCCTTTTTTTCTTTTCTTTTTTTTTTTTTTTTTTTTGGTTTTTCGAGACAGGGTTTCTCTGTGTAGCCCTGGCTGTCCTGGAACTCACTTTGTAGACCAGGCTGGCCTCGAACTCAGAAATCCGCCTGCCTCTGCCTCCCAAGTGCTAGGATTAAAGGCCTGCACCACCACCAACGCCCGGCTTTCAGAGATGCCCTTAATATGCATCTGGTGATGAGGGAGCTGGGGAGGCTTCAAGGCAGGGTAAAGAGGGATTGTCTGTTATGGCTCAGCCTGGTGTCCCAAGAAGAGGAGAAAAAAGGCACAGAGGTAGGGAATGGTAAGTCCGTTTGCATAAGGGCAGGAGGAGAGATGAGGAGGTCATGAGAAGACTGGATCCAAGGAAATAAAGATCATAAGGGTCTCATGGGTGTAAGCCATGAAAACGTGACTTAGAAAACAGGAAGTGGTTGTTGTTGTTATTGTTTTGTTTTGTTTTTTGGGTTTTTTGTTTTGGTTTGTTTTTGTTTTTTGTTTGGTTGGTTGTTTGGTTGTTTGGTTGTTTGGTTGGTTGTTTGGTTGGTTGGTTGGTTGGTTGGTTGGTTTGGTTTTCGGTTTGTTTTGCTATTGTTAATGTGTATGGGTGTTTGTGACAATGTTTATGTTTGGGTACAACTTGCAAGCCCAGGAGACAGTATAGGATCCCCTGAAACTGGAGTTACTCATGGTTGTGAGCGGCCATGTGGGTGCTGGGAATAGAATATGGGTTCTGTGGAAGAGTAGAGAGTGCTCTTAACTACTGAGCTATCTTTCCAGCCCCCATGTGTAGTATTTTTAGCTAATAAAAAAAAAATCACAAAGACCATCTAAAAATAAAGTCTCCCGGGATATATTGGCGTAAGAGTTCAAGTCACAGAGCACAACCAATGGTTGGGGAGGAGCAAACAGGTACTTAGTGTTCTCTTCATTCCAAGGACTCCTGAGTTTCTCTCCTGCACACCATCCATGGTCCAGTGACATTTTGGTGGGTGCCTGCTGCCTTCAGGAAGTTCTCTGTCAAATGAAGGAAACTATTGTACTTGGTCACTCAAGCATATGATAACAGAATAGAATAAAACTCCAGGGTATGAAGAAGGGCAGACACGGGGAGGGGGCAGTGGCCAAGGAAAGCTTCCAGAAGCAAATGGTAGCTGAACTCTGTTAACAATGAGTTCATAAGGAGAATGCAGAGTCTAAAGTCAATAGAGTCCACTCACAATTTTCTCTAGAGGTCTGTCTCTATGCTTTTACTTAATTTTAATGTTTTCAATTCATTTATACATATAAAGATAGAGACACACATAGATAATATAGAGAGAGAAATGATAGAGGTAGTAATTTTTTGTACACATGTGTGGTGGTGTGACTAGGAATGGCTTTCATAGACTCGTGTGTCTGAATGTTTGGCTCGTAGGGAGCAGCATTATTAGGAAGAGGTGTGGCCTTGTTGGAGGAAGTATGTCACTTTGGAGGTGGGCTTTGAGGTCTCTGAAGTCTTTGAGCTCAAGCCAGGCCTTGTGTAGCAGTCACCTTCTGCTACCTGTGGATCTAGATGTAGAACTCTCAACTCCGGGTCCAGCACCATGTCTGCCTGCATGCCCGCGCACGCTGATTAATGGACTGAACGCCTAAAACTGTAAGCCAGTCCTAATTAATAGTTTTCCTTTATAAGAGTTGCTGTGGCCACAGTGTCTCTTCACAGCAACAGAAGCCCTGAAACAATATGTATGTTCAGTGCCTGCGTAGGTTAGAAGTAGGCACTAAGCTCCCTGGAACTGGAGTTGCAGGCTGTTGTGGGTCCTGACCTCTAGTTGTTGACCTCTAGTTGTTGACCTCTAGTCCTCTTAAGAACAGGGCATACTCCTAACCACTGACCTATCTCCCAAACCTCTGTCTCCATGCTACTAGATCACTGAGCCTATGAACCATAAGCTAGCCTGCCTTCATTGGCAAATATTCCTGTAGACAGCTCTGGGTAGGGAACAAGGCAGGGGACAGGGGCAGGGGAGCAGGGGACAGCATTCTCTTTTCCTGACTAATTGGGCCAAATGTCTATATTTGAAATCAGAGGTAGCTTCCAATCTCAAGCATGGAGACTAAACATACCACACTTGTCAATTTCCCTTCCATTATCTGCCCTTCTGAAGACCTCCAAGCACTCCAGGTGAAGACGGGTTCACTTAACAACCTGATATAAAATTTTACTTTGTCTCAGTGGGTCTAGCCATTTCTTTTCCCATAGCATCCAACACCCACGGTTCCCAAGAAACAGTGAGCCATGAGACAAGGAGATTGAGAAGAGGAATCAGGAACTTTCTGTTAGCTTGAGATTTGGACTAAATGGTTAAATTCCTGGCCTTCGCTTCTACATAAATTCCCTCGGTATCTTTCAGATACAAGCCTAGTTTGAGCCGTAGCTCCAAAAAGACTCTCTGTGTAAAAAGGCTTTGTGGAGGAGGGCACACATAAAAGGTGACTACTACTTTACAAAATCCGGAAAACATTCATTGAACTCTTAGGATTTTCTAGACCTTGTGACTGGAACAGAAAAAAAAAAAGGCATGAGACCTAGTCTCTGCCCTCAGCGGTGTTCACGGACTCTTAGAGGAGCTCAGATACACAAACAACTGAGCTGTAATAGAATACAGAAAAAGACAGAGCAGGGGGAGGTTCAAAGCCCCGTGGAAACGAGACTGAGAAGGCAATTAGTTCTCAGCAACAATAGTTATGTGGGCTGCCAATGGGAGGAGACACTGCAAGGTAGGAAGGGATAGGACAGCCTGGAGTCTGAGGTCACACACAGGTCTTGTTAGAGAGAGGAGAGGAGGCAAGTTTGGACTGCTCAACGGTAAACAGTGAGTTAGGGAAGGCTAGCCCAGGGTGGATTTGCATTGTCTTGTGTGGATTTAAGTCTCAGCAAAATCCGATAAATTGAAAGGCATAAATACCAAAGAGAGAATTGATAACCGTGCTTGTGTTTCAAAGGTGGAACAATTTATACAAACATCACTACTTGTCTGCCGTGAGGCCTGTGGTGAAGAAATTCGCCTGTTCAAGCTGACAGACATTTCCCCGCAGTCATGCTGAGCGAGGCCTGCTAACAAAAGCAAGTTATTTGAGTTGGGTAGTGCTGGTGCACAGCTTTGATCCCAGCACTCAGGAGGTAGTGAGTTCGAGGCCAGCCTGGTCTACACAGTGAGTTCCAGGACAGCCAAGGCTGTTACACAGAAAAACCCTTGAGACCTGAGGATTAAAACCTAGGGTCAGGGACACAAAGCAGCAGTGTCACTAACAAAAATGAAAAAACTCTGGAACTGAAAGTGGAAGAAATTCTGGTCATCAACACGGCACAGAGATACAGTTTTCTTACAGGAGTGGTTCTCAGGGGAGATTTTTAGCTCCCGGAGAGTATTTGGTGAGGTCTAAAGACTTTATACTGTTGTCAAAACAACAATAAAAGGGGGAAGGTAGTCTGAAGATGAACAGTCCAAGTTGTTGTTGACTTTATAAGTGAGATGTGCATGCATGTACCTATAGACACACGCACATTCATACATACGCACATACACATTCATACACACACATGAATATACACACGAACACACATATTCATATACACATATATACACACATGAATATATATTCACCATTCATATATACACATAAATACACACACATGAATATGTATGTACCCACATGCACACACACATTGCATACATGTGTTACTGTGCACCCATACATACACACAAGGACAGAGTGGAGAAACAAGAGTTGTCAGGCCATTAGCAAATGTATTACTTTCCAAAATACACAGTTCTGGTGGCTTTAAAATAATCCTTAGGAGAGGCTGTTAGAGTTTTGTTAGAATATTACAGAGCGCCTACCTCCCAGCCCTGCATTCTAGGCTCCCGAAGTATTAATGCACTTTTCCTGGGTTCTTTCTCTCTCCTACCGACATATGGTGCAGAGAATTGCTACCTTCCATCTCCCGCCATTCTTTGCTCCGGTACCTACCTACAGAGAAGAAAAGGCTCATAGACCATTGCTTATCAGAGTCCAGTGTTGTGGGTGGCTCTGGTGCTGTTTGTATTCTGATATTAATTCTGTTTCCTCAGGACCTTCTCCCCATTCTAAATGGTCAGATAAAGGCTAGAGCCAGGAACTGGGCAGTGGAAGGGAAAGGTGGGGCTGGAGGCTTAGAGAGTGGAGGAAGGGAAGGGGAAAGGCAGAGGAAGAAGAGGTGGAAGAAGGATGGAGCACAACTACTTGGCCAGAGAAGCTGAAAGTAGCAAGTTGAAAGTGTGTGTGTGTGTGTGTGTGTGTTTTAACCCCGGGTTTATTGGGGCTGGAGATTTGCTGCAACAGTCATGTGTTATCTTATGAGCAGGATTGTCATATCCCATGATACGAGCAATGTTCTCAGCTTTCAGGAGGGGCTGATTCTAAGAGTTCAAAGCCCCCTGAGAAGTTCCAACCTTTTAGATTTTTTTTTTTCTTTTTGGTTTTTCGAGACAGGGTTTTTCTGTATAGCCCTGGCTGTCCTGGAACTCACTTTGTAGACCAGGCTGACCTCGAACTCAGAAATCTGCCTGCCTCTGCCTCCCAAGTGCTAAGATTAAAGGCGTGCGCCACCACTGCCTGGCTTAGATTTTTTTTTTTAATGACCCCATTCATTGTTATATTTGGTTAATCCCACGAGGACGTCTGATAAGGAGGAGCACATCAAAAGACTTTCTCCAGCTATGCACTCAGATGGAAGAAGGAGAGAAACGGTATCGCAGAAGCGTGTCTCATTGGCCAGGGAGAAGAAGGCAAGCAGGGCTTGAAGCTGAAAGGATTCCAGGAGAGATGGGTTGTGGTGGGCAGGGAATGTAGTACATGGGAGTGAGAAAGGTCACAAGAGCCAAAGGGGGAGGTGATACAGAGCAATGGGCAGATGCCAAGCGCCAGCCGTTTCCAGCGGTTTTACCTTCAGAGCCCTTGTTTTAGAGGATTCTAGGCATCAGTCCCGATCTGTAATTGGGAAAACTGAGGGGTGTTCTTAATCACTGGGGATAAGAGGATTGTTTTGCACTCTCCCATTTCCTAATACTTCTTTGAGTCAAATTCTGCCAGTTTCTTGCACAGTTAATCTAGGCTAAAGTGTGAGGGCGGGAGGGGGAGATCACACCCATCGGTCAGTTTATGTCAATGTTGATACTGATTGATTTATCCGAAGTACATTTTAGTAGTACTAAATGTACTTTAGAAGTACGGTGGGTTATAGATTGTTCTAGGATGTGAGTAGTATGTTGGGGTCATCATTCTACTGTCCCCCTGTCTCTGTTTCATCTGTCCATTCCCTTTCCAGGAACCCAGTTCTCAGAACTGAGGGAGGGCAAGGGAAGGAAGTCCAACCCATCTGGCTACATGGCTTTAGTGATCAGTCAGGTCCCGGCACCCTGGAAACTGTCATCAATGAGTCCTTTGACAGGCACCCCTTCATCTGAGGTCTCCTTGGCCCATCCTCATGTGTAATGGGCTGATCAGTATGGTGAGGTGGTAGCCGTATAATGTATCTGAGATCCTTAAGATAGCATCCCCAAGGAAGGGAACTCTACTAAGGGAGGCCTGCAGTCAGGAAGAATTCCTCCGAGGGGTGAGGGAGTGGAATACCAAGGCCTCCTGGGGGATAATGGCAGACTGTACAACCCAGGATAAGTTGCACATGCAACCTGCCTTGCTCCCTTCCTACTTCCATCCACCTCTACGCTCACCTCTCAAAATATCTTCAGACTGCGGTGTTAAGAACCCAGCAGGCTAGTGTGCGTCGACCATAAAATAAAAAAATAAAAAATAAAAAATAAAAAATCTCTGACAATAAAAAAAATTACTATTCAAAGAAAAGTATTATTTTAGGGTGACATTATTTTTCAGAGCCGCAGTTTTCATTTGTTATTACATGTAGGAGTTCTGCGAACACACAGATAAGAGGGCACAATAGATATTTGACAGTGTGGTTCTCAGAACATTTGCATATCCAAGAGATTATTTCAACAAGTATACTTAGACTGACCCTATTAACCATTCACAATATTTTGTCTTGAATCCAATTCACACTCTATAGAGATGTCCAATTCGTATTTCATCTCTTACGCTATTTTCCCCTTTCAGACTTTGTATGAGGAAATAAATCCATAACATCAAATTTCGTGACAACATCTGCTCCGGCTGACATGATTTGAAAGGGAATTTCACTCATCCCAGGTTACGCTGTCTCTTAATTGGCTCTTTGGCTCTACCTGAGAAACAGCCAGTTTGATCAAGCCTTGTGTTGAAAGAGCAAGTTACTGATGCAGAATTCACAGCCAGCACTGGCCTTAGCAATGCACAGGGGTGGCTGGAAGAGCCCCCTGAAGCCATGAGACAACAGTAAGGCTGGAGAGGAATTCCCAGGCAAACATGACTTATAACTCTAGTCCAGACCAGACCTGGTAAACAAGCCAAAAGAACATCGAAGAGCAAGGTAGCTCAAGGTGTGTAATGTACTATGAGTGACCTTTTAAAGGAAAAAACAGGCGAGGGTCAAAATGTAGTAAGAGGGTGACTAGGTGTTACAGTGAAGGCCTTCAATCTTAGCACTCAGGAGGCAGAGGCTGGAGGATCTCTGTGAGTTTGAGGCCAGCCTGATTTACATAGAGGGCTCCAGGACAACCAGGGCTACATAATGAGGTCATGTTTTGTCTGTCTGTCTGTCTGCCGGTCTATCTACCTACCTACTTATTCACTTACCTCTCTATCTCCATCTCCATTTCTATGGCTCAGTAAGACTGGAGTTCCAATATCTAGAACCCAAGTAAAAGCCAGAAGGGCATGGCAGCCTGACTCATTATGTAGGAGCTAAAGACAGGGCATCCTCAGGGTTCCAGGCTCAGCAGGAGGCCCTGCCTCAGTATATAAGGTGAAGAGCCATCAAGGAAGACACCCAACATCAGATGCAGGCTCTATACACATGCATATGTGTACACACTCATTCCCCATTCATGCACCCACACTTGTGAACACATAAACACATGCATACCACAGCACAGACATATATATATATATGTATATGTGTGTATGTGTGTGTATATATATGTGTGTATACACACATATATGTAAATATGTGTATATATGTATATATGTGTGTATGTGTGTATGTGTGTATATGTGTGTATACACACATACATGTAAATATGTGTATATATGTAAATATGTGTATATATGTAAATATATGTATATATGTGTGTGTGTGTGTGTGTATGGATTGAGATACTTGTACATTTATAGCCATAGCAGCAATATTACAATAGCTAAATTGTAGAAACAGCCCAAGTGACCACAGTTAATGAATGGATAAACAAAATGTATATATACACTGGGACATTAATGAGCATAAAAAAGAATTAGTTCACTTACATGCTCTAACAAGGATAAACCCTTGTAAACATTACACTCAGCGAAATATGCCAGGCACAATAGGAAAAATATTGTACGGTATATCGTTTATATGAGCTGTCAAGAAGAACAAATCTGCAGAGAGAAAGTGGATTAGAGGTTTCCAGGGACAGGGGCTGAGGTAGAGGAGGAGGCGGGAGGGATGGATTGCTTAATGAAGACAGAGTTTCTGTTTACGGTAATGAAAAAACTTTAGAAACAGAATATAGTAATAGTTGCCTAACATCCTGGATGTGATTAATGAGCTGGAAGTCCACACTTAAAAGTCACTAATATGAGAGGCCAAGGAGATGGCTTAGCAGGTAAAAGTGTTAGGACCAAGTTTGATCCCTGGAGCCCAGGTAGAACCCCAGCTGCAGAGGTGCACATCTATAATCCCAGCACTCCTCTGACAAGGTGGGATTCGATTCGGCAGAGACAGGAGAACCAGCCACAAGCTTGCAGGTCAGCTAGTCTGTGGTGTGTGTCCTAGAAGCAGAACCAAGAGAGCCCCTGCCTCAAACAAAGGAGAAGGAGAGAACCAATTCCTGAAAGTTGGCCAGGTAAAGCCATTGAGAAGGATTGTGAAAGCTGGAAGTGGGGAAAGAAACAGAAAGTAGGAAAAAACAAAAACAAAAGCAAAAACACACAAACAAAAACCCCACCAGTCCCTGGGGCTTTTAGGTCCCAAGCACTCCAGAGAACACTATAACCTGTTCCTCTCTTCCTGCGTGGGCTCCTCTATGGATGGGGGAGTCTGTTGATAACACATACCCATGGCTATGTTTTGAGATCTTATCATCAATGTTTGGGGCAAAGGTGCCAGCTTTGTTTGGCTGATGCCCTTCTGGGCCAACACAGCTGATGGGGGATGAGATCTAGAGGCAAGTTCAATTGCAGACAAACCTTGCTCCTGCCTTTAGGAAGCAAGTTAAGGCGCTGTCACCTGTTCTGCCATTTCCCCGCTTGACTCCTCCCACCATCCTGTCTCCTCTGCCTTCTGCCTCTTACTGATGGCTTAGCAGGTAAAAGTGTTACTAGGAGTTCTGTGTTCATTGTTTTGGGAAAGTAAAGGGATGGATGGTAGAGAGTGTGAGAGGATGAGAGTCTTCGAGTCCCAACCAATCCTCAGCTCTCAGCTCCTGCTTGATGTCATGGGGGTCGTGGGGGGAGGGGGGGCGGTGAAGTCTACTTTTCTGGAACCATTTTGGGGAGCCCAAAGCTGACACAGGCAGCAGAAGCAGGCAGCCAGGAGGGCAATAAAGAAGTTTCCAGATCCGCAGGGGACTATAAGCACATTCCCCAACCAGGTGGTAGGAGTAGGGCTAGAGTCAAATCCAACCTTCTTGGCTAAGGGCCAACATCTCCAGGCCTCCTCCTGCTCTATAGCCCCCTTCCCGTCATCTTCCCAACCAGAAGCTTGTTAACTGTTTTTCCTGGGCTCTTATTCCAATTTCGAGGCCCCCTCTGTGTGTTAAACTTCAAAGAAACTTTGTCGCCCCGAGTGCGGTGTTATATAACACATTAGACACTCCAAATGGTTCTGTTGAAAGGGGTTTGTTCAAATGAAGGGGCCTGGACACATTGTTATTTCCCACCCCCTTTGGTCCAATAAAATTGCCTTGGTGTCTGGATTAAGTTGCTGAGTATCAATCCTGAAAGTTTTAAAGATGAAAAACAGAACCACCTTCACCAATCGTTAAAAATGTAGAATGATTACAAAATGGCACCTGGCCAATATTTATGAATCATTGAATATGATCATAAAATCATAAAAAATAATCGCCAAAAGGTAAATAAATTACCCGGCTTACTGCTTATTTTCACGTAGGGCCTAACACAAAAGCTGCAGCCATGAATGATTTATGCCTGTTTTAACAATAATACTCATTTTACTGAAAGATGGTCAGCACTTGGGCTGCTGTGGGCAACCTGCCAGTTGTCGAAAGGTTGATGTTTCAGCAACAATACATTAAATTATGAATAATACTGGTCCCAAAATGGAAGGTTATTAGCTCGGTATGCTTAATTAGCCCAGCTAGAACTTGGCTATCAAGTAGCACTGCCCATTTCCAGAGCTAGATCTATGATGGGGGGGGGTGCTAATGGTTCAGAGGGACGGAGGTGGCGTGTGGGCGTGTCTTTGACTTTCTTCTCATCCATGAACATTAGCAGAGGAGTCATCAGAAGCCGGGTTTGGGGATTTTGAGCCTTCCTGTGGTGTAGCTTGCAAATACTTCTTAGAGGGAACGAGAAAACGTTGTCAGGGAGGAGCTTGTCAGTCTTGTGGCCCCCCAGCTATGATCTCACAGCCCAGTTCTTGGTTGCTGCTAAGCCTGGGTTCTGCCAACAATCACATCACGTACCACGTGCTGGTGGGCAGACCGTCAACCGCCTTCCCAGCAGGGATTTTATTGAAGAGTTAGTAGGATACAAATGAGGTGACAGAATGAACAGCCACCAAGTTAACCAACAGTGCCATTTTGCATCAATTACAGTTCGGTGAAGGACCAGTTTAGAATGTCCACCCTTGGCCTGGACTTGGGCTATGAATTCTTAAAGCAAGCTTCTGTTTGTTCTGTCTTTCTTTTCGGAGATGAAACCTTACATATCCCAAGCTAGCACCAAACTTACTGTTGCTATGTCACCAAAGGTGACCTGGAACTTCTGCTCCTCCTTTCTCTGCCCCGCTGCGCCCCACCCCCACCCCTGTGCTGGGGTTACAGGCACATGCCATTACGCCTGTTTGGGATTGAACCTGGGGCTGCGTGTATGCTAGTCAAGGACTCTACCAACTGAGATACCCCTTGCTTGATCTCCTAAGGGGTCTCCTAAGAAGCTGACATAGAAACCATCCCATGCATCCAGAAAGAATAGTCCAAGGGGAAGGTCAAAGGTCACTAGGAGGATTGGACAGGCACTTACCCACTAGTGCAATAAGAAAGCTACTGGGTAACTAGCATGAGTGGTGTATACCTGTGTTTGTGTGTCCTCGGGTGCACACGTGTGTCTGCATTCAGCTCCACACCTCTGTCCATCTTCTACCCTGCTGAGACAACGCACTGCCAGGTGTTCCAGGATTGTACTCCAAGTTTGCAGCCAGGATGCACCCATGCTATGCCCGCTCCATCTGCCAGCCCAGAGCTGTCTGCACCAGTGCTCAGCTATACTTAGTACTGTTAGTAGCTTGTTTTTCTAAGCCCCAAAATTCATTTTCTTTTCCCGCCTCGCTTCCAGAAAAATAAATAAAAGTGAACACATCACTCATTTAAGACGAGGAATGGAATTTAGGTTGCGTTTTTCTTTCTATTTTTATGATTAGTTAGAATTTTCCTGGGAACCCCGCCAGGAGGGCATTACAGTGAGATAATGTCCTGTATTTAATCAGAACTGCAATGGCGAACTGCGTTCGGTGGGCAGAGGCTAAGTTAACGCACCCTTTTCTGTCTTGTCTGTTTTCAAGAGACAGCCAACCACTTGGCCCAAGATGAAGGTGAGGCTGAGAGATGACCGGGCTCCAGGATGGCGTGATGGCCTGCAGGGTGTCAGCGTACAACTGTGACTCCATCTCCTCAGAGGACCTGTCAACCCCAAGAGTCCTGAGAATCCCCACAGGAAGCTGAGTGCAAAGTCCCCCATCTCCCCAAACTGACCAAGGTGATCAGCTGTGGTTTCACATCCACTGGGCTCTTCCAACCTCTTCTTTTGCAACTGTCTGACATCTGCTGTCTGGGAGACACGTCTGGCTTCCAGATGAACATCTATCCCTCCTGGTAACCCAGCCACTCTGGACAAGGGGAAGCACAAGGTCTTTAAGTGAACTCGGAAGTGAGTGCCAGGTAGGCTGGATCATCTCTTTGATTTTGTGTGTGCATGCATGCCATTTCCCAAGAGCTTTTGGGGTGAGAGCAGTCGGCTGGGAGCTTTCTGAGTTGGTCTTGTTGCTGGCAGAGTTGTTTGTTCCACCGCTGCCTACAGAAAAGAGATGCCTGGGAGAGCCAAACTAGAAAGGGATAGCTTAGAGAGATGTCCTAGAGAGATGTCTGAAAGGAAGGAAGAAGACAAGGGCCCAGGGACAAAGGGAAAGGGCTTTAACCCGCAGGAAGGGAGCCGGAGACTAAGTGGATGGTTGTGGATCAGCCTTTCTCTGCAAAGAGCGGGGTGGTCGGGGAAGCAGGAACAGGAGGGTACACAAAGCCCCACAGATTTACTGTTGTCCCCATTAAACTCCCAGTCTGCGGGAGCCGTCTGTTCAGGTAAAGGCAGTGGAGAGAACAGGATGCCCCAAGCAACCCATAAATAGCAGGGTGAAGACAAAGTGTTTATTACTTAGCCTTATGGAGGCCATATAAGTGCTCTCCCAGGGCGTGCGAGTACAGAAGCGTGTGCGCGCCATTGGCCCACGTGTGTGTCCCTGGAGTGGGAGTCCCAGACACAGAGTTCGCGCTTGACTTGACGCTATGAAGGCATCCATTTGATGGAATGTACCAGAACAGTTCACGGTCAGCCCAGCAAAACCTTGTGGGGAGACAGCGTAGTTTTTTGGTTTTTTGTTTTTTTTTTCCTCTTTACTTTTCCTGTTTGCAGTGAGAACAGGATCTTTCTCTTCTCTGCTCTTTGCCCTCCCCAAAGTTGTCTCAGGAGGTCAATGCCAAATGAGAGGCTTCCTTTCAACACAAGGCTGGATGGAAACAATACTCGGTTTTCTGGAGGGGGAGGGATCACGGGAGGTGGGGGTGGGGGGGACTGGGATCACGGGAGGTGGGGGTGTGGGGGAGGGATCACGGGAGGTGGGGGTGTGGGGGAGGGATCACGGGAGGTGGGGGTGTGGGGGAGGGATCACGGGAGGTGGGGGTGTGGGGGAGGGATCACGGGAGGTGGGGGTGAGGGGGAGGGATCACGGGAGGTGGGGGTGGGGGGAGGGATCACGGGAGGTGGGGGTGTGGGGGAGGGATCACGGGAGGTGGGGGTGTGGGGGAGGGATCACGGGAGGTGGGGGTGGGGGGGACTGGGATGAGCCTGGACCAGACTCTCCTGCTCTAAATTTAAATGGGCTATTGTTTTAGTAGGATTGATGGTTTCTTCAGACAAAACTTTATCATGGGTGTGTGTGTCTGTGAGTGTCTGTGTGTGTGTCTGTGTGTGTCTGTGTGTGATGCTTCTTCAGTGAATATACAATATCAGGAAGATGGGTCTAAACACTGTTTGGGTTGTAGCTAGGTTGTATCATTCACCTAATCTCGGTCCTCTGACACACTGCTAGGTGACTTACCATGTCTCATTTGGACACTAGTGTCCTTTATTTGTATTTACCTATCTATATGATACTTTCTGGGGTTGACAATAGATACAGCTCAGGAGGTACAGTACCTACCTACCATGTGAGAAAGTATTGGTTCAATCCCCACCAGCAACCTATACCAGACATGGTGGCCCGTGCCTGTAATCCTTGCACCCAGGAAGTGGAAGCAGGAATGGAATGATCAAAATCATGCTTAGCTTCATAGAGAGTTTAAGACAAGTCTGGATGACACGAAAACCCAGTCTTATAAAAGACACCTTCTTCATCAAGTATTTCTTGTCTCTGATCTCAATCTACGGCACACTCGGGTTCACCAATAAACCTCAATGTACTTTATCTGAATAGCTTTCATAGGGACAGAATCATTCCCGTGAGTGGTTAAGGGTAAAGGACATGTGCTGAAGATCTTAAAAGACTGGGCCTCAGTACAGGGGAACACCAGGGCCAAAGAGTGGGAGTGAGTGGGTAGGGGAGTGGGAGGGAGGGTATGGGGGACTTTTGGGATAGCATTGGAAATGTAAATGAGGAAAATACCTAATAAAAATATTAAAAAAGAAGAAAAAAGAATATATTGAAGTAAACTAGACATGAATACATTAAGGTAATGTTTAAAAAAAAAAAAAAGACTGGGCGGATTGGTTTGCTAGGATGAGAGGGAAGTAGATGAGAGCTGCACGGTCCATGTCACATGCCAGCATCTCGAGAAGTCCTTTGCAGGGGTTCAGAGCACTTTTAGCTATGGTCATCTCAATGGCCATTGGACAATGTTTTGAAAATGAAGCAAAGCTTTTCGAAGCTATTTGCCATCAGCTTGGGAAGAGGACCTGTATTGGCAAACTCCTCTGAGCAACGACAATCAGCAAATAATAGTTAGAAGCAAGTCACCTGTCATGAATAGTCAGCAAAAGCTGTAAGATCGTGGTTCAGGCTTTCCAACGTGACTGACTGGTCAGAAGGATGAAGCTCAGCAAGGCCCAGTGCCTAGGATGCTGGGAGTGTTCTGGCATAGCCTTCCTCAGGCTGGTGTTGGCTGGCTTTGTAAAACTGTGGCCCATGTGGCACTGTGTATTGGCCTTCCAGGAAGGCACATTACTAACTGATCCAAGAAAGAGGGATTCCCTGGGGTTCCGCCAACAAGAGCATCAGGAGCCAGTCCTGTGCTACTGGAGACCTTTGCCAGTTCTTTTGTATATCTCCATAAGGTGGGTTCTCCAGGAGGACTGGCCAGGATATTTCTTTGTCTTTTTCTTGAAGCAGCATTTTAGTGGTTCAGGCTGGCCTCCAACTTGTGTGATCCTCCCTCCCAAGTCCTGGGATGGCGGGCCTGTGCCAACAAAACCCTGCTGCAAACACCCCTGGGCTCCGTGTCTGAAAGATGAGAGACCCGACAGTATTTATGCTCACGTTTTCTAGAGATGAGTCTTGGAGACGGGACTTCTGCTGTCAAATGTCTGTCCCCAGTCATGCTAAGTACCGAAAGTTCAGTGGTGAGTGCAGCTCCTGCCTTCTGTTTGACTACAAAGTGGTCCCTGGTGTGGTTTGCCATAATGTCTCTGTTTTAATTAGGGTTTTACTGCGCTGAACAGACACCATGACCAAGGCAAGTCTTATAAAAACAAATATTTAATTGGGCTGGCTTACAGGTTCAGAGGTTCAATCCATTATCATCAAGGTGGGAGCATGGCAGCATCCAGGCAGGCATGGCGCAGGCAGAGCTGAGAGTTCTATGTCTTCATCCAAAGGCTGCTAGTGGAAGACTGACTTCCAGGCAACTAGGGTGAGGATCTTATGCCCACACCCACAGTGACACACCTACTCCAACCAGGCCACACCTCCAAATAGTGCCCCTCTCTGGTGCAAGAATATACAAACCATCACAATCTCCTTGGAAAATAAAAGTATATGTAGCACATGGAAGCCCTGGCATCACATAAGCTAGAAGGGGTGGAGCCCGCCTAGGATTCTAGCACTCCAGGAGATAGAGGCAGGAAGATGAGGGATTTGAAGTTGTCCTTGAAGCCAAGCTAGGTGATGCATGCCTTTAATCCCACCACTTAGGAGGCAGAAGCAGGGGATCTCTATGAGTTTCAAGGCCAGCCTGCTAGAACATACCAAGATGACCAGGGTTATAAAAGAGAGACCCTGCCTCAAAAACCAAAACCAAAACAAACAAGTTCCTGTTGGCTAGATAGCCAGTTTTAGGCCAGCCAGGAATACATGAGGCCTTTTCTCAAAAAAGAAAGAAAGAAAGAAAGAAAGAAAGAAAGAAAGAAAGAAAGAAAGAAAGAAAGAAAGAGAGAGAGAGAGAGAGAGAGAGAGGGAGAGAGGGAGGGAGGGAGGGAGGGAGGGGGGAGGGAGGGAGGGAGGGAGGGAGGGAGGGAGGGAGGGAGGAAGGAAGGAAGGAAGGAAGGAAGGAAGGAAGGAAGGAAGGAAGGAAGGAAGGAAGGAAGGAAGGAAGGGCGAACGAAAACAAAAGAAACAGGCAAAAAGATCTGTCTGGATTAGGAGATAAAGCTCAACACCTAACTTGTGACACAATTTTTGATTTTGAAATCTAATGTATGTCTGTGCAGCCTGTTAAAATCTATGCCCAGGGCTATGCAGTGTCCAAATTCACAGGCCTTGTAATGAATCATGGCTTTCTGCTTCTGGCTCTTTCTGGTTATACTCTGGTCCTGCGCCCTGATCATGGATTCAGAGGACTGACCTCCCTTTCAGCCTCACCCCCAACCCCTAAGACCCATGGGGTCAAGGCTCTCCAGTCACTATCTGCCTGGATATTACTATAGAGGGAAGAAGGGTCGCCTTCATTTGGTACAAGTAGCTCCTACAGATAGCACTGCCTCTGTCTCAGTCTCCCTGATCTTCTGAGCCTATACATTTGATTACCTTGAACTTCTAAGACCTACCCGACAATGGTTTGAACCTCATTGGTTATATGAATTCACAGCCCAATAGTATTTTAACTCACCATGCCATTCCCCATCGTTTTGTTTGAGCTTGGCTCTCTGACTCTCAATCTGTCCGAGTAACTCTCCACTTGTTCTTCTCCATACCTTCATTTGACATTCAGGTAATCTTTTTATATTCCAGGCTATAAATAATAGTGATGCGAGTGTAGGTTATGAAATGAGATGGGAATCTGTCTTGGTTTTAAAAGGATTTTATCCCTTATAACTTGGCATATTCCCTTGGTCTAGGACGATGAATTAGAGGGTAAGGGTATTTGTTATGCAAAGGTGAGGAACTGAGTTCAAATCCCCGACACCTGTGTAAGAGCTTGGGCATGGCTGCATACATACCTCAGTACTGTGGGGTATTTCAATGTGAGGCCTTGTCTCAAGGCAATAAATCAGAGAGCAGTCTCCCAGGACATTCAGTGTCCTTCCCTGGTCTACACACACATGCATGATGCATGACTGCTCCTTCCCCCGCATACACACAAGTATGTCCTGGTCTTCAAGCCATATGAACACTCAGGAATGTACTTGAGTTTGGAGACCCCGTTCTTCATTTCTGAAAAGAGCTCAAAGTACGGGGAACAGAGTAATCACCAAGAAAGGATGGAGGGATGCTACTTGCTTATAGAGTCCTGTGACATTCTAATCTGTCCCCCTCCATTTTTAATTAGAGCTATCATCATATCTCAGTGGGCATCCGGAGGCTCCACTACATCTACCAGCTTCCACATAATATTTACAACTGGTGATGTTTAAAATCTTAGCCATGGGCTGGTGAGATGGCTCAGTGGGTAAGAGCACCCGACTGCTCTTCTGAAGGTCCGGAGTTCAAATCCCAGCAACCACATGGTGGCTCACAACCATCCGTAACAAGATCTGACTCCCTCTTCTGGAGTGTCCGAAGACAGCTACAGTGTACTTACATATAATCAATAAATAAATCTTAAAAAAAAAAAAAAGGTAAAATCTTAGCCATATCAAAATGTTGGAGGGGAAATGGGTGTGTATGGTCCAGGGACTCCCAGCAAAGTGAGACCCCTTTTCACTCCAGTAAGAGGAAGACATTCCAGGGGTCAGAGTGAAAAGCAGCCCCCTTTTCATTGATACATTTGATGAACATCCATCTCACATTCCTGGGTTCTCACAGCATGGTGGTCCAGCTATAGAATCCGTCATGGAGAGCTTATTTTGTGACCACGAGCATGGGTCGTATAGAAGTCCTTCCTCAGAAAGTTTGCCTTCTGGGCGGGGTTCATCAGGCATCTATCCAGACAGCCACTCTGCGTGCCAACCTGTAGCTAGGATGTGTGTTCCAGGGCTTCCTACTGCCTTTCCACATTGACATCCAAAGCAGCCGCTGGTTTCAGCTTTCAACCTTCAAACCAGTACTTCATCGTAGAACTACTAAGTATGGTGGTTCCCCTCTGTGAGTGTCTTTACAGACTCATAGTGGGTCGTTTCATGATTCTATAAGGCAGCCAGGATTTCTAGATTGGGACTAGGGCCACATACAGCTCCACATCTGGATATCTCAAGAGCATCATTTTGGGAAATTTTTACTTGAACATCTTTATTGAGATGACGACTACTGGAGATTTTAGTAATTTTTTAAAATTATTTTTGTTTAGTTGGTTTGGGGTTTCAGTTTTTTTAACAGGATATCATCCTATAACCCAGTCTCGCCTGGAAATTGCCAACTTCCTGCTTCAGTTTCCCTGGTGCTAGAGATAAAGCTGTATACCACCATACATAGCTCACCGTTGATATTTTGAACCAGATAATTTTCTGATGGAAGAAGGAATATCCTGTGTGTGTGTGATAGAATATCCTTTAGCATCCTTGGCCTCTACCATCCTGGGATTGAGGATAAAGACAAAGTTGCCTGCAAAGGCACCGCCTTAAACATTGTGTGCACGTGGTATGTAACCCCTGAGGGTAAGGCTTTCCTATTGGAAAACTGTAGAGCATTTGTGGTGTTTTCCACCACTTATAAGAAAGAAGCAAGAAGCAGGCTTGGTGGCCCAGGGCTGCAATTCCAATACTGAGGAGTCTGAGACAGAATTAAAGCCAGCCCGGACTGCGTAATGAGTTCCAGTCTACTGTAGGATAGAGAGTGTGACCTGTCTCAAAAACAAACAAAGCCCACATCCAGATAGATGCTAAGTGGGCAAAGATACTTACTGCCAAGCCTGACAACCTGAGTTTGACTCCTGGTGGAAGGAGAGAACCGATCATACAAGTGATCTTCTGATCTCCATATATGTGCTCTGGCACATGAATGTGTATATACACACACACACACAATGAATATTTTTTTATTTCTTGCCTTTTCGATACAGGGTTTCTCTATGTAGCCCTGGCTATCCTGGAACTCACTCTGTAGACCAGGCTGGCCTCAAATTCACAGAGATCCCAAGTGCTAGGATTTAAAGGCATGTATGACTACGCCCAACAAAATATATGTTATATATATATATATATATATATATATATATATATATAAATAAATAACCTGGCCCATGGTAGCCACAGACCTTTGTCAGTCTTCCACGGCTGCTCACCCAGCCTGTCTTCTATGCCAGGAGATCACTCAGGTATGTGATCAATGGAAGAGCTATGATGCAGAAAGAAGCTGACTTACCTTATCCACTGATCACATCTTATTGATATATATGACGTCTGTGCCATCACTGGGGTTCTCATAGAACTAAGCCCATAAAAACCCTTATTATGTCTCACTTGGCCATGGCCACAGATCTCCAGTAAAGCTGTCCTGTTTCAGGCACGGCCACAGATCTCCAGTAAAGCTGTCCTGTTTCAGGCACGGCCACAGATCTCCAGTAAAGCTGTCCTGTTTCAGGCACTGTGTTGTCATTTCCTAAGGTTTTCTTCATTCCTCGTTTCAAGGATTACCTTTAACTTACTGAGTTCATTTATATGAGTGGTGACTAAGAGAAGTCCCAGAGAACTTGGTGATCTGTCCAGGCACACCACTTCTCTATGCCTAAAAAGCACAAGATTCTGGGAGTCGTAGTGATCCTCCTGCCTCTGCCTCCCAAGTGCTGGGATTAAAGGCATGCACCACTATGCCCAGTGTAAAATAAAATAAATATATTTTTTAATTACTTGGCCCACAGCAGAATCTGTTCACATCTGGTATGGAAGAGAGAAAGCAAGGAAGGAAGGAAGGAAGGAAGGAAGAGAGAGAGAGACAGAGAAAGAGAGAGAGAAAGAAAGAAAAAGAGAGAAAGAAAGGAAAGAAAGAAGGAAAGAGAAAGAAAGAAGAAAGAAAGAAAAATATAATTATTCATCCGATGCTCTTTCAACCATTTAAAGGAAAGTTGCTGTGTTAGCTACTGTGACGCATTTAAGGATGCCTGGGGACTTTAATAGCTAGTCTAGAGTATCAACAGGTAGATAATGACAAGACAACGCTCCTACCATCTATGTGATAGAAGTTCATGGTCACAGCCCCATTACCTGAGCCCATGCTCTGAAGTGCATGCGCAAATGGAGTTTTTGACATTAGTTCAACCCAGGAGATCGGGGAAGTGCAGAAGACAAAGAGTCAGTTAACCAGGAGATGGGGAAGTGCAGAAGACAAAGAGTCAGTTAACCAGGAGATCGGGGAAGTGCAGAAGACAAAGAGTCAGTTAACCAGGAGATCGGGGAAGTGCAGAAGACAAAGAGTCAGTTAACCAGGAGATCGGGGAAGTGCAGAAGACAAAGAGTCAGTTAACCAGGAGATCGGGGAAGTGCAGAAGACAAAGAGTCAGTTAACCTAATGCATGTGGATGTGCTCTTTATCAGAGGGGGAGAAGGACTAATGTGGGCTTGTATGTTGCCATTTCCTATCATCTGTATCAACACAGAAGAGACTACCAGTATTGTGGCATTAAGGTTTTGTTTCATTTTTTTCTTACTCCGTGTGTGTATGAGTGTAGTCGTCATGAAATCTTGTTATAGAATTAAGATCTCAAGAGATGTTTTTGATTGATAGGATGGAGCAGTATGCGAAACCCTACCATGTCAAATGTAGCATGGTCCCACATTCACTGGCTCATTCATGGTAGGTCTGGCTCTGCTCGGAGCGTATCTCAGTGGTAGAGTGCTTGCCTCTCTGTGTAAGACCTTGAGCAGTACCTATAGCACAACAAAACAATTAAATAATTACTTACTAAAAATTCACTTCTATAAACATAGGCAACGAGTTGCATGGGGAAAGTCTTGGACCGTTTCTATTTTCAAACCTCTGGTGCATCTAAGAACCAATCGGTGATGCTGGGGAGGTGGCTTTTCATATAAAATGCTTGTCATACACACATGAGGACCCGAGTTTGGATCTCCAAGCACCCATATAAAAAGTCAGGCTCAGACTACAGCATTGGGAAGGCAGCAAGAAGAGGATCTCTGGAGGTTACTGGCTAGCCATTGTAGGCATCTGGAAGTGTGGTGCATTCCAGGATCAGTGAGAGACCTGGTCTCAAAAAATAAGGTGGAGAATAATTGTAAAGGATGCCTCACATTGACCTCTGGCCTCCACCTATACATACATACATACATACATACATACATACATACATACATACATAAACACACACACACACTACATGAGGAATCATATAAACAAAGGAGTCAAGCCAGGCATAGTGGCACACACCTTAAATCCTAGCACTCAGGAGGAACAGGCCAGAGGATCTCTATAAGGGGCCAGCTTGGTCTACACAGTAAATTCCGGGATAGCTGGAATTGTGAAGTCCTGCCTCTAAATAAATAAGTAGATATTTGGGAAATCAAGAAGCCATTGTCATATTTTCTTAATATGTAGGTGTATGGTGCTTCTCCAGACTTTCCTATTCAGCAAGTATGAAGTGAGGCCCAAGACTGGGACTGTATTTAAATATCTCAGCAGAGGCTGCTACAAACTGTGTGCGAGGAGCTCCCCCCCCAACCCACACACACACCTCAAGAGCTGCCTCCTGAGAATACAGTTGCATTGAGCAGGAGGAGAACAGGAGCTGTGAGAACCCTACTCACTCTCCCAAGGTAGTCATGGAAACCTCAAGGTTTTATAGTTAACCTTTTTGTTTTAGTTTGGTTTTGCTTTTGTTTGTTTGTTTGTTTGTTTGTTTCAGACAGGGTTTCTCTCTGTAGCCCCGGCTGTCCCAGAACTTGCTATTTAGACCAGGCTGGCCTCTAACTCAAGAAATTCCCCTGCCTTTAACTCCCAAGTACTGGGATTAAAGGTATGCACCACCATACCCGGCTCAGGGTTTATACTAGATCTTGAATCAACTCTCTGAGACTCAAAGAGGAAACAAGACAGCAGAGGACCCCAGAACCCAATCATGTGACCAACAAATGAAGGAAGTGACAGTCACTCCGAAATATCGCAAGATAGAAAAAGAATTATCCGAGTCAGGAAATTAAACTTGTTCTGGGTGGCCTCACAAGATGACCAAGAGAATCAATTTAGACTCAAAATAGCAACCATCCTTCTTGAGTGGTCAGAGCCATCAACCGCACTGGAGGGGTTCAAGATGGCCGGAGAACACGCTTAAATGAATCATTAGATTGGAGAAGTAGCCCAGCTGGAGAGCATATAACTCAACATGGACAAGAATCTGACAGCACCAAAAATTATACATAATTTAAAAAAAAAGTTCTTTTAGCATTGCTTAATGAATAAGAGGATAGCACACTGAACAGGTAGAAGAATCAAGACATCTGCTATTTGTGCTGTTGGGGATCAAACTCAGGGCTTAGTGCATGCAAGGCAGGTGCTCTACCACTGAGCAACACCCTAGGTCTCTGGTTTAGTAAGAGAGAACAGAGTATAGTGTTCTGTGCTGGCTAGTTTTATGTCAACTTCATACAAGCCATAGTCATCTGAGAAGAGGGTACCTCAGTTGAAAAAAAAATGCCTTCAGAGATCAGGCCATCAGTGAGCATTTTCTTAATTACTGATTGAAGTGGGAGGGCCCAGCCTAATGTGGGCGGTACCAGTCTGGGCTAGCTGTCCTGGGTCCAGGCTGAAGAAACTATGAGAAGCAAGCCAGTAAACAGCTTTCCTCCATGACCTCTGCTCCTGCCTTCAGGCTCCTGCCCTGTTTGAGGTCCTGCTCTAACTACTTTCAGTGATGTACTGTTAAATGGAAACGAGAGTGAAACAAACCCTTTCCTCCCTACATGGCTTATGGCCATAGGTTTCGGCACAGCAACAGTAATCCTAAGTAAGAGACATTGAAACACAGAGATGGTAAAGACAGATAGGAGAGGGGCTGGGTGTGTAGCTCAGTTGGTAGAACGTTTGCCTAGCATCCACAAAGCCCAGGCACTGTGTAAGCCAAGCATGGTAGTGCAACTGAAATCCCAGCACTGGGGAGGTGGAAAGCTGGGGGATTGGACATTTAAAGACAGAGTGTGAGAGAGTCTTCCACTGCCAAGAAGTCAAGGCTAGGTAGCACACCCAAGTGTGCTGGGATTACAAATACATACAACCAAGTACACACTTTACAGATATTGTGTGTGTGCGTGCACACACACATTGGCTATTTGAGTCAGGGTCTCTCTTTCTCTCTGTATAGCCCCGGCTGTCCTGGAACACTCTCTGTAGACCAGGCTGGCCTCAAACTCAGAGACCCACCTGCCTCTGCTTCCTGAGTGCTGGGATTATAGGCATGCTGACCACCACTCCTGGCTTCCTTCTTTTTTTAAAGACCGGGGTTCAGTTCACCACATAAGCCAGCCTAGCTTGAAACTTATTGTGAAGCCCAGACTGGCCTGAAACTCTTAGCTATCCTGTTCCAGGTTGCCCAGCAGGGAAATTACAGGCATATACTACTATGCTTGGTTTGTTCCAGAGCTCTTGAACAAGTGTCTATCTTCCTTGAAGTGAAAGTCCCAAACCCTAAAGATAGCCAGAAGTACCCAAGACACCAGAAAATTAATTTTGATCGCATCACCTTTGGACTCCCATTGCAGTCTTCACAGAGTTGGGGTTTTGGTGCTTGTTGTTGTTGTTGTTGTTGTTGTTTTAATTATGATTTTGGGGCTGGCGAGATGGCTCAGCGGATAAGAGCACTGACTGCTCTTCCAAAGGTCCCGAGTTCAAATCCCAGCAACCACATGGTGGCTCACAACTACCCGTAATGAGATCTGGTGTGTCTGAAATCAGCTACAGTGTACTTACATATAATAATAAATAAATCTTAAAAAAAGAGAAAAAAATTATGATTTTGAAGTTGTGTCCATGCAGTGTATATTCTGGAAATGTTGAATTTTTTACTAAGCCCAGAGATTTCAGGAAATTTGTAACCCTCGGGGTCCGCTATAATTCACAGTAAGAGCTAGAAGCACTAAGGTCCTTCATATATTTTTCTCATTTGCTTCCTAGTAGGTTTGAAATGTTTCTGGAAAATCATGGCTTTGACCATGACATTTACAAAGCAGACACAATCTGAAAATTCACTATACCTGTTTCTGGCCTTGAACCCATTCATTTCCGAAACCTCTTCAGAAATGCTAAGTGCATGGACAATGTCTGGAAATGGGCTTGTCAATGCACAGGTCACATTCCTTTGCTTCCTCATAGTGTTTTTTTTTTTTTTTTTTTTTGCAGAATCAACAATAAAAGCCGGCCCATGTGGTTTAAAAGTAGGATTCTGGCTTGTTTGGGTTTTGTTTGTGTGTTTGTTTGTTTGGTTGGTTGTTACTGTTTGCAAGGCAATGTTGATTTTGAGAGAATCTGTTAAAGTCAGGGGGGAAAATCACTTCATTCTAAAGAAATTTGGAAAGACAAAGAGAGCAGGTTTCATGCCTCTATTTTTAAAAGGAAAGGAGAGGTTTGTAATGTCCTAAATCTGCAACATTACCTGGGGGAAAAATTCGCTAAGCCATCATTTCTAGAATAATCCGTAGTAGAACTGGTATTGGGGAACTTAGATTGCTTGACGGACAGAGCGAGTCCTGTCAAACTGATTCATTCCCCTCCATGAAAGAGTAACAAGATTTTAGTAGATTGAGGGGGGGAATGATAAATGTATTCTGTATTTTATTTAGCAAGGTGCTCTAACCTGCTCCATCCATCCAACATCTTTGTCAATAAATTCTGAAAATTTGGAGATAGGCATGAGATGTCCAGAGGGTATTTGCACACCACTGCAGAGATCCGGATTCAATAGCATGGCTTCCAACCTCACCTCCCGCCCCCACCCTCTGAGAGTCATAGCAACAGATAGATGCTGACCTCTTGCTTTGAGGGAAAAAGATATTGGTTGCTTCCTTCAAAGGAGCCTATGGATTCTGACAAAGATCTGGCATGTTTGTCCTTTGTAGGTTTGATCATTATCATTCAGAAATGCTCAGGAGAGACTGGTTATGAGTACATATATGTCTTTACTATGAAATCGGGTGAGTATTGGTGGTTAGAGTATTCAACCCCCTGCTAGAACGTCCCAATAGCATGGTTTCCAGGCTATCACCCCAAGACAGAAAAAGAAAACTAAAGGCAAGAAATAACACAAGTGAGCTGTGTGGAAATAAATCTGCTGTCCTGTATCATTTCAAAGGGGAAAGGTGTTGCTAGAAATTCTATTCTGGCTTAGGATGGGAGGGATGGCTTATTGAACAGACTGCTTGCTTAGCATGCATGAAGCCCTGGGTTCAGGTGTGATGGTGCATACCTGCAATCTCCGTGCTCCAGAAGCAGAGACAAAGATCCGGAGTTCGAGGCCATTATTGGCTATATAGTAAATTCAAGTCCAGCCTAGGCTACATGAAAGCCCGTTTTAAAAGAACTTTTAAAAAAAGTTTTAACAGTTCTGTCTCAGGAGGACATCTATTGCTAGTAACAATGGCTACATTATTTTTATAATTATCCCTTGGATTTCCATGTCCTTTCTTTTTGCAAATCCAAATATTTTAAGAATAGTCCCGCCAGTTTAAGCTATTTAATCTTGCTATCTTTCCTAAGGATGTCTGCTAGGCAGATACTTGGGTGCTCCATGTTTCAAAAACTTGACAGCTACAATGAGTGCTACCGGGTGCCTGTATGGAGAGAAAGTTTGTCCTTGATAATTTCTCTTTATCTCATTGCCACATTGCCACAAAACTATTAGACTTAGCCCAGAGTCGAATAATCCCTACAAAAACCATCTTTGGTTTGTGTTGGTCCCTCTGTGTAGCCAACCCTATCACAACCATTTGATCTTCACACTCCAACCCTGTGGTGCCAAACAGGTGAAGACTACCAGGATATTATTAATCACTATCAAACACCTGCCATGTACCAGGCATTGTGTGAGATGTTCCATATTTGCTATCTCATTTAATCCTAAAACAACCCAGTGGGGTATGGTGTACTGTTATCTCCACAAGGAGAACACCTACTCCAAAGATGAAGTCACTAAGCGCCGGAGGGCACCCGTGTCTCACTGGAGCCCTGGGTCTAAATGCCAAGTTCCGGTGATTTTTCCACTCTGGGTTTGGTTTTGTTTTCTTTTTCATTTTTTAAAAATTTCTTTTAAAAACTATATTAAGGGCTTTGAGATATCTCAGTGGGTGAAAATGCTTGCTACCAATTTTGATGAACATAGATAGAGCTGTGGCAGGCATATGTCCCCCTCCCCCCAGAACACACACAAAAGAAAGAAGGAGGAGAAGGGAAGGGAAGGGAAGGGAAGGGAAGGGAAGGGAAGGGAAGGGAAGGGAAGGGAAGGGAAGGGAAGGGAAGGGAAGGGAGGGGGAGGGGGAGGGGAAGGGGAGAAGAAGGGAGGGAAGAGGAGAAGGATTGATTCAAGATGTTCTCCAGGTAGTTCTTTCTTGCGATGGCCTACTTCCCTCTATGTTTCCTGAATGGGTTTATTCATTTGCATTTTGTATATCACTGATGACACTCCCATCTCTGGCTTACAGACTTTTTAAAAATGCTTTTAACTTGGAACATGCACTTGGCCTGAGTTACCAGCATTGCCTCTCTACCCTGGCCACTTACTTGAGAGAGGAGAGAAAATCGAGGAGAGTGGTAGAGAGGAGAGAGGGAGAGGAAGAGAAAGGACATCACCAGTAGGTCAGCAAACCATAGCTTTCCATTTGTACTTAGGGCAGAAAGGGATTTACCAGTCCAACCTTGGTCACTTGTCAAGTTGCTTCTGTCCTGGCCATGTTCCTAAAAGTTGAGATTATGTTTTGGTTTTGGTTTTAACATGAGAACCGTGTGTGTGTGTGTGTGTGTGTGTGTGTGTGTATGTGTATATGTATATGTGTGTATGTGTGTGTATGTGAACATGTGTGTATGTGTGTATGTGTATATGTGTGTATGTATGTGTGTATGTGTATGTGTATGTGTGTATATGTGTGTATGTGTATGTGTATATGTGTGCATGTATAAGTGTGTATGTGTGTATATGTGTGTATGTGAATGTATGTGTGTATGTGTGTATATGTGTGTATGTATGTATATGTGTGTATGTGTGTATATGTGTGTATGTGTGTATGTATGTGTATGTATGTATATGTGTGTATGTGTGTATATGTGTGTATGTGTGTATGTATGTGTATGTGTGTGTATGTGTATGAGTGTATATGTGTATGTATATGTGTATGTGTGTGTATGTGTATATGTATGTGTGTGTATGTATGTGCATGTGTGTATATGTGTATATGTGTGTGCATGTGTGTATGTGCATGCATGTTTGTGTATGTGTATGTATGTGTATGTATGTATATGTATGTGTATGTGTGTATGTGTATGTATGTGTGTATGTGTGTGCATGTGTATGTATGTATATATGTGTGTGTATGTGTATGTATGTGTGTATGTGTGTGCATGTGTGTGTATGTGTATATGTATGTGTGTGCATGTGTGTGTGGTATATACATGTATGTGCTCACCCATGCTTATCCATGTGGAGGCCAGAGGTCTCCCTCTCTTGAGCTCCACCCTATTTACTAAGACAGGTGCTCTCACTGACCCTGAAGATGTCCATTTTGGCTAGACTGACTGACTTACTAGATGTCTCTTCTGTCCCCAGTGATGGAATAGAGTTATAGGCCTATCTACCACATATGGCTTTTTATGTAGGTGTTGGGAATGTCTTCCTACCTGAACACCAAGCACTTTACCCACTGAACCATCTGTTCACCTCCAAGAGCATGCGTTTTGTTTTGTTTTAAGTAAGTCAGGATAGAAAGACTATGCATCTGAAATAACGGAAAACCAGATCTTAGCGAGGCAGTCAGTGGGACTCCTAAGCCAGACTCATTCACCCACTCTTTCCGTCTGGGCTGAGCATGTCTTTATGCTCAGGACTGCAATCATTATTTGCAATCAGTGTGGTCATCATCACTGTCATCATTATCCCCATTATCATTATCCCCCTTCTCCACCATGGCCATATCCCCGAGTACCAATTAGCGGTGTGGGCATTTGCCGAGACATGTGCAATGTCTACTCCATATGGTGTCTCTCTGCCAGGAAGCAGGTGGAGGAGCCCGTCCCATGAATGCCAATCTATTCAGTTAGAAGCGCATCTCCCGTGTAGCCACAGTGCTGAATAGTGAAAGCCGGGCTAGGCCTGGCTGTATGAATGAGTCCATCCCCTACATTATGAGCTGAATTTGAAAAAGGGGGCGGGGGGCTGGGGACCAGGGCTTACGTGAGGAAGTGAACTCCAGCAGTTGAGAGTTGCCATAGTAAGAAAAAACAAAATCTAATACCCTCCCTTTTCTCCTCTTGTTCTTCACCCTCCCTCTCATCGTCTGTACCACTGTGGGTAGCTATGACTGTATTCTACTTTTTTGAAAAGATGGATGAGAATTGGGTATGGTGGAGTTCACTTTCACAAACATCTCAAAACCTGCCACTGAGGGCCCAGAGTAGGACATTGAAAGACCACAGATAACACAGAGAAGACCCTCTAACCCCATTTTTATTTGGGACCAGAACCTCTGAATTCATTCAGTCAACAGGGGCTGGTTGTCTATTAGACAAAGACAAGTATATAGCCTATAACATTTGGAAGTTTAAAGTTAGACGTCATAGCAAATATGTAAAGCCCACAGAAAGTTCTAGATCCCTGGCATGTTCAAGGAAGGCTTAGGTCCTGATGAGTCTGTAGGAGGTAGAAAGGAGGTATCTATGACTGACAATCCCTTCCACCAGACTTCACTCCCAACTTGAGCAAACAGGTTTCTGAGAAGGCGACCTTACAAGGTCCGAACTCTCCCTGGCTGGCTACACAGTACTGGCAGTTATCTTTTCAGGAATCAGAGACACAGCCAAACATGGACGACCACTATACCACAGTTCAGGGCCTCATCTGTGATCATCTTTCAGGAATGTTCTATGTGAGACTTCCCACAGAACGCAGCAGCAGTAAACACACCCGTCCTCCATCAGCACACTAGGCTCTCCCAGCAGAGTCCCACCTTTGCAAGTGTTACGAATGAGGAGTTCACACCTAACTAATGATTTCTTAATAGTCTCTCTCTCTCTCTCTCTCTCTCTCTCTCTCTCTCTCTCATGTGACCTTTCCATGCCTCTCTCTCTCCCTCCCTTCCTCTCTCTCCCTCCCTCCCTCTCTCTCTCTCTCCCTCTCTTCCACCCCCACAGTACAAGGTAGACAAGCCCAGATAACCATTTGGGGCGGGGGAGGGGGGAGGAGCCAAGCCTGCCTCCCTCTTTGGCCAGGGAGTTTTCCTTTGCTGCCCTGGCTGGACCTGGATACCTTGCTGTCTGCTTTCAAAGCTATTTCCAGGGACACCCTCTGTCCACCTTTTTGGTGAGAATAAATAAACAGACGGAGGCTCCCACGTCTTTATTAAACATTTCCTCCACACTGCATGCTTTGGCGCTGCGCCCATGTGCACCAAGAAGCGTCTCCAGAACAGCTGGACCCCACAGCCGTGCCACACAGTCCTACTTATAAATAGCCCTTTGAACAGGCAGGAGGCACCTGCATTGGCTACTGCAAGCCGCTGTGCCGTCGTCCGGGTTTTCCAGCTTGTGAAGTTCCTGGCTGGAAGAAGCCTCCTCTTCGCACCCTCACTGATCAAGGACTAGCAAAAAAAAAAAAAAAAAAAAAAAAAAAAAAAAAAAAAAAAAAAAAAATCCAGGGTCCATTTGCCTTGCTGGTCCGTGGGCATTCACAGCCTGGATGTAGGTGAAGGAAGGACACCCGTGGCCAGCAGCTATGATAAAAATGTAGGATTGCAGTCAGGAAAAGCCTGATCATAAATAAATAAAAAGGCCACGTCTGACCAAACCCCCAACCCCTAAATCTTGAAGGCCACTGGACCAGGAAATTGAATGGCTGGACGGCATAGCTTTGCTCCCTGATTCTGGCCCCGCATCCTGCCCTGGCCTGAAAGGTTCTCTGGGCTGTCTAAAAGGTTTGTTGTCCTCCTCCACCCCCACCCCCACCCCCCCCCATCCTTTTAATTTAGAAATTGCAAAGATATAGCTAAAGAGGAAGTGCATTTTAAAAACGCACTGAACACTCAATGGCTACAGATCTGAGTGATACTGAAAGAGGAAGGATTGGATGGAGAGGGAAAAGGAAAAAAGCCAGCGTGTGTGTGTGTGTGTGTGTGTGTGTGTGTGTGAAGGATATTCTCCGAGACAGCCTCGGAAAAGGGAAAACAAAGGCGAGCGCGTGGCGTGAGAAAGGCAGAAATAAGTGGGAGAGATATATGAGTGTTGGGGGAGGGGCGCTCAGGCCATGGCTGGGAGGAGGGATACGGGAATGCTGGCTGAGAGGCGGGCCGCACACGTGGGAGGGAGAGAGAGAGAGAGAGAGAGAGAGAGAGAGAGAGAGAGAGAGAGAGAGAGAGAGAATGATGTCAGCATTTCCTTCTGGGCTGGTCACGTGGTCCTTGCCAGGTAAACAGACTGGAAATAGACTCCATAAAGGCAGCCTGCTGGGGGAGGCAGTGGCGATGGCTTCACCCTTTCGGCTCTGCTTTATCCTCAATGAGCAGGTTTTCCCTCTCTGAGCCTTGGTAGATTGTGTTCTTAGAGCCCAAGGAACAGGCTCCAAGATTGAACGGGATTTGCTTCTTTGTAATTAGCCCAAGGAGTTTAGAGTCAGTTTGATTTTGAGGGATGGGGTTGGGGGGTGGGGGGAGAAATGAACTGCAAGCTAAGCTTGTCTTATTGCTTAGACAGGTCAGAGGGGTCTAGGTTAGGGCTGGATTGGGAAGGGCAATTCGGAATGAAACTCAGATGTTGTCATTACAAACTGGAGGATTCAAAATGTTCAAGAATCTAATACAGCTCAGTGTGTGACTTCAGTGTCACAGTGAGGGATGGAAGCCACACAGACAGTCAAAAGGCAGTTGCTACTGGGCTCAGTGGCACCCACTGTAATCCCAGCACACATGGGGCTGAGACAGGGAGACTGGGAATTCTAGGACAACTTAGGTTGCTTAGTGGGCTTTCTTGAGACAAAACACGGCTTTGCAAGCACAGCTCTTTAAGAAATATAAATGGGTTCCTCTAGCAAGGCATGGTAAGAATTTAGGGCATGTTCAAATTCAAAGGACACATCTGAAAACTTGATCTGACAGGAGTGGTGGAGTGGGCCTTTAATCCCATCACTCTGGATGCGGAAGCAGGTGGATCTCTGTGAGTTCCAGGCCAGCCTGGGAGAGGCCAAGGCTATGTAGAAAGACCTTGTCTCAAAAACAAACAAAAACAAACAAACAAAAAAACAAATAAAGAAGAAGAAAAAGAAATTAAAAATGCTAAGGGAAGAAAGTTGTTTTATCCAGACAGCTATCACCTTGGCTGTGGGGCATGGGCTCACATTCCTGGAAGTAAGGCCTCTGTATGTCTGGTGAAATTCTCTTTTAGGCCATTCCAGTGTGTATCAATTTTGGATCAGAACAGTACACCTTGTTTTCTCTCGTTGTGGGAATTTGGCCAAGGCCCATGAAAAATAGGCCTATCAGCTGTGTCTGTCTTCTGGGCCGGAGAGGGTTCCTGAGGTCCGAGTGTAACCTGGACGGTGCCAGACAAACAGGGAGGCCTCAGTAGTCCTAAGAGAGCAGCAGGGCTTATCTACCAAATAGATACAAGAAGAGACTGCTCCCCCACCCGAGACACAAGACCTCTTCCCTTGCCTTTTCTCTCCCCATTTGTTTTCTCCAACCATCTCTGGCGCATTTGGAGCAGGAAGCACTGTACTTCAAGATGAATTGGGGCATCCAGTGTGTCTGTTGTTAGACTTAGGAGGTGACCAGAAAGTGGGCTTTAGTTGCATCAGAGGAATGGGGGTGGGGGTGGGGCAAGATGTTTGTAGATGCCATTTCTCTACCCTCACCCTGTTAGCTCCTCTCACGAGTGAGGAGTGATGAACTAACACACACGCATGTACTTTTAGCCCCTTGGGGGTTAAAAGATAGATATTTGATCCCTTCCTCTGGTAACAACATATGTCACTCTGACACAACTCCTAGCCCTGAGTTATTTTTGCAGCATTATGTAATTGGATTGCCTAGTCAGAAGTGCTTCCTTAACAAGCCTTTCAGCAGCCCTCCATGTGGGCCAGGCCAGCCAGTCCTGCCCAGTGGCATACACCCACACTTGGGAAACCTTCAGTCAGAGCCAACCAGCTAATCACAGTGAAGGGAGGTCAGTGTGTGGTGGTCTAACACTAGAGAACCTTGCAGAAGGGTGGTTAAGACCTAGTTGGAACCTATGAGGCAGGAGCTGGCAGCTTGCACAACACACACACACACACACACACACACACACACACACACCCTTTTCTCCCCTAGGGTCTGCAAAGCCCACACTCTCATGTGCCCAAGAAGCCTGCCTGCCGTTTAGGTGTTCCTGTCACCTAATTCTCAGCTTACTGGATTTTCTAATATTTTTTCATGAGTGGTTGGTTGGTCATCTGATTGTCCTTTCCTGTTTGTCTTGATGACGCATAGAAGTAAGGGTCTTGTCCCAGTTTCAGGCAGACTAAGACAATTTGCAAAGGAAAAACCAAGAAGGCCCCGTAGAAGCTTTTGCTTTTGAGGTGGGAACAGCTCAGGCTAGCCCATCTGGGGCTTTCTGGGGCATTGCATCAGGGTTGTACCCTTGCAGATATCCTGGCTGAGTTGCTGTTGCTGCATTTCCTTATGGCTTCTGTCACAGAGAGCATCCTTCTTGCCAGCCTGTGACTGTCTCCTATCCTTGAATGTCAGCCCTGGAACCATGGGAAACTAACGCTTGTTTTGCCTTTCTGCCTCTCGCTCGATTTAAATGGCACTGCTAGCTTTCCTCTTCCACCGACTGGCACCTTGCTTGTCTTGCTTTGACAAGAGGCAGCTGGTGTAAAGTCCCACAGAAGTGGGTTTCCAGTACAAGCTGAGCAACTTTAAAGCTGTGTGGCCTTTAAGTGAGTAACAGCCTCTCTGAGTGCAATCATTCTCTTGAATAGAAAATGGAACTCAGAGCATTTTCCAATTGCAAATGAATACAATTACAGGTACAGGGGATGGAAGGGAACTGCACATAGTAGGTACTCAGCAAACGCAGCAGACTGAGGGAATAGAGAAAACAGACACTTGCTTGGCTCCTACGGATAAACCTCCATCCCTATTAATCTCTACACATCACGTCGTCGTTTTGAATTTCAGCATCATTGGGTTGGGAGGGAGGAAGAGATGCCCCTGGTCCTAGGATCTCTGGGATAGATTCTCCATGGCTATTTAATAAGTTTCCCCCGCCTAAAAACTGCCCCACCTGGCACTCCCTTGCAGGCCCTGTCTTCCTGTAGACCCCTGTTTCTTTCACCTGTGCTAGGGTTCACCGCCTGCCTGGAAACAGAAAAGAAAAGGGCTAGGCACGGTCTCTCCCAAAGGTGAGTCCTGCTGTGAATCTCGGGCCTCCTAGTAGGAGCCCAAAGGGCAGGGGACAGATACCAAGAGCAAAATGAGGTAGGCGCAGACAGCTACCGGCAAATAACTGCGGAGGCCGGGAAAAGAGGTTCCCTGGAGCTGGGGGCAGGGAAGAGCCGGCACCTCCGGGTTCTGGTCGCTGAAGTAAACAAACACCCGGAGCCTATCGCATTGACCGCACCTGGAGGGGCCACGGATGGTGTGGTCCACGGCCTGTGGCAGCGTGCGCCGCTATCCTAGTTGGCAGGAAGCCCTTCCCTGAAGACTGTAAGTCTAACCTTTAGCATTCAAGTGTCGGGGGTTAAAGTGTCTTTATGAGCGGTTCTTCCTGCAGCAGCGTTCCCAGACTTCGGGAGGAGGGTCGGCGCAAATCCACCCGCTTTCTTTTCTTTCTCATTTCCCCCCCTCCCAGACAAAACGCGCGAGGGAGGGAGATGCTCAGAACCAGGCACGCAAGACACTGGCACCCCTGAAGTTGGCCTTCACTTAAACCAAACACCCACTCCCACCTCCTTTGGTTAGGAGGAACTGCGGTGCGCCCCAGTGGGTCCTCCATTCTCCGCTCGGCCCTGAGGCCGCGAAGGCTACAGAACCCGGCTTCTTCCCAAACACCTAGGCTGGGAGGGGAAGCCTGGGACTTGGGACTCTCCAGTGTTCTTCTGCAGCTGGCGTTCAGGGACCTCTTCCTGGGCAGCCCCACCTCTGTTCCCAGAGGGGCAGGGGTGGGACGTTGGTGGCCTAGCAGTGTCTGGGAAGCTCGACAGGCTGCAAAGGCGGAGGAAAAAATCTACAGAACAGACAGCCCCAGCTAGGGAATCACAGCGATGGGGAGGAAGGGCTGGGCCTGAATGTTGCGAGTCCGGGCCAGGGGGTGTGCCTGCGGCCGCGCCCTCTGCTTTCCAGCTGGGCAGCTGGGGCCCGGGCTGGGCGTAATGGTTTTTTTAGGTTCCCGCAGAAGAACGGTGACAGGGTGGCTCCGCCGGGGCTAGCCTATTTCCCCTCCCAGCCGAGGGGCCCCAGGAACGTGCCAGGCGCGCACCTGCAAGAGGCTTTTGGGTTTCTTGGCTGCAGCTATTCACTGGCCTAAGCGGTTCAATTGGTGTCTTCAGGAGCCAGAGCCTCCTGGCTTCCTCCCGGCATCCTAAGCCAGAGGGAAGAAAGGGGTCCCGAAATATCAGGCTAGGCGTGCGCCGCGCCAGATACTAAGGATGCGCGCACTAGCTCGGAGAACCGGAATCTGCATCTTGGGGAAATGTCGGGATTCTTGGAGGTTATGTTTTGGGAGAGCAGAATGGAGGTATTTAGGGAGGTGACTGGTCTTTACAAAGTCCAGCCCCCAGGTGGGGGGAATAGTAAGGCAGATACAAAAATCGGTGCGTCCTATTCTGGCCATGAGAAACTGACGTCGAATGTCACTACTACCCACTGAGCTCTAGAATCTAACTGGCAAGCGGCTGTGGTTTTAAGGGCGCGCCCGAAGCACACAGGGGGTCAGTTCCCTGCCCTATGCCGAGCCTGAAGGCCGCCCAGAGGAGAATGTGGCTAGCTGGAGTCAAATCCCTGGTGCTCCAAGCCTGTTGCGCCCTGGACCTCTCCAGGGACCTCGCGGGGTGCCTTGCCACTGCCCATTTTCCCCATCCAAAGGCGGGCCCCAGATTTCGTGCCTAACGCACGCACGCTCCAAGATCAGATTCACCTTTCTCTCTAATCTTAAGAACGAGAAACAAACGAATCGGATTTATTTTTCTTTAGAAAGCATATCTGTTCAATGTCCTTTGTTGCTTAAATTGTCCTTAGAAAAATTTTTTCCAACTTCATTTGAGAAAACAAAAAGTTGATGTGTTCCCCAAACCTTGTTTTTCTTTTATCCACCCCCGTAGACGTGTAGTCGGTTACCTCGGAGGTTTTCTGAGGCGAAAAACAGTGAAATGGAATGGCAGGGAGGACGAAGACTGGGAATCTCTCATTTTAAATCCCATTACTGGCTTTGAGAAGTACAAAAAAAAAAAAAAAATCAGGAAAAGCTAGTTCCTCCCCCACTGATTTCCTTCACTTCAAAGATTTCCCTCGCCCCTTAAATCAGAAATATTATGGCACTAGGTATTTCTCAAGGAAAAATGCATACTTTTTTTCTGAACATATATATGATATAGGTTCCTTTTTTTACATTTCTCAGCAAAAGAAAAAAAGTGTGTGTGTGAGAGGCATTCAATTCCCTGTCATTAAACAAACCATGCCTGCAAGAAATGCAAGCATGGGGGTATTGCTCAGCCACCTACCCCTCCATTAGCACATGCCTGCCTGTCAACAATGCACGTGCCACTGTGGGCATCCTCTCCCCAGGCCAGCTCTGGTGGAGCACGGCTCACAGCTCTGCTCCCCAGACTCCCACACCACCACACCCCGCCCGCTCTTCTCAGGGCTTCCTTTTCTTTAGGCTGGAGCCGGCAGGCATCATTCCCCAAGTTATGTGCTCCTGAGACTCCCTAAAACGCACGTTGTCCAACCAAGGGTGTCTGTCCTACAGTTGTTCACTTTGTTGAGTTGTGATGAGGTTAGTTCTGTCTCCTCCTCGCGCCCGCCTTCGGCTTTTGATGCGGTGCAGACTTCTGGTACCGGGTCACCACCAAAAGGGAAGCCAGCGTGTGGTGGTGGTGCATAGCCCAGTGAGAGCCACAGACTCTTGTTGTTCCTGCACCCCCAGATTGGACTTCAGATTTCCGATGCAAAGGAGGGAACTGGGGAACCCAACGCTACCCCTGGTGTCGACTAATTAACCTGCATTTTTCACAATACCCTAGGTACTGTAAATAAAGACAGGTTTTATCGCTAGGAACTCTTGTTTCAAGGACCCGGCACTCTATAAGTTTGGGACTAATTCTTTAAAGGTTTTTACTTATGAGAAATGAGAGAGAGAGAGAGAGAGAATATGAATATCCTTGGACTTGGACTGGGGATGACACCCAAGAGTAGGTTGTGGTGTTTTTTGAATTGGGATGTTAAAGGGGGGGGGGGCTTGTTCCCTCCTCCTTGCTCCAGGGCTGAAACCTCTTTTAAATTCCAGCGGCCAATTTAGTTTGATTTCCGAGGTCTGGAGACTCTGGCAAGGTTAGGGGCAGACTGGAAAAGGCAGACCTCAGCTGCCTTTGGATCAGCTGTGCTGCCTTTGGCCCTGGAAGCACAGGTTGGATCAGGGTGATTTGCCTTCATCTCCAAGGGAAACCCAGGGGGAGAGCATGGGAGATCGTCTTGTTTTAAACTTCCATTATCTCCTCAGCTCTATATCTTCCACTTGTCTTCTCTCCTCCAGGGATCGGGGTCTTTCTGTCAGTCTGAGCCAGGTCTTTTACACACACACACCAAAGTGTTTATTATTATTATTATTGTAACTTTCCAAAAGAACTATGCTATTTCAGTTTCTTAACTGGCCAGCGTCCTGGGGGAGGATTTGGGAAGCTCATTTTTTGGCTAACATCCGCTCTATGGACACTCCCCCAGAACTCACAAGACCTGCATGCTAAGACTCCACATGCTACCCATATGCCAACACAGAAGACTTTGACATTTTGCTCTTTTCTAATGAAATGACTTAGGAACAAATCTGAAATTGGCCTTTGGTCATCTTTCAAGCTTAAAAAGTATTCTTTGATGAAAAGTGTTCTGGGGGCAGTGTGAGATGGGAGGGGAAAAAATTGACCAAAAATGTAGGCACAAAGCAAGAAGCTGCCTGTAACAGACAGACTCCATCCACGGTGTCCACCCACTCAGGACTGTAGGAGTGTATGTATGACTTGAGTGTGAGGCAGAGAGGGCTATACTCAAACTTCTTCCTGCTAGGGGCATCCCAGTCTTCTGCAAAGGAGAAGGAAGTTTTGACCCACATTGGCTTCTATATTCACTGCCACACTGAGGATAAACTTTCAGAATTGGTACTTAGAACTCCAGTACACAGGGAGTAGGGGCAGAGCTACTGAAAGAGAAACTTGGGATACTCAGAATATCCCACAATCCTAGGAGTGAAAAGGATCTGTCCGTTTGTCTGGGGGGTGGGGGTTGGGGTCAAGAGGTGGACTGGGACCAGGCTGGGGGGATAGATGGAATGCCTCGTGCTTGTGCCTAGTCGCTGTTCTCTCCTGTTTCCAGCTCCCCCCACCCCCTTCCCCATCTTCTGCCATTTCCAGAGGCAGGAGAAAGGTGATCTCGGACTTGACCCCTAAATCACAGCTGCCGGTGGCTGCACCTCGCTCAGGGATGAGCACAGCCCCTTCCCTGGGCTCTGGCAGCTTAACCCTTTCCTTCCCGCTAGCTCAAAGGCCCCGTGTCCGTTGGCAGAGACTCGACTGCTGAAATGCTGCTAGCAGTCAGCCGTCCCAGCTTTGCACCTTGAATCCAGTGCCAAGACTACAACAAGGTAGTCTCACAAAAGGGTGAGATTAAGGGATGCAGGATCCCCGGCACAAGCACTGCCAGCCCAAGGAGGAGCGGAGTTAGCGGAGTGAGGAGGGATGTTTGGATCGTGTTAACTACTCAGACAGATGCACTTCGGCATGTCTGTATTTATGGAATCCATATGTTGTCGTGGCAAATGAAAAGACGGCGACACGTACATACAATAGACTTAGAATAACAATACACATTTAAAAAGAGACCGAACATTCTTCACCCTTCAACCCTTCTCTTACATCGTGAGCTAGAGATCTTCAGAGACTCATCCTTTCGACCTCCCCTGACTCCACACTGAGTCTCAACCCCCCTCCTTTTTACTGTGTCCCCAGTCACCCCGTTTAGGGGATTCCTAGGGCCCAAAGCCAGGCTCTTTCTAAGAGAAATATACTAGTACCCCATCTCTTTCCTCCTGACATTGGCCCATTGCATATTTAACCCTTGGACCAAATAATAGCTGCAGTTCCATATTCTGAAAACTGTGGAGGAACAGACTCATACTCAAATTCAGCATCTCCATCTACTTCATTCAAACAACACTGCTATGTTATATTTCCAAAGAAATGGCTTCAAACAGACCCGGAAACATAAATCCCCCAGTGAGAAAAAGCCCCCTAATAGCTCTGTACAGTACCTGCATTTGTGCACACCTTGTCTATTTGTGTGCACAGATATTCACACATAGATGACAAGGCTTGTGAAGTCATTCAAATGTATATTTATGTACCGCTTTATGCATATACCTTTGTTATCTATAGTCATTCATTTCAGAGAGAGGCAGAAAAATAGCAATGCAGTACTTAGCCTACATGTCACTTTCCCTCCCCACAGTAAAAATGCCTTAAAAAACAGGTTGGTCTAAAATTTTCTGCCTTCTTTCCTGCTAAATAAAGGATTTAGATTCTGGATTTTAGGCAGCCCCCATTTTGTATATAAAATAATCCATATAGATGCTGGATTATCATCTAAGCATTATTGAATCACACAAGATGGGTACTTCTCCATAGAATGAATTCTCTCAGTAAAATTAGCATAAGTATTTACAAGACTAAGCTGACATTTTCCTATAATTGCAACATGAAATAGATTTATATCCAGAATTTTTTTCCTAAATAGGGAGACTTCTTCACACCTTTTTTTTTTAAACATAAGAAAGAGGCTACAAGTTCACTTCTCGTGCTATTTACATTTTAAAAGAAAATAAGCACATGATATGTAACTGGTTTTTCAACATCTACAAGGAGAAATTTAATTCTGCTGTATCTCTAAAATCCAGATTTATGAAGATTCGTGAAGACAGAGAAGTAGGAAGCAAAACGCACCCCTGGCCAGAGGGCTGAGCAGTTTTCCTTACCTGACGAATTATGGAAAAATTCAGAATTTACCAGTCTTCCTTCTGCCAGCTACATTTTACACTGACCTGTATTTTGAACTGAAAGGGGGGGGGGAAAGAAGATTAACTATTGCCAGTGGAAATTTTAAAATAATAATCAGAAACCGGACAAACTGAAGGTAAAAATATACAATGGCTACAATAAAGATAAATATTTATTTAATCAAAGCAGAGGTTGTATTTGGACTGTAGGAATGTTTCATCCTCCCCCAAAAAAAAAAAAAAAAAAAAAAAAAAGCCAGAAAGAAAAAAGCCAGGGTCTTCACAGGCTCCTGGAGAGTCCCCATTGTCCAGGGCTATCGAGAGCCCAGAATGGTATTAACCTCACAAAAGACACATTGTGCAGGGGACAAAAAAAAGCCCCTTCTTCTACAATAACTTTTAGCTTTTTTATTTTTAGAAAATGACAAAGGTTTTGCAAGCACTGACTGGTGAAACCTGTAGCAAGGCAGGCTGGACTTGGCTTTATTGATCAGCTGTCCCGCATGGAAAAGCAACCAGGAAGACTTTGAATGGTAACCCAGATTTGGCTCAGAGAGAGGAAACCCCTGATTTTTTCTAAATGTATTTTCTTTATCTCCCCCCAACCCCCGCCCATGCCCCGCCTAAATAAAACAGCATTATTCCCAGAGTGAATTCAGAAGGATTAGATGAGGTAACTGTAAAATCCTAAACCGGTTTTCTCCCCCTAGTCTTGTCTAAGAAGCTGCAATGGTCTTAAGAGCATTGGACAATCTCTCAAAATGAAGAATTACTTTCTAATCAAACAGATTTCCTGATTAATTCCCAAATTCCTTCTTAGATGAATAATCTTGGTAGGCTGGGGCAAAAAGAAAAAAATTAACCCTCAAGAAAAATAAGTTTTAGCGAGCTCCCTCCCCAGGTATTATAGGCTTTACTTGTTGGCAAATCAGTTAAAGCACATTTTATTTCATCACAGACAGTGTAATTTCAATGACACTAGTTCTCGTGTAGAACTTATAAAAATACATCCTTGTCATTAAAGAATATATTCAGTACTCAGTAGCAGGGGTGCGCTGAAACTGGAGAGAGAGAGAGAGAGAGAGAGAGAGAGAGAGAGAGAGAGAGAGAGAGAGAGAGAGAGATATGCTCTTCCTGCATTTATTTGCTTGCATTTTGGAGGTACCATACCCCAGCCTGAGTGATAGCTTTGATGTACTGGGAATCCGTAAAGTAGCAGGGTCCCTGGCTGCTGTCTTTGATTCTAGGGAATCTCCTTTGGGCTCTGGTGGGATGCGCTGTTCCTAGTCTTTATCTGAAATCCATCCCCTCATTTCAAGCCCTTTGGCTTCAAGACTGCTCCAAAACTCTTGGAGGTAGCTGTAAGAATTTTTTTTTCCCCATTAGGAATGGGGTATGCAATTTCCCCTCTTTCTACACTAGACCTTTCTTCGATATTTAAACATATTGGCTTTCTTTCTTTTTTTTTTATGAATTTTGTCTGAAATTATTTTTTCGCTGCTTTTATTACAACCCTGCTTTTGATGGCAAAATCGCTTCCTGTGTTTTTAAAAACATCTGCTTCCCAGGCTTCACTCGAGAAAAATTGATTTTACTTTTCTCTTAAGTCCAGAAAGGTGGAAAGTTGGACTTCTTTTCGAAGGCAACTTTTCCCTTTCTCGTCTTGCTTAAGCTCGACCCCCTTCCAGTTCTGACTCACTTTGCTCCGTTCATTTCTTCTGCTCATCCCGCATCCTCTGCCCCTCTAAGGGTCTATGTCTTATGTCAGAAAATAAAATCAACAGATTTTTGTCTAGTCTATGGTACGTGTTAAAGTTTTATTTTCTTCCTTCATCCTCTGATTTAAGGAGAGTTAATTTTTGCTCCGTTAAAAAAAAAAAATCCCTGATTTGCAATTTAAAGTGGCCTCCATTCTAAGCCTCTGGTCTTTCCCTTAAAACCTCTGTCTTAAGCTGTCCCACGCCACTATTGCCCGCCCCCGCCCCTCCCCCGAAGATGTTCTTTTCTTACTTAATTTAAGCATTGTTGCAGTTTTTTAGTAAAAGAAAAGAAAAAGAACGAGAAAAAGAAATTACAAGAAGGAAAAAAGAAAAATTCTTTAAAAAATCTTAGTCAGGTCTCTATTGTTGCTTCACATTTCACTTCACGATAGTGTGTGTGTGTGTGTGTGTGTGTGTGTGTATGTGTGTATGTGAGTGTGCGTGTGTGTGTGCCGGTGTGTGTGTATGTGTTTTTAATACATGCATAAACTTTTGGTGCCTCTCTCCCTCTGCCTAGCCTTTTCTCCCATCCTCTCTTCCTGCTCTCCTTGCCCTGCTCATCACTTTCCCCTGGTTTTTTTTTTTTTTTTTTTTCCTCCCTTCCTCCCCTCTGCCTCCCTCCACCTCCCCCTTTTCTTTTTTGCTGAATCTTATTGATCCAGAAGGTGGCTAATTAGCCCTTCCCGTCGTGCCTGGGTAATGAAGCACATGCGCACTGAATTAATCACAGCCATTTTTTGCAGGAAACTAATTAGCAGAATAAAGATCCAAAGACTTTTTTTTCTTTTCACTCATCAGCTCCCACTTCCAGCGCGTCCCCTCCGACCGCTGCAGCCGCCGCCGCCGCCGCCGCCTCCTCCTCCTCCTCCTCCCGGCCGCAGCCGCCGCCGCCGCCGCCGCCTGCTTTGCATCCCAATTACAGCCTAGAGCCGCTGCCGCCGCCGCCGCCGCTTCTCCTCCGTGGCCCCTGCCCGCTCCGGGGGCTGTAAACTCCCCGCCAACCATGCTGCTCGGCGGCAGCGGCGGCGGCGGCTCCGGCTCCCCGGCTGCGGCCGCCTCCCGCCCCGGGCTCCGCCGAGCGCGCTCCAGCTCCGCCGCCGCCGCCGCCAGCAGCGCGTCCTCCGCCGCCGCCCCCCGCCAGCCGCCGCTGCTGCCTTGATGGGCTCCGCGGCCCGAGCGCCTCTTTTCGGGATTAAAAGCGCCGCCAGCTCCCGCCGCCGCCGCCGCCGCCAGCAGCGCCGCTGCAGCCGCCGCCGCCGGAGGAGCAACCGCGTAAGTGGCAACTTTTCCCTCTTTTTTTTTTTTTTTTTCCTCCTCTTCCCGCCGCCGCCTGCTCCTCCTCCTCCTCCCGCCGCCGCCCGAACGCGGGGCTCCTCGGGGCGCCCGGGCTGCTTTGCATGGGGCTCGTCCTGCCCCCTCCCGGCTCCCGCGCCCGGTCGCCGCCGCCGCCGCCGCCGCCCGCGCTCCCCGTGCCCGCGCCCTGCTCGCTCGCCGCGTCCCGCTCGCCTGCCCCCTGCGCCAAACTTTCTCTTTCTCTTTTCTTCCTCCTCCTCCTCCTCCCGCCGCCGCCGCCAAGCCTGGGCCGCCCCCTCCTCCGCGGCCCCCGCGCAGCCGCCGGCGACCCCCGGGAGGGTGGAGGCGCCCGGGGCGAGGCCCTGCGCGGGGACTTTGGAGGCGCCGCCGGGCAGGGCAGGGCAGGGCCGGCCGAGGTGCGGGCCCGGGAGGAGGAGGAGGAGGAAGAAGAAGAGGAGGAGGCGCGCGGCCCCGGGTCCCCGCGGCCAGACAAAGGCGGTGGCTGGCGGGGGTGGGGGTCCCGGTACAGCCTGCCCCCCCACAACGACTGCGCCCCACCCCGAGCGGTGCCGGGGCTCTGGGCGGAGCGCGCACCCGGCCCGGAGCAGCCCCGCCGGCCGGGCGCCTGCCTTCCGCGCGGGGCCGCTCCGGGGGCCGCGGAGCTCGGTGGCAATCTGGGGTCCGGGAGGGGGCGAGGCGGCCGTGCCGCGCTCTACCTGGGCGCTCACTGCCTGACCCGGTGAGCAGCGCCAGGAACGCGCAATGGGGGCTGCACCCTGGACACTAGGGGCTCCCGGGGGTCGGGGTCGGGGCCGCCCCGCCGGCCAGGGCGGAAGCCAGCCTTGCTGGCCTCCTCGACCAGCTGAGAGACAGACATCGGATCGGAGGACTTTTTTTTTTTTCTTTCCTCCTCCCTCTCCTCTTTCTCTCTTCTCTCTCTCTCTCTCTCTCTCTCTCTCTCTCTCTCTCTCTCTCTCTCCTCTCCTCTCTCTCTCTCTCTCTCTCTCTCTCTCTCTCTCTCTCTCTCTCCTCTCTCATATACGAAACTGGGATTGTTTACGTTCGGTTCCCCACTCTTCCCCTCTCGCCCTACTCCACTAGATGCAAAAAAAAAAAAAATTAAAAGCACGTTCTTAATTTTACGATATACATTTTAATGTATAGAATCTTTTGCATGTCAGTTGGTGTGTTCTTGGTCTAAGAGTGTTTGTTCTACGTTATGCACTTGCATTGTGTATTGAGCTATTAAGACAATATACATATATTTTACTTTGTGAATGAATCTGTTGCTCAGAACCTGACTTTGTGAAATTCCTTCGACTGTGGCAGATTCTTTGATTATGAGTGCTTCAAAAATCACACACTCTTAACTTTTCTCCCTCATCACTTTGAAGTAGGGGAAATATGACAATTTTTATTGGTTTCAATTATTGAAACTTGATCTAAGGACTATATGGATGAGGAAAACTGATTGCCATTTTCTGCCTTCTGTTTGGTGACTTTTAAAGGGGGGGGGTTGTTAAATACCTTTGAAGAATATGACATGGTGATCGGTTGGCTCTAATGCAAATTACAGAACATAAATTCACTTTGGAATTTTAAGAAAGGCTCAAGGCATTTGGGGGGCATTGAGGATTTATTATGGCTTTAAAGATATATATATATATATGTGTGTGTGTGTGTGTGTGTATGTATATATATATATATATATATGTATGTATGTATGTATGTATATGTTTTTGTTTTTTTTTTTTTCTACCTACTTTGGGTGCATGGCTAGTTCCTGGCCAACTTTTTCGGAGGTCCTGAGAAAGAAGCTTGGGAAATGGTTGAGGAAAGCTGGATCAATCTGAATAATCAATAGGACAATGTGCGGCAATCTTGTACCTCCATTTACTGTAAATTTCTACAATACCTGCAGTGTGGGTGCCTCAGTGCCTTAGTTGGTTTCTTCCATTGGATTTAGAGGCAGAATAACCAGAATTTACTGCTCAGCTTTTCAGAACAGTATAGGGGAAATCCATTCAGTCTATAGTGGCTCATGTTATAGCCCTTTGATTTTACTGAAGTGTGTGTGTGTTGTTTATTTACATGTGAGGATTTAGAGTCGAACCTTAAAGTGTAAGCATCTTGAGTTGGTGGGAAGTGGGAGCTGCCCCATCCTTCACTGGTGGCTTATTGAATTTTCAACCTTTCCCCTTCTCATGATTTTTTTTTTAAACTAGTACAAGCAGAGGTAGGAATATAGAAGAGTAACGTACTAGAGATTGAAGCAATATCAAAAGTCAGAATGGTGTGTGTATGTGTGTGTGTGAGAGAGACAGAGACAGAGAGCGAGACAGAGAATACACAAGACAGTTGTCTTACAGTCATTCCAGAATGCTTGGTGGTAGGTGAATCCATATTTGGAGATTATTTTGAAATAGTCTTGAAAATGGTTCAGAACAGCATTTCGCAAAAAGTGTCCATGAAGTCATTTTTGAAAGGCTTGTGGTTTGAGGAGATGAGGTGTGGGCAGGAAAGCAATGTAGACCAGCAGCCTTCCTCTTGTCTGTCTCTTCCCTTCCCCCCTCCCTAGGTTTTAGTTTTTAATTACTTAATGCTGAAACGCACTGGGCTTATATAAATATTTGCAAATGCTCTTTCCTATTGATTTCTCTGAATAAACTGCCCTGCTCTGGTCCAGAGAGGAGGCGATTCAGATCTGTGGACTTTTTAAACATAAAGTCTCCGGAGGACTCTGTGTGTGTGTGTGTGTGTGTGTGTGTGTGTGTGTGTGGTGGTGGTGGTGGTGGTGGTGGTGGTGGTTAGAGCTGTAAGGCATGAAGATTTGGTGGGTGGTGATTATACAAGGAGAGTATAGGCTCTTAGTGGTGTGGACTGAGAAGGCTGGGCCGGAGCTAGCCTTATGGCCTGGTAGTCCTGATAGAGTGTGTCCATGTGTGTGTGTGTATACACATGTGGGGCTTCTGAATGTATTTGCACTCACACCCCCACCCCTATTAAATATGGAACAGTTTTCCAGGGCTTGGTGACTGTCTTCCTCCTCAGGGTCACATTGAGTACAAATCTGACCCAAGGTGCAGGAATCCTGCGATGGGGAAATAAAAGAATATACAGAATGGGGTCAGGTCAGCTGCTTAGAGGCCAAAACCCCTACAGCTGCTTTGATTTTAGTGTGTGCATATGTGTGTGTGTGTCTGTGTCTGTCTGTCTGTCTGTCTGTCTGCCTGCTTTAGGCTCCTCCTGCCCCGTTACAAATTGTGCTTCCCTCTCAGGTGTTAGCTCAGTAGCTTAAAGGCGTCAGAGTCCTCTGACTGTATAGACAGGGGCTCCCAGTGACACCAGAAAACCCACAATACTGAATCCAAAACAAAACCAGGGAGGAGGGGGAGGGAAGAAAAAAGAAAAAAAAAAAAAAACACCATTGAGTTCAGGCAAATAAGGTTGGGTCTCCAGATGCTATTACAAAGCAGCTTTGACTATGCGAGACAGTGCACAAGACCAGTCATTCCAGTTACAACAAACTATTAAAAAAAAAAAAAAAAAAAAAGGGAAGGAGGGAGAGAAAGGAAAAGGCTTGTTTAGGTTGTAATTTGTTAGTACAAGGAAAAGAACCCAACAGAAAGCTAGCTGCTCTCCCTCCCCGCTCTGCCCTCCTCCCCTTTCTGGCTCCACACGGAATCCACTCACCCCTTTGAGATTGTCTACTGTATAGGTCCTTTCATTAAAATCTTTTTGGGTTTAGGAAGATTGCTGCAAGCAACACATTTTCTGTATTTCCCCACCCCCCCACCCCCCCTTTATCTTGAGGAGAGTTGGCAAGGGTTCTGTGGTTTGCAGTTACACAATATGTTATCATGTTTTTAATCACTAAATCATTGCAGTGGTTATAGATTTACAGTCTTGGGGTATTACAGAGAGAAGCAACGCGGCTGTGTGTATGCTTTTAAATTACACCAGTGTAAGCTGAGTACAGCAGCTATGAATATGGGCAACTCCACCCTCCCCTACCCCCCCCCCCATTAGTTCTTTCTCCTTCTATGATTTTATTTTTGTTCTTTTAAAAAATGGCTTGGTTTGCTTAAAAGAAAAAAAAAATCCCCTTCCTTCTATTCTTTGTCTCTTCAGCCCCCACCCCCATCTTCCAGAAGAAATCATTTTCATTTTAGACCTCTAACCCCCCCAATAAGCTAAGAATTCAGACTCTTGACATTAGAACTTTGGAGAAGACATTACAGAAATAATGAAAAGTGTAGATTGCCTGACGAATCCTCTTGCGTTCTGTACCGACCTGTGTGGGATGGAGAGTTGATTTCAGATCACAAGGTGGTGGGCAGAGGGAAGGGAGAGAGCAAGCTAGTGGCAGAGGAAGGTCCTGTCGTTGGGACCCCCTCCTTCAGCTTCTGGGTTTTGTTTTTTTTTTTTTTTTTGTATTATTATATAACAGAATCCTTGGCAGCATTAAAAATTCAGCATTACAAGCTGATTGTAACGCTGCCTCATTAGACAACGCTGTCTGGCCTTGTATTAAGTGAAACATAGAATACAGCTTTTCTGATTATAAACACCAATAAATATTAAGGCTCAGCAGAGTGGGCAACCACTCTGGCTTTTTGGCCCTAGCTGGGATTGATCTCCCTCCCCCCCCTTCTTCTTTCCAACATCCCCCCTCTTACTGCCCCCCCCCCCAGTAACCATCATGCACTTTTCTTATTCGGATGCTGATGTATATGTAGACCAACCCTAGTGACATTTCGAGAGGCTTTTTATAGAGTTCTCTTGTGTACACAAAAGGTTTGGGAGTTTGTTTTGTTTTGATCTGCAGTAAACAGGTCCTTCTCTTTGCTGATGTCATTTCCGGTCATATTTGAGTGTTTATTGTGTTCGTATGCAGGCCCCCTCATTCCTCCCTGTGACCTTGCTGTTTGGTCAGAGCTCTGTGGCTGCCTTGGGAAGGGGTGTGTGTGTGTGTGTGTGTGTTTTCTCTGTGAGGCCAGGTCTGGCTTGGGGGTCGAATGTCCTTGCTCTGGCCTAGGGTTTTGCCTGCTTGGGAAGACACTTCCCAAGTGTGTTAATCTGGTTAAACACTCCCATATCCATTTGCCCCCCCAGTATTTCCATGGCGTGAAGTGATTCATCCAGGCTTCCTCTCTTGATGGCACACACCTCCCCTGGCCCCTGCCACACCTTGCCTGGCCACTTCTGGAGGAGGACATCCCTCTCCAAACAAAATGAAACAGAATAAAACCCTAAACCCCAAATAAACAAACACCACCCCCACCCCCACTGCAACCACTGCTCAGCTCAGTGATGGTTGTGAGATTGAGAGCCAGTTGTGAATGTGAAATTGGCGCTAGCTCATTTCAGGCTGTGACCCTAGACACTCTCCCCTGGCGCCCCCTCCCCTTCCCATGCTGCCCTCACCCATAATGCCCGTATCTTCTTGGAACTATAAAGGCCAGTCTGATGTTACTAAACATGCCAGAGTCTTTCTTTTCTTCTGATCTACAACTGGATCCCCCTCAAAAAAAGGGGGTGGGGTGGGGAGAGAGATGAGAGGCAGGCTTATTTATGTAGGCCCCAAAGACCTTCCTCTGCTAGGATGATGGGTTTTGGTTTTAGTTTTAGTTTTTTTTTTTTAAGTATGTGTGTGTGCATATACTCACATATGTGTGTGTGTGTATACACACACACACACACACACACACACACACACACGTATATGAATATATTGTTTTGTCCTTTTAGGTTAAGCAGCAATAGGAGAGAGGGAAAAGCAGGCATTAGGAAGTTCCCTGAGCCGCTTTCTAACTAAGAGGGATGAAAAATGAAGCCTTGCTGACACTTGGCTCCCTGTGAAAGCCCGGTCACCTCTCCCCCCTTCCATGGCCCCGGCCTTTTGTTCCTGGAGAACGGAGCTAAGGTACTTTTTCTCCCAGACCAAAGGGAGCAGGCCAGGAGTCCCCTTGTGAGCCTATCGCCTTTAGATGGCCTGATCATGGTTATTGTCAATGCGGACTTCCCAAACAATTGCTTCAGGGGAGACACAAAAGCAAAAACATTTGTCCTGTTTTTTTGTTTTTTTTTTTTAACCTCTTTGTTTTAGATTTTTTTTTTTTTTTTATCCATTCTTTAGATTTCACAGTTTCTATTTGTCAGCAGAGAGACAAACGGAACAGCACGAAGCACATTTCACCATAGGCCTCACTGGCAATTGCCAAGAGCCTCAATAGAAACCCACATTCTAAAACACAGGCTGAACCTGGAGGATATGTGAAATTTCAGCTGGGGGTGGGGCGGTGGGAGGGAGGGGGGTAAAGACTGTGAAGTCAGATTAGCACAGATCTCCAACAAAAAATGAACAGTAGCAAAAAGATGAACGGGGGGGGGGCAAGAGAAATGGGATTCTAGAATTAACTTGGTAAATCGTGGAAGGGTCATCTTTTGTTTATCTTCTGGTATCCTGTCCACTAGTTAAAAGTGATCACTGGGGGAATTGAAACCCATGTGAGATGACTCATTAAGAAGAGGAAAACTCTGAACTATAGTGGTGCATCTGACTGAGTTCACTGTTGAAGCTTGAGTGGAAAGCTGGTTGGTGCACACCACGGTGGAATTGATATGAGTTGAGATTTTTTTTTTTTTTCCTTTTCAAACTAGGATTTATATAAACAGACAATGTCCCCTGTCCCTTTTCTTTTCCTCCCCTGTTTCCTGTTTCCTTTATTCGGCCCGACCTCTGTCCCTTCCAAGACTTCACTCGGTTTGCTGGCCACTGTGAAGGGATGTGCCAGACAGTTGGGGGAGGCCCAGGAACAAGATGGGAAGTTCATCCCCCCCACCCCCGCCCAAACAAAGCACCACTCTCTCTCCTGCAGCATGCAGACCTTGACTGTGATGCTGTCTTTAAGCATCTGTCTGCCTTGTCATTAAAATCCTCAATTTCAAGGTTTAGAAACACAAATGTAAAAATCCCCCTGGGTAGAAAAGTCTTGCATGGCAAATTCTCTTTGCCCTTTCAGGAAATAAAAACAAAATATATATGTATTTGTTTCCAAAAAAGAAAAAGGAAGAGAGAGCTTGGTGACCTATTTGCCTACCATGTAAGGCTCATTTAAGACAGCTTCTGTGGTTTTTTGCTTCCTTGAGACCTGGGCTTTGCCACTCAGAAATATTTTGGGGAAAACTCTTTTTGAATCACAGGTTTAAAAGAAGACTCATCTGGGCTTCTGTGGTGTGTCTGATTGACAGGGTTAGGGGCAGACTGAGTTGGGAAAGGCAGGTGGATAAACCAGATGTCTTCCACGTAGGATGGGGTAAAAATTCATCTGTGGCATTGGCACCACAGCGATCCACGAAGACCTTGAGGTTCTTGTCAGAGATGCGAAACAAAACATCTGTGCCGAGGTCCCCAGTGCCCCAGCCTTCAGTGGCTGAGCTGCCTGGAGGTGGGTCTGTATGCTAGACCTGATCCGGGGGGCCTGGGCCCCCAGCAGATACCTAGCCTCGAAATAAAACTACCTTGTGTTAGTGGGATGAGCTCAGACCATAGAGCAAAATTCAGTTCTGAATGTATGTATTGGCGGGGAGAGGGAGGGCATGTCTGTGTATGTCTGTGCCCCCCACCCCATCCTAGGTTTTAGCCTCCAGAGGATTTAAGCACAAAGTTTTAAAATCAGTATAATAAAACCAAAATGATCTGGAAGAATGACATACATCTACCTAGCCCCAGTGGTGCTCTGAAGAGGGGCTGGCATGCTGACACCCTCTGGATCTTCACTCAGGGATCATACTTTTAGCTTTGCGGACTTGAGAAGACACAGCACTGGGGGTGGGGGTGGGGGAGCGAGTCTGGGGGTGGGGAAGCAGGTTTGGCTGGGTTGGAGAGGTGTCATTTATCAGCCAGCTAAGCGTTCAAGCGTTCGTGGGCAGACCTCTGGCTCGGAGAATGGGTAAGGGGAGGAGAAGAGAAGGGGCTAGCATTCCCTGGTTTATTTTTAAATATTTATCCTTTGGCTGCTGTCAGTGAGGCTTTCTAGCCGAGCGAGCGAGTGAGGGAGCAGAGGCCAGGGAAGGAAAGGGCGGTGAGAAACCCGTGAAGGGGCCTGCCTTTTCTGGCGGTGGCTCTATTTTGTCCTTGCGTCCTGGGTGCTGCCCCAGAATATCAGGCTGTCAGTGCTGTGCAGGCCCTGGGTTTAACATCAGACAGCTGCCCTGTCCTGAGTTTGGGGACAGAATTGGCAACGTGGATTTCGGAGAAATTGACGGTTCCATTATGTCAGCGTGGGCCTTGTGAATTCCCTCAGAAGAGGTCTTGATTTGCTTAAGGATGGAAATGAGTTACCCCTGAGGCGGGAGCGCCCCAGCTTTTTTTTTTTTTTTTTTTTTTTTTTTTACAGTTTATCCTGTTCACGACGGTCTCCAGGCTGTAGGTTACCTGTCTGTGGCTCTCCGAGTGAAATTTTTGTCTAAACAAAGACAGGCTTGAGTAGGCCTCGTCATGCATGTAGTTATTGCAGGGTTAAGATAAAGAAAGGAGATCAGGGTCATTCATTTTTTCTGCTTCTCAGGCTTCTAAGGTGTAGAAGGCCCGACCCAGGGCCTGGGGCAGAGGCAGGATCAAGGCAGAGGCCCTCTACTGCCACCCCCTCCTCAGGAGCAATCATTGCTTTAGATCCTGTCTTGTGGGTTTGGTTTATTTTTGTTTTGTTTTTTTTCCTTTCTAGCTTTCATTTTGTCAAAATGTGTATCCCATGCCCCCCCACCCCTATACTCACCTCATTACGAGATTCCGAGGCTGCCCCGTGAATAAAACTCAGGAGGAAGCTGCAAACTTCAGTTTCCCAGAAGTGGGGAAACAGCTTCCTGCTGGCTTTGCATCTTCAGCCAGGTTGTCGCTTCCAGGACAGGACTGAGGGCCTGGAATCTCTGTTTCCCCAAAGAGATTTCTGGAGTGTGTGTGTGTGTGTGGGGGGGTGCATCTTCTGAGAGGAGATCCCCCCACCTTGCCTGTCTCCTCGTCTTTATGCATTATTCATTGTCACTTTTTCAATTAAATTATTAATTGGTTTTCTTTAAGGTGTTCCTGACTAGTGTGGCTAACATAAATAACAGTGTGTTTTGAAAACACCACCTGTTCTTCAGCCCGAGGTCAGGCAGCCTGAAGCAGGTCTACAGAGGCCATACTCTGGTTCACAAACCCATCCTCCCCCTCCCCCAACCCCCCCAGACCTGCTCTCCCCCTTCCCCAAGTTTGACTAAATTTGGCCTCTGCCCTCCTTTGTCCCTAATCAGACATGATTCCCCAGAGGCAGCTCTTTTCTTCCAAGGCCCTAGCTTAGAGTGGGGGTGTGGGGGGAGGGAGACTGCAATTGCAATCTTTTTTTTTTTTTTTTTTCTTGTGCTAAAATATAGACAGGGTAACAGACTGCGCCCAACAGGTTAGGTATTTACATCGATTTGAAACCGAATTCTATTGTACCAAAATGCTTCCTACATAGGGACACTGTAGTTTTCACCAAGCAAGCCTCCCCCTTTCCTCCCTGTTAGTGTGTGTTTAATGCAAATACGATTCCATACATTCTGCTCTTCGCCTGGTGAGCTTATTATATTTCTAACACTTGCATGGTTCATTATTGTGCAGTAGGAAAAGACTCGCGGCTGCCGGGGGCAGCCTGGGTGGCTGGTTTTCAGAAAGAGAAAAAGCAGGTGTCTTTCTATGCGGAATGAAGACTAGATTTAGGAGGAGGGTGGAATTCTGTCTGAGAGGACTGGAGACTTCCGGTGAGATTTCAAGGGGGCCTGCCTTTGCATAACAGAACGCCAAAGGTGAACCTTGGGAGACCTAGAAGTGCCCAGCTGTCGCTGTGACCAGCCGAGGTAGCCCCGTTGGGTTTGATCCTGGTGTTAGAATCCTCTTGAGCCGGACCACCTTTCTTGCCCTGTCTGAAATGCTCTGTGGCTCCTAAGGGCAGTCTCCTTCCTGACAGCGCGTGGTTGCAGGCTGCTTGGCCTTTTCTAGTCGTTTCTTGCTCTCCTCTTCTCCCCCTCTCCTTAGAAACTGTCCTTAAACTCTCAATGGAGAGAGAGTGAGTAGGGGATGTTTTCGTAAGTTTCTGCAGCTGAAAAACAGAAGTGCTCTGTGAAGCAGTTAATAGGATGGGTGTGTGTTTCAAATAAATTCCTGTCCACATTGGCTAAAGTCCCCATGTTAGAGTGGCCTGGCTCTGACGTGGACAGGGCCCAGAGACTGATGGATCAGGGTTCGGAGGCCCCGACTGCTTGTTCTTCTTTTTTGGGGGAGAGATTGGGGGTGGCCGAAGGCGCGTCCGTTTCTTCCAGGCCGGCCTTTGACTTTTGATGAGCGGTGCGGTCAGTGCCTCGCGGGGACGCGGCTTTGTTCCTGCCGGGCCGGTTCCTGGGTTGGTGCAGGCCAGGGCAGCCAAGGCTCCTGTCCCCAGGCGAGTGCGGCCCAGGCCGCCTCCAAGGCCGGTGCTGGGAGCCCCGGCCCGGCAGCTCCGGCCCTGCTCCTGTGTGTTTGTGCGTCTATGTCCCCAGGTCCCCGCAGGCGCGCGGGCGCGGCCACCGCGAGCAGCCCGGCCTGCGCCCAGCGCGACTGTAGATGTCAGGCTTTGCCCGGGGAGCCGAGAGGCTGCGGGGCTGTGAGTTTCAAATTAACCTTCCGCTTTGTTGCTGTGTAATGTGGATCCCCGAAGGCCCCCCGCCCCGCCCGCCCCCCTTCCTCGGGCGGTGCGCGCTGCAAACTGCGAGTTGAGCTTCATTTACATAAAGCGATTCCGGGCGGGCGGGCGAGCGGGCGGCGCAGGAGGAGGAGAGAGGCGGGCAGGCCGGGACGGGGACCGGGACGCAGCGCCGCGCCCCGTGGGTGAATCCCCGCCGCGCCTGGGGGACCTCCCTCCCCGGGGCAGCCCGCAGATCGCCAGCCCCGGGCCGCCACCATGCGCGCCCCGCCCCTGCCGCCAGGCCCCTTGCTCCTAGCCTGCGCCACCGCCGAGCCCGGGGGGCAGCGGGAGGTGGGGAGAATGCCGCCTGGGGTGGGTAAGTTCGGGGCTCCGCTGCCACTGGAATCTCCCGTTGTCGCGCTGGCCGGCGTGGTGGCCCCCGGACCTCCGAGTGCCTCCTTCCTCCCGAGGTGTACGGAGGCTTTGTGTGCCAGGTGAGTGCAGCCTCCCTCCCCCGCTGCGCCGCTCGCAGCCGGCCTAGCGCTGGAGGCAGGTGCTGCGAGTGAGTCTTGGCTGAACTTCCCATTCTCTTGGGGCGTGTGGGGGAAGGGCAAGCTTGGATGCACTTGAACTCCTAGACTCCAGGAGGAACCTACCTGGGGAGAGAGTGGCTTAGAGTCTGCTGGGCACCGGAGTACGCTCTTCCTCCTGTCTCCTCTTGCTTTTCCTTCCCGACCTTCTCCTCCTCCTCCTCCTCCTCCTTCTGCTTTTGGGTTAGTTCCTACCTTGTTAATACTTGGGGGTACTGGTGCCATTGAGAACTTTGGGTTCTTTGGTCTAAACACACCTTCAGCTGCGGGGGGGTGGGAGGTTATGGAGGAAAGAGAGAGAGTGAGAGAGAGAGAGAGAGTGTGTTAGAAGTCGCTGGTCAGTTTGCAGCAATGTGAAGAATGTGCCTGTTTGGGGAGTAATTAAAGAGAGAATCAGGGCAGAGCTGGCGGGACCTATGGAGATCATCTTGGCCTGGCTGCTCTCTAATTTCGGTTTGTTCTTCTGCCAGAACCGGTACAGCATTTATTTTGGGGGGGGGGAGTACGAAGGAAAGGCAAGATTTTTTTTTTTTAACTCCATTTAAAGAGGAGAGATATCCAAGTTAGGGTAGCAACAAGAAAAATAACAACAAAAAACAAAATCCAACCCAAAGTCATTTTGTAGGCTTAGAGAGAAACAAGCTTTCTGGAAAACAGCCTTTTCTGTCCTGTGCGTACCTATGTAATGATGATGGTGATGGGGGGATCTTACCCTCAGGGGAGAGCCCACAGCCCACATGGCACACTCAAAGGGAGTTTCAGCAGCCAGCCTTAGTGGTGGTACCCAGTGTGCTAAACTGGTTTAAAGGTGACCGGAGAGCAGGTGAGTCCAGGAGGGTACCCCCCACCCTCCACCCCTTGCATTTTCTCACTTATCAGCTTCTGAAGACTCTCTTGGAGCCACTGATTTATAAACCCCAGAGCATATAGGCTTCCCATCTGGAAGGCAGGGAAGGCCAGGGCCTGCTTGGTGTACGGCATCAAGACACAGCAAGGAAACCAGACTCAAGCCTGGGAGAGAGATGGTGAGGAAGTTACACGTCATCTTCATCTCACTTCATTTCGTGCTTTGAGATCTTTGGTGACGAGTCACTAAGTAAATAAGAGTCTAATTTGAAGCTCACTCGTAGCTGGGGGTAACTGTTTCTTTGCCATCAGGCAGCAGGTGCCAGTTTGTAGAGTTGGCCCCTAGAGTCCCCTCATTCCTAAATTCAGGAGGTGTCAAACCTTCATGTTCTTTTAATGGCTGTGGTTTCTGGATAGGTTTCAAGGGAAACCCTAAAAATCACAGAGTTCCAGTGGGCTGGGCTGGAGTGCTGTGGCCCAGACTGCATTAAATAGGAAAGCATAGACCTTCGGAGGTAACCTGAGAGAGAGAGAGAGAGAGAGAGAGAGAGAGACAGAGAGAGAGAGACAGAGACAGAGACAGAGAGAGAGAGACAGAGAGAGACAGACAGACACACTGACTGACTGCAGTAGGGAGTTGGGAGCCTGGTTCTTGTTATCACAACATCTACTGGCAGCCTGGGATTCTAAATCCAGACGTGGAACACAGGGAACAGAGGCGTGCTGAGAGGAGTCTGGAGACAGATGCTCGGCCATAGAAAGATTCTGAAATGTGTGTGTGTGTGTGGGGGGGTCATTGGAAAGACTGGATGCTTGCACACCTGTGTTTGTGTTCTGTAGTTCTGAGGGGTTCCTGAAGGCTGCCTTCCAGAATGTGTGCGTGCCATGAAGGCCAAGAGCAACTTTCTCCACCCACCCCAACCTCTCCCTTTCTTTTCTAAATCACAGGACCAAAGAGCCTGCCTACATTTGATTTCTAGTATGGTGTTCAGAAGACCTGTGAAAGTGGCTCTCAAAACGGGCTGGGGGTCACACCGGGTCTTTTATTTAATTACACACAAGTGTTATTTAACAACATGGGGTCGGTGGCAGAAGCAAGCACTTGTACACTTTGAAAACAGTCCTCTTGGAATGGCCAGGAATTAAGTGCTTTGAAGACCTTCTGTCCTTATGATGTGGGTCAGGTACCCCCCCCCCCAGCCCCGTCACCTCTGTCCAATCTGGACACTTTCTATGGGATGGAACTCTGGGTTCTCCAGTTCTGAAAACTGTTTGATTGACAAGGATCTGGCTGGCTCTCTGAGAACAACAAAAAACAACAAGCTGCAGCCGCCAACCACCTGAAACCTTAATTTTGGTTTCTTTGCCCAGTGAATGCTAAGGGAGGGTGGAAAAGGGCCCAAAGAGAGCGGTGCTTGCAGGCGGCCTCCTGTTTGGCTTGTCCTGGCTGGACAGCAAAGTGCTTTCCTGCTGTTTTGGGGCTGGATTTAACTGCTATGTAAACTCGGTGCCAATTGGACTTCCCAGTGTCAAGGAGCTAAAATAAGTGAGATTTCAGCCTTCACTGTTAGGACTTAAAGTGATGGCCCCTGAATTTTGGGTGACCAAGAGGTGGTTGGTTCATTTGAATAAATCTGTGAACTTGAGTTTTGGTCACATGTGGTATTCAGGGGATATGTCTTTATTGTGTGTGTGTCCTTGTAGTGTATCTTCTAGAGATTTGGTTTTGGAAGTGAGAGTGTTCAGGAATACTTGAGGGGCCCAAAGCAAACTCTTACCTAGGAAGCTAGTTTTATTGGGGGAGTTGCAAAAGTTTCATTTTAAAAAGTAAATATTTAAGTGACTAAGCAGTCTTTCTTAAAAATGTGTGGAAATGCTGTTCCCACGTGTCTGCATAGTTGCCCTTGGGAGGGTTTTCAGCTTGCCTCCTGCCTAACCTAGGGCCCTGAGTCTATCCTGCAAGGAGGCCATGGGGTGTCTGGTGTGAGGAAGCTTGTATAAGCCCCGCCTCCTGGCTGGCCAGAACAGCACAGCACAGCACAGCAAGAATAATGCACCTGATACTCGCTGTAGCCACCTCGGCGAGTACAGTACTGTGGTTTATGCTTTCATTTGTGATTAAAATGGTCACTTGCTGTTAGGCTGGCCTATTTCTGTAATGTTTGGGCCTGTTGGCCTACTCTGGTTCCCAACGCTGTTGTAATTAACCAGTACTGGGAGGGAGGTGTGTGTGAAGCTGTCCCAACACAACAGGAGGGCAGATTCCATTATCCGGAACTTCTTGGGGTTGTCCACATGCCTTGGTGGTGAATCTGGCCGTAATGGTTATTGTTAGAAGTCACAGCCTAGCCTCGCTGCCGCCGTGGCTCTCCAGTCCTTTCTCCCTGACTTAAAGAACTGTGGTCAAGGAACTGGGCAGCCCAGTTTTTAATGGAATGCAAGTTAGGGGATTCCTTTGTAGAGCTTGGCGCAGTAAGGTCTAAAGGTACTGGTTCTGTCTCGAGCACAGTGTCCTGCACTGGGAAGACACTGAAACAGAACCAGACCCACAGGAGCTAAGGCTTCTTCATACTGTCCCGAAGGAGAGACTTGGGCAGAGATCTTGGGTCATTGGCAAGCTGTTTTCAGAATCCAGATTAGGAAGCAAAACTATCCAATCAACAACTGTCAGATTTGTTTGATTTAAAGTTGGCTGCCAGGCTGCTCTCTTTGAACACGTGGGAAATGGTGGTCAGATGGTACAGGACTTGGTTTGGTTTTTGGTTTTTTTTTTTTTTTTTTTTTATGTTTTATTTTTTGACGTGGCAAAGCACTGTTACAGGGACAGGAACCAGGGACCAAAGGAAAGCCAGGCCCAGCCCCAGTTGACAGTCAGTAACATTGTGTTAATGCTTGCAGAGGCATCGACACAGAGGGATGTGTTCTGTCTGTCCATCTATCCGTCTGTCCATCTGTCCGTCTTCTTTCTTTCTTTTCCCTGTTTTTATCCTTTTAAAAAGGATAGGGTAGTGAGATCTGAGGACAAGCCACAAATGAAGCAGTGAATGGAGTGTTTCTAGAAAGTTCTTTACCCTTGAAAGTTATCCTGCCTGCTGATTTGTTAAAGGTTGTTTTGTTTTTAGTTTTAAAAAATTTACCCCTTTGGATGTTTTCTGCCTTTCTATTACTCTTAATTCTTTCATTTTTAATTCCTAGAGGGTTTTTTGTTTGTTTGTTTTTGTTTTTTCTTTTTGCAAGGATAACAATGCAAATTAAAAAAAAAAAAAAGACAAGAGTTTTGGGGCTGGCAAAGTGACTCTGTTACACCTTGAGAATTGTGTTGTTTGGGGCCTCTTACCTGGTGCCTGGCTTTTGGGTGAGCCTTTCTTCCTTTCTGCCATACAGGCTTGTCAACAAGAGAATTGTGTGTGTGTGTGTATGCATGCATACATGTATGCTTTCTGGGAAGGCCTTAGGCGGTTTAACTGCACTCTTTCAACTACCCCTCTAGGTCGGGTCTGAGGCCTCCAAAGAAAGGAAACTCCAGACAGGCCAGACATTTGATCACCTTGCTCCTGCATGTCCCTTCTGGTCCCCACTAGTTAGGGACTGAATCTCTTGCAACGCCATTCCTTATAGAGATGATGAAGAGCAATGTTTCCTTTTCTGGGAAGAAGGGAGTCATACCAGGGTCTTAAAGTGCCCCCTTAAGTGACTTTCTTGAATGTAATCTGAATGGACCTTTTTTTGGGGGCAAGAGCTAGGCATTTCTTGGGCTCTGAAGTTATCACTAGGAAATCCTTGAGTTGAATTGAAGAAATTGGCTCAGCTGGGCCACGTGCAACTGCTGTTACTCATTGTCCTGCGAGGGACTTCAGCCACAAACCTTTGATCTGGGAGAGAGACCCCTGTCTGTGTGCTTCTGGAAGCAGGGGCTGGTGTGCATTTGCAGGGAAGGCTTTTGAGACTAGCTTTGAGTACATAGGGGGTGGCTTTGAGCATGATCATGATAGGTTCTGACAGATCAGGAGTGGACACTGTCAGTGATTCTTAATCTGTGAGGAGCCTTAACTGTTGTGAGCCCTGCCAGTTGCAGGAGCAAGCAAAGGACAATGTGGCTTCTTGGTTGCGCCTGATTCAAGCCAGCGGGATTGGGGACAAATTCTTCTAAGGGTATTGGCCAGGCTGTTGGATAAGCTGGTACCTGCATACACTTCAATCATCGGCTTGCTCTGCATTTCAGTGTTAAAATTCCAGTTCAAAGGGGACTGCCCGGCCCTCATTGATCATAGGGGCTGAAGTCAGATTAACCCAGTACAGAGAAGATTGGGGGGGGGTGTCTTCACTTGATATCTGGTTTCAGCCTCTGACCCCTCCCCGAGTCCTGTAAGCATCCATATCTGCAAGTCTCCCTTTTGGTGTCTAAAAAGCTCCTTTTCAGGAGTCTGTGCCACCCTAAGTCTTTTAAAAAAACATGTCTATGTGGACGTGAACTCACTTGTTCTCCCACACCTCCAGTATCTGCATGGTCTACTTTAGACAACTTTTCCTGACAGTTCGTTCAGGAGAGATAGGCTAAAGGGTGCATGGATTTTTATTTCTTTAATTATTTTTTTATTAATGCTCCTCAGCAACTTTTTTTTTTTTTTAAACAATTTTCCTTAGCTGCTCAAGAAACAGCGCAAGCTGCTTCTGCTGTCTCAAGACCTGCTTCCTAAAAACGCTCTTTGGCTCAGTGCCTTGGTTCTTAATGTACATTTGGCCGGTTTGGGGAAGTGGATTTTGCTTTCCTTCTAACAGCTCCACCATCTCTCTGTGGAATATTTGCATCCCCGTGAAAAGTGTCAAGTCAACTTCTGGACGCGTAAGGAAGAGGCCCTTGTGTGTTGGGGGTGTCACTTGCATGGCAGTGGCTTTTCAAAGCCACCACTGTTCGGCCAGGTTTCTGAATGCGGTCGCTTCATTGAATCTGATCACAGCCCTAATAGATCTGACTTCAGCCCGGTCGCTTGCTTTCCCATAAGAGCGCATTCTGCCCGCTTTGAAATAGTTCCAGATAGGCTGGACGTGACACATGCCTATTTGGGAGGGCTGAGGTGGGAAGGACCAGGAGTTCAAGGTTAGTCTGAGCTATGTAGTAAGACCCTAACTCCAAAAATGTAAGGTAAATAAATGAACAGAATGTCAGATGGAAGCAGTGCGTTGCACCCCACCTACCGGGCTCTTGCCTTTTTCTTTCTTTCTTTTTTTAAAAAAAGATTTATTTTATGTATGTGAGTACACTGTTGCTGTCTTCAGACACAGCTGAAGAGGGCATAGGATCCCATTACAGATGGCTGTGAGCCACTGTGTGGTTGCTGGGAGTTGAACTCCAGGACCTCTGGGAGAACAGTCAGTGCTCTTAACCACTGAGCCATCTCTCCAGCCCCTGCCTGTTTCAAAGAGCAAGTGGATACTGGTTTTTGCTCAACAGTTAAGTCTACCGGCATCTTTGGGGAAAAGCAGAGAACTTGTAGATCTTTTAACGAAAGAGCTGTATTGATCAGGGTTCTCTAAAGGAACAGAACGGACAGAATGGATGTATGTAGTAAAAAGGAATTTATTAGACTGGCTTAAAGGATGTGGTCTGGATGGTCCAGCAATGGATGTCACATGCTGGAGAGACTGAGAATCTGGTAGTTGTCTCAGTAGTTGTAAGAAAGCACTGAAGGTTGGCAGGATTCCTGGAGAGGTCTTTGGTCTGTATTGGAATCCCAAAGAATTTTTTTTTTAAATATTTTTTAAATATTTGTGAAGGAATGCCAAAGTGCAGGATCCACAGGCTTGCCCTGAGAGAGTGACCGAAAGCAAACAAAAAGGGAAGCTTCCTTCCAGAAGGTGCTACCCAGATTTAGGGTGGGCCTTCCTGCTCCCAATAATAATGATTAAGAAAATCCCTTACAGGAGTGCCTGTTGGCTCTAGTTTTAGTTCATATACAGATACAGTAGGTCAGATTGATAGCCAAGATGAGCTGTCTGTCACAGGTGCCAGCAGTCTGTCTGTCCTTGCTGGGAGCCACCATAAACAGTGTCCAGATGATGGAGAAGCAGGTAACAGGAAGTCCTGATACCAACCCACCGGTGGCAGACAGGAAGTCTTTTTTCATTGGTTGAAGGTACAAAAATCATGGCTCAGGAAACACAGACACCCACAATCAGAGCCCCCTCACCTGTGGACTCCGTTGCTCCTGATTTCTGGAAAGCTGACTTAGTCATCACACAGCCGGCCTCACCTCACCCTGCGGTGGATGCTTGGCTCCTCTCGGTGGCCCTTTTCCTTTGGTTTTGAACAAATCCTTTAAGTTCCTTGAGCATCTCTTATTTCACCAGTCAGGGGGTGTGGTCTCACACCTGTGGTGGGAATCCAGGAACACAGAAGACTGGCACCTGAGGTACTCAGCTTCTGGAGGAGACACTCTGTAAATGTCAGCTCCCACCCACTTATTTCATTCCTGCAGATGGCCTCTCTGCTTCTCTTTCTTTTTACCACGCCCTGTTAGAGAGTGACTAAGAGGTCCCGAGTTTCTTTTGCTCTTTCCTTATTGGCTGAGAATTAAGCCACCTCTTTTCTGACATCCTGAAAGGGTTCTGGAGCCTGAGGGTCTGCAGTAGAACCAGAGTCCTCCCCCTCTCCCGACCTCCCCACGTGTTGCCCTCCCCAACCCCCAAGCCTGGCAGGAGGCCCCCTAAGTGAGCAGCCCACTCCATGACCCACCTAGAGAGGCCTTCCTGTGCTGGCTTATATATGCTAATAGGCCTGACTTGTCCTGGCTTGTTTGTAGTGATTTGTAGAGGCATTTATATGCAAATACTATCAACTTGCTGAGTTAATTATCATGTGTTCTCCCCCCCCCCCACCCCACCCCTAGCCCCCTCTCTTGCAAGGCCTCCCAGCCTGACTGGCCTGATCTCTTTTCAGCCTTCAACTCTTCCTGTCTTTGCTTCCTAGTCAGTCCCCTTCCTGTAACCAGCTGGCCTGGTCACCGCGTCCTCGCTGCAGTGTTGCCTGTCACAGGAACCATGTGGTCAAATGTGGCAAACTGGGCGTGCCAGCCATGGCCCAGTTCCAACCTTCTCTGAGAGCCAGCCAGCCTGTTGCCTGCAGAGGAACCCAGCTCACAGAGTGCTGGGCTCTCAACTGTTTTACCAGCTACCTCGAAAACTGGGTGCTTGGCTCTATCGGTATTTGATCCTGCGTCTTTAGTGAGGATGATAGCTTTTACAGTTATTTCCATTTCCTCATATTTAAACAGCTACTAGAGTTTTTGAATTCAGAGTCCTGGTTAGAGGCTATTTCAAAAGGATGCTCCCGCTGGCTCCCCCAGCCTTGGAAATAGGTATGGACCTCAGACTGAGTTTCCTATTGACATTTAGGGTTGGATCTGTTTCTGGTTGGGGGCACTTCTGGTGAGCATTTGTGTTGGCTTTATTTGCATATAAATACCTACGCTTGTGGCATCCTTCACTCAAGTGGCTTCTCTCTGGCCACTTGATGTCAGTAGCTCTCTCTCCCATTGACATGACCATCCGTCCACCTTGTCGCAAGGCATGGCCTGAGGAGGTAGAGCTGCCCCTGCTTGAGGCCTATGAAGTAGAGGCTGTTTCTCCAGGATGAAGTGGCGGGTCCCCTCCCACTCCAAGTGACACTTTTTTTTAAAGGGCAGCGTGCTAGCTGAGCGCGTTCCGAGCCTGCGGAATCAGACGGTTCCATGGGCTTTATTTCACAGTAGTCTCGCTTAGCATCTGGAAACTAGAAGCCTTTTCCTTTCAGGCCTTAGTGGTGAACTCGAGTTTGAGGAGGTAACATTCTTGCCTGTGACTGGGTACTTAGTGGGCAGAGAGTACAAGTCTCATGTGTGCGGACATATTCACCTTATTCGCCTCTGGAGGAATGTATCAACAGGTGGGACTAAATTAAAATACACACTGTATACAACCTGTGGTATCAGTGGGACATCCTCCTCTACTTCTTGGAACTGGCTACTTCTGGTTGTGTTGGACATCTGGGTTGACTCGGGGTCCTTTCCTTCATTAAGTAAGTCAGGACACTTTCTACAGTTATGGAGCCTGAGTCTCTACCCCCTCATTCTTCCCTCCCTTTTTCTTTCTCTCTCTTCTTCCTTTTTTCTTTACCCTCCCGCACCTTCTCTCTGTGTGGCGGGACCAGGACTGTACAGATACATGGGGCAGTAGCCAACGAAGCTGGGTGTCTAATCTTTGAGGACCCCACCTAGGGAGGTCCCAGGCGAACACCCTGGCCAGGCGTGGAAGAAGGGTCAATCCACCGAGGGCCAAGGAATGCTCTTTTGACACCACACAGACTAATGCTTTGGGACTCTTTTGTGTGTGTGTGTGTGTGTGTACAAGGTCCCTTTGTTAGTTAAGGGGGTGAAAGTCCACAGCTGTGCCTGGAAATTGGGGAAGGGCCCCACTGGGGATGGTCTTGCTATGGAAAAGTCTGAATGTGGGCACTAATGGCTGAGATCCGAGCCTGGGATGTATGTGCGTCTGACGGGGGCCTCCAGATAAGGTGAAGAGAATTTTAAAAGTTACTTTAGTGCAACCTCCCGGATAACTGTATGCCTGGGGCTGTCCAGTCACGATTTATGGCCAGCTGATAGTTAGTCATGGCTGTGTGCTGGTCTCACCTTATCTTTTGAGCTCAGGCTCCCCAGCTTAACTGGTAATGTTCTGTTTATCGTTTTTTTTTTTTTTTTTTTTTTTTTTTTGTGGGGAGGGGGTGCAGATGGGGACTTTGATCAGGGTTTCTTCCTGGAGCTGTTCTTGGTTCTGTTGCCTGGGGTCCCTAATGATGATGATCCGAGCTAGGGTGCTGTATTATGTATTATGGGGTTCCCAGGGGCCTGGGGTGCAGGCCTGTCATGGAGTGTCAGGGCCTACCAACCCTGAGGCTGGGGGAGGGGTGCGGCTACCTCCTAGCCCCAGCCTAGGCTCCTTTCTTCTCCCAGGTCAGCTGCCTGCCACCTCTAAGACCTTCTTCCACCCAGGCAGGCCTGGCCAGCACAGCCAGCAAGCCTTCCCAGGCACCTAAGGTTTTTTGGACAAGGGTTGAGCGAAGGAATCTGATGATGCCCAGAGAAGTTATCTCTCTGATACAACTGGGAGAGACTCAGCATCCAGTCTCCTAGCTTTCTCACTCCCCCCACCCCCTCTTGCCGAGCATTCCCTGCCTAAGCTGAAAAATACACCTAGACTTAGCATCTGGAAAAAGTAAGGCTTTATTCAGTTTATTTAAATGACTTTACCTTTTTATTTATTATGATGACGATGGTGATTGGTTTGTTTGCATATGTAGACTTTGCCTATTATTATTATTATTATTAGTTTGTTTGCTTTTGAGACAGGGTAACTCCTGCTGACCTGGAACTCACTCTGTAGACCTGGCTGGTCTTGAACTCCAGACATTTGCCTTGGCTTGACCCCTGCTGAGTTCTGAGATTAAAGCTGTATGCTGCCATGCCCAGCCTACTTTGCCTTTAACATGTGTCCTGTAAATCTTGTCTTAAAAAAAAGGATTTATTTTAAACTCTGTGAGAAGTCCCTGTGGGTGCGCGTGTGCATGCATGCGTGTGTGTGTGTGTGTGTGTGTGTGTGTGTGTGTGTGTGCAGGTGTCCTCAGAGGCCAGAAGAATGTATCTATCTGCCCCCCCCGGGGGGGGGTAGGAGTTGTGTGTAGCTGGAGCAGTTGTGAGCTACCCAGACATGGGTGTTGGGGACCAAACTTGGGGGGGTCTTCTGCAGGCACAGGAGTTCTCTGAACCACAGATCAGGCTTCTCACCCTCTTTGCATTTCTTTGCATTGTCTCTCATTGTATTTAAGAAGTTACAATGTTAGGTCTTTTAGTTGGCAGTAAGGATAAAACGAAAATTTCCTCTGATCTTTGGAATTAATCTACAGAAATGTCACTGCAGGAAGAACAAACTTGATCAGGAAGTTTGTGGGTGCCTTCCTAAGGGACAGAAGATGGAGCAGACGCCTTCCTCACTCCTGCCCCCCCCTTTACCTATTCAGTAGACCACTGCCATCTGCTTTAAAATTTTCTTTTTCTTTCTTTCTTTCTTTCTTTCTTTCTTTCTTTCTTTCTTTCTTTCTTTCTTTCTTTCTTTTTCTTCTTCTTCTTCTTCTTCTTTTTTTTTTTTTATTTCAAATCCTCAAAGACAAAGGGACCTGGACGCTCAGACCTGTCCTTCCACATTCCTGAGTAATTTGGTTTTGATTAACCCAAAGAGTGAAGTTGGTTTCTCCTAGCGACCGACTCTGGGACGGAGGGGATCAAAGCATCAGGAGGGCCACTGCCCCTCTTGCGAGGTTCCCCTCCTCCCTCCCGCCCTCTGCTGGCCCCTACCTCCCCACCCCCCTCCCCACCCCCTTTAGAGTCCTGAGCCTTAGCAACTTGGAATTTCTGACTCTCCTAGACAGGGAAGTGTCTCAGAGCTTTGGGTGGACCAACCCGGGAGAACCCCATCTTCTGAGCACCACCCCCCCCCCCTTTCCCCAAAGCTGTGGAGTACATTCCAGTGCTAATCCTGCTGCCGGATTGCAAATGGCTGTAATTGTGTGTGCCCCAGGATGGGCCTGCGTGCAGCTTTTCTTCTTTGAGGAGGTGGCTAAAAAGTTCATTTACATAGAGAAATGAGACTTGCCCTGTGATCCCTTGTGGTGGAATAGGCTCTGTCTAATAGGAAAGGGGCCTTCTCTGTGCAGTGTATGCCTCCCCCACACCAGTCTAGGGAGGGAGGGAGGGAGGGAGAGGGTGTGTGTCTGTGTGTGTGTGTGTGTGTGTGTGAGAGAGAGAGAGAGAGAGAGAGAGAGAGAGAGAGAGAGAGAGAGAGAACAGAAGAATAACTTCTCTGTGTCCTGTAGGGCACTTTAGGGGGAGGGCAGTTCAGACTGATCATTCTGCTTTTGATAGTAAGAAATTAGGAGACAGTCCAAGACTGGCTTCCCGGTGGGCAGTCTTCCCATCACCCGCCCACATGCAACAGGTTTTCAGAGCCTTGCCTTGGGGGGAGGGAGAGGGGACTCAAAACCAATGGATAACTTCTTGGAGGAGTGACATACCACCCTTGTGAGCTGGTCTGGCCCCACCAACACTTGAAATTTGGGGATGGGATTTGGGGGCACTGAGATGACCCAGGGCAGTTAGAAGTCGGTGCTTGGGAGTCTCCATTGTAGCCTCAGACAAACAAGAAGAATGGAGTCATACTGGGGAATGCTCTCCACCGCCCCAGTCTCAAGAGGAAAGGTAGGCAGACAGTTCTGGGACAAGACGGTCCGATAGAAACAGCCTACTTTTATAAGGTTTTAAATGAACGTTTATAGAGTTCCCTACTAGCCATGTTCAGAAGCCCCACAGAATCAGCTTTACTCTGATATTTAACTTAGCACAGTGTATTAAGAAGGTGGCCACTTAAACATGGAACCAGTATTTAAGTGTTAGGATTGAGATGGCCCCATTCTGGTTTCAAGGCCTTGAAGCCTTCCTTGTATTTTCTACTCACTCAGGGCACATCTTAGTCACATCAGTCACATGGCACTGACTCAGTGGCCGTCTGCTGTGCACAGGGCAGGTCTATAGTAAAAGACCAGCCCAGACTCTTTGGAGGTTTTAGTAAGTGGGACTCAGTAACCCTGAGTTCCTGAGGTTCAGGGAGGTGGACTGAGTCTGACACAGCTCCCCAGGCACCCTTTGGGGTCACTAGAAGGGGTCAAATATGACACTGGTGTTGGTTTCATAAATTATCCTCTGAGGTGGGAATTGGAGGTGTTCACAAGGCTGTTCTCAGTCCGTCCCCAGGTGTACCACCACAAGGGCTGTAAGGGGGACAAGGTTCCATCATGTGTTCTGGAGAAAGGAGGGAAGGGATAAGGACACATCAGAACCCAAAGGGCATCTCACTCCTGCATCCTACAACTTGAAAGACTGAGCCAGGATGTTTGCCTTTAAATTCAGGTCATCTAGTGGAGCCATGTGAGTGAGTTCCAGGCCAATCAGGGCTACAGTGAGACTTGACTTAAAAAAGCAAGGGGTGCATGTATGCATCGTTTGGGAGTGTGGGGTAACAGAGGCAGCCCCTGTTTGTTCTAGGGATTTAACATGAGCCCTTAGGCATGCTAAACAGTTTAAGTCCTTAGAACAGTGCAGCCTCCTCCCACCCCCCCCCCACACTTTTTTTTTTTTCTTCTTTTAGACAGAGTCTCAATATTGTAGCTTGGGTCTGGGACTCACTATAGAGTTACAAGGCTGGCCATGAACTCCCAGAGAACCATCAGGTTCTGCCTCAGTGCTGGCACACATCAGGCAACACCCCAGTGGTAGCCGCAGACTCTTCCTCATTCTACTGGGACATTTTAATTTGATGTGCGTGGGTGTTTTGCTTGCATGTTTGTGTGCACCATGTGTGTGCCCGGTGCTTGCAGAGGCTAGAAAAGGGTGTGTTCGATCCCATGGAACTGGCATAACAGACCATCGTGAGCTACCATGTTGGTAGTAGGAGTTGAACCCAGGTCCTCTACAAGAGAAGCAAATGCTCTTTGAGCCATCTCTCCAGGCCCCACATTGCAGTTTTTCATAAGGTAGAGAGCAGTGAGAACTGTCGGTCAGATCTGCTGTGGGGAGCTTGTGTTCTGAAGAGTATGCTTTGTACAGAGTGGAGTTTGGTGCTTCTGTGTCTACACTGCTGGCACCCCCCACCCTAATCCTTAGTGGGTCCCTGTGGTAAGAACCAAGAGGCGTTCCATGTCGTCATGCGTGATTGTCAGCTCACTTATCCATTTCCACCACTTGGCCCATCTAAGGCCCGTCTGGGAGGTTGGTGGGCTGTGTGCCTTGGTAGAGAAAGAAATGGGTGTTAGTAGGTTGCTGTTTTAAAGTAGGGTGGTATCTAATTCCTTTAACAGGCGGCCTCCTGGGCAGGCAGGGGAGGGAAAAAAAAAAAAAAAAAAGGAAAAAAACCCTGGAGCTGGCCTGTGCTGGGGACAGAGCATCGCAGCTGTCTGACCCCGGGTGAAAAGTTCAAATCTGCATTTAAAAGGAGTGTCATGACCCCCAACCCCTTCTCCTAGTCAAGTTGAAACTGTTCACGTTCTCTAGGATATGATCCAGCTTTGCATTAGGACATCAAATAGATTCAGATCTGATGATGCTGGGGCGGGGGGGGTGGGGTGGGGTGGGAGGAGGCTTTTGGTTTTGGGAAGGAGGGGGGGGTCCCTTTTGAGACAGAGTTTTTGAACAGCAATCGTCTTTGAGGACCGGAAAGTAGGGGGGAATTTCTTCCTAGGTCAGACCCTAAAAGTCCTTAGCAAGTTTCTTCGAGGCTGTTCTGGGCTCTGTGGGATCCTAGGAGGCGGGGAGGGGAGCACCTGTGCCCCCTTTCCATGCAGACGATGGGCAGGATTGGCGGAGGACTTGCCCCCACCCCCCACCCCTTATCCTTTGATGAGAAACTGGAATGTGGTAGGAAGACAGCCATAGTGGCGCTGCCTTGGGGGCCTGAAAAGCTGACTGGCCACTTCTGCACAGAGGGGCCTGCACTGCACCCGCCCGATTTGTATACGTGGACATTAGGTGAAAGTAAACAGTACCGACCTCTCCGATTTTACCTCCCTAAAGGGGCTGATTGTGAATACTGATGGGTATTAGGCCCCTGTGGTTTCAATGGCTTCCCTCCACCCCCTTCCTGGTGCTAACTAGCAGGTCTTTAACCTGCCCTAGGAGGAGGAAGAGAGAGTCATTTGCAAGCTTGGAGCCTTCTTTTCCTTTTCTTTGCTGAGGCCTGCCCCCATCCCCCATCCCCCCCCCCCCACTGCAAGGGGGAGTTGCCTGATTCGCTTTCTTGTTTGCTGGAAGAAGAGAAGTTTGCTAGATCCCAGGACTTGGTCAGGTGCACTTGGAACTCTGGAGACTGGGTTAAGGTGACCCTTTAGTTCTGCCAAGCGGTAGCACACACCCCAATTTCCTTCTTTCCCAGTCTGGTTTTGGTTTTTTGTTTGTTTGTTTGTCTGGTTTTGGTGTTTGTTTGTTTGTTTGTTTGTTTTGGGGGGGGAAGGGACTTGGCCTTTGGAGCCTTCAGAGCACATTATGGTCTAAGACCCATCTTTTCCAGAAGGGGGGTATCTGTTTGGTTGTTTAACAACACATTTGCCTCCTCTTTAGAAGATCTTAGCAATGCACAAAGTCTTGAGGACTGTGTCAGGCCACACACTTGGCCCAGAGGCTTCTGGGCTGTGTTTTTTCTGTCTGGCATCCTTCTAGAACCTGCATGCCTCCCCTCCTGCGGAACTCCATGGCCTATCCTCAGATCCGGGAAGGGTCACCCTTCCTTTCCACCGCAGGGCCGTTCTGACCTATAGAGGAAGGAACAGATCATTATCTCCCCCCACCCCCCAAATGTATGATGATTGGGGTTCTGGTTCATGTGTTCGAGGCCTGGGCACTTCTGTTCCTTGTGGTGGCTCTGAGTCCAGTCACGCCATCACAGGGGCATTTTAATTAGCAGTGCCTTAGTCATTAGTGAGTTATTGTTTTTGTCTGGAAATACTTAAGTACTGTTTATTCGATGTCTCAACGAGATGCAAAACAGCAATTAAGCAGAAATTTGTTGTATGAGGCAGGGACCGAAATGGATCGTCACAAGCCAGTTGTGGTTCCGTCAAACCAAGGAAAATTGCTTTTCCCCTTTGGCCTCCTGATCATTGGAGTGCTCCAGATCCTGTTTCGGACAGAAGTACTTGGGAACCTCCCTTCAGGTCTCTCTGGCATGGACAGAGTTTAGGTTTGAAGTGTTCGTGTTCACATTTCTTCCCTTAAGTTTTTTCTTAGTAACCTAGGGAGTTTCGAAACCCCTTCAGATGAAGATTAACTGTGATAACTTTTACATACCCTTCTGGGATGATTTATAGAACCGTGTGCCCTTGTTGGTCTCGCAGAGCCTTTGTGTCCGTTGAGCAACATGGGGCAGTAGGATACATATCTCTTTTACATATAAAAAAAAAATTTAAAATAGACTTGAGGATTTCTGAGCTAGAGAGGCAGTTGAAAGCAAGACAAAATAAAACTAACCCCCAAATGAGCAGGAGGGGCGCTCCTGTGACTGCCTGCAACTTTGTCTAGTGGCACTGAACCCAGAGGAAGCAATCTGCTGCTAAGCACCCTCCCATTCCCCCTTCCCCCTCCCCACCCCCCCAGCGCAAGCCCCGAGGTTTATGGAAAATGGAACCCTGTGAACAAGCTGGGGGACCCTGCCAGGAAGGGTGGCTAGTTAACTCTGAATGTACTGCATTGCCATCCTTGGGCAGGGGTAAATCTCTACCTGCTCAGTTGTTCCGCACTGGGGACCCGGGTTCCGCACACTCTTCTCTGGCTCTTCCTGCTTCCTCCTCTTTTTCCCACCCCCCCCCTTTTTTTTTCTTTTCCTTTCAAACAATATCTTCTGACTTCCAGATTTCTGATAAATTGATAAGAGGCATCGCGTGAGTCAATAGAGCTGTAGACACTTTGCCAATATAACCCCGGCTCTATTGATCTGCCAGTAAATTAAAGTCTTACTTAGAGGCTGCCAATATTTCTAATCTCCTGCCTCACCAATTACATCCTCCCAGCTACCTGGAAGGAGGATGTGAGCCTTTGAACCTTTATGGTGATGTGTTAGGGGGGGCTATGCCCCTTCTGTGGGGTCCTGGGGGGTGCTTGCCTTGTGTATCTATAGAAGAGGGGTGCACAGAGGAAAAAGAAATCTGTGTATATCCTTACGGGATCTGTTCTCATCCCATGAGGTTTGTCAGTCAGAGTTGTTGAAGAGCAGATTCCATCATTGGTCGTCAGGAGCACTTTATGTCCCCAGTCTGTGACAGCTCTTCTTCTTGGATGGGCCAGAGAAGGTTAAGGGGCGCTGATATTAAGGGTTACCCTGTACAACCCTTAAGGTGGTTGTCTTCACCTTAAAAACTTCATAAAAATCTTACATTCTTTTTTTTTTTTTTTTTATCCTTAACACCTGGAAAGTAAAGAAGTTTGTATTAAAAGCTAGGTTGTTTAAGAAAACAAAACAACAACAATGATGATAAAAACCTCCAACAAGTCCAAGGGGTAGGTGGAAGAGGACAGGAAAGTCATGCTGAGAATGTTGTTCCTCCCTACCTGCCCCCTCCCCCGCCCCTCCCCCCCCCTCCGCGTGCCTTTAGTGGGTCTGGTCGAATGGTTCCTTTGCATTCGCCTCATTGGAGCAGAAGAATGAAGGCGAGAGAGTTATTATTTGTGTGTGTGTGTCCATTGTAGCTTTTACAGTGGTCCTCCCTCTGTCAGTCCTGTCTCTGGCCTCCCCCTCACTCTCCTCAAGTGAAGTAACAAGAGCCGCCTAAGATTGTCCACTCAGGGATAGTGGGGCTCCTCGAGTTCCCTGCTGGGATTCCCACTTCCGGCAATGGTTGTGTGAGCAAATCGTTTGTCCGATAAGCCCTTTTCAAGTCCTGTTTATGTGGTTGGCTTTGGGAAGAAATCTCCAGATAAATGCCGTGTCCTTTCTAATACACCAGAGCAAAAGAAATCGGTGGGGGTTGGGGGGGGGGCGAGGAAGAGAGAAAAGAAAGAGAAAAAGAATTCCTTCTCTTTTGTCCCACACATGTGTTTGTGTTTCAGCTTCTGGGGTCACAGAATATTTTTTTGATGGGAAATCCAATCTCCGGAGGCCTGTCCCTTCTCAGTTACTCATGAGGAAGTGTCAGGAGATGTCTGGATTCTGCTTTGATTCTGACTTGGTGTCAAAGAGGAAGAAGGTTCCAGTCTTTCCCTTTCTCGGCCTTCTTTCCTCTCCTACCTAGCCTTCAAGTGCAAGAAGTTCAAGGTGGCTATGGGTCACTTAGGAAGCTTGCTCTCGGGGTTCTTCAGCCGGCATCTGGGTGGTACAAGAACAGGTAGCAGGTGATGAAAGGCCAACCCTTCTTATCCCATACCTTGCAGCACATTGGGGAAAGAGGGGGGATGTCGGGAACAGGGGGAGGGGGGAGCTGGGGGAGGCATCCAAAATGGCGACGAGTGAGGCCAGGAAAGGAGGCTGCTCCCCCGCATGGCTGAGGTACCCATTGCTGGGCCTGAAGAGCTTTGGCTTCCTCAGGCTGAGAGAGTGAAGGAGGATGTTGGACAAGGAGGTTGAAGCTGACTTTCCCCTTTGTTTGGATGGCATTGTATTGGAGGAGGGGTTTAAATCTTGTTCACACCTGTCGGGGGCTGAAGGCTAGCTTTGAGAGCAGTTTGTAACAAGACTTCTGTTGTTGTTGCCCAAAAAGTTTCCAGCTCACAACAGAGGAACTTTATTGTAGCAACTTGTTAATGTTCAATTAGGCAAATTCTGAGTGCCCCGGGGCAGTGGAAGGGTGTGCAAGCTTTCTCTGGGAGGCCTACTGCCCTTGTTCCCAGGGATGGGATGGGACAGGCAAAGCCTTCTCTCTCCCTTGGCTCTGGTGTGGGGGACAAGGGGGGGCAGCAGCTGGGATTTTGGCTCAGCCTGAGAGGCCAGTTGAGGTTGGTAAGGATGAAGGGAGTCGTCTGAGGCTTGGAGTGGGTCTTGGGTTATAACACTTAGCCCTTGTTTGTTGGCAGTTGTTGGTACTCCTCACCCTTGGGTGTGGTGTAGGTCATGCCTGATGCCCTGTTTGCCCGTGGGTTGGGAAGCCGTAGGGATGGCTAACCTGGTGTGTGTGTGTGTGTGTGTGTGTGTGTGTGTGTGTGTGAGCCATGTAACCTGAGGCTGTAGAACCCTGGTGTCTTAAGGAATCTGAGTGTGTTCTCTGCTTTCTTCCTAGTCGATTCTTTGATGGGCAGTCTTTGCTACCTCCCTCCACAATGCCCTGGGGTCTTGAGCCCACTGGAAGGCAAAACCTGGACCCTCTTTCCTCAGAGAAGCAGTTCTGACTGGAAGGTGCTTGTGACTGTCCACATGAATGAGGTTGGCTGGCACTGGCCTTTTCATGCCAGGAAGGAATAAAAAAATAAGGTGCTGGTGGGGTGGCACACAGGACTGACTATGACTTTGCTAGAGAGTCTCTGGGTCCTTGTCCCTTCCCATCCTTCCCAGACCCACTGTCAACCTCCCTTCACAGAAGGCAGTGGGTAGCGGGTGTTTCCTTGTCCTGTCTCTGGGAAGCCTTGGTGCTGGCAAGTCCTGGCAGTAAAATATTACCCCCATGGCAGCCATACTCCTGGAGTGTTGAGCGATGAAGAGGGCGAGGCACCAGCAGTGTATTAAACACTAGTTGAGCGCAGGAGGGGCACTATATCACAGGAGAGAGATAAGCAAAGATCTCTGATAGTGGATCAATAAAGGTTAGTGACATCATATCTCAAAGTGAGGGAACCTGCTTTCTGCACAGCCATTTATCAGATCCCAGCCTGGAAGGCCATTAACCCCTTGCTAGCCAGATTTCTGCTTGCTGGACACAGACTTAAGTTCCCTGTTCAGGGGTGGAGGGTAGGGAAAGAAAGGATATCGCTTCCCACTAGTACTGTGTTTGAAGGGTCCTCTGCTCGCTGGTTATGCAAATGCCTTCTGCAGTTAACACATTAAACCAGCTGCCACTGGCTGGGGCATGCATGGAGTGTTTATGGAAAATTTCTTTACTTTGAAATTCATGTAGAAATTCCCATTAAAAAGTGTTTCTCCTGGAGAGTTCTTAGCGCGATCCTTGCCTGTTACGGGGCATGCAGCTGTCTCGCTGTTGGGTATGTGAGGTCTGCATTCTTACGTTTGTTTGATAATCAAGTATCTTTAAATTTTTCCCCCCCACCTCAAGTTTTAGTTAAAATTTTTTCCATACAGGTTGATATTGAACATTCCCCTCATTTTCTTGCAATCAAGTAGTTTTGATGGGAACAGAAAGTTGAAATTGCATAGGCTTGAGATAGATCGCCGTTTACCCTGATAGACCTGGTGGTTTCAACAGGCCCAAGTCTCTCAGTGATTTAGAATTGACGAACAGTAGCCAGTTATTAGGACAGATCTGCCCCAATTCCTATTTTCTTAATGCCTTTCGATTAAGAATGATTTTTTAAATGATGTTGTAGTTGATGATGATGATGTTGTTGATGATGTTGATGATGATGATCTGTGTTCATTAAAAAGAATACTGTCTCCTGATCCATGAAATTCTGTTTGTGCCTATCAGGATTTCTTGGCACATGGCTGTGCTTGGCCATTTCTCTGTCTAGGGTGGCCTTCGGGCTACAGCGTGGCAAAGTTGAGACACAGCGGGATTCGTCCCACAAGGCCTAAAATAGGTGCCCAGTTGATCCGGCTAGCTCTGTCAGCTCTCCTGATGATCCGCTATGTGACCTTGAGCAAATAAATCACTTCTTGTTTATCCATGCGTTCATTAGTATACATATTTACTTCTGTATTTACGTGTGTATTTATCTGAGGAGGAATCTCTTTGGGTAGTCCTGGCTGGCCTGGAACTCGCTGTGCAGACCCAGCTGGCCTCAAACTCACAGAAGACACGGAGATAAACCTGCCTCTTACTCCCGCATAAGTGTGTGTGTGGTGGGTATTTGTTCGAGACAGTCTCTTTATGTAGCTCTTGTAGGCCTGGAACTATCTATGTAGTTTAGGCTAGTGTCAAACTCATATGACTCACAGAGATCCACCTGCCTCTGACTCTCTAATGCATTGTTTGCTTGAATGTATATTTGTATATATGTATGTGTATTTGTATATATGTATGTATATTTGTATATATGTATGATTATATGTATGTGTGCATGCATGTATTTGTTCGAGGCAGATTCTATGTATTCCAGGTTGATCCTCCTGCCTCAGCTTCCTAAGTGCTGGCATTTCTGGCTTGTGCCTCCACACCCAGCCTTAATTTTTTTTTTTTAATTTACCTTTAGTTTCATTAATTTCTTTAAACAAATTTTGCCTCCTGCCTATTTGAGGGTATTTTGAAAGTCATGAAAAATGGCTTTGAAAAAACGACTGGTGTTTGCCAAGGACCTCACGTTAGATTAGAATACTCAGCTTCGTACACCCGAGTGCCGGGACACGAGGCGTTCCCTACAGAATGACATCTCTGGTGTGAGAGCGTGGGGCTTGTGGGGGTCTCATCACGGATCTGAGCTGGGTGAAGTTTGTGTCTCTTTGTCTCTCTGAAAACTTGAAGGCCTGTGTCTCCCCAGAGTAGTCCGTCCCTCTCTGCGACGACGAAGGTTTGAGAGTTTTTATCCTTAAAGAGTTGAATCACATTTCCTCCCTTCCCACTGGTTACTTATAGATGGGGAGAACAGGCCTTTTCCTGTAGGTCTCTGGCTGTTTATCTTTTCTGGTTGGGTCCTGACAATCCGTTGGCTGGGATGTTCCCTTTGGCTGGGGCGTTTGGGGGCCAGCTGCCAGTTTCACAGGCTGGGAGGGGGGAGGGGGGAGGCCAGAGATTTCCAGCCCAAAGCTAATGGGAGGATATCCAAGTGGGAAGTGTATTTTCATTGAGGAAATGTAGGTATTGGAAGAGGTTGGATTACTGTGTGATTGTGCTGTCAATACTGCCGTATTGAGTCTGCGAGGACCCGCACAATGCAGGGAAACACTTAACTCACTACTGCTGCTTATTGAGAAGCCAATAGCAATTTACTTGCTGACACTTGACATCAAATCCATTCCCAGAGGTGGAGCTCCTGAAAACCACCATGGTGTTCCCTCCTTTGCCTGGGCCCCTCTCCTACCTTGGGGGTCCACCCATGTGAGCACATGTGTGCCCATTCTTCTCTCTCTCTCTCTCTCTCTCTCTGTGTGTGTGTGTGTGTGTGTGTATGTCCCCTGACTGGGCCAATGGCTGCTGCTGGTCAGGGAGGACTGGGAGTGAAGTGGCCATAAGGAAGATGTTTCTGTGCACAACAGAGGGACGCGATCTTCTAACCCTTCTCTTGCTTGTGTTCTTTCAACAAGTGCTGAACGACCTCCTCTTGGATCCTCCCTGGGGAGCGTGTTTTCTGCATGTGGGAACTTTCTCCTCCTTTCCCCATAAAACAGTTGGTTCCTTAAAATGGACCCATGGGGAAGTCTTATGTGGGAGAGGCTGAGCAGCGCTGGGGGCATGGGGCAGGGGGGGCTAAGAGAAGAGTCAAGCCATGGGGGTGGTGTGTGTGTATGGTGGGGGGGGGTGTTAGTGAGCATCCCATAGGGTCTGTGTTCAAGATACAGGGACTGTGTGACCCTAGGAAGCTGGGATTAGGCAGAGCTGAACACTAATTCTTTTGGAACTGCTCCCGGGCCCTCTTTGCACAGTGGCTGTTTGAAGAACAGTAGCTTTTGCCCTCAGCTCCTTTGAATCATCAGCTCAGAAGCCCATTTCTAGAAGGGAACCCCAATGAAAGCACCGTGGTTTAGGGGTGACCAGTTGGAAGCTGCCACAGTCTCCTCTGGTGTTAAGCTTTGGCTCTGCGTTCTTTCTGCCCCTGGGGAATCTCCCAGATCTTTCAGCGTCTCTTCTTTGCCTGGGTGGGTTTGCAGTCATCGCAGAAGGGCGAAGGAAGAGTTAAGCTTCAGTTGTTGGAACTGGGGGGCCTCTAACCCAGACACCACGGATGGTGCCTGGAGGAGTAAGGAAGACGAGTGGAACGAGGCCCTAGAGGAAGCGCCATTATTTCAGTAGACGCTGCTTCAGTCTGGATGCTTCTCCTCAGTTGAGAGATTGGCTGTCCTCTTTCCTTCATGGAGTCTTCCCTTCCCCAGCTACAGTCACCCTCATCACTTCCTCTGCCCAAGCCCCCTTCACTTATTCTCTTTCTAAGCAAGACAGGCAAAGCTTTTTGGAAGTGAGATGTGAAGCAGTGTGGGTCTTACATGTTCTCCTGTGATCGAGGGTATAGACCAAGCCTGTTGATTTAGTGTCATGCTAGCGCCAGAGGCACCTTGTGGTACTATATACACTTGGCTTGTGGGACGTCTGTCTCGGAGGAAATGGGATGTTGTTTGACTCGGTGTGCAGATGGAACAGATGGGCCTGTGATTCAGTGACATGGTGTGTTGTTGCTGGGGCCACAGAAGCCTTTGACCAGCGTTGTGGTATGTGGTGTCAGCGTATCCTCTTTCTTGGTTACTTGTGTGTCTCAAAGGTTGGCACGTGTGGTGACAAGGTGACATGAGGTGTACCTGCTAGGTCCCTGTCACTAACCCTTTCTTAAGATTCAAGTTTTCTGTAAAACAAGAGGGACCGATGTGAAGGATGCCTTAAACCATCTATCTCTTCCTTTCTTCCTTCTTTTCTAAGATATATTTATTTTTTATTTTATGTGTATATGTGTTTTGTCAGTATGTATGTCTGTGTACCACATATGAACTGCTTGGTGCTTGCCGAGTGAGAAGAGGGTATCCAGAGCCCCTGGCACTAGAGTTAAGAGTGGTTGTGAGCCACCATGTGGGTGATGGGAACTGAACCTAGGTCCTCTGCAGGACTACTTAGGACTCTTAAACTCTGAGCTGTCTCTCCAGTCCCTGACACCCATTTCTTTTTTCTTTTTTAAAAAATATTTATTTATTTATTTTATGTACATGAGTACACTGTATGTTTCTATACAGATGGTTGTGAGCCATCATGTGGTTCCTGGGAATTGAACTCAGAACCTCTGCTTACTTCAGCCTCGCTTGCTCCAGCCTCACTTGCTTTGGCCCAAAGATTTACTTATGTGTAAGTATTATTATATGGCCTTTAGATACAGTAGAAGAGGGCGTCAGATCTCATGGATGGTTGTGAGCCACCATGTGGTTGCTGGGATTTGAACTCAGGACCTTTGGAAGAGCAGTCTGCTCTTAACCTCTGAGCCATCTTTCCAGCCCCTGACTCCTATTTCTATGATGGGTATAGCCAATACCCTGCAGGCTCCTGGGAAGAAGTTCAGGAATCAGCTACCCCCACTGCCTGTTTGGGGCAGCAGGGACTCATGTGCACCAGGCAGTGGAGCTGTCCCAGTTCCCGAGGGAGGTTGGTAATGACCACAGTCATTCTAGGCTGGTGGTGTGGATGGCTGGGGAGGCCTTGTGTCCAGGTTGGCTCCTGACAGGTCTAAGGATGTGACAGCCTTGACTTTGTGTAGGATCAGCTTACAGGTCTCAGCTCACATAGACACAGCCTTGTGCACTTTCCAGAGTTGAATCTGGGCTGTCTCACATTTGTTTTGTCTAAAAGGTATGCTCTGGGGCCTGCGGTGTTGCCTTGGCACTGTGGCTTACAGCCTTCTGTGTTAGCAAAATTCGAGGAGGCATGCTTATTATATTACTTTCCCGTCACCAGAGTGTCTGGGCCCAGCCTTTTTCTCCCTCCTTATCCTGGTGCTTGCAGGCCCCACACAGGCCCAGGTGCCTTATATTGAAATCAGTATACCCTGAACTTACCATGTCTGCCTTCCCCACATCTTTTCCTATCTCTAGACAGGCAGACATTGTGAAGACATGGCTTGCAGGCAGAATCTGGCCTGCACATATGTTTTGTTCTCCGTGTACCACATTTTAAAGATTAGTTTACTTACTGTCAAAATCTGTATTGAATCCTTCTTTCAAAACAAAAAACAAAAAACAAACAAACCAAAAACCAAAAAATAAAAAACAAAAACAAAACAAAAAAGTTGACTGGATCAGAAGAGCAATTGCCTCTCTTGCCAGAGACACGTTTCTTGCTGTCATTGAACCTGTCATCCTCCTGCCTCAGTTTCCCTGAGTATTAGGAGTACAGGTATATACCACCACACCTTGGTGGCACATTTACTTTTTTTTTTTTTTTTTTAAGATTTATTTATTATATATAAGTACACTGTAGCTGTCTTCAGACACTCCAGAAGAGGGCGCCAGATCTCGTTGTGGATGGTTGTGAGCCACCATGTGGTTGCTGGGATTTGAACTCTGGACCTTCAGAAGAGCAGTCGGGTGCTCTTACCCACTGAGCCATCTCACCAGCCCGCACATTTACTTTTAAGGGTGCTTCCTTCTCTTACCCACCTGACCCCGAGACCTTTCTTATTGATTCCAGGGACTGCAGTGGAGTCAAAACCAGAAATTCTGTTTATTTTACTACAATTTCATCCTTTCTCAGCACACAGCTAGTTAAGTGAGATGCATGGTTCTGGTGGGGTTTAAACGTTGTGAAGGAGTGGGATCATGAGGTCGGTGGTTTGCAGGTTGTTTGTATGGGTGCTGTTGAGGGAGAGGCCTTCTGGGAAGGCGGCATTTGAGAGACTGGTAGGTGGATGGGATGTAGGGAGATCTAGACAGAAGAGACTCTTCCTGAGGCCGGAGTCAGGTCCTGCCTGGTGAGGGGTGCAGAGGAGCAAGGGAGAGGGAGAGCGGAGTGGTCTTTGAGGACTAAAGTCTCCTTCATCTCCACCATCTCCTCTGGTAACTATGCACGTGCTTTGAGCGGAGTGGGGATCAGAAATGACTGGCGTGTGTTGAAGCAGGTTCCTCGAGCAGATGCGCTGGATGTGGGGTGGAATTGTGGAGACTCCGCCAGGGAACAGATGGCTCCGCCAGGCTGGTCGTGGCACGTGGGTGAGATGTAGTGGTGGTGTCTGGGAAGACTCCGACAACAAAGTATAGCTTAAAGCAACAGAAGTCTGTCCTAACCTTGACTCTGGAAGTGAAGTTTCTGAGTTTTGCGAGGGTACCAGCAGGGCACACACTGTTTGTGCATCTCGAGTGAGGGTCCTTCCTCATCCCTTCCTAGCTTCCAGTGGCTCTTGGAAGTACTTAGCATTTATTACCCTGGAGCTCCGGCCTCTCTCTCCATCTTCTAAAAGCCTTTTTGCTTGTGTCTCTGTGATTCTCCTTTGCATCCTCTTCCTCCTCCCTCTTCTTCCTTTTCTTCCGACTTTACGTTCTCTGTCTTGACTTTCTCTTCTCTCTTCTCCTTTTTATTCTTTGTTCTCTCGCTCCCTTCTCCTCCTCCTCCTTTAAGACAGGACCTTTGTAGTACATGATTTTTTTTTAATAAAGGTTTTTAAATTTATGTGTATGAATGTCTGCCTGCATGCATGTGTGTATGCTCCTTGCGTACTTGGTGCCGCAGAGGCTGGAAGAGGGCTTCAGTTTCTCTTGGAGTTGGCAGATGGTTATGAGCCTCCATGTAGGTGCTGGGAACCAAACCCGGCTCCCCTGAAAGAGCTATGAATGCTTTTAATCTCAGAGCCTTTCTCTAGTCCCTGCAGGCTGCTGCTGGCTTTGAATTTGAGATTCTCCTGCCTCAGCTGCCTGAATAGCTGGGATTACAGGTATGTACCCCACTCGATGCGGGCCTCTTCCCTCATCAGGGTGCCAGAGGTCATTAATTTAAGACCCACCCTAATCATGTATGAACATGCTTAGTTTATATGCTCAAAAACTAACTCCAAGCACATTCTGAGACGTGGGTGAACAAATCTGGGTGGCTTCTATTCCACCTGCTGAAGGTCCCCATCCTCTGGGTATCTTTTGAAAGGGGTTTGAGAGGAGGGTATGAAAAGTCAAGGCTGGCTTTTGCCGGTAGAAGGACTAGATCCCTGTGACCTGGCTGAGCTGGCCTAGGTTCTTGACCCTTGTGCCCCATACTGTTGAATGGAACCTTTCTCACTGTACCAAGCCCAATCTCTGTCTTTCTATACCGAGCAACTGCGTGTTCCTCAGCACGGCTGCCTCGACCTCTGAGTTAGCTACTTTAAATATCGAACTGTTAAGTTATGAGTAGCAGGGAAGGGTGCCAATGTGTCTGAGGAGAAAGGGGAGAGGAATCTAAGGAGCTTCCCTTTCAAAGCTCTTGAGCCTGGTCCCTTTCTGTTAATCCTTGCAGTTGTTCTGAGGGGAAGGCAGGGGTGGGAACCTGGCTCTACAAGAAACTCAAGGAGCCCAGTGTCTTAGGGGGATCACCAGGCATTTGGTTGGCCTCTGGCTTTAAATCCAGACGGACAGAGGTGGCATGGAAATATAAAGGGAGTTAGGGATGGGATGGAGGCGGATCGTAGGGAGACAAGTCTGTTCTGTTACATTCTACTTTAGAGGTCAATGGGTCATAAAAGGGCCAGTTAGCCATACCTGTAGCTCCCTTGTTACCCTTGAGCCAGCAGATCCTTAAGTGAGAGTTATGAGGAAGACACGGAGCACTGAGGAGCTGTTAGAGAGGACTCCCCACTGGTGTCTGGCCTGATTAGTCCTACCTGATTGTAGTTTTGATCGTTTAATTGCTGAGTTAAGGTTGACAAGCACCGCCAATATCAATGCTGTGGGTCTGCCTGGCAGGACAGCCAGGTGACAGAATGATTTGTGCCCTGGGCCCTGCATTTCCCATTTCTGGTTTTGTTTATTTGTTTGTTGGTATTATTTTCTTGGGAGTTGAGTGGAGGCCACTCTTGACGCTTGTCTATTATAATTCTCTGCTTTATATGGGGGATAGCATTCCTTCCCAATTCAAGGTGGCGTCCTTCTGTTTTGAAGTCCCTTGTAAGTACTCATGGTCAGATCTCTCTCTTCTCGGGAAGGAGGATGAAAGCCACATTAACCGATTTATGGTGTCCTTGGGCAATCCTGTTTGATGTGGTTTGAAATTTGGTTATGATGCCTTGGGACGTGCTCGTTTGTGGTGGAACATTTCTGTACGTGCCTCCTTACAATGGATGAAACAAAAAAATTAAATCTCGTGTCCTGGTGACGGACTCTGCAGGGTACTTGGTGTTGGGACCCTTAGTACCTGTATTTGTCCTGGCTGTGAACTTCCCACATCCTTCTTCCTCTTCCTCTAAGAATGTGAGTGATCTATGTGAGAATTCACAGGGTGGAGTGGATCTTGTCTCTCAGCGATGGGGAGGAACGGTAGCTCCCATGGGATGGCTCCTTAGTCCCCATGAGAGGCTAAAGGCTCAGCATTAGGCACAGGTAGAGTTGGAGTATACAGGATTTTTTTTTTTAAAAGGTGTGTATGCTCCGCCAGGAATGTCATAGAGCTCCCTTGTTCTTCTAACCAATGGGCTAAACAGATAAACTGTCCTCAGCGTGGGTACAGGAGGAGAGATGGGTCTCGGAAAGCGCGGGTGGGGATGGGTAAGCCTGGGTGCTTTATAGAAGGGCTGGGGAAGGAAGGCAGAGAAGTCTCTCTAGGAACTGTCCAGGTTTTGGATGGAGAAGTTGCTCTCTGTGTGCTGTGATGACTCACTGTTCATGCCCTTTGGAACAGGAAGGCCTGTGCGAGCAAGGAGGCTCGTTTGAGGGTGCAGAGGCAGTCGGTCCATGTGAGCCGGGCCCTCCAGATGTCTGGACAGTGTGGGCAGGCACAGTGTTGTTCCCAGGAGGTGGCGGGGAACGGAGAGTCCAAGTGATGACATCCTCGGTGATGTCATCAGGCACTGATGGGGGAAAGAGTGTATTTGTTCCTAAGGGGTGTGTGTGTGTGTGTGTGTGTGTGTGTGTGTGTAGCACTTGTATATGCTTGTGCCTGGTACCACTCTGAGGTCAGAAGACAGATCACAGTGTCAGATCTCTGGGGACTATGACGTACCCTATGGGTGCTGGGCAACTGACTCTGTAAAAGCAGTAAGAACTGTAAGCCATGGAGCCATCTCTCCAGTTCTGTTTTCTCCCCCCCTCTTTCCTCTGCCCTCCCTGTCCCTCTTTTCTTGAGACAGTGTTTTATTTACACCAGGCTGGCCTTGAACTTACTACTTAGCTAAGGATGGTCTTGAACTCCCCACTCCTCCTGCCTCTGCCCTGCCCCTGGGATTGCAGGTGTGCACCAGCAGGCTTATGTTATTCAGACCTGGGGAAGGGACCCAGGGGGGCCTCCTGCTTGCTAGACAAGCACTCTAGCAGCTGGATTATATACATGTCAGACCTCTGTGGCACATGTTCTCAGAACTAAGTCAGAATGTCAATGGAGCTGACTAGATTCTTTTAGCCTTTGCTTCTCGGCTTATCTTTCCTGATGTCCCCAAAGGCAGAGTGTCTTTTTTCTTTTTTCTTTTTTTTTCCTTTTAAATTAGACTGCATGGAGGGCTGTGCCTGGACAGGTGCTATCTGCAGGTGCTGCCTGCAGGTGCTGCCTGCAGGTGCAAAGGTCTAGCAGAGTGTGTCCTCAGGACAGTGCTCAATAGCTCACTAGGAGCTGGAACTGTCAGGGTAGGTTGGGTTAGGGTTCCTAAAAAGACAGGTTAGGGGATTAGAGAAGGCATCGTTTAGCTACAGAGCCAGCCAGGGCCTTGATGGGGGAGCCCAGGAAAATATAGGCAAGAACTGTGTTGGCAAGATCTCAATGGCTTGGCTGGGGCCACCACGAGGATAGAGGACAGGAGTGAACTTGGAATGTTTTCAGATAGTCCTTTAAGTATTTCTTCTCCTTTAGCCATGAGAGGGCACCCTTCTGGGGCATCTTTCCATACCTGCCTCTCTGGACCCAAACGAAGATAAGACTCTTCTCCCCACCCCCACCCTGTGCGCTTGTTGCCCACGTGTACAGGAAACCCCAAATCTGGCTCGGGGTACCATGCTAATCACTGTCCTCTAGTGTCCCTGTGTCATATCAAAGCTGTATTTAAGGATGAGAAGTGACCAGCCAACATGGTGGATATGTACCTGAACTTGGATGGCAGATACCAGGTACACTATTAACACAGGAGTAGGGGCCTTCTGCCTGAGTGACACTCTTCTCCCCAGGGCGTGAGAGGACAGTCTTACTTAGTTCCAGCAGAGGTCAAAGATTGACTATCGATGGGCGTTCATATGGGAGGAGTTGGTGCTGGTGTTTTGGGCTTTAAAGGAGGCCATGCGTTTGTCATATGGTACGATCTAAGGAAGATGAGGGTCGGGGGGGCTGACTTTTAGGAGTGGGCACTTAAGAAACAAAGGTGTGTGTATGTGAAAGGAAACTGGTCAAGTAGTGCAGTCTCCCCACCTCGACCAATCAGAAGCCGTGTTGGCCGAAACTCACCTTCCCTTTTCAGGATACTTGGTCATGTTTTCACAAGCCAGGAGACTGAGCAAGAACCTTTTATGGAATCGTGGTTAGTTTTCAAAAACTATATCGCCTTGCCTGAGGTGGTGCCTGGTACAAGCCACCAAACATGAATGTTTAAATCCTATTGAGTAATCTCACTTATCCCAAACCTGAAAACCATACTGTAATAGATCATGTATTTTTGTTAATGTATTATTATTATTATTATTATTATTTTTGGTCAGTTGTTAACATGAAGACTGGGAAAGAGTCAACCAGGAGAATTGGGAGCATGGGTTTGGGGCTGTCTCACCTGGGTAGATGTCTGGCCTGTGATGGAAAGAACTGAGTACATTAGGACTAAGGCCCTAGTAGGATTTGCTGTGCAATGTGAATCAGTCTATGCATGGGCACCATTAGGTAGTTGCTCTACAGCAATACATTTTCTGTCTGCCTGGCCTTTGGTGGGCTGTCCTGTATAGTGTTGAACCTCCATTTGGCCCCAAGTGGCCTGTCCCTGAGTGGTGTGTAAAATCTAGTCCTGGAAAGCTGGTTCCTCTGGAGGTGTTGGGCAATTGGGGCCGGCGGGCAGCCAGCTTCTGATGTGGTTGGGCTGCCTGGCTCACACCTTTCAGGTGCTGGAGAGATGGCGAGATCCAATGGCCCCAGGCTACCACTGAGGCGGGCAGGATGCCACCACCTTCCTGAACCGCCTCCTCTCTTTGTCTTCAGGAGCCCAGTGGGCACGGGCCTGGCTTTCCAGTTCTACAGACAGGCTGCTGGGCTGGCATCGTGGCCAGGCTATAGGCCAGCCCACCTGTGGGATGTATTTATTGGGCAAGGTTGGTTGGCCTAGTATCTGCCCACTTGGGAACAGAACTGTCTTGATTGTTTTATTTTAGCTCAGGGTCTTATATTGGATCAAGTAAAAATGTTTCTTTGGCTTGGTTTGGATATTTGTCAATCTCATATTCAGTAGGCTATCCTGGGAGTTTTTTTACTAAGTACTTGAACTCTACTTAGGGTTTCTGTAACTGTATTTTTGAATGATAGGGGGAAAAAATAGGTTCAGTTAGCTCCCAGGAGCTAGAGACAGGTGTGACTCTCTTGAGGTTGTCAGGAGTGTCCTTGTTCCTTAAATCAAGGAGGATTATGTTAGATTTTCTTATTGGTGGTGTAAGGAGTGAGTACAAGTTCTGTGTTCTAAACTAACACAAATTGTCTTACAGCCAGAGCTCCAGAAATTCACAGAATCAGCTTGACCTGGTTGGAGGTAGGGTGGATCCTTCTGGAGTTCTGTGAATCCTGTTCTTATCTTCCTACATTCCCGGGAAACCCGCATTCCTTGGCTGCTGATCTTTCCCCCACATGCCTCTCTGCTTCATTCTGTTTTCACCTGTGCACTGGGTCTTCTCCTTTGTCCCTGACTTAAGGACCCCTGTGATTACGGCAGGCCCATCTTGATAATCCAAGATAATGTGTCCTATTTGGAGATCCTTAACTCTATCCCATCTTCAAGGTCTCTTCTGCCATATAAGGCAATACACTCCCAGATCCAGATAAGTCAGATGCGGGCATGTTGGAAGGCTGGTCTTTAACCCACAGTGGGGTGTTGTGGGGGAGCTGCTGTAGTTGGTGGGTCTGGAATTGAATGGTTGGAGGGGAAAGGTGATGCCAGCGCCACACACGGACATCTTGTGTTATCTCTACCTGTCTCACTAAAGACCATCTCTTAGAAGAGGGAGGGAGGCGTAGATGCAAACTTTAGAAGCCTCTCTCCTTCCCAAGCAGTGAGGTATTTACTGTTTGGCTAAAACTATAGTATGCTGAGCTCCTAAGGGTAGACGTTGAGAGAGAAGGGAGGAGAGAGTATGAAAAGGGTCTTCACGTGAGTCTCTGTGGCTGATGGGCTCAGGCAGGGTGGAAGGAAGCAAAGGTTACAGTTAGATGGGCGTGGTGTGTTGGTCACTTAGAGGGGACAGGCAGGAAAGTGTGCATGGTATGGTTTCCTCTTCACCTTCCTTGTACTAGAGATGACCAGGGGACGTGGGAATGACTGGTCTGTGGCATAGTGTCAAAAATGGAGCCAGATGACAGGCCTCCTGGCTTCATTGTGACTTTTTTGGCAGTTTCTAGGGGAGCAAGGAATCCTGATTAGGTTTCTGGGGTGCGTTTTCTACTAACCAGGGTCATGCAGATGGTTCATTTCTTGGCCAGACTCTAGAGGTATTCTTTTTATTTTTTTATTTTTTTGTTTTTTCAAGACAGGGTTTTTCTGTGTAGCCCCGGCTGTCCTGGAACTCACTCTGTAGACCAGGCTGGCCTCGAACTCAGAAATCTGCCTGCCTCTGTCTCCCAAGGGCTGGGATTAAAGGTGTGTGCCACCATGCCTGGCTTTAGAGGTATTCTTAAGAACTTAGTGGAACTGATTTTTTTGGGGTGGTGGTGGTGGGTGTGGGTGAGTTAGAATTATTAATAATATCATGGAGCAGTGTATTAAGTTCTAGGTAAGCGTCTCCCTCCACCACCAGGTGCTGGGACTTGAACCCAGGGACATGTGGCAAGCACAAGTTCTCCCACTGAGCTAACCACCCACCCTCGAGGTAAGAATCCTCAGGGCAGAAATCTTGGGTAATAATGTTCCCAGATTACAACACTCTCTCAAACCTGGGAGATAACACAATTTTCTCTTTCGACTCAGTTACCAAGATTAAGAAGTCTTTCCAGGTTAGAGCAGTGGCTGCTCTTCCAGAGGTTGGATTGGCAGCACCTACAGGGTTGTGTCCCTTCCTCTGGAACTCCACTTCCAATACTGTCTTCTGACCTTGGGGACGCAAGGCCTGCACACAGTGCATTTACAACCAGGCAGGCAAAACACTCATATATAAAACAACGCCCCCCCCAAAAAAAAAAGGGAAAATAAAAACTTAAAGTTACTCTTTTAAGAAGAGTTAGTTTCAGCCAAGTTCCAAGAAGAACTTAGGGGAATTTAGTCATGGCCACCAGTGGGCATTAGGCTCTAGACTCAGGCTGAGTTGAGACCCAGCACAGCCAAGTTCTGGAGATGAACAGGGTGTGCGGTTTCTGCTTACTGCAGGATGTTCCTGTCCGTGCTTTGGTGTTGGAGAACTGAGGCAGGGTCCCCTGTCAGGCGGGTTCGGCCTCTGACCGTGGCAGTGTAGACACTGGTTCAAGCTGCCTCTGCTTTTCAGTGTTTCTGACATGTGCCTACAGCATTTAGCATGATTTCATCTTTTTTTGTTTGGTGAGCTAATAGTGTCCCTTCCGGTACAGAGTCTTGTTTTGGTAGCCGTGGAAAATGCTTCCTCTTTGGGCTTAGGAAACAACCGTCCGTTTTCTAGACCTAGACAGGAACTTATCCAGTAGCCCCAGAATGTCCGTGAAGACCTCCCTTAGTAGCAAAACTAGGGTGCTCCCACCAAAAGGCATCTACAAAGGACATCTTAATTCTACATATGCCTTTAAAAATTATTTATTTTTATTTATTTATATAAATTGCAGCATTATCTCTTGGGAAAGATTTATCTTAAATCTTTAAAAAAAAAATCTACCCCTAAGTTTACAGCATTAGCACATGTGTAGTGCCAGCCCTTGTGGTACTTAGGAGGTGAATGGGCCCGGTGGGTCAGACCTTCTGGACACTGGTACTCTGAGGGTGTAGCTTCCAAAGACAGACCCGACATATTGAGCAGACTGGAGATTCCTGGCTGCCAGCTCAGTTCTTTTATGAGGTGTCTAGAGTCAGCTCCCCAGAGAGGAGGAGGCTAAGATGAGGTCACCTGGTCCTGCAGGTCAGCAGGGGAGGTTCTGCCCTGGGGCTGTGTGCCCAGTCCTTGGATAATGCGGTATTTTCGCTTTAATGCATCTGAAATGTGGATTATACTATTAATTACTGCAGGACAAAACAGGATTAGTGCAGCTGCTCCGCTCTCCCCTCTGCACTTTTACACTTCCCCTTTGCTAGGGACCAGCCAAAAGGGCAGTTGGTTTTCCTGTGGTCTCTCTTTTGTCTTAGCCGCAGGGGGTGCTGAACCTCTGGGGCTCAGAAGACAGAGAATGTGAGCGAGGCCGCCCGGCTTGCAGGGGCCAGGGGTGGGGTGGTTTCCTTCCCTATAGCTGGGGGCTTTTTTTTCTATGTTCTGAGGGTGTCTGGAGGGTGACCTGGCCTCTGTAGGAAGAGTTGTTACAGTCTCTGAGCTGTCAGGTTTCCGCAGCTGGAGTGGTGCCACAGAGTGTTGTACTGTGTGTGGAAGCCCACAGGCGTCCAGTGGGTTGAGACTTTCTTATGTAGTGAGAACTTAGAGAAAGGGGACTTGTGGGATGGCTCATGGGGTAGGGGTGGGGTGGGGTGGGGTGAGGGGGGAGAGCTTGGTGCACAGGTCTGATCATCTGATTTTGCTTCCCAGAAGCCATGAAAAGATGGGAGAAGAGAATCACTCCACAAAATTGTTCTCTGACCTCTTTGTGCACACGCTGGTACATGTGCCTTCCCCATCTCAATCCATACTCACACTCACATACACACACACACACACACACACACACACCACACACACACACACCACACACACATATACAGAGACACAGACATACACACACAGACACACAGAGATACACAGACAGACACAGATACACATCCAGACAGACAGAGACAAATAGACACACACACAGATACATATATACAGACACACAGAGAGACACACAGACACACACACACATAGACACAGAGAGACACAGAGACAGACACACAGACACACACTTTTTAAAAAGTGCAAAGGGAAGGCCTTGACTTAGGCTGCTTGTCTCTAGCCAGTGTGTGAGGGTGGAGACTAGTGGCCTGCAATGAGGTAATGCCCTTTGTATTTTGAGAAGCTCTAAATCCCCAAGCCTGGCTACTTCTCCCTTATCTTTGCATAAAGCGTTATAGATTTTAAGTAATATATGATTACATTTTCTATTTTTCCCATATTCAAGCTAGTGTGCTCATTTTTCATCCATATGGAATGAATTTTTTTTTTTAAGTGGATGAGGCGTTGAATAACCACACCTCACTAACAGCGTTCCCAAGAGTGCATAACGTGGTAGTGTTTGCAGTTCCGTAGAATGTAATAATCTGTCCTGTGCAGGCGTGTGGATTTCTGTTTACTGGCATCCTTCATTAGAGGGTAACATAATATACAGAATTTCCCAGTTGCAGAAATTAGAAGTAGGAGGCAGATTCCTTCAACAGAAATTGGAAAACTGATTTATGGGGTTCACTTTTCTTCTCTCTCTCCAACTTGAAAAAGCGACAGAGTCCGCGAGGGGGAGGAAAGGAGTTGGTGTGGCAGGAGGAAGACCTTTGGTCACAGGTTAATTCGATTAATTTGGGATCGCCATTCACATGGAGCAGTAATGGGGTCCACAGCCGCGGAGATACACAGCAGCGTTTGAGAAGATAGGAGAGGGTAGCTGAGGAGGGGTGGGAAAACCTGAGGCTCTCTTCTCCACTTCATCCTGTGAGTTGGGAGTTTTCAGAATAGCAGCCTGACCGAATACCAGTGAACTCATACGGTTGATTTTTCACCCCCAGTTTTCCCCAAGATCTTATTTTTTTTCCAAACTTGGAAATTGTACAAATTACAGAATTAGAGGTTATTTATTTATTTACTTCTTTTTATCTGCCTTTTCTTTTCTCAGGCCATAGCTATAACATCATAGGGCCGAGCCTTGCTCAAGGAAACCAAACTCTGACTTTCACTTAAGAAAGTGTGGGCACTGATTGGGTAGTATATTTGGAATTTCTGTGGTTTTATTTCCATTGAGGGACAGTCTGCTTATTAATTAATGAAAAGGGGCTGGGGGTGAGTTCTGTGGCTAAGAGTGTTTGCTTTAGTATGCAGGAAGCCCTGGACTTGATCCCTTGTATTACATAAACTGGGAATGGTGGCCCAGGCCTGTGACCTCAGCACTTGGGGCGTGGCCAGAGACACAGAAGTTGTCATCCTCAGCCACAAAAAAGCTTTCAAGAGCAGCCCCTGGCCTGCACCAGACTCTTAGACAAACGAGAATTGACATGTTCCCCTGTTCACGAGTAAAGCATGCTGTACTACGGTCATGAGGAAGACCTCGGAGTTCAGAGAACCAAAGTGTAGTGGTCACTGCCAAGTTTGCGTTTAGGGGGCACATTTGTAGTTTGAAGCCCATCTGTTATTAAATGGGAGGTAGTGAGAATAAATGGATTTAACTTTCAGTTTAGAGTTGGGAAGAATAAGTAAGAAAAGATGTATTGAAAAAGAATACTAGGAAACAAGCGGACTTAATGAGCCAGGCCAATCGAAACATTTGAATTGATAAATCTAAGAGCTACTTATTTGGGGGGAGAAAGAAAAAGAAATGGGCCAAGTCATTATGGCGTCTAAGTAAGAAAAGAGCTAAAACCAAGTTGGCATTGTGGAAAAGGGGTAGCATTCTACCTTGTATTTGAACTGAAGTCATTTTTTTTTTTGTGAGATAAAATACAGTCATTTAAAATACAAATGTGAAAAATCCCAGGGAGGAGACTATTTTAGGGAAATGACTCAGACATCTAAAAATTTAAACCAAGAACTAGGAGAGAAGTAGAGAGAGAGAGAGAGAGAGAGAGAGAGAGAGAGAGAGAGAGAGAGAGAGAGAGAGAGAGAAAGGAAAATGTAATGACAATAATAAAACATCCCAAAGCCTCCCCAAGAAAGGCCTGGGATGCAGTGAGTTTAATGGGTGAGGTAAATTCTTTAAACTTTAGTAGACAAAATAATTGCCTGTGCAGTAAATTTTTCCTGAGCTTACAGAATTATCACAGTTCCAGGAACCAGCACTGTCACAGAGTGTCCAAAGATGCCGAGAACCCAGGGGACAGCGATGCGACCCTGGAGGAGAAGGCAGGACAGGAGTGACTTTGATACTCAGATCCTGACTCAAAAGAATAGGAGAGAGAAGATAACTCATAGGTGCAGTGTGCCAGACACCTAGATTTTTTGCAGTCTTTCAAAAAGAGCCATGATCAGAGGGTACATCCCGGGGCAGTAAGAAGGGATTACTTAGTGTTCAGGTGCCTTCTCTTGAAGTGGCCATATAAGTAGAGCCAAGAGAAGCATCTGCATTCAGAAGGACACTGGTTGTTATTCTTTTTTTCTAGTTTGTTACAAGAGATTGCGTTCATACAACAGCTTCAGACTCAATAGAGGAGCGCTGAGGCAGCATTTTGGGCCCGGCAGAAGGAAACAAAGACAGCTCATTCCTCTTTCCTGCCTTATTGAGTTGGCCAGCAAACCAGAGTCAAATAACAGTTAAAAAGAAGCAATGGGTTAGATGTTATTGTCTTCCTAGGACAGTCAGATACCTTGGAATTTGATGAAGGAGTTGAGTTGCAAAGTAAAAAAATTTAAAACACTACACACACACACACACACACACACACACACACACACACACATGTATCCCCATCAACTAGGGAAAACTGATTAGGAAATACCAAGACCACACAATGGAGTGAAATCATGTGAAAATATACCTGAGAAAGGCAGCAGCATTTCTAGTTAAGTGGAAGGAATTAGACCGATGGCCTGTGTGCTCTTCTTCACACTTCTAGGTACCAAGTACTATGTTAACAGTTCCCAGGGATAGAGCTCCTTCATTCCTCTTAAGCAAAACACAAAGTAGGTCCTTCTCCCTTTAGAGACGAGGAGACTGAAGTTCAGTCTGAGAAGCTTCCCCAGTCAAGATCTAGTCGACCCTTAAAGCTCGACCTCTGGCGTGCTGTGTGTATCAGCCTCAGGAACTCTGCTCTATACCATGCTCTGGGGTTCTCTAACTGCAGGCTTAGACACTTGAGGCTGTAGCCATTCCTCCTTGCACACATTGCCAGCCCCGGGTGAGCTATTGTGGTGAGTCAGGAAAGAGCAGGGAGTGTAAGTCCATGTTCATTTGAATATGTGCAAGAACAGGCCTACCACGTCAGTGAAGAATTTGAATGGGTGATACTGATATACTAGACAAAAAAAAAAAAAAAAAAAGCCAGGAGGCTGAGGATTGTGAGTTTGAGGCAGCTTGGATTATATGATAAAACCCTGTATTGGGAAACAAAACTGGATCTAGGAGGATGGCTGGGTCAGTAAGGCATTGGTCTTGCATGCATTTGACTGAGTTCCCCAGAACCTGGGTAGAGTTGCTAGGCACAGGTGGTACATGCTTATTATCGCAGTCCTGGGAAGATGGAGACAAGAGCATCCCAGAGCTCCCTGGTCACCCAATCTAGCCGGCTTGATGAACTCCAGGTTCAGCGAGAGACACTCTATCAAGGGAGGTGAGATGTGTATTGTTCCAGAGGATGAGGCCCCTGTGTGCTCATGCACACATACACAAAAGCAAAAATTCTCTCTATGTGTGTGCCACTGCACACTTGAGAAGGACAGAGGGCAACTCAGTTGAGCCTCTTTCCACCTTTGGGTTCAAAGGGTCAAATTCAGGTCTTCAAGCCTTGGCAGCAAGTGCTTTGAGCCTAGGACCTATATCTTGTCTGTTCTGCTTTTCAGTGATTTGAAAGGTGGTCTTGTTCTAGAGCCCAGGCTGACCTACAACTCAGTAGTCCAGGCTGGCTCTCTACAGCAGCCTTCCCAGGACTGGATGATAGGCAGGAGGTATCTTGCCCAGCTTCTTACTTGCATAGCATAGAAGTAAACATGTTTGGAAATTACTGAGAAAGTAGAACCACTTGAGTAGTGCTGGGCTGTGGTTGTATCTGGAAGCCTGGTGTGGTGGCGATGGTTCAGTTTTCTGAATTAGTGAGGACCTAAACAGCAAGGACACCTCACAGAATGTCCTTAGGCTACTTAGCTTTAATTATTTATGATATTTACTGTAAGCGCCTATGGTATATGTTTGTAAAAATATCGGAAGCCGTACTGATGCACAGGCTTGGCGAGCCCTCCTAGAGATCTCTGGTTAGGTTAGTTCTCTAAGTTGAAATGGTTGCCATTGTCCGCCTGGATGTTAAATTAAAGTCAAGTCTCAGCATAAGCTGAGTGAGCAGGGGAATGTGCCTCTCTGCAGATGAGGATCTTCTCCACTCTTACTTAGCCAGTCTGTGTGTGAACAGCTGGAGATCGGGTATTGGGCCTAACAAAGAGTGGGTGAAGGTTGCTTTTGGAGTTTTCGTGGTTGGCATGTTTTGCCCAGAGCCTCTTAGATTTCTGAGTAGCCCCAGGACACACTGGGGTCAAATTCTGTCTCTGACTTTGGGTGTCAGTTTCTTGACTAGGGAGCCAGAAGTTACCCTAGACCATAACTCCTTTTAGCCTTCACAGCTTGAAGCAATCTGGTGTCTTCATTTTCAGGCAGGAGTCTTTGAGTTGTTCTTCTGTGAGGAAGTTTTGTTACTTAGTAACTGCACAGGAGAAAATGTGAATAGAAAAAATGTTGCGCTATCAAGTGTGGTCGAGTGACAGCCCAATGGTGTTACTTAATTGTCTCCAAGTTTATCTTTTCTTTTGTAAACTGGAGGAGTGGGCTGGGCACCATGAGACATGCTCTTAATCCCAGGATTTGGGAGGCTGAAGCAGGAGGATTGCAGTCATGTGGGCTACAGAGCAAGATCGTGTGCCTGTGAAAACAGGAGGAGTATATCAGTTATTCGTTGCCTCTCTGCCAATCAATCTGATTCTTTGCTTTAAACAATCACCTATTGTGCTCACCATCTGTGGCTCAGGAATTAGGCTGTGGCTTGGCTGGATCTTTCAGGTTAAACTTTGTCTTGAGGGCGAGTCAGAGTGTTGTATAGGGCTGTGGTCCTATCTGAAGGCTTGCCGGGAAGGACCCACTACTGAGCACCCCGCAGTGTTGAATGGCTGCCCTCCCTCAAGGGCTTGCAGGCAAAGAAGCCCTCTGTTGCTTGTTCACTGGGGGGCACCCCGCTTTGTCTAGAGTGGCTTCCGACATGGCGCTTGGCTTCTGTAAACATTTCACAAGCGCCAGCCTGTGGCTTCTAGTCCGTTCCCATTTGCATTCTGCTGGTGAGAAGCTGGTCACTGTACCTATACCGCATGCCCAAGGAGAGAAAGGATTACCCAGGAGATGAATGGCAGGAGGGAAGGTGTTGGGTGGTTTCCTGTAGAGGCTGTTTGCCTGGGGTCATGGTTTGTTAAGCCATGAGGAACAGCTTAGACAGATGTTCAATGTTGATTACTCCTTCTATGCCCACTGTGAATTTGAAAATAATAATAATAATAATGATAATAATAATAATAATAAAGCCTTCATTGGAACAGTCTGTGGTGTTTAGTTGAGTGAGACTCTGGGAATAGTTCAGAATGTAGAAGAGGGAGTCGTCCCAATGTCTGACAATCTGTTGTCCTTTCTCAGTCAGGCCTTGAAGTGTCTATTGGCTGGACAGTTAGACTCATGACTTTGTGCCCTGTGTCTACTGGGTGTGGTACATGCTGTGTAATTCGAGAAGGACAGGGGTGCTGGGCCTCTGCAGGTGCCCAGTGTGTTTCTATGGGTTGGGCAGCTGTGTAGGGAAACACCCAGGATCCTTGCAAGCCACGGGCTGGAGTAGCCCAGCTTCCTGCGGTTGTCCGTCCCTTTTGGTGTCTGCATGTGGCCATTAGGCCAGGCAGTCAGGGAGGAGGAGACTGACCTGGCACGTCTTCTGGTTAAAGGATACTCCAGTGGGTTGAGCAGGGTGCCAGACATTGCCACAAACCCTAGGAAATGAGTAAGGAGAAAAAAAAAAAAAAAAAAAAAAAGCAAAGGAGAGTCCTCCCTCAGAACAAGCTGGGCTTTGTGCAGAGCGGGCTCTAAGTATGAAAAGCCCATTGTTCCCAGATGGCTTTTAATTAATACTCTGCACTCACACCCATCGGTCGGCAGCAAGAGCCGCCTCCTTCCTCCCTTTTCCACATGGTCTTTGTCCTTCACTTTGGTGCCCTGGGGACAGGTCTAGGGACAGGATGGGAGACTGGGAGAGGTTGTTGAGTGTTGAGGAGAGTGTGGACACACAGAACTCCTCACTCTTTGTCCTGTTCCGGATTCTTAGTTAGGCCTGTCCCTCCACCTGCTCTAAAACTAAGTCTGAAGGTTGGGAGCCAGCTCTGTCCCCTGTGGGGTTCTGGGAAGAAGGCCCAGCCTTGGCGGGCTCCAGGGCACTGCGCACACCTTTTCTTGCCTACAGCCAGAGCAGGGAGCCAGAAGTGAACGATGTTTTGGTTTCCGTTTCTCCCCGACTGCCCTGCTCTTAGAGATGAATCTGGACCGAGGAAGCTTTAGCTTGCCAGTGATGCTTTCTAGATCAAACTGTGAGCTCTGTGGGTGGGGTGAGTCCAAATTCAGGAGAAAGATGGTGCAGTTCATTGGATGGTGTAAAGAAAACAGGACCCCCCCCCCCAATCCAGAGTGGTGCACGTTGTGTGTCTATGGCCTCACCCCTCCTGCAAGGCTGCTCCATATCTGCTCCACTTTGGTTCTCAATAGCCTGGGGTTCCATCCGTGAAGCAGTAGATAGAATGATCAGGTCTGAGTCAGTGACATCCAGCCCTGGACTGAGCTGACAACTGTGGACTTTTTCTTGTGCCTCTCTGTAGGTGAATGATTACATAAGGTATCACCTCAGCCAATCATTTGCGTGAGTTTCCATCATTTTGTATGTATGTATGTATGTATGTATCCTGGCAAGCTGGGTTTGACCAGAAGTGGTTTGGTGTGATCATGAGTTGGGTTGGAAGCAGAGCGTTTCTAATGATGGACAACACAGTCGGCTGTGTGGCCAGCGCGGAGTTAGTTCCCTGTGGGTAAAGACACAGGATTTCTTAAGAGGGCTTTAAGTCGTGAAACCCCAAGCAGGGTTAATGATGGATAAGGCCTTAGAGAAGGTCTGATGAGCCAGCTGATCTCAAATGGAATCAATAAGTTGTGCAGAGTTCCTTGAAGATCTGGTCACTCTAGCACCAGCGAGCTTAACTTTGTGACATGTCATCCAAACGCAGCAGTGAGTGCTGTGACAAAGAGTCTCTAGGAGTTCTGTAGTGAAGAGCAAATGGGAAACTGTTACAGAGAGACCCGGAATGGAGTTGGGGTCTAAGATTTCATCAGCAGAGGGGCCTGTGCCTTCAGCCCCAGGTCAGATGTGGCCACTGAGCACAAGCTAGGTTGTCCTGAGAGCATAAGGTTCAACTGCATATTTTATCCATAAAATCTGGGTTGATTACGTTTGACACCAGGTGCTAGATAGTGGGGTAAATAAAACGCGTTACCATCCAGCTTGCCTTACCTATTCATCTTTTTAAATTTAAAATCCTAATGCTAGCTCCCATATTTGTTGGCTTTTGAGACGGGATTTTATTTATTTATTTATTTATTTATTTATTTGAGACAGGGTTTCTCTGTATAGCCCTGGCTGTCCTGGAACTCACTTTGTAGACCAGGCTGGCCTCGAACTCAGAAATCCACCTGCCTCTGCCTCCCGAGTGCTGGGATATTAGGCGTGCAACATCACGCCCGGTGAGACAGGATCTTGATTTGTGTCATTTAGGCTGGTATGTGAACTCATGGTAATCCTCCTGCCTCAGCCTCCTCATGCCTGCCACTGCGGCTTCTATTTTAGGTGGAGGATTTAGAGCAGAGGTTCTTAACATTCCTAATGCTGCGATCCCTTAATACAGTTCTTCTTATTGTGGTCATCCCACAACCATACAGTTATTTGTGTAGATATTTCATAACTGTAATTTTGCTACTCTTATGCAAATATCTTTTTCCGGTGGTCTTAAGTGATTCATGTGAAAGGGTCATTCGACCTCCCATAGGGATTGTGACCCATGGATTGAGAACTGCTGACTTAGATTAAGCATAGCTTGTGGTTAGTCAGTGAACTTGGTGGGAAGTCATTTTTTTGTTTTGTTTTGTTTTCTGTAGTGGAGAGTGCTATATAAGTGATATCATGATGAACAGTCTGTATTTGCTTCTTAGACTAAGCTACTGTACACAGATTCTCCTCAGATGGCATCCTTTCCAGCTGTGGCCCACACTATGACCAGGAGGATAGCTTCACCCATGCTTGTGAGATAGGAGTGTCATTTGGGTGGGTAGGGACTCTGGGATTGGACTGTGAGGTGACTTTTCCTCAAGAGCTTCAGCAGCCCTCTAGGGTAGAGGACAGCTGTTGCTTAGCCTGCAAGACCTTTAAGGAAAGGCAGTAATTGCTCAAACAGGCCCCTGGACCCTCTGAATGCGATCATGCAGGTTACATGGGCTCCAAGTGAGAGAGTGCCTTGAATTCTTCAGTGATCTTAAGAATGCTATGATATGGTGCTTAGCATATAGGAGGCCCTAGGTCCCTAGCACTAAAACAACCAACCAACCAACCAAAAAACCAAAATCAGAAATGGTTGGGGTGATAGGGAAGCTTCACATGGAGTCTGTCTGTGAAGGTCAAGGGCTTCCTGTGGGGCCCTGGGTTCAGTTACCAGCAGTACATAGAACAAAACAGTAAGACAGGACCCACCATGCCGTGCCAGGGTCTTTCTAGAAAGCAACACTGAGTTTCTGTTGGTGATTTTCTGTCTCAAAGGGGGCTTAGATGGGTCTCTCTCTGAGCAAGAACTGTGGTTCTTTTTTAAGAATACCAGCCTCTCTCCTCCCTGCCTAGAAGGTGACTTCTTTTATTGGTGGCGGTGAAAGTCCTGCTTCATTCTTAGCCTTTCTGGTGGAAGGGTTGGAGATTCGCAGACTGGCCTTCAGTAACAACAGCTTTGGGACCAAGAGAAACGAAAGGGATCTTTGTAGTGCTCCTGTGTCCACAGCACTGGTCAGACTAGTTCATGCCTGGTTGATTGTTATCAGTAAAGTAAACTTAACTCTATGGCCAGAAACAAGCCTGTAGCATCTGGCAGCGTCGATTCACCAGGTGAAGCTGCTGTGGCCATAGCAGTCTGCACATTTCAAGGGTTGCAGGTGGGAAAGCCGGGGTGTTTGTACAGAGAAAGAGGTCCTTAACTGCGCCCCCCCCCCCAAGTCTGGCCCTTTCCCTGTAGACTTACAGTGGGGTTATGAGTCTCATTTGCCTTGTTTTGTGGAAAGTCGAGGGCTTACTGGTAGCTTATTGGTATTCGGTGAATGTCTGGGTAGCCACGGGGTGGTGAAGTCCAGCCCCTTCATCAAGGGTCTGCTTGGTGTTCTGGTCACACGGGTTTATAGAAGATGAAAGGCCACCGTCTCTGCCTGTAGGAAAATGATATCCAGTAGGACCAGCCATTATCCGGGCAAATAATTACCTGCATTTAAGGGCTCAGAAGAAACGGAGAATCAACATTCTTAGTAGGGAGGAAAGCCACAGCAGGATGGGACTTCTTGGGCAGATTGTGAAATCCCAGGGCCTGAGGGCCCTGGGTGGCTCAAACTATACCAGCATTTATTTGCCTTTCAGTTGCTCTGTTCTTATCTGACCCTCTCACAATCACAGCCGTCCCTTGGCCAGATCCAAGCCTTCCCCGTGTCACGCTGCTGTTGCCAAGGCTCCTCGGAGCTCTGCGATCTGCCTGAGGTCCTACAGTTGGAGTACCAGGCCTCCCCTCGTGGGGTTCATGGGCCGACTCCTTTTGCGCTTGCTGCCTGGCACACCACATCCCTGGCTCAGGATCTCTTCCGAGGCTGGGAATGCTGTGAAGACTGACAGCCTTTGTGTGTTTCATAGGAGAGGAATTTGGGGGCTGGCCTTGGGAAGAGGCCTATGACAGCTGTAACTGTGGATGTGATCGGAGGGACAAAGAAGTTGTCCATCAGACAGGTTTGTGCCAGCAGTTTAATTTCCTTTATTTCAGGACTGGAAGTTATTTAAATTACTTTATAGACTTCCTGCTTCCTTACAAGAGCTCATTAAGTAAGTGCAGGCTGAACTGCTTCATTGCCATAATGGAGTGCCTGGACTTGCAGTTCTCATTCTGCCCTCTAGGGGGTCAGGAGCCTAGAGGAGCAGAAGGAAAACATGAATAGCCCAATTAGATAACTTTTTTTGAAGTTCAGATTTATTTATTTATTTATTTATTTATTTATTTATTTATTATGTGGACATGTGTGTGGGTGCACGTGTTGTATGCCCAGTGTATGGAGGTCAGAGGACAGCTTGTGAGAGTCCGTTCTCTCCTTCCGCCCTATGGGTCCTTGGTCTCAGGTGGTCAGGCCCCGGCAAGCAGGCACCTGTACGCGCTGAGCTGCCTCACTGGCTGTGGCAACTCTTAATAGGTGCCCCATGATGGATTGACATAGGGGATCTAACTCAAATGTAAACAGCTACCCAGTATTCTGAATGAAGTCTGTTGTCTATTTCCTGCATCTTGTCAATTTCACTATAATTCATGTTCTGGAGAAGTGGCAGGATGCTCATCTGGCCTTACAGTCCGGGACCCTAACTACTATTTCTGTGATTGGAGCAAAAGCTAAGTGAAGTTTTATAATCAGGAACGTGGACCAAGAAGGTCGTAGAGTCTCTCGGTGATTTTGGACAGTGTGTTGGTGTGACGTTTGAATCATTTAACCCTCTGGTTTACTTGATAGGAAAGCTTTCAAATGAAATCCAGAATCGTATTACAGCTCTTAAGTCCAGGTCTCGAAAAGATGCCTCATTGCTTACACGGTTTACCTTCAGACATTCCAAGAAAATCATATTTAGATGACCAAGAAATATTCCTTGTACATCTTTAATTGTCCCATCTGTCCAGGGCAAGGGGAAAACCGGCCTTAGAGGGCAGAACCGAAAAGGTTGCAGAATGCTGGCTAGGGACAGTAGCCACAACAAACAACTGTTTTGAGGGCAGAGATGGTACCAGTGTCAAGCTGTGGCTGGCTCCCTGCAGATGTGCAGGCCAGCTGTTTACCCACCTCCCTCCCGGGAAAAGCTGGAAAAGGTTGAAGTCGGACAGGCGCCACATCCAAGAGGACCTTCCTGGACCCAGTGACTTTTGCCCTATTACTGTTCAAAGTCACCCGGTACGAGCCACCACTATTCAGTGTGTGCTAAGGTTTTTGCTGACCCGGAAGGTCCTGAGCACTCCCCGGAATTACCGTCCTCTAGGGTTGGGGTGGGGGAGAGTCACTCTTCTCTTTCGGGCAGACAAGAATATTTCTAAAGCTGGAGTATATCACAGCGACTTAAATATAACCCGAGTCAGACCTGTGCGTCTACACGAAGGCCGAGTTTTAAATATTCATTTACAACATTAAGCGCTGTAATTTCTTCATAAAGAATTCTAAAATAATAAAGATGACCTGGTAGGCAGAATTCCCTTGTATTTTTCTAAAAGCTTTTCATAAGGTCCCTCATAAAAGATTAAGAGACAAGAAAAAAAAAAAACCACAGTGTGGCACAGAGTCCTTGTTGTGGATTAAAAAGCGATTAAGTGGTAGGGAACACGGGGAAGCTGGGGAGACCCACTGCTCATAGCAGGGAGAGGTTAATCGAGGGGTGTCCGAGGACTTTGTCGTGGGGGCCAGAGTTATTAAGTATATTAATTGTTTGGAGAAGCAAATGGACGGTGAACTGGTGCAATCCACGACTGCTACCCTGGATTTTGTGACTGGGTTCCATACAGATGTGTCTGTCCTGAGTGCATCGGAAAGCCACCTGGTACTCCAGTGGGAAAGGAAACTTTTAAGTCCATGGCATGGTTAGATGGGTAGCTGAGGCGACTTCGGAGCCTGTGGCCTCTCCCAGGGAAAGACTTCCAGGAGTTCTCATGGGTACCAGCAGCTGCGGAAGCCACTAAAGCAGTAAGCAGGTCTATGGAGTGGAGGTAGGCACTTTAGAAGGATGGTACTGGCACTTGTGGGCAGCGAGGTAGCTGGGAGGTGGCCTGTTGAAGTCTAGTAGAATACTCAAAGCATAAATAGGAATCCAAAGCCCTGAAGTGTCCCCCCCTTCCATCTTGCTCACTCTAGCCATATTTATATTTCATATGTGTGGGTACACTGTCACTGTCTTCAGACACAGCAGAAGACAGCATTGGATGCCCATTACAGATGGTTGTGAGCCACCATGTGGTGGCTGGGAATTGAACTCAGGATCTCTGGAAGAGCAGCCAGTACTCTTAACCGCTGAGCCCCCTCTCCAGCCCCGCTCAAGTGTCTTCTAAGGTGAACGGTGCTGCATGTTTAGTTGAAATGGTGATAGATTCTAGACACGCGAGAAGGGTGTTGGTGGGCCAAGCAGTCCTCTGCTGGGTGTCCTGCCTCTCGCATCTCCTCCTGATGCTTCCCTGAGGCTAATTTCCACATTCCTTCTGAGGCTGAGATGAAACTTCACTGTGCATGTCTGTCTAGCTTGAGAGCATGCATTTTCTGAGCAGGCTCCTCCAGGCAAGCTTCAGACATCTTCCTTGGCTACTTGCCTTTGTTTACCCATTTTCTCTTGTAGCTCCCCAGCTCTCTTACCCACGTCCCACTTTAATTAATCCTTGAAAAGTGCTGGCCTCCCTCAGCAATGTTGCTGAGTCCTTCCTTTTTGCCTGTGAGCAGATAGATGCATCTGTGTGGGTTAGAGGGATTCGGGGGGTGGGGATCTTTGACAGGGCCCCTCCAGGGGATTTTTGCATCCTTGGTCCAGCCCAGTTAGAAGCTGCAATTACTGCGTAGTGGCTAATTACCCTGCCTGACGTTAGATCAGTGGACAGAGAGGGCTCTGAGCCTGTCAGCAGAGGTCAACCAGAGGTCCTCTCACTCAACAACCCTCCCGTGATAGCTGGACACAGAGAAAGCTTTAATGGGCAGAGGCTGAGAGCACACTCTGGTGCAGGTCTTCGCTGGGGGATGGGAAAGCCAGAAGGCCCTTGATGACTGAAGAGGTCACAGAGGCTGATAACCCTTCATACGACCCTTCTCAGGAAGCCTGAAGGAAGGAGGAGAGAAGGAAGAAGGAGAAGGCTTCCTCTTAGAGATGATGCTTAGCACAGAGCCAGATGGATACAGAGAGGAGCCTGGGACATGGTGCTTGGATGGATGGTGACTCTCTGGCTGACTATTAGGAAAGTCAGTTTCACCCAGACTGAGAATGGGACACCTCGGGGCATTGTTTTTGTTGTGTCTTGGAGTCTGTTTGGTCCCTGCTATTTGATTTATGTCTTATAAGTGGGCTCTCTAGGTGAAACTGTACAAAACTGCTTTTGCTTCATCAATAAGGAAATAAAGGTGGGTGTTAGTTATGTTGCTCAAGCAAACGCAGGGCATGTCACACTCACCCGAGTGTCCTGTAGCCCATGCTAGACCATGGCCACGGGTATGTGCTTGGTACTCCAGAGAATAAATATGAAAAAGACACTGGGCTGAAATCTGAGAACCCCTTTATCTTCCACTTCACCCTTCACAGTTTGGTTACCCCAGCTCACCCATGGCCTAAAAATACTAGATGGAAAATCCCAGAAGGGAGGAATTTGTAAGTTTTAAGTAACGTTTACTATAGCGCATTGTTAAGGTTATTCTCTTGGCCATTAGTTATGGTCCTTAACCTGCTTAGAAACTGATAAACTTACAAACTGAGTGTTCACCAGAAGAGGACTAGCGTATTTAGAACTCAGTCATACCTACAGTTTCAGTTCAGTCAGCCAGCGTTCATGCGTGATACTTGGCAAATGCCCCCCCCCCCGCCCCACCCCCGAGTTGTTACCCACAGTCACTTGTGGGTTCTAGATGATCCACCTGCTAGGTTGTCAGCCCAGAGCAGACGTGATTTAACCCTTGTACGTCTGCTGTGTGTGTACTAAAGTAGTACCACCCACTGCGCCTTACTATTTTGATATTATACTAATATTGTATCACACTCTAAACTATTCCCTACTATATGCTGTGCCACACTAGACACTATACCAATACTACGAAGTATATGCTATACTATATTATATCTACTAAATACTGCTGTATAAGCTTTGCTGTGTACAGGATTTCTTTGTTACTGGTGCTCATCAAAGTGTTGAGTGTCTTTCCCATAGCTTCCTGAGTGCATTATTAGCAGGGGTAGGGTGTGGGGTGGGGGGACAGGTTAAAAAGAGAAAGGCCAGAGGAAAAGAGGGTGTGTTTTCTCCTGGTGGGTTGCTTCTGAGGTTCCTGCATAGCTGTGACAAGGCCCTGGGTTGTGTGTGATTCTGGCTGGGACAGGCCTGGACTTCCCCGGTGTTCCTCATTCGCGTCAGGGACAGAGTGGTACTCTGGCTGAACTCTGCTGCTAATGTCCCTGTGCAGCTCAGAAGCAATTCCTGCACTCCCTGCTGTGCGTTTCTTCAGGTACGATGGGTTTGTCTGGCTTCTGAGGTCAGGATGAGGCAGGATGAAGCGCTGCTGTTCTGGACCTTAGGCTTTGCCAGAGTTGGGAGGGGCAACCTATTCGCCTTGATCACTTTAAGGGGAAAAGTCGCTTAAGTTTTGACTTGGCTGAGCCTGAGCTGGATTAGGGTATAGCACTGTTTGTCCCCTGTGTTCATAGACAGAAGAGAGCCTGGGTCCTAAGTTGGGGGAGTTCAGCTAGAGAGGCCCAGGGACTCTGCTGTGGAGTCTGGAGACCCAGGAAGGGGAAGATAGGAACTGAGGAGCTGCTGTTCTGAGTTTCTCCTCTGGAGCCGGGGACGCCTCAGGCCCGTGCATGAGACATGCTTCACAAAACTCAAGATTTCCCGAACATCCGCCCCTGGGTGCTGACTACCTCCACTTCCCCCCATATAACTTCACACTGGTGTAATTAACATATAATTTGATACCTGGAGCTTGATGTTGGGTGGAGCTGGAGAGGATTACTCAGTCTTTAGCAATTCCAGACTGGGTTATAGAACTCCGTGTGCTACGCCCCTGTTCTCTGGTTACTGTCTTGTTTTCTCTTCACCCTGGCTAGCTATTTCTCCTCTCCTGAGATGATTCTACAGTGCGTTTTTTATCACTTAAACACACAGCGGGCTGTTGACTTACACACGCCGTCCTCCTGTTTGTCTAGTATGGTTGGCCTTAGATCTCTCCTCTCATCTGTTGATGAGAGCCGATGGCCCTCTAGTTCGTCATTTCATTTCCTGTTTCTTAATCCAGGAAGTGCCACTGGCATTAAAAAAAATGCAGTAATTATTAGAGGAGAGTACGGATGGAGAACGCAAATGGTTTTATGCTGTAGATTTGTAGAGTGTGCTGATGGCTATGTTTTGTTGGAGAAATTTTTTGTTCTGTTGATACGTGTACTAACTTATCTCTTACCTGTGCTTGCAAAGATACAGAGGCCGGCGGTATGAACACACTGACCCATTTCTGAGGATGAGTTAGCACCTTTGGAATCCCACAGCATATCTTGAAAATAAACCCAGATAGCCACATGTTCTGTACGTAGGCAATCAGAGCTGTTTGGGTAACAGATATCCATGGGGCCAATGCAGAAAGGACTGGAATGGATTCTGCAAAGATCCGAGGTCTGTGGCTTCCTCCTGGCGTGCGTTGTCTTCTGTGGGCTATGGGGAAGGTGGGAACTGAGGTAGCTCCGGGTCTAGCTCCTTGTTCCTGCCCTGCATTGCACTTTTGTAAGCCATTCGGGGTTTCAGAACTTGACTTTGGAAAGCTTCTAAATTTGTTCTTAGCAGGTTGATTTATTTTGTTGAGGTCAGATTAGAGCTAATGGCCCTAATGGTTTACAGTGTTCCTAAATGGTTCTTAGCACTTAGGCAGGCTCGTATGGCCATTGTGGGCGGGTTTCCAAGTGTGGACCATATGATTCATATACATATATATATATACACATACATATATATATATGTTATTTGTTTATATATTATATGCTTAATATAGAAAACAAATAACATATTTATTGTTGAAGTTATTGTTAAGAGTCCAAGTGCTATGTGGAAATGAGGTTGAAAGATAACACCAGAATTACTTTAAATATTAATCTTGTTTTGGTATCAAATCTAAGGAGGCATTTGTCAGTATGGATCTCATGGTCATATTCGAGTGACCGAGACTCCTGCCCAGAATTGGGTGGCTCGTGGCTGCCCTTTGCCCTTTCCCGGGGAGTGTGCTGTTTGTGAAATGGCGTCATGGAGAAGCCTTCTGTTTCCCATAGCCACGCATTCCTGGGTGCCAAACGGCTCCTGTAAGAGCAGGCACCCAAGTTAAGATGATCCCTGCTACATCCCTTCCAGCCATGCTGTGGTACCTGTGAGTTCACGGCCAGGTCTTTGGCAAAGAGATTACACCCTGCACACAACTGGCTCCGTGTTTCTGATTTCTGTATGATTGGGAGTAGGTGAGGCAGAGCCAGGTGTCTACAAAGGAGATGCATGCCTCTGCTTGTCTCCAGAATTAACTGTGCATGGGGATGCTGGGGCTCACTCTGTGGCTTATAGCCTTCCGGGGCTGCTGGCAGCAGCTAGAGGGCAGAGGCTGCTTGCTCTACCTCAGTAGAAGGGGTTGGAGACCAGGTAGGAGAACTTGGTAATTTCCTCTCTGAACTTTAATGGGGGAGGGGAGAGGAGACTAAAAAGATGCAGCCTCCCCATCCTTCAGCTTATGCGAATCAGCTACCCTGAGTCATTTTCCTCAGTTGCAAAAGTGATGTTACAAGCCCCATCCAGGCAAAGTACCTTGTGGGTTAAATCCTTTGGCTGCCTTTGGCTGTAGATCAAGCCAAGAGTTATTGAGGGCCGATGGGGCTCATCTTCCAAAGTCTTGTGGAACGGCTACTGGGCTCTCCCAAAGTATATGAGTTCCCTTTTTTTCTTTTGTTTGTGCTTTGAAAGAAACACCGTGTTTTTGTGGAGGATTATGGGGCTGAGGCTATCACACTTTGTCTCAGCACTCCATGGTTTTCCATCAAGCACTCCAAAGAGTGCCGTGCTACCCGAGAGACACCTCCTGTTGAGAAACACGGCCCAGTTCGTTGGGATGGTACAGGTTCTCCTCTCCATCCCAAAGCAGAGAGCTGTGTTTGTGGTGCAGGAGTCAGTTACCACTCAGCTGATGCCCTGGGTGATGATAGAACTTAGACCCAAGTCCCGCTCAGCAGCCCAGGCCACTGCGGGCGTGGGTTGCTAGCAGCACAAACTAGAGTCTGTGGATGGTATTCAGCCAGTCCCTCAGCCACCAAGTTCTCCAGAGAAGAAGTTTTAATTACCAACCAAGGTGATGTGGTTTTCTTTTTTCAATGTGTTTTAACAAATGGATGTTAGGCTCAGGAGCCCAGAACAGCCTCTCTATCAATCACAGCAGGCAGTTATCACATGGTAGGCTCCAAGGAGGAACTGTGTGCGCCCTAAGTGTCTGATGGCTGGCTGTACTTCTCTTCCACAGGGCGAGGGGGTCAGGCTAGTTCCTTAGGCTTTTTAGTGAAGTGCTCCACCTAGGACCTGCTGCAGTGGCTTTTCCTACTAGCCTCAGGAGTGAGGCTTGCATTTGGGTAGAGAGCAGGAGTTTGAGGGATTGGCTCACATGAAAGACCTTGAAATGGCAAATCTTTATTAGTTTTGTAAACAGCTTTGGGAAGCGCTAGGAGCAGCTTGCAGGGACCCTGCAATTATCATAATAAACAGTTTTATCATCTTCTTGGCAATCAATATTGTGGCTTATGCTGCTTTAGTATCTCAGTGGTATTGATTACCTTAACAACTGTGCTGCGGTCAGCTCCCATTAACCCTTGCTCCGCTGGCACTGCTTGCGCCTTCCACTGTTGGAAGTCGCAGTCCAAGCAAGTGCCGGAATTTGACAGCTGGCCAGTGAGGCCAATATGGCTTTTATCTCAAAATGCCAGGGAGAAGGAAGGGTTTTAACGAGCAGATCTGGAAGCCAGTGCAACCTCTCAGAGGTTTAGCAACACACACCCTGTGTGTGCCTGTCTGTGAGTGAGTGCGTGGGTATACATGTGCACACCAGAGACAGTCAGTTACAGCAGTGGGCTTGGAACTAGTGAGTGACTCAGGAGTCTGAATGTGGAAGAGGAGAAATTCTGGTCGTCTCTATCATTCATTCCAGTGATTATTTTCACCTGTCCTGGGGGACGGATTACTGTGTGTAGAATTCAGTGGAGGCCCGAGGCAGCATGCAACAGGCAAACCCGGCTGTCCATGTGCTAGTTTCTCATCCGCCTTTTGCTTTTAGAGAGAAACCACTTATCTCAGAACATTGCTCGTAGCATTTGGGTTCCCCAGGACCAATGAGCATCTGAGGTGAGACGGTCTGTCGGTAGATGACAGAATGCCGGAGGTGGCTTTTGGTGCCACAGGAGATTGTTATCACCTTCACTGGCTGTCCTGTCTCTGGTCTGGTTAATGTTTACGGGCTCCTTCCCTTCTGTTGGAATGGAGGTGACCAGGGCAGTTTTCCCCAGTAGAACAGCTAGCGTTCACCCCCTACCCCCACCCCACAACGACTAAGCCAGGGGCCAGGCCTGTCAGGTAGGGGCTCAATAATATTAAACGGCAGTCATTTGGAACAAGATCTTGCTAGTGGGATCATGTTGGTTGTAGTGGGTGTGTGTGTGTTGGCTTTTCTAGGATGCTTTTATTTTTTTAAGTGCTCTGTTTCTTTTAAGTGAGAGAGATGTATATGTGTGTGTATGTATCTTTACCTGTATAGAACTGGGACTTGGACTACGCTATGACAGCAGAGGGTTTCCTGGGGAAAACACCCATAAATGAATGAAGTTTGCAATGAAAATGAACCTTTTTTTTTTTTTTCTGTTTGGTTTCATGTAGATATGTGCACTTTGACTAGGTCATGATGCACGAATACTGTTTACATGTTTATATAGGTACATGTTATATATTTATAGTCATAGATATTAATATACATGTCGGCATGTACACATTTACCGATGGGCATATGTACATACACTGTGGGTATAAATATTGAAAAAAGGTTTTATTGAGTCCAGGGGATGAGCTTATGCATCACTGCGGGCCTTAACCCTCTTGGCCCACTGAAGACTGTGATGGGGCCCTTGACATTGCACATCCCATAACACAGGTGCTCCTGAGCTTGAATGGCATTGACCTGTCGTGTCTCGGGAGGGAATTTTTAAAGTTTTGAGAGCACAAGTTTCATAGAGGATTCAAAGGAGGCTCAAGGCAGGACTGGATCAGGGAAAAGGTGAACTGGGTGACTTTCTTGATGCTGCCTGTGGCTTTCTTTTCCCAGAGAGGGTGCCAGGTGCTGTGTGATTCCAGTGAGAGTCAAGGGATGGGCTTGAGGAGGGACAAGCAAGTGCAGTTAGAGGTGTCGCTTAGTAGGGCCCATGCCCTAGTCAGCCAAAAGTCTGTGCTTTAATTCACTCCGAACAGCCAGACAAAAGGTTGTAGGCTGAGACTGGCATGGTTAGGGTCATAAGTGGGCCTCTGCAGTGGCATCAGGACACAGGCTTGCTGGGCACCAAGTTTACACCACAGTATTGAGGAGACAGATCTATGCAGGTGAGAGAGAAGGGCCTCTGGAAGCAAGTGTGGTCAGGGAATAGAGAGTTTGCATGAGCCATGGATCCCATCCTATGAGGTCATCCTCCTGTAAGTAGGGGTATCTAGAGTCCTGGGTCACTATTTTGGACCCTCTTCTGCCCCTCATCTTTCTGCCCAGAATGCTTTGATTCCACAAATGAGAAAGTTTTTACTTTGAATACCAGCGTTCTTCCTGCAGATGTCACATGGGCTCCAATGGCTGTCGTTGGTTATTCGTTGATGGGAGCTAGGGCTTTCAGGGATCCACCCCAACAGCAGACAGTCACATACTGAAGTCACGCATGCACACAGAATGGATCATACTACTTGAAGGGAGCGAGCCAGTTTTTGGTTTGATATAGATGCATGTACTTTGGGTGGTGGTTACACCGTGACACTTTATATACTTACTACCTGTTGTCTTTAACCTTAGCCCCTCAACCAAAGCAGCTCCTGTAGGTTTGGCCTCAATCACGAGGAGCTTTGAGGTGTCCATAACTTACTCCCTCATTCTGCCCACGGAGTGAGCAAAGCGGTCAGATTACTTCTGGCGGTGGGGCTGCCTGTTGAGTATGGGTGTCCAGGAAGGGACTATAGCCGTGCTTTTCTGAACTGTAACTGTACTGCAGGTTCTGTTCATTCTCCTGCCTGCCCACCTTGCTCTGGAGACAGGGTCTCACTATGTAGCTCTGGCTGGCCCTGAACTCAAAGAGATCCGTCGTCCTCACCAGTCCTGGGACTCAGGTTGTGCACCACCACCCTAAATATTATCTACAATATTTTGTTTTCATTATTTTTTCTGTCTGTCTGTCTTTCCTAGATTTTTTAAAATGTGTTTTACATGCATTTATGCATGTGTGTACTATGTGCATACTTCATCCCTGACAAGGGCAGAAGTTGGCATTAGGTTCCCTGGGACTGCGATTATGGACAGCTGTGGGCTGTCATGTATGTGTCATATAAACCCTGGTCTGCTACAAAAGCAGCCAGTTCTCTTAACTACTGAGTCATCTCTCTAGTCCCGCCCCCTTTGTCCCATGCTTTTTTTTTTTTTTTTTTAAATGTTGGGGAGGGGATAGAACCTCATGTATTCCTGGCTGGCTTTGAACTCACTGTATCACCAAGGATGGCCTGGAGCTTTTGATGCTCTTCTGTAGCCTTGAGATTGTAGGCTACCTGGCTTTTGCAGTGCTGGGGATCAATTGAAGGGCTTGTATACACAAGGCAAGTGCTTTAGTGACTAAGCTACGTCCTCAGCCTCTCTTCCAGGCTCCTTCCTGGTCTGTGCATAAATGTACAACTTAGTGTCTTCCCCTCAGGGTTCTTGTGTACGTGGGAAGACTCAGCGTTTAGTGTTAGAGGCCATGTCTCTTTATTCAAAATGCCAGAGTCCAGAGCTGTTTTGGATCTTGTGACATTTACATAAACACCATGGAGATACCTTGGCGATAGGACCCAAATTAAAAAAAAAAAATCAAAATTTATTTATTTTCCACGTACTCCTCACATATCTAAAGGTAATTACAAATAGTGTAATAATTTTGTATCTTGGTGTAGAATTTTCCATCTGTGGTGTGTCATGGTTACACTCAAGAAGTCTCAGGTTTGGTTTTTTTTTTTTTGAAATTGGAGTGGCTTACTGTTTCCCGCCGTGCCTGTTAGTTGTCATCTGTGGAATATTTGTTCTGAGTCTTTGGTGCAGTCATGTTTTTGTAAGTCTCGATTGTTTAGGTTGTGTTGTTAAAAGCCCCTTGCAGTGATGCTTCCCGGAGCCCCAGAGCATGATGGGGGCTTGGATGCTGAGCTTGGGTGGGGGGGAAAGGGGGAAGGTTGCTGTGATTTGGGGAGGTAGTAAGGGATGCATACGGCAAAAAGCACACTTACTATTGGACCATCTCACTGCAAATCTACGTGACAGAAGCTGCCCAAGTGGTGACAGGGCTGCAGCTCAATTGGGGGTACAGAGCAGTCAGGTGACTGTGGAGACATTAGTGCCGAGGAGGAAGAGAGTAGGCACTACAAGAGTGGTGATGAGCCCCCCCCCCAGTCTCTCCCCCTCTCTCTCTCTCTGTCTCTCACACACTACATGTAGCCCCTCTCACAGTCTTGAGGGTTGACCCCGTGAACATCAGGCCATGCATGGCAGGCCATCACTCTGCTAGGGAACTGCTGTCTTGGTTTTCTTTTTGTTGCTGGTGACCAAAAGCATCCTGGGCAGGAAAGCACTTATTTGGCTTGCAAGTCATAGTCCTTCACAGGGCTGCTGCTTATTGGCTTGCTCTCTCCTTAGGGTTCTCAGGCTGCTTCCTTAGACAACCCAGAACCACAGACATGCACAAGAGTGGCTCCACCCACAGGGGGCTGGGCCTTCCAGCATCAGTCTTTAAGCAAGTGCCCCACAGACTTCCTGACAGGTCAGGTCAGTCTGATGGAGGCAGTTCACACAGGTCAGTATGAGGGAGGAAGTTGAAGTTTCTTCCCAGGTGACACTAGTTTCTGTCAAGTTGACAAAAATTAACTAGCACAACTATAGTCTCAGCCAAACATATATTTGATTTGAAAATCAGATTTATTAACTTTATGCGCGAGTGAGTCTTTTTCCTGCATGTATGTGTATATTACCACATGCATGCTTGCTGTTGGCAGAGGTCAGAAAAGGTCATTGGGGTTACAAGTGGTTATGAACTACCATGTGGGTGCTGGGAATTGAATCATCTCTTTATCCACTTCCTCCCTCAATATATTCCTCCCTCCTTCCTTCCTTTCTTCCTTCCTTTCTTTCTTTCTTTCTTTCTTTCTTTCTTTCTTTCTTTCTTTCTTTCTTTCTTTCTTCCTTCCTTCCTTCCTTCCTTCCTTCCTTCCTTCCTTCCTTCCTTCCTTTTTTTAATTTTTGGTTTTAATAAGCCTTGGTCTCCAGGTTGTAAATCAAGGCTTGTGTGAACTTGAGTGGCTAACATTTTTGTATAATACTCCTTTCTGCTCATTGAGGACAGTGACAGCTATAGAGCCTGGGATGTAATAGATCATTCTTTCTTTTATTCCTCTGACATTAGCAGTATGGTGGTGTTCCAGTGACTTCTAATGGGAGAGGTCAGTAGATGTTGGCTTCTGAAAGTAGCTTAAGGGATGGTGGAGGCTGAAGGGAGTTTCTCAGACACAAAGCTTTTAAAGCAAGGAGAACCTGCAAGGAGAACTTTCATTGCTTTGGAAACGGCTTTGGCTTACCTTGAACTTGTCAACTCAAAACTGTAGCTTGGCTCTGAGTGGCGTTGCTATTTCAGGAGATGTGTCTGATAATATAGATAAGGGAAATGTATTAAATCAAAATACAGTAAAAGAGTGAGCTTTTCTGTAGCTATCACCCGGACTCGGCAATTAACTCTTCTCTGGGGTCATTTAGTTTTCTTTTGTTCTTTCCTGAAATATTTTGAAGCCGACCCAAAGGTATCATAATACTTTATCACTTTTAATATAAATTATCATTATTAATATGGTTAAAGTTATTCCTCAACAAAGCTGACCTGTCTGTCTTTCCTGCCTGCCTTTCTGTCTGTCTTTCCTGCCTGCCTTTCTGTACTGGGCATTGAACCCAAGATCTTTTGCATGCTAGGCTTGTGTCCTACCATTGAGTTACACCCCAGCCCTGAGACATTCTTAGCCACCCTCATCCTCCTGTCTCTCCTCACTGCCAAGGATTGAACACAGGGCCTCAAACATTCTAGGTGAATGCTTGGCCACTTAGCTATAGCCCAGCTCCCTTGGCCTTATCTAAAACCACATTCTGATGTAGACTTGTCTGGTAGCCTTCAACATGGCTCTTCATAAGGAGCTGGTTGGTTAGCGTTGCTAACCATATGGCATTCACATACTCCACTTCTTTGTTTCTTAGGTCTCTCCTAAGCTGGAACACTTTCCCCCTTGCTTTTTACCCACAACCTCCATTTGAGCATCCTCCTATCCCTCAACCTGTGAATTATGAAGCTGAATAGAGTAGGTATGTATGTGTGTGTGTATGTGTGTGTGTGAGAGAGAGAGAGAGAGAGACAGACCACTGTTAGCATGGTCTGAAAAGCCCAGGCCCGCATCCTCTTCTCTCTGCCATTGACCAGCTGTCTGACCTCTGGCAAACCACCAACACCCTCTGGGGTCATTATTCTTGTCTATCAAAAGGCAGAGCAGAATCTAGATGGCCTCACACTCAAGCACTCTCATTATTACCTCCCTGAAGAGATCCAAGAGGCGCATCACAGACACTTCTGGCTCACGTGATCATCCTACTTTTGGCGTTTGAGAACTAAGTCATAGGACCAATTGTCTCGTTCCTTCTCTCCTAGAGATTGTGAACGGTGAACCTTCAGCGTGAGTATGCGTTCCGCGTTGACTTACAGATGGGGTCAGGGAGCCAGACTCATGGCTTGAAGTGTACAGGTCACTCTTGTGCATTTTAACTTTGCCAGTTTCACCTACATTTATCTACTTCTTTTTTTTTCCCCCTTGTTTTGCTTTGGCTTTGATTTAGTGTACAGTGATAAGCAACACCAATAACTATCTGTGTGCTGAATATTCTTCTTCTCAATGTAGCCCGTCAGCTCACTGAAGTCCAGCCCATGTCTTATGGAGTCTCAGCGTTCTTGATGGGCTGGGGATATAGCTCAGCAGTAGAGTTGCTTGTCTAGTGAAGGCAGAACTCTGGGTTTGACACTTCGTAAGGCAAGGGAAAAACAACAGAACCTTAAGCTGTGTGTTGGGTTATCAGTCAGAGCACATCCTGTCGCCTCAGTTCGTCACGTAGGTTTTCTCTCTGGTGGTCATTTTGATGCTGTCAGTATTCCTTTTGTCACTATGCCCTGTGCTTCTGTGGCTCATCTTTATCAGACCACCGTGGCCTGTGGTGGGCTGAGGAGCCACCTGCGTGGCATGACTTTGGTGGGACTTGTCTTCTCCAGTGGCTCTCACTGTGTTTTCTCCAGGTCTTGGGTGAGCGAAATGATATTTGCTGGACAAACAGTTGGAGGGGATTTTAACTGCTAAAACAGTAGCCAGTCCATACATTCCGTAGAGAGGGTCACCTGTGGTTCCAGTCTGGGACACGGGAGTGCCAGTGTTGGGGATCGTGGAGGTGGATAAATCAGAACCTGTTACCTTCCACCTCTGGGCAAGCGGAGGGTGATCCATCCGATGTGCTCCATCCTCCTCCAGGTCTCCAGTGTGAGCTCTTGGGCGCACTTAGCCCTCCTTGGTTGCCTGGAAGAGCTGGTTTGGTACTCTGGAAGGCCCTGGTATCAACCTGCTCTCTCCCATCCTCTCCTGAACCTCTGCTGCGTCCTTTCTCAGGAGACCAGGACGACATTCACCACAGAGGGCTGGGGGAGGACCCGGAGCTTGTGTGTGTGGAGGATCTAGAACAGTGCCTGGCACTCAGTAGGCACTCAATAAATGGTAGGTACCCCAGAGGATCCTCTTTGTGAGTGTTTATAACTAGTCTTGTCATGACTTCCTTTTTCGCTTGTTGACACTTGGAAAGGGGTCCCTGAATGGTGGGGTTTGTGAAGCTTGTGCGATTGGCATAAAGGGTCCCATTCTGGGTCGCCGGAAGTGCTCTGTGTAACCAGGAGAAGTTTTAAGTGTCCCATTGATATGACCCCCACCCCCAACTGCAGCAGCAGTCGTGCTGTTTGTCCTTCAGTATGAGGAGTGTTTCCGATCTACCTCTCTGGGTAGGCTTGGTCCAGTGGAAAGCAAGACCTCAGGGTCAGGGGTGGTGGTGTAGGGGTTGGTGGGGAGGGCAGGCTGGGTGTGGCTAGAAACTCGAGGCTCATGGCTCCCGAGTTTTCTTCTAATGGAATTTCCCATCACTTACTGCCCTGCTGATTTCTGATCAATGAAAATGAAATTGCATCACCTCCTCAGAGGCCCCACGTATGCCTGCCGCTTCCAGCTGTGTCAGTTCCGGTAAAGTAATCTCATCAGGCGTGCGAGAGGGTAATAGGAAATAAAAATAAAAACCCACAATTAGCAAGAGGCCTTGCAGCTGAGTAACACTTACCGTCCCAGAGGCAGAAGGGCCTGGGAAATGGAAGGCTCAGGAAAGGGTCCCTTGTGGGAAGGGCGAGGGAAGGGTTAGAACGAGGAAAAGAAAATCCCCAGTGCTTTCTCTCTCCTCCTCCCCACCTCCTGCTTCACCCAACACGTGGATAGTTGTGGATAGTTGGAGTTGCTGTGAGAGATTCCGCTGCTTGGCTTCTAAGGTCCGCAAAGTTACCTCAGGATTAGCCTTACTCTGTTTTTAAATACGTCTCTCACAGAGAGACACCAGTTAAATCCCAGGACCCCAGAAATCCTAACTGCTTCTGATTTTACCCATGTGAGGGACTCCCTCAATCTGTGCTAGGGAACCAGACAGACCGGAGTGGGACAACCTGAATGCATGGCTGATGGATAGACTTCTCAGAGGTGGCTTGTTTCTCCCTGTAACTCCCAGTGCATGTGTGTTAAGAACATGAGGCGACACTTACATGAGTGACATAATAGCTGGGCCAGGCTACCTCTTTGTAGAGTGCAGTGACCCTGTGTATATATGGTCACTCCAGTTATAAGACCCGGGGAGGTTGTCCGCTACGTCTAGAGTATTCTGCCGCTCACGTCTGTGGAGGCCATAGAGTCACAAGGCCCAGTCTGAGGTAGAGCCAAAGTGAGAGGAACCAGGATGGGAATCCAAAGGGCAAATGAGGATGTGGAAAACCTGTTGGGTCACCTCAGGGGAGCTAGCAGAAATGCAACTGTATCCTCTTGTCAGCGTGACTTATCAGGGACAGAAGAAATGCTTGTGTGTGGCCATACCCCTGGGTCTGGCAGCTTCATGTAGGTATATGTAGGACAGCACATTCTTCACTGGCTGGGTGGCTGGCTGGCTGGTGGCTGGGTGGGTGGGTGGGTGGCGGGCAGATCCTGTTGAGAAACTGTCTCAAGCCTTTGTGCGGTTCCTTTCTCGAATGACCCACATATATACCGAGGGTGAGAACTTCTGAGGGCCTGGCTGGGGGAGGCGAGCTAAAGTCTCAGGGACGAGGGCAAGCCGTATGCTGTGAATAACTCAGATTTTTGAAGCCCAGTGGACATCGGGTCACTGTTACCACATCTGGGTTCAAATGTAGGACAGTTCTGACATCAGAGCAGGAAGGTGCTGGGTGGGATGAGGGTAAGGGCGTTGGGCAGTAAATCCTCCCAGCTGGGGCTGTGTGATGACCAGGCCTCGTCTACTGGCACATGCTCACACTGTAGTGAGAGCCAGTCAGTGGGAGCCTGCATCAATAGGAAGGGTGCTGTGTATGTATGTGGTAGGCACTCAGTAAATAGTTCTTCTATCAATGAATGAAAACCTTTACAGTGGTGTTTGGATCAGCACAATACTCATTAGCTTCAGACTAAAGGCAGAGATGGCCAGGAACCCAGTATTCTCTGTGTGGTTGAAGCCCAAGAAGTGAGGCCCATTAGCCAGGCCAGGTTTAATTCCATCTGGCTTTGGTGATGGTTGAATGTCTGAAATCTTACCCCCTGGCCCTTTCCAAGATTAGACCGGCTAGTAGAACATTCTGGTGCAATGTTCATAGCTCCAGAGGTGAAAGGGTGGCAGGGGCAGGCAGTTCCCAAAGGAAGCTGATGTCTCTTCTCCTCCAGCACGTGGGTTTTCCTGTGTGCACGCTTGCAGAAGTAGGTTTCTTCTCTGCATCCTAAGACACTTAGCATGGCGTCTCGATCTACATTGATCACACTTGATGACTCGAACTGGCAATTTCCCCCATGGGACGAGACCTAACCAGGGTGTTCAGGAAGCCATTAAGGAAAAAAATATGTAACCACACACATCCCCAAACTCAATTGTTCGTTCTTCGAAGTGCTTGGAGAAGAGACTTTCAAACATAATTAATCCAAGTACGATTTAGCCTGGCCTTGGTGTTTCTTCTTAGCGGCTTTTGGCCCAGAGGCAGCGCCAGGATCGGCAGGAGGGGAAAGACCCCTGGACCATCTCTGCTAGCTCTGTGAGGGTGCTACTGTAACCTGCAGTTGCTTACTTCTGAGAGGGACCTGGTGGGTGCAGGGGAAGGGTTGTTTCCCAATGGGGTAAGGAGAAATAAATATTCCTACATTGTTTTCCCTCTTACCAAGTCTGCTGCTTGAAGGAGTCAATGGAAAGAGAAGCTCAATGGTTTTCTAGCTGAAAGGAACAGCGTAAGCCATGGGATTTGGGACTGGCTTGAGGGACAGGGAAGAGGCAGAGAACCGGAGTCCGGATTGCGTTTTGTTATCCGTTGACTGTATGCTCCCCCCTCCCCCGCTTTCCTTGATGTTGGGGTTCATCTTTGGAATTTGGAAACCTACTCATGCTCAGGAAAAAAAAAAAAAAAAAAAAAAAACCGAAACCCCAGCCCAGCTCACTGCCACCTGTCTTGCAGGCCTCAGGGCCTAGCCGTGCTACCTGCAGCTTTCTGTCTTGGCAGTGAGGAAGAAACTTGAAAATAGAAGTAACTCCCCAGCCCACTGTGGATCTGAGGTGTCTCACATCCCCCAAGGGTAAAACAAGTCTTAGCAGAGAATTCTGTGACGACCGAGACCGTTGTCACTGTTGTGCTTTTGGACAGGAAGGGTCTGTGTAGCTGCCCGGTGGAGCCATCTGAAGAGCTGACGTGGCTGCACGGTGAGAGCCCGCTCTCCAGTGCTTGCGCATGTGTGCGTGTATGTGGCTTCATGTGTGGTGCCCTGCTAATGAATCTTCAAAGGGGAGCTCTTGTTTGTTTTGTCATGGTGCCAGGTTCTGAGCCTCATGCCTAAGCTACTGATGGCGAGCACACTGTATGGCCTTCTCATGGAGAGGAGAAGTGAGCTTCCACATTCAGAGTCATTTGGAGGTGGTTGCTGCTGGTGCGGGGGTGGGTGGGTAGGCGGGGGGGGGGGAGAAGGAGGAAGGGGGAAGCCACCTCTCCTGTCACCCTTTTCTGGCTTTCCCATCACCTGTGACAACTAGCTGGCTGAGTTGTTGGTATGGATATTTTTTCCCTTGCAGGAGAGTTAGATGGTATTCTTAGGTACTGGACATGGCTACCACAGGACCAGAGGAAAGCCTCTGGTAGCGTGTAGTTTGTATCTCACGAATCTGACACACATCAAAGAAAGCTGAAGGGCCCGCCTCTCACCGCAGCCCTGAACTAGCAACGTAGACAGGGACTCGGCCTAAGTTTGGATTCTCTGACGTCTGTCCATACAGCCTTGAACTTCACCAGTCCTTCTGTTGTTGAGGGGATTGCTCTGACGATGAAGAGAAACACCCAGTAGTTCAGGGCACTTGTGAGCTCCTCTTTCAGTTTTGCTACTGAACTTGGCTTTGATAACCTGTTCTGCCAGACAGAAAGCACAGTCCACTCTCATATTACCTGATAGGCTCTTCCCTCTGAGCAATTGCACTCAGGGAAATGCTTGGCTTCTTTGACTTCTGTTCACAGCAGACCTTCAGTAACTTTAGAATGAGAAATAACCAATCTAACACCCAAAAGTACAAAATACTGAGACAACCAGAGAAGTTTTTGGTGGGTTATTATTATTCAGTATTATATCTTTTCTCTCTCTGTGTGTATATATGTGTGTGTGCGCGCGCGCGCGCGAGCACACACACACATACACACACGCACACACACACATGAATCTCATAGGCTGAGGCAGGCAGACCTCTGTGAGGTTGATGCCAGCCTGGTCTATACCCCGAGTTCCTGGCCAGCCAAGACTACATAGTGAGACCCTGTCTCAAAAGACAAAAAACTCAAAGAAATCAAGGCAGAGATTCACATGTTTCCACTATTTAAGATTCCTCTAGATCAGTGGTTCTCAACCTTCCTAACGCTGCAATCCTCCAATATTGTTGAGGTAAAATTATTTTGTCATGACTTTATAACTGTAATATTGCTAGTTATGAATCGTGCTACAAATATCTGATATGCCGCAATATTTGATATGCCACTCCTGTGGGGTTGTGACCCACAGCTTGAGAACCCCTGCATGAAATAGAAAAAAAATACACTATTTATCCATCGTATGCTACATGTGTCCTGTGCTAGGGGATTCGCAATGACACAATGCCATGGAGATAATTTTAGTGAAGAACAGAGTGGTGGAGATGACTTCAGGGTTCTGGAGAGGAGAGAACTTCCTGTGGGCTCCATCACTAGGCCAGGGGTGTATGGCCCCAAGGGAAACTCAATCACGTGTCTCTTGAAAGTCCAGATAAATTGCGAGGAGAGCTTGGCGCTGCAGGCACAGAGATGAGAAGTTTTGAGGGTAGAAAGTTGAGGCCAGACCCCCCCCCATTGAAAAGAAGCACAGCAGGGGATTCACTGACATACGGGTCCCTCCCTAGCCAGGCTTGCTCTCTGAGATTTCAGCTCCCTGTCAGTGTCATGGGTAGTAACCTGGAAACACTCAGTAGAAAACTCCAGAAACAAACAGTTTATGAGTTTCACAGTCCAACCAGTGTGGCAAATGAGCCATCCCCCTGTCTAGTGGATCTGTGCTGTATGCACTACCCCTCTCTGCATCCCTTGCTGGCCTTCTCAGCCCCTTGATTATCATAATGTGGAGGTGCCCTTGTTCAAGCTACCTTTATTTCACTTACCAGTGGCCATAAGGTGTTAAGACTAGTAATGCCTGCAACTCAGATATGCTCTGGGGAAACCCCCAAAGTGCTGTCCTTAAATGAAAAAGGCCCAAGTTCTTAAGGAAAGAAAAGAAAATCTATGTACTGAGGCTGCTCGGAGCTAGGTGACAAATTTCCTCTCAGGAAATTTAGGAAGAAGGAAAAAGGAAACTCACACACATCTGCTGTTTCACCACCGAAGTGGGTATCGCCGTAACGAGAGAGTAGGCCCGAGAGGACATAACGCCAGCGTGGAGAGTGTAAGCCTTGACTAAGTAGTTTGGCCATTGGTTCTTGGGGAGAGAAAGCATAAACTGGTTTTCTAGTTCTCTACCATCAAAGGTGGTACCAAGAGTTCCTTCCAGAGAGACGGGGTCAGACAGTGAGGGGCAGCTCCCTTTGGGCATGCTCTGTCAGGACAGGTTGTGAGTGGTGGAAAGCTAGCCACTTAGAGATAGCTTGTGGTCTGCTGGAAGCGGGAGGGAGGGCGGGCGGGCGTTCATGCCGTAAGTCCGGAATGGACTTTTTGGGAGTCAATTCGTAATTTCAGTAATTGAAACCACAGAAGTAGTTAAGGTAGTTGATATACAGAGATAAGAGCAGAGATCCAAGAGGAAGAAGTACCACAGTGCTTAAATACAGCATGAGAGTCACGGGGAGGGATTTCTGCGGGTTGCAATCATAGTGAATTTTTATTGGAAAGTATATAACCCAGAGAACTTAGGAATGGGAAGAGGGCAGGTGATGTGGAGATCGGAGAGGGAGGAGAGCCAAGAGAGTGAGTCAGAGAAGCGAAGGGAGATGATTTAAGGATGCAGTGGTGAGCAGTTCTCAAGGCAGAGGAGATGGCAGAAGATAATGTAAGAGAGTGAGAGCCATTGACCCAAGCCATTGACCCAAGGTGGGGCTGGCATGGGTGACCTAGGATGGAGAGGGGTGGAGTCCCAGAGACAGCGGTGTCCTCTTGCTCACTTGAAGGGATACTTGGTCCTTAACAGCAGAGCACTGATTTGTCTGTGTGTGTGTGTGTGTGTGTGTGTGTGTGTGTGTGGAGTAGGGCCTGACATCTTTGCAATTTCGTTGAGTCCCACGGTTGGTTCTGGCACACAGCGAGCCGTCTGGTGTCCTGTGTAATCACTTAGGGAAGGAGGAACTCACCAGGGACCAGGCAGACAGCTTTTGAGGAAGTGAAGCCATGGCAGCATCCACTGTCAGGAAGTGTTGTGATTCAAAGGAGGGGCTAGGAAAGCATTGTCTGAGCCGAGGTATGAGTAAGTGGGACTCTAGTCCAGCTGTTGTTGGGACGCTGGACTCTGGCGCAGTCCAGTGGAAGGGACCGACTATAGAGTCCTGTGAAACCCTTGGATTCATCAGCAGGGCAAAGGATAACAGCTCCTGTCATAGAAGTAGCGTGCACCTCACAAATAGCTGCTGATGTAGTCGGTCTTAACCAATAGAGGAGGTAGGTTGAAATGTAGTTTTTTACCTGCTGGAGCAACATTTTCTTCACACGCAAATAATACCACTATTGATGGTGCAGGGAAATTGACGCCCGGGGACCAATGCTAGTGGGACTTGGAAGATCTTTGTTGGAAGACAGGTTGGCTCACACACCACAGTCTTGAATATCTTTCCCTTTAGAACCAGCCATTCTTCTTCTTCTTCTTCTTCTTCGATGTGTATGCTAAGGAAATTGTGAACCAGAATACCATGGGCAAGTGCTAGGTTTGTAGTAAGAGGCACTACTGTGGCTTCAGAGGCTGACTTAGAGCACCCCTTCAGCTTGTATTCAGCTTTACAAGCTTCTCTGTTCTCATCTGTAAAATGGGTTCTTGCAAGGACCTAATGACTTGGTGTAGTCACGTTGGTGCTTATAGCCACTTGGTCCTATTGGGTGGTCTCCAGGCATGGCGGCTGCTCATGTGTGTGTGTTTTCTTATGCATACAGAGATTCATGGGCTTTTATTGCAGATGCAAATAGTGAAATATTGGGGATTATTGGACTGTCTATTTAAATGTAGTAACATTTGGTCAATTTATGCCATGTCTGTAGGTGAAGCATCTACTGGGGCTGTTCGTGCTAACTTAGGAAGAGCATATGATGTCGTGGGAAAAGTGCATGCTAAATTAAGTTAAGAGAAATCCTTCCCCTTATAAGGAGCAGGGCATCTGAGGTTGATAGAGAAAGCCCAGAACTATAGAGACTGAGAGAGAGAGAGGCATGGGAAACTGCCTGTCTCTCTGTGTTCTCAAGTCCTTTGGCTGGTGGCATTACAAGTGATTTTTTTTTTTCCCCTTTAGCTTGAAGGTCTCTGTGGATATTGATTTCTTTACATACATATACGTATGCATATACATACTGAATTCTCATTTCTTTAGTCAGGAGATGTTATTTAAAATAAATGTTAACATCCTGAGGTGCCATTTTGAAACTGGACTGGGCCAGATGACCTGGTTTTACACTGTCTCCTTGAACAGAGAAAGCAGAACAGAGAATTCCCGTTCTTGGGCTAGAGCAATGGCTCAGTGGCTCAGAGCATCGATTGCTGTTCAGGAGGATCTGGGTTCGATTCTCCCTTGGCAGTCACAGCTGGACGTCGCTCCAGTTGCAGGGGATCTGACATGCTCACACACACACATATGTGCAGGCAAAGGCCAGTGCACATAAAATTAAAATAAGTCATTTAAAAAAACTTCCTATCTTCATCTGTAGTCATTTTGCAACATATTTGTGTGTTATACATACATACATACATGTACACATATATACCACATTTTTTTTTTTAAATATAGCAAGACAGGATTTTTCTATGTAGCCCATGATGGCTTCATGCTTACCTTCCACAGCTTTCTTGCCTCTGCCTCCTTTGATTGTGTTCAGCAGCCCCAGTAGCAAGGAGGAAGGAAACAGAAAAGGGGTCTTTTGAGGAGGGCTTGGAAGGAGGTAGAAGAGTTCTGGATGCCATCAAAGGAAGCAGTTAAGTGTTGATTTTTAGCCTGCCTAGGGTGAGGGGATAGAACTGAGAAGACATCTAGGGATATGGCATAGATGGGGGGCATGTGGCTGTGCACCTGCTGGGTAGGAGGGGTGACTGATACAGCCAGGAAACAAACATCCTCTGGTTGGTGAAGAGTGGCTTGTCATCTCCAAGGCGGAGGGAGTGTGTGTGCTCATTGCTTTATGGGGACCAAATGGCATTCAGGCCTGCCGTGTCTAAGGCTAGGATGGGAAGACCTCCACAAGACTTAGGGTGGATGGGTAAGGAAGATCTTATAGATTAGAGACAAGTATCGAATGGGAGACTAAATCCCAAATCCATATTTAGAATACTATAGATTATAAAAGCTGGCGTGTCTTTTTCTTTTTTTTCTCCCCCTTAAGTAGCTACCAATATAGTAAGTATTAAATGTTTTTGTCATAGACTCCCCCCCCCTTTGTCATTTCCTATTGATGACGTTCTCTGGAGGAACAGCACAAACTGGGTTCTGACACCTAGCTCTCCCTGTCTCAGACCTCATGACTGCCCTGCCCCCTGCCCGCCCCAGACCCCACGGTAATCAGAGTCTCTCAGGGGCCATGTGTTCCTCGCAGAATGGTCTGAGCCAGCACTTCTCACTTCCTGGTCGATTTATGTTCCTGCCACAAGTAGCAAGGGAGGACTTACCAGCCAACACGAAGCTCAGGGCCTAGATTAGATTTTGGGGTCTTCTGGACAGTGGGCTTCCTGTTTTTCGGAGGATCTGTGCAAGTATGTGTCACCTGGTCACACTTGCAGAATCCTTCCTGGGGCTGTTGGGGCACCATTACTAAGCCCATGACATCTCACTTGTGCATGGTTGAACACTTCCCGACTAAGGTACATCAGTAGACAGAGGCTATTATGGTGTAAAACACTGAATGGTTCTTTACCAGGCTCCAAGCAAAAGCAGATCTGGGCATGATTTCTTTGCCCCATGGACGAGATTTCTAGTGTTTTGTTTTAGATTTATTTTTTATTTTTAACTATGTGTAAGTATCTGCAATCCCCACCTTTGGAGCTGGAATTATAGGCAGCTATGAGCTGCCCAGTGTTGGCGCAGGGAGTTCAAACTTAGGTTCTCTCTAAGAGCAGCAAGTGTCCTTAACACCTCCTTTGTGTTCTCTCTCTCTCTCTCTCTCTCTCTCTCTCTCTCTCTCTCTCTCCATGTGTGTGTTTGTGTTAGTAATGTTTTTGTATTTTTTTATTTTTATTTATTTTGCTGTTTTAGTGTAGACTTACTACTGACCTGGTGGGCTTCTAGAATTCCTTGGTGGGGCTCATCTTAATTTTTGGGTTTTTTTTGGTTTGTTTGTTTGTTTTTTGATTGTTTTTCACTAAGGTAAGAAATGTAGCCAAAAGTTGTGATCTATCTTGTTTGTGTTTTTGTTGTTGTAGTGTTATGTGAAAGTCTACCCTAGTTAAAATGGTCTATTGATTTGTCTTCTCCAACCAGAGGACTCTACCCAGAAGCCTCAGCTGCAGGAAGGGAAGACTGGTGTTCTGTTCTGTTCTGTTCTGTTCTGTTCTGTTCTTCTCATACTTCCTTGCCCAGCTTTGTAGCCTCTGCCCCCTCATGAAGCTGAGGCAAGAGGGAATTTCCCATAAAGATAAGGACCTACACATCTGGGTGGGTTTTATAGTACATGCACAGTTTTGGAGAGTTTTGTTCCTGATAGTTCAGTTTTCTTTTGACTTTATTGCAGGTATAAAAGGAAGTTTTAAAAGCAGAACAGAGAATTCCCGTTCTTGGGCTAGAGCAATGGCTCAGTGGCTCAGAGCATCGATTGCTGTTCAGGAGGATCTGGGTTCGATTCTCCCTTGGCAGTCACAGCTGGACGTCGCTCCAGTTGCAGGGGATCTGACATGCTCACACACACACATATGTGCAGGCAAAGGCCAGTGCACATAAAATTAAAATAAGTCATTTAAAAAAACTTCCTATCTTCATCTGTAGTCATTTTGCAACATATTTGTGTGTTATACATACATACATACATGTACACATATATACCACATTTTTTTTTTTTAAATATAGCAAGACAGGATTTTTCTATGTAGCCCATGATGGCTTCATGCTTACCTTCCACAGCTTTCTTGCCTCTGCCTCCTCAGTGCTGGGATTGAAGGTGTGTTTTTACCATCCTAGCTCCTTACATTGTTTGAGGATCGAGGCACCATGCCTCCCTCCTCCTGCATCCAAGCACGTCTTCTGACAAACTATCCCATGTTAGCATGCCAGGCATAGGCTCCCATTAACCCATCCACAGACCACATCCAGATTTTGCCAGTTGTCCCTCTTATGCTCCTTATAGGAAAAGAAAACCACAGAAGTTCGCTGCATTCGTTTGTCTCATCTCCCCGGTCACCTTCCATCTGAAACACTTTTCCTTGCGTCCTTCTGGGATGACATGGATGTTTCTGAAGAGCGTAGCACGACCTGTAGACCTCCCTCGATCTGGGTTCATCTGATGTTCCTTGTTGAGTAGATTCAGGTGTGATGCTTTGGGCAGGGAGTCGCTGTAGTGTTCCTCTCAGAGGATCCCACCAGGAATTGCACGATGTCTGTCTGTCCCACTGCTGGTCACTTGATTAAGCTGGTATCTGCCTGGCCTCTCTCTGCCCTAAGGTTACAGTTTTTTTCTGCAGTAAGAGGCTGTGAGGGAAACTCAGATTTTAAAAATGCCCTTCCTTTAGTGTGAGTGTCCACTGTTTATCCCCAGAATGGATTATTATTAGGGCGATGGTCACAGAAGGATGGGTGATTTCTGGACTGGACAGTCTTGTTTTGTTCAGTTTTGGTTTTTGGTATATGTATTAATTCCTTAGGATTCTACCCTGAGGAAGAGCTTTGCTGTCACATCTGTTTGTTGGTTTGCGTGGAGTTGTGAATTCTGACTTTAGGCATCATGTGTCAGCCCTCCGCTCTTTCTTGTTCTCTTGTTCCAGTCATCCCTGGTGTGGCTGACAGGAGCCCCTCCAGCTCGCTGTCCACCCGAGACATCAGCTTATGGTGCTCTTTAATGAAGGATGCTCTGAGCGCATTTTACACTCTTCCTGCTTCAGCCTAAGTGCTGGTCGCTTATCCAAAGACCCGTTCCAGTTCCGTTGGCTGGGCATGCCTTAGAGTATGAGGAGGGATGAGGGGAGGCGTGTTCACCGGTCATCCTTCATTCTCTCCATGTGTTATAACTTCTATCACAACCTTAGTTTTTCTTTCTTTTCTTTTTAATCCATCATTTTATTAATCATCATTTTATTAATCACATCTGGGTTGCCGAGGATACAGAGGTGGGTCACGTGGAGCCTGACCCCATGTGTTCACAGCTGAGACACAGGAGTCAACCAGAGTCAGTCATGGCATCCACGTGACCTGAATTGTTGCCTTTGACCGTGTGTGGACTTAACAACTCCAGGCTTACCTAGTGACAGTTTGGGTCTCATGTTCCAACTGGTCAAAGTAACCCCCCCTCCCAATTCTACGTTTAGTTTTTCCTTGTTAAATGTCTTTGCCCTACGTGGTGACTGTGTCTTCTTGCTGTCATTCCCCAAGCTGTTGATCTACATGAGTTTAATAGAGACAAGGCATCGGTCAGGTAGCCTGGTCAGTGTGTGCCTCGGCCTCCATGTTAGCTAGGAGTCATGGCATCCACCTGCTGTGGAATCATGCAGGCTCTATCATTTGAGAGATCTTGACCTTGAGATGGGAATCTTCGGGGAACCTCACTGAACCTCACTCTTAGCTGGATTTCTCAGGTCGCCAAGTCTCTGCTTGGTTTCCTTTATGTGTGCTCTCATGGGCTGTTTGCCTGGGCTCTCCTCCTCTGCCTAGAGGTTTTCCCTCACTCAGAGGAAGCTGTTTAAACCTAGGGAGAATTTGCACTCAGGGTTTCTCTGTGTAATAGCCCTGGCTGTCCTGGGCTCTCTGTAGGCCAGGCTGTCCTTGAACTCACAGAGATCCACTTGCCTCTGCCTCCCAAGTGCTGGGATCAAAGACGTGCACTGCCACACCCAGCCCATTCTTTTAACTTTGACAATGATGATCCCATACAGCACTCTTTCCCTTGTCTGGCTTTGAGAGGCACTGTACTTACTATGCACACCATGCTCATTTGTGGTCCTCTTTTCAGGAGAACATATCTATCCGGACATATATATGGTAGCTTCACTTTAAATAATGGGCGAGCAAGCGAGCTTGCGGATGCATCTCTAGGTGTACAGCTTTTAGGTTATGCCCTTTTCAGTTTCCAGGTTTATTGTTGTTATTATTATTGCACGTCTATGATGCACGTGTCGGCACGTGTGGCGCACTGTGTGTGAGGTCAGAGGGTAACATTTAGGAGTTGGCTTTGTCCTCCTACCTTTGGTTCTGGGGACTGAAAAGCAGATACTTTTAGCCACTGAGCTATCTCTCTGGACCCTGCATTCCTCTGTTTTATTTTTTGTTTCTTCTCATTTGACATGTACATGAGTACAGGTGCCCAAGGAAGTTAGAGGTGCCACATCCCTAGAAGCTGGACTCACAGGCTGCCTGATGAGGGTATTGTGAGCCCAGCTGGGGTCTTAGGTCCTCACAAGAGCAGTGAGCTTTCTTAACCACTGGGCCATCTCTTCGGTCCCACTATGCCCCTCCTTTCTTGAAAAGAAGCGAGGACATTGGGCCTGCCGTCCGTGGCTTTCTGTGGCTTCTCTGCTCACGTGGTCTCTTCTATCTTTCTGATGCTATGCAGAATAAACAAAGAGGGCCACTTTAAGTTCTCCTGTTCGGACTGGTAGGTCTGAGCAGTCCCTGATCTTGAAACAGTCTCTGGGTACATGAAGATCTAATGCAAAGACTGGCTATCAGCATGCTTCGCTGTTGTCTTTTTTTCACAGCAGACATCAAAGAAAAAATATCCCCAGAGTGGCTAAGAACACAGATCCTACAGCAGCTATCTGGCTTTGTCATTTAGGCTACCTCAATTTTACATTTCTGAAATGGGTATAAGAATAGCACCCACCCTAGACGGTTATGATTAAACCTGTTGATATTGATTCGGTACTTAACTCATTAAGTGACGTTTCCATTATAAAGCCTTTAAAAAAGCTTTGGGGAAATATAGGCACAGGGAGGAAATGAACTCACCCATAACCCCGCCTTCTCGAATTTACCGTCCTAACATTTCTTCATAGAAATACATGATGATGGCTTTATGTTTAGCAGTGCACACTTTACTCCATTTGCAGCTGATCAGCTTGCAATGCTTGTAAACGCTTTCTTCAGCATCATCAGCCTTATAACATGTTGAATTCCATGAACTCTAATTTATTTATTCTCTGTTTTTGCCCGATTATTTCCATCCCCCCCCCCCTTTTTTTTGGCCATAAATCTTATTATGAACAATCTCATATGTCCACACATCTCCCGGGTTGTTTCCTTAGAATAAATTCCTGGAATGGAGAAATTGCTGAGTCAAAACATGTTGGCAGCGTGTGCTGTGCACTGCCTGGGTCCCAGGAGAAGGGTGATCCTTGCATTTCTCCCCAGGGAAGGGCAAGGAGTCCCCAGAGGACCAGGCACCTTTGCCTGCTGGCTGACTTCTCTGGTGATGCCCTGCAGGTTCTCCCTGTAGGCAACAGTTTCTCTTGCTGTCTCTATTCTCTTTGTTTTTCTTGCTTTCCCCTTTGTTTCCCTTCTTGGTTTCCTGCCAAACAGCCCCTCGTGAAAGGACCGCCTAATTAACCCTGTGCTAATTAACAATTTAAAATTACACAGTGTGACTGTTCATGTTTAATTCGCTGGGAGCTGGAGCAGCAGCAGGAGCCCCCTCCCCTTCCTTAGAACCACACACCCCTCCCTATTCAGCCTACCAGAACTGAGGCATTTCATTCACCTCTCCCTCCTCCCTCCCTGCCTCCTTCATGGAGTAAGTCTGAACTTTCCTTAAAACAAACTCCCTCTCACTTTAAAGAGGGAGATAGTTGTCCAGGCAAGTGTGGCAGACCTGGTAGTAGCATTCTATCCTTGCAAAGCAATCATTTAAAGAGATTGATATTTCCAAAACTGCAGTGGGCCTTACAACAGGGAACTTTGATATTCTCACACACATACACACACCCCCCTTTTGTATTGGGGGATTCCTAAGGTGCCGGAATTCCTGTGCACTGAGTACTTTTCAGTGGCAGATTTAAATGCCCAGCAGAGCAAAGAAGGGAGCAACAGTGCATGTGCACAAACGCCTGATGGATTGCTTCCGTGTCTACCCTTGAATTTTGTCATCGGAAAGATGTGCTTTTATAAAATCTGAACTGAATTCCTAAACAAGTAGCATTGGAGTGTAGTTATTGAGGCCATTTAAAGGGAACCTGTGGGAGTAGCCAGGGGACGAAGAATTGGCCTGCAGGAAGGGTTGAGAGTTCCGGGTGAGCCAGACTGGAGTGTCTGTGGGATGGGGTCAGGGCTGGAGGGGAGGGCTTAGGGGGCCGAGGAGAGGTTTGTGAATGCTGAGTGGCAGGGCTTCCCGTGAAAGTGTGGGGACCCACTTGGTTCCCAGGCCGCCCTCTGTAACTGAAGAGCATTGATTTTACGGGAAACCATGTTTACAGACAGAGCGCTGATCGACCTGCCGAGTTGACTTCTGCCTCCTTAAGTAAGAACTACCTTTTTCTTATTGACTGGCTGATAAACAGAGCAAGCTCTCTGGGTGGGAGAGTAGTGGATGCCCCGAGGCCCATGAGCTGCCAGACTGGGCAGGATGAAGAGATTGCTTCACGTCAGCGCACACCCACCCCCTTCCCCTGTCTATTCCTTCTCTGCATCTGCTAGGGACCAAGGCAGGAGGACACATGCAGCCTTCCTGCCCTGGCAATATGGAAACAGACAGGCTGGTCGTCTGGTGAAGATGTGAAACAGCATCTCAAACTTTAATTCAGGGTCCCCAGAGATGAGTACCTGACAGGTCTGTTTGGGGTGGGGTGTGAGCCTGCATTTTTCAGGACAGTGCTATTGACACATCTCCTTAAAAAGTTTCGCCTGCAGTCAGTGGGTATGGGGGAGAAGCTCTAACACAGGCATTCTGGGTCTGGAAACTGGGATTTCTTTCCCACCTGCATTTTTATGGACTGTCACCTTCCTAGGATCAACCCCCCAGACCCAATGCCCCAGTTCCCTGTCTTTCAGAACTAGTAACTTGCTTGGGAGTAGGGAACAAATTAAAGGAGTTTCTCTCTCTCTCTCTCTCTCTCTCTCTCTCTCTCTCTCTCTCTCTCTCTCTCTCTCTCTCTCTCTCTCTCTCTCATTGTTATATTCTGTTTTTAAAGTCCCAGCCCCTTAGCCGGCCAGTTCATGGAGGAGGAAGAAGAGAGCCAGGCAAGCAAAGCCCACCAATTAATTGGTAAATGCTAGCAGGTTTCTCTGGCCCAACCCAGGCTGGAGAGGAGATTGGCTTTGCTGTCAATAAACAAGTCCCTGGTGCAGCATCAAAGCTGTTCTCCTTTATCAATCGTGGCCTCCCCTTCCCGCATGTTCCTGTAACTTACCAAGCATTTATGACATTGATTTTACAATCGGGCTGTTAACCCTCCCGCCCCTTCAGACCTGCCATCCTTTTGGGCTTGAACTGTCAATCAGGTGTCATCCAGCCAATCAGGGATGTCCTTAGGAAGAGCCTCCCCAGATTCTCACCTAGATCCCAGCTAAGCCTTGTGGGTAGCCCTGTCTCATTTGCCACTGGGGCTGGTTTAGTGAGGTGATTTGTTTGAAGCGAACAGGTCGTTTCTAAGGCATACAGAACTTTTACCATCACAGAGGCCAAGGTTATCAGTAGATTGATTGGGCAAGTGAGTGCGTGAGAGTCTTAAACCAATCATGGCACATCCTTTTGGAGGCCTCTGCAAGCCTGCCTTCTCCTCCTTTTCCCGAGGGGGAGCTGTTGGCTCACTATGCAGTCAAGCCCGGAGAAATACAGAAAGTCGAAGGCAAGGTTGGCAGGAGATGGAGGGAGATGAGACCTAGCCAAAAGCTTTGTCTGCTGCTCATGAATGAGCTAGATGGCAGAGCAGGGGCCAGATGGCCTGGGGTCTGTGGCTAAAAGACTGAACTCCGAGAGGTGCTGAGCCACCTGTAGGAGACCTGCAACAAGGCAATAACCACCCCGAGGAGGTGATGGTGCAGGAGCCAGGCAGCCTGTGATCTGTTGCTACCTTCCCCAGGGACATGAGCCCTCAGAGGGCAAGTTCAGCTCAGTAGCACTCTGGAGTCGGAAACGGAAAAGCCCCAGGGCTGCAGGACAGCTGCTAGGGCAGCAACTAATAACCAAGAGGCAGCTGTGGAAGAGGGCCTTGCTCAGCCCAGCTGCCGTCTCTGCCTTTGCTAGGGGAAACCCACCCCATGCAAGGCGCATGGCGACCAGGCTCCCTGCAGATGGGCTGAGGAGGTATTGCTCCCCAAGGAGGCATTGGCCCATTGAAAGCCGGGCCAGCCTCATTCTCGGTGCCTTCGTAGTTTCACTGCGAAGTCTGCTGAGCTCCAGACAAGGAAGCTTTTCTGGTTTGGGGGTGAAGGAGATGGGAATTTGGGGGTGAAGGAGGGGGGTCTTCTCTTCAGTTTGATGGTTGAGAGTCGTGGCACCGGCCTCAGTTAGGATTTACCCTGCAAGGTTTACTGCTTGGGAAATGTGACTTCTGATGTTTCCGAGACCCGAAGGGGAGGGATGTGGACCGTTGTCCCCCTTGGGCCCTTTTCAGGATGTACCTAAACCTTTACCTTTGCCCTCTGACCCCTGTAGACCTTTGAACTTACCAAACCTGACACATGGGCACTGATTTCTCTATGTCACTCAGCTCTTTCAGAAGGTGGCCACAGCTTCTTCCCCTCATCCTCCCTGGTGTCCCCTCACCCTCACCCCCTTCCCCCCAGTGCAAATGATCTGCTACAGATGGCTTCATATAAGTTATCTGTATTGGGGGGGGGGGGTCGTTCCGTGACCTCACTGGGTACTGGAAAGATGCTAAGCCTCTTCCACTGTGGCTCCCTGCCCAGCCTGTCTCAAAGCCCTGATGGCATGGAGTGAAACTTCCAGTGGATCGAACTGTAGAGTGACAGACAGTGTGAAGTCTAAGGGGCTTATCCCTGACCACTTCCCTGTTTCCCACTCAACGCATGGACCCGGCTGTGTCGTCCATGGTGCCTCTTGCCCTCTCTGTACCGCACTGTGCAGGGCCATGTTCCCCAGTCTGCCCTCTGCCCTGCAAACTTTGTGTCGTGGGTGTGGACAGAAGCTTTCTTAGAGCACCCCACGCGGGGACTTTAGCCTCGGCCCTCCTAACCTCTTTCCTTTCTCTCTCTCTTTCCCCTCTCTCCCTCCTCCCCACCCCCCCTCGCCTCCGCCCTTCAGGTCCGATCCGTACTGGGTGCAATGAAAGCTCCAAGCAGGCCTTACCATGGAAGGCTGTGACTCGCCCGTCGTCTCGGGGAAGGACAATGGGTGCGGGATCCCTCAGCACCGGCAATGGACTGAACTCAACAGCGCCCACCTCCCCGACAAACCCAGTAGCATGGAGCAGCCCACAGGCGAGAGCCATGGGCCCCTGGACAGCCTGAGGGCCCCCTTCAATGAGCGCCTGGCGGACAGCAGCACCTCCGCTGGGCCGCCCGCCGAGCCCGCCAGCAAGGAGGTCAGCTGCAACGAGTGCTCAGCCTCCTTTTCCAGCCTCCAGACCTACATGGAGCATCACTGCCCTGGCACGCATCCCCCGCCGGCCCTGCGAGAGGAGAGCGCCAGCGACACCAGCGAGGAGGGCGAGGAGGAGAGCGATGTGGAGAACCTGGCCGGGGAGATCGTCTACCAGCCAGACGGCTCCGCGTACATTGTCGAGAGCCTGAGCCAGCTGGCCCAGAGCGGGGCCGCGTGTGGCAGCAGCAGCGGCAGCGGGGCTGTCCCCTCGCTCTTCCTGAACTCTCTCCCAGGGGTGGGGGGGAAACAAGGGGACCCTTCGTGTGCTGCACCCGTGTACCCGCAGATCATCAACACTTTCCACATAGCCTCATCCTTCGGGAAATGGTTTGAAGGCTCAGACCCGGCCTTCCCGAATACCTCAGCCCTGGCGGGGCTCAGCCCTGTCCTGCACAGCTTCCGCGTTTTTGACGTGCGACACAAAAGCAACAAGGATTACCTGAACAGCGATGGTTCTGCCAAAAGCTCCTGCGTATCCAAAGATGTTCCCAACAATGTGGACCTGTCCAAATTCGATGGCTTTGTGCTCTACGGCAAGAGGAAACCCATTCTGATGTGTTTCCTGTGCAAACTCTCCTTTGGGTATGTGCGTTCGTTTGTGACCCACGCGGTGCACGACCATCGAATGACCCTGAGCGAAGAGGAGCGGAAACTTCTTAGCAATAAGAACATCTCCGCTATCATCCAAGGGATTGGCAAAGACAAGGAACCCCTTGTAAGTTTTCTGGAACCAAAAAACAAAAACTTTCAACACCCTTTAGTTTCCACAGCTAACCTCATAGGCCCCGGACACAGTTTTTATGGTAAATTTAGTGGCATTCGCATGGAAGGGGAGGAGGCCCTCCCAGCCGTAGCTGCTGCTGGCCCTGAGCAGCCCCAGGCTGGTCTCTTGACCCCCAGCACCCTCTTGAACCTTGGCGGGCTTACCAGCTCGGTCCTGAAGACCCCCATTACCTCAGTCCCCCTGGGGCCTCTGGCTTCTAGTCCTACCAAATCCTCAGAGGGCAAGGACTCTGGGGCAGCTGAAGGAGATAAGCAAGAATCGGGGGGTCATCAGGACTGCTTCTCCGAGAAAGTAGAGCCAGCCGAGGAAGAGGAGGCAGAAGAGGAGGAAGAGGAGGAGGAAGAGGCGGAGGAGGAGGAGGAAGAGGAGGAGGAAGAAGAGGAAGAGGAAGAGGAGGGCTGCAAAGGACTCTTTCCAAATGACCTGGAGGAGGAGCTGGAGGACAGGCCCCCCGAGGAGTCTGGGGCCCCCGCAGGTGGTAGCAGCAAAAAGGACCTTGCTCTCTCAAACCAAAGCATTTCTAACTCCCCCTTAATGCCTAATGTGCTCCAGACCCTGTCGAGGGGCCCAGCTTCTACTACTTCTAACTCTGCTTCTAACTTTGTTGTCTTTGATGGTGCGAACAGGAGGAGTCGTTTAAGCTTTAACAGTGAGGGCGTCAGGGCCAACGTGGCAGAGGGCAGGAGGCTGGACTTCGCTGACGAAAGTGCCAATAAAGACAGTGCCACAGCACCAGAACCAAATGAAAGCACAGAGGGCGACGATGGGGGCTTTGTCCCTCATCACCAGCACGCTGGCTCCCTCTGCGAGCTTGGGGTCGGGGAGTGCCCCTCAGGTAGCGGTGTGGAGTGCCCCAAATGTGACACGGTCCTGGGCTCCTCACGCTCGCTGGGCGGCCACATGACCATGATGCATTCTCGTAACTCGTGTAAGACGCTCAAGTGCCCCAAGTGCAACTGGCACTATAAGTACCAGCAGACACTGGAGGCGCACATGAAGGAGAAGCACCCGGAGCCGGGGGGCTCCTGCGTCTACTGCAAAAGCGGGCAGCCCCACCCGCGCTTGGCACGAGGCGAGAGCTACACGTGTGGTTACAAGCCTTTCCGCTGCGAGGTGTGTAACTACTCCACAACTACCAAAGGCAACCTCAGTATTCATATGCAGTCCGACAAACATCTCAACAACATGCAGAACCTGCAGAACGGAGGGGGCGAGCAGGTCTTCAGCCACAGCGCCGGGGCTGCGGCAGCCGCCGCGGCTGCAGCAGCTGCCGCTGCCAACATCGGCAGCTCCTGCGGCGCCCCCTCCCCCACCAAACCAAAAACCAAACCCACGTGGCGGTGTGAGGTGTGCGACTACGAGACCAACGTGGCCAGGAACCTCCGCATTCACATGACCAGTGAGAAACACATGCACAACATGATGCTGCTTCAACAGAACATGACCCAGATCCAGCACAACCGCCACTTGGGGCTCGGCAGCCTCCCCTCGCCCGCCGAGGCTGAGCTCTACCAGTACTACCTGGCCCAGAACATGAACCTGCCCAACCTGAAGATGGACAGTACCGCTTCGGATGCCCAGTTCATGATGAGTGGATTCCAGCTGGATCCTACAGGGCCCATGGCCGCCATGACGCCTGCTCTAGGTGAGGCTAACCCCTTCCTTCCCTCCCTTCCGACTTGGTGTGTTTTTAACCATAGGGGTTTCCCAGGGGTGGACTCACGTAAGAGTAGGTTGGGGGCAGGCCTGTGTGTGAATTGGTTTTGATTTTTTTTTAATCTTTTTTTTTTTTTTTTTTTAATTTAAATGGAAATGTCTCACCATCCAGTGTTTTTCCCTCCAGGATTTCAAGCCCACACCCCATGTGTGCATATGGAAGATTTTATACATGGGACAGAGCTTTAATTGTACTCTGGCTAGGTAGGGTCAGTATTAAAACTTGAGTGCTGCCTCTAGTTTTTTTGGCTTATGGTCAACCTCCCTTTCCTATTCCCAGTCTCTCTCTCTTTTCTTCCTCAATTTGAAAAATTGCCATAATCACTCAAAACTCTTGGGTTCCGTGAAATATTTATCGAAACTTACAGGAAACTGTAGCTGGGATCATCCTCAATAATTTAAACAGGGACCATCATCGTTTCAATATGAGCAATTGGAAGCTGTAACAAGCCCTATCGGAAAACACAAAGACTGGTTCTGTGCCGAGCTGGGAGCCACCCTGGGAGATTCCCCAAGTTCTCTTGTGTATTTTCGAGGATCCTGATGAAAGAGATGCGTCCTTACTTATTTCAGATGAGTTGTTGATCAGTGTAGTTGGGAATTAATTAGGAATTAAATTGCCCTGGGGACACCGTCATGAGTAGTGTGATAAATGAAGAACTGAATAAATTGTAAAACTGTCCACCAAAGAAAGCCGAAGTTTTGATAGCAGTTGGATATTGGCTAGTGGGGGGTGGGGGTCTTTGTTGCCTGAAAAAACAGTATCTATCTTCCAGAGATGCTGGGTGGGCTACATCCAGGCCTTCAAAGGTCAGCTTTCTGTCACTGTGACAAATGCCTGAAGTGATGGGTATGTGAAGAGAAATAGTTTTGGCTCACAGTTTTGGGGGGTTTCAGTCTGTGGTCAGTTGGGCCTATGGCTCTGGGTCCTGTGGCAAGGTCTTGTATTATGGTGGGAGGAGAGCGAGAGGGAGAGAGGGAGAGAGGCGAGAGGAGAGAGGAGGAGCGAGGAGGAGTGAGGAGGAGCGAGGAGAGAGGAAGTAGCCAGGGTCCCATATGACTGGAAGATTTACAGCTGGGTCCCACCTCTGGTTCATGACCTCATAGCACCACAGACTGGGGACCAAGTCTTTACACACATAGGCCTTGGGGTACATTTTTTCTTCAGACTGCAGTGCCAAGTCTTACTGATTAGTTTGACTCATACACAGTAGAGCCAAGAGTGGGTGGGATCTGGGTACTGGGGCCTGTGCGTCATGACCAATGTTTTGAGCAGGAAAAACACACATATTCTGACTTTTTGAAGGTCAGTGTGATGGTCAGGTCCCTTTGGACCTCATTATGTGGGGCCCGGGCTACCTTCCATTCCCTGACTCTACTGTCTAGGCCTTCTGGGATCTGGAGAGAGAACTTCCGTTAAGTACTATCCTATGATTGACATGGGAATAAGTAGTGCTCTTAGCAACACAGTGAGCATCTACCTTGATGTAGGCGTGGGTGAAGTGAGCGCCAGGAGACCAGACTTCACCAGGACGCAGGTCTCGCTGCAGGGCTGACGGTTGCGGGGGAGCGGGGGGAGCTGTGTTTCCGAGCATCCAAGCTCGTTCTTCCTGCCTTCTGCTGCATCTCTTTGAATTCATGATATTAGAAACCTTGTTTTCTCTTTTGAAACATTCACCTGTTGATCTCTTATGACCAAATGATCTGAAGGTGCTTCACTGCCGCACTGGTTAACCACGAAGGCGCAAGAGTCCATTGTTCTGTTTTGTTCCCCAGAGGGAACCCTGCACCCTGGGAAGGGTGGGTGTTGTTTCCTGGTGCCTTGAAGCCCATATCTCCTCCTCTCCTCCTCCTCTTCTCTCCCTCACCAACAGGAATTAGTCCTCCCCCCTCCACCCCCGCCCTCACCAACAGTTAGTTTCCCATCTTAGATGCAATAAAGTTCTGGTAGACAGATATTCAGAATGAACTGGGTATAGCCCTCATACCACAGAAGCCTAGAAGCTGCATGAGCTCATGCCGACAAATCAAGGTCTTTCTAGTTCCCTTGAAAGTGAGTGGCTTCTCCTTGAACTCCTCAGTTGGAGACATATGTTGTGGCTTTGTTCCTTTTCTACCTAGTGTCTGTAAGTCCCAGGGGAATCACCCCAGTTCTTAGCGTTGCCAGAATACAAAAGAAGCAGAAGGACAGCCCTTGTGTTCAGACTCACAAAGAAGAGCCACTTCACGTCCCAAGAGCAGAGCTGTCCCTTCCCAGGACTTTGCCCGGCTCAGTCGGGAAGGGCTCTTGAGCTCTGAGCACCGTGGTTGGATGAGGTGGGTCTTCAGAGATGTCCTGTCCTTTTTGGTGGCTGTGAGGTCTGTCTGGGTGAGGAGAGTCACAGTTGTTGCATGTTGCAAGGCTGACTAGGTGCGGGGACGAGAGGATGTGTCCAGAGGATTGACAAAGGATGTTGTGTGGCCTCAGCAGGAGGAAGAACAGAGGCAAGTAGAAAAGTTTCCGTGGTACCGGCTGTGAAGCTGGTGTCAGGCCATCGGCGAGGTGGCTTTAGGGTATAAGATATGGTTAGGTTCTGCAGCAGGGCAGGAAGGGCTTCTATGAAATGTACTCTCACCTAGCAGGTTACCATTCCCACGCTTTCTTTGAGAGAACCTTCTCTCTAGTGGTCAGATGCTCGCTCCAGAGCTGTTTCTAGTTCTTGACGACGAAGAGGAGGGTGTTAACCCCTCGGTCTGGTTTGGCTTACATGGGTTTGCCACCATTTGTAGACAGGATATTAATAAGACTTGCAGCCGTGTGAACGCACCTCCCTAGACTCCCTGTAGACTCTCAAGTCTAGCAGAATCAAGGAGTTGGGTCACCAGGGCAGTTCTCCTGTTTCCCCGAGTAACCAGGCATCTACAGAGCGCTTGCTTGGGGGTTAGTCGGCCGCTGCTTCCTTCATTTGCTTTCGGATATGTTATTTCATTCGTGCCTCTTGAGTCTGTGCTTCTGAGTGGCCTCCCGTGCCAGGCCGTGAAGTCCAAGCCAGTTGAGTCTCTGTCACGGGTCCATGGTCTTTCCCAAGGCCCACATAGGGCTCAAGAGGCGTGGCCTGCCTCCGTCTTACTCAGACAGGCTCCCAGATGCCTGTGGATCAAGTGAGGGTCATCTAACTCACTGCAGTTGATTTAACTGTGTGGACTTGCAGGATTCCAACGCCTTGGCGTTCCTCCAAGGTGGAGTCTTGGCAGGAGTTCGGCTGGGCTCTTTGTCATCCTGACTCCGCTCGGCTTTCCTCCGCTGGGCCTGTGTGAACCAGGGATGGGAGCAGGGGCTTACATCTCTGCTCCTCCTGAGGGCTTCTAATGTTCTTCCAGACGTCCAGCCAGCGACAGCGGATTTTTCTCTGTAGAGCAGTGTTATTGATGCGCCGATGCCCAGGCTGCGTTAGAAGAGTGGGGGAAGATTTGATGCTTCAGGTGGTTCACATCAGAAACAGTAACACATTTGCTCCTTGCCTCTCCCCTCTGGGCAGCTTTTGCTTTGGCCGAGCAACTGAGTGTGTTTTAAGGATGTTACCTGAGTTTGTCCCTGTGAAGGATAGAGCTGGATTTTCTTTCTTTTTCCCTTTCTCTTTTCTTTCTCTTCTTTCTTTCCCCTTTCTAATTATTTGCTCCCCCCGCACCCCCCCCCAAAAAAAAAGAGTCATAGTTATGGCTCCTCTCAATAGGGGGCATGGTAAGAGAGCCCAGAGTGGAAAGCCTCCAGAACTTTCTGGAATGCACGTGTGGAAGATTCCTCTGTCTTCTTACACTGTCTGAAGACTTCGAATGTAGCTTAGTGGAGTCCATACTGAACTCTTCTTCTTTTGTAGTCGATACAAACTCCCTGCCTCCCCCACCCCCCTTCTTTCTCTCCCTCTGTCTCCCCTGTCATCTTCATCATTTTTTTCTTTGATGAGCCACTAACTTGGATTCTAATCAGTTGTTTAAAAAAAAAAAATCTCAGTCAAACCACATATAAAAAGGTCAAGTTTAAATATCAGATGGAGGGTGGAGGAGGGTGGGGGCAGACCTGGTAGCTTGAGTGCATGTGTTCTAAGGAGAGGTAGGAACTAGAAGGTGACAGTCAGCCTTCTAAAGACCATGCACATCTAGGCGACAGAGGGGAGGCTGCTCTCTCCAAGGCTTTCTGGTGGTATATGTAAGAGTTTGCCGTGTTAGTTCCCTACCATTGAAGGTAAGCCTTTCCCTGGGTTTCTGCAGGGCAGTGATGGACAGAAAACAGGTTGGGGTTCAGAGGGAAGGGATGGCAGTCTCTTCTCAGACCTTTCTTAGGGAGTGCAAGCTGAGCCCTTGACTGTAGCTGCCTGTCCAGAGTCACCTCCCGAGCATGTACCATTTTGGTACTTTTGACCCTTGTCTGTTGCATAAAATTTCTGCTCTTGTGTACACGGGGCGGGCTCTCAGACAACAGGGCCGTTTAGAACAAGGCTGGACTCTGGCCCTGGAGGGCCCCCACCCCGGTAGAGATGCAGCTGCGATACGGTCTTGTGGAGGGCTAGCTATGACCCAGGATTCCATGTGATACAGGGTCTTGGAAAAGGAACATCTTTCTAGAAAGGGTAAGAGGTGGGTTAGGCAGTTCTGACAGACAGGTAGGATAGTGACAAGAGGGGCCTGGGAGGGGATGAGGGCTCGTTACTGAAATCTCTACAGTACAGTTAGCTGTGCTGCAGTGTGGCCATCGATATTAACATTAATAGCAATGAAAAATTCAGTTTCTTGCTGTGTAGACAGCAAGGTACCCCACAGCCCACTTCCTACCATGGCAGGAAGTTTTGCTCCTCCGAGATGGTGTAGGTGAATACTGGGCCCACTTTAGGTTCCTACTAGAGGCCTGGTATTATGGACATTTCCGATTCTGGCAGTAGGTTGGGGTCTGGACTTTCAGATCCTGTTGTATATAAAGATTTCTTGGATCCTGAAAGAGGGGGTGCATTGAGATCATTCACGGGGCCACAGTCCATAAATGTACCTAGATGTTCTTATTCTACCAAGCACAGACTATCCAAACACAGCAGAAGGATTTTGTTTCGCCAGCCACTAGCACCTTGCAGGGTTTGTTCTCTGTACCATGGCTGCGAGGCTGACCTCTGACTGTCTTCCTCTACCTTCCCTACAGTGGGCGGTGAGATCCCCCTCGACATGCGCCTCGGGGGCGGGCAGCTGGTATCGGAGGAGCTGATGAACCTGGGTGAGAGCTTCATCCAGACCAACGACCCATCGCTGAAGCTCTTCCAGTGTGCCGTCTGCAACAAGTTCACGACGGACAACCTGGACATGCTGGGGCTGCACATGAACGTGGAGCGCAGCCTCTCGGAGGACGAGTGGAAGGCCGTGATGGGGGACTCTTACCAGTGCAAGCTCTGCCGCTACAACACGCAGCTCAAGGCCAACTTCCAGCTGCACTGCAAGACGGACAAGCACGTGCAGAAGTACCAGCTGGTGGCCCACATCAAGGAGGGTGGCAAGGCCAACGAGTGGAGGCTCAAGTGTGTGGCCATCGGCAACCCTGTGCACCTGAAGTGCAACGCTTGCGACTACTACACCAATAGCCTGGAGAAGCTGCGGCTGCACACAGTCAACTCCAGGCACGAGGCCAGCCTGAAGCTGTACAAGGTGAGGTCGACCTCCTGAGACCCAGGGACGGTCTCAACTCTAAAGGTTTTGCATCCAGTGCCCAGTGAAGCCTGAGATTGTGTCGATGGCTTCCTCTGGTGGCTGAAGGTTTGGGGTGTCTCATTTCAGGGGGCAGGTTAATTTCTAGCAGCCCACTACTGTGTGGCTCCCTTCTTTGGTGCTGGTCTCTGCAGTAGTCTGTTGAGTCTCCCTCAGCTGTTGCGGACCAGCCTCCCTTTCTGTCCTTTAGCCTATCTTTTATTTCTTCACTCCTCTGTGCTCCCAGAGTGTGCCATTCATGTGTGCATTTTGTTTATCCATCTCGCTGTATGCTAAACACCTTATATATACTGACCACTTACTGTTCTAGAAGAATATCAGTGCACATAAAAGAGCCCAATACAAACCCGTGCTCACACACACACACACACACACACACATATACATATATATACACACACACATACATATGTGTATATGCACACACATATAAATACATGTATACACGTTTATGCAGATATACACACATGTATGTACTCATATCCAGATGCCTGCCCTCACAGCGTTTTCATTCTTTAGGGAGAGGATGAGTTGCAGATCCCATGGCTAAATTTTGTGGTGGAAGGCAGTAAATGCTATGGAGAGAAAGAGCTCACGTGAAGGAGCTCCTTGGTTCTTTCTTCAAGTTTCTGCATTTTGCATCCATGTTCTCTGCTTCCTCTCCTTGTAGCCTCTTTCATTCCTTCCTTCCCTCTCCTTTTCTCTCCCAACCCCTCAGTCTCTGGCTGAGCAGTGTAGACCGTCAAGGAGGAGGGGCTGCAGATACTGTAAATAGTCCTTTTACTTGCACGGCAGGATTGCTCCAGACGTTCCTATTGATTTTCGCTGGACTTAAAGCCTCACCTTTCCCTCTAATCATCCCATAATGGCTTTAGTATGAACAATCAGGTACAAATCGCCATAAATCTCCCCAGCCTCGGTTCCCACACCCTCCACTCCCTCACCTCTCTCCATCCTCTCCAGTTTCCTCCTCAGCCCCTTCTCTTTCCTCTGACGGATTCTCACTCCTGGGCTAGCAAGTGGTCAGTTCCTGCCGACTGTGGACTCTGAGCCGGCACAGTCTCCCGTGTCCCTCTTGTGATTGTCAGTGGAGACCCCACAGGAGGGAGACTCCTGGGCTCTCCCTGGTCTCCGCTGGGTTGGTGTTTACGATTGGTCTTGCCTTGGCGCGTCCTCAGGGAGCACTGTGTATAAGGAGCAATTTTAGAGAAAGGCAGTAGGGATAGAGTGTTCTAGAAGTGACAGCTGACACCAGGTCCAGTGGACTGGGATTGGTTTGTATACTGAGTATAAGCCAGACCCTCTATTCTGTGCATACGAATTCCTCACTGGACTGGCTTGATTTCGTGCCACAGTAGAAAGAATGCCCTTGGTAGTCAGGTTCAGTTGCAGGTATGACCTGAGTGGTGCTGACATGGCCAAGACAACCAGGTGGGAAAACGCCAGAGGGAACCAGCATTTCTGAGGGACCCGGCAGTTAAGTTTGCACAAGGGAGTCCTCCTGGCCACTGAGGTCATCTGTCACCTTATGAAGGGTCGCATAGACATGGACTGAAGCTGGGCTCTTCTCTCTTAAGAAATGGATCGCCCCTTAGATTGTAAAATGCACACACTGACCGCTAAGTCCTCATGCCACATCTTCCATGTGGTCCAGGGCTCCACTAAAGCCAAACTCTTGGATTTGCTTCTGAAGGGTCAGGAAACACAGGGTTTACTGAGAACTCCTCACCCCCACTCCCCCAGCCCCACCCCACATCATGTCCATGGATCACACCCGGAAAGTCAAGAGTGAGGCCTTTTCTGAGGAACAGGTGTGAAGGAAACATTTTCTGCCTTATCTGCGCTGGTCACATGTAACTGGGCCTTACTATCTTATTTATTTTGTCGGCTTTTTGTTTGTTTGTTTGCTCTTGTTCAAAGTCACAAGTAGAAGAGCCCAAGATACTGAGGCAGAGGCTGGCCAGTTGGGACCAGCAACTCTTTGGCTGGTGGCTGTCTGGAGTGATCAGCCTTGGTGTTTCAGAAGAGCTGCCCCAGGGTCAGGAAGCAACGGTCTTTAGAGTCTGGTCTTATTAGTCCTTGGAGAATGAATGCCCTTCTGCTCGCCGAGGCTCTTTTGAGAGGCAGGGAACTCTCCCACCCACCTTTGGATGACACAGATTATGAGTCCAGAGCTTACTCCGGAGCCCTTGCGTTCCCTCCATGAGACTAAGATAAACTCGTGGCCAGGGAGGGAGGGCTCCCTTTTCCTTGGTTTTCTTCGGAGCCTGGATTCGGGTGGGGTTTGGAGGTGGTTGGCGGGGGCCCTGGTGTGGCCCGGTAGTAATGGAGATTGACTGTGTGCTACTTTTCCTCTTGCTAATGTAATCCATTAGCCCGGCACATGCATAATCAGTTTAGAGCACAGTTAACTGGATGTAATCAAGTTCTTTACTGTCTGCTAGGGAAACCGCTCCAGAAGCAGCTGACCTAGGGAGAGCACTCAGTCTGCCCAGCTCACCCCATCCTGCCCTGACCCCCCCCCCCCCTTTCTTCTTCTGCCCCACTTCCTGGCAAATTGTTCATGCCCAGCCAGGGCAAACTAAAAGTTGTTTTTTTGTTTTGTTTTGTTTTTTTAACTTTGTGTTTTGCTTTGTTGAAACAGTATCTTTTTTTTGAGACAATGTAACTTTTTGGGTCTCAGACTGCTCAGAACAGTCTTCAACTCACTGAGTAGTTGAAGAGGATCTTAAACTTCTAGTCTTCCTTTCCTGCCTCCACCTCCCAAGTTGCACACGGTACAAGTGCACACCTTCACACAAAGTTTCATGAGGGACTGAACTTTGGTCGTCATGTTAGGCTCCATTGGACATCAGGGTTGGCTCCACCAACTAAGCCACATTCCTAGCAGCTGGAGTTAGCCGTCTTTTGCCAGAGTAGGGACTGCCTGCAGTTTGACCTCCCAGTGGATCTCCAGTGTTCCTCCTTCCAACCAAGCCTTGCCGTCTTCCCATCTTCCCTGCATGTTGGAGGCGATCACAGATCACAGGATCAGGAGTCTCACAGGCAGGCTTTGTCCTGTGGTCACTTCCCTGGGTGTCATGGGGGTTGATGTAGGTGCGGCAACCCTAATCTGAAAAATCCCCAATCAGAAAGTTGAGCCAAAACATGTGGGTACTGCCAAAATGGCACCGAGTTCCCTCGGGCAGCGTAACTAAATCTGATGAATTTGTGTTTAGAGCTCAGACCCAATCTAAACATAGGGCATGAGGTAAATACAGATATTCCAGACTCAGGGGTAAAAAAATCCCCCAAGTATAAGCCATCTGGGTCCCAAGATTTCTGTGCTGCTGTGTTAGGACTGGCCTTTCTAAAATGTGGGACAACACAGAGGTTAAGCTAATCTGAAAACAAAACAAAACAAAACAAAACATATTTTCTCCTAGAATTGTTTATTCTGCTTATTTTGTTTTTTTTTTTTTTAATTTAAAACACTTATTGTGTATTCATGTATGCATGTGTGTGTTTCTGTGTGTATCTGTCTGTCTGTGTGTCTGTCTGTGTACAATTTGAGTGGTTCATTCTCTTCTTCCACCATATGGGTCCCAGAAATCAAATTTAGGTTGGCAGGCTTACTGACAATCATCTCTACCCACTGAGCCATCTCAGCTCCAGTGATGATTTTTAAAATGAGTTTTGTGTGTAATCGTAGTGAGGCAGGGGACCTGGGAGCCCACGATATCAGATAGAAGCTCCTTTTTCCTTCCCCTGGACTCATGGGTGGGTCCTGCAAAATGTTCATGACTTCTGTTTTAACCAGTGGCCGCCTTTGGCTATGGGTCTGACTGACTGTGGTAGGCCACTCTGACCACCTGGTCTCTGCCTTTGGTGTCGGGTCGTTTCCTAAGCCGTCATGGAAGTGCACTGTGGAACAGGCTAAGCTCCAAAACCCATTCACACCTTTTCCTGCTTTCCTAGGTAAACATACCCGCCTCCTCCCACCTTCCCATGTCCCCCACTCAGGAGATGTGAGGTGCCAGTGGCTTGTCCTAACACCAGGAGCAGCTCCTACTGACAAATACTTGTCTCTGGGAGCGAGCAGATTCTGAGTCCATGGGTGACCCCGGGCGAGCCTGGGCAAGCCTGGGCTTATCCTGCCTTCATGATTGTAGTTGTCAATGATGAGCTCTGGGAAGTACTTGATCTTTTCTGCCTGGGAAAGAGGGAAGGGGAAGGGAAGGCAGTTTGAGTCCAAGCACACCTGCCCACTCAAAGAGTCCCCTGTGCTGGGAAAGCGTACTGTTTCTAACAGACAGATTTAGACCCCACCAGAACCCATTACTCAAACCGTTCCCAGCTGAAGTGTCTTTGATTGGGCCCAGACCCCAGGTTTCACGATAATCTTAAATTATAGCAAGGACAGTTGCCAACCTAGTCAGTTTCAGGGTTGAGTGAGCTACCCGAGGCTCGTGAGATCAGATGCCAGCCTCTAAGCCCCCTGTACTTGGCTTAAAATAGGAGGGGAGGAGAGGCGAGCCCACATGACATATGGAAAACCTACATACGGTCAGTCCTCCTGCCTCTTCTGAGTGTTACACAGTGTGGAAGACCAAAACGACAGCCTTTCTTCCTCCTCAGTTGCTCCTTGGGTCTCAACAGGGCAGAGTCATAAGGCCACTGAATGGTAGATGGACAAATCAGAAGATATCCTTGGTTTCCTTAATGGCCACACGCTGGGCAGTGTGCATGCTCTGTGCAGACAGGGCAGGGAGGGCTCTTCCAAAGGCAGCTTCACCCTTAATGCCTGTGGGGGCTGCCTTGTGGCCTTTGCCTTGTTTGACAGCAAGGGCCCCAAATCCTCTGGGGTAGCTTCTGTCTGCTACCCAGAAGCACATGTGTCATACGGTTTATGTGTGATTTGACTCAGGCGCCAGTTTCCCATCAGCGTCCTCCTATGATATAGACTGTTGAGTGTCTGCGGACTCCTGCCTACCCAAGGTAGCTTTGGCCCAGAAAGCGATCTGCTCATTCAGGAGGTTCAGAAGGTGTGTGTGTGTGAGAGGCCAGATGCTTGGAGGGAGTTTGTTCTCTCTGACCTCTTTCTCTGGAGCAACTGGAGCTTGAAAGTTCATGTCCCTCAGTGGACAGCAGAGCTGGCAGGACATGGGAGATAGCATACATAGTTCCTCACCTGGCTCGGAGATAGCCTGTGGCCCCATGAGTCCGTGCTGGAGGGATCTTAGGATGGCTCTGGTAGACAGGCTGTGGTAGCCTCCAGCCACTTGTCAGCCTCAGGGATCTCTAGGGAGATAAAAGGTCAACCCTTAGTTGGGGGGCAGGGATCACACAGGACTGGGTTAAATCATCACTGCCATGGGAACTTGTGGCCAGTGTGTCACCAACTGTGAGTAGTATGGGTGCTTGTTACCCCTTGGGAAGGTCCCTTGCCTTCTGGAAGTATCCCAGGCACCTTCATTTGTGTCCCCTAGGAAGTATTCCTGTGTAGGTGGATGGCCTCCCCCTTAGGCTCTTCCCAGGTCATTGTGGTGATGGCCTTGGGCATACCCTACCCCCCACCAGGTCAGGAAGCACAGGTCAGTGTTGTCTTTTGGCTCTACCCTTCAGGCCTCACATAATGGAACTGAAATTGTGTTAGATGCATGACTCTGGCTCTCTCTTTAAACTCCCTCGGTTACTATGCCATTCCTTGAGGAAGCCATACTATAACCATTAGCCAATACTCTTGCCATTCATTCTGCACTGTGCTCCCCTGCCACTCCCAGCCCTCTGGTGAGCACTCATGAAGTCCTCCCTCCTCTCCCACCCTGGTCTCTTTATGTAGATAGCCATGAACAGTGCAGACTCTGGTAAGAACATCGCTATATTCTGCTACAGTCTACATTATTTCTTACATGGCTAGTATTGCTCATTTGCAAGCAAGTAGTAATGGGGATTACTTTCTTTAATTGTAAATGTAATATGAATTGGATCTAGCCATCATGAAGATACTTTTAAAAAAAATACAGCAGGAAAAGAGAAAGTTACCAGTCTGGTGGCATCTCACAGTGACACATTTGTGTTTCCTGTGGGACAGGACAGGACCTTGCTCTGAAGCCCAGGGTGGCCTTGAGTTAGTATTTTCTTGCACACACTTCTGCAGTGAATGGTATGACAGGTTTCAGCTGTCACACCCAGCTTCCGTGTAACCTCGCTTTCTCTTGCACACATGACGGAGGCGGTTTGAAAGAGTTGGCGTGATGTCGTCCCTTTTACAGAGTATCCTTTGGGGGCCTGGTGAGATGGTCGAGCCGGTAAAGGTGCTTGCTGCTGAGCTTACCAGCCTAAGTTTGATCCCTGTGAAGTTCATGGGAGGAGGAGAGAATAGACCCATGCAAACTGTTCTCCAAGTTCTGTGTGTGAGATGTGGCAAAAATGTGCCTGTAAACACACCTACACACTCAAAAAGTATTGAAAACAAACTACGACAAAGAAAAAAGATACTGAAATACCTTTCTGCTAATTTTGAAATTACAAAAGTCCTTTCCAGCCTCACTCCCTTATTCTTCTAGACTGTCCTCTGCTCTCATAGATAGGCACACGTGTGCCTTTGTCACATGAGCAGACACACTCAAATCTGGACTTCTTGCTTAAACACTGCTTAGACGAGGGGCAGAGAGGCTGTGGGGTCATCCCTGGTAATGGCTGGTGGACATCTGGCCAAACTCCCTGGGGTTCCTTTAATCCATTGCTCCAGTTTACACCTGTTAAACCCAAGTGATAAGTTGTGTGTGTGTGTGTGTGTGTGTATGTATGTATGATACAATGGAAGTTTCTGTTTTCTTTCAAATAGAATAGTTAGTTGGCTGACCACCACTTCAAGAAGGGTGTGTGTGTGTGTGTGTGTGTGTAGGCCAGAGGTTGATGCTTGATACTCAATATTTTCTCTACCCTAGCTTTTGAGACAGGGTCTTCTAGTGTACCCAGACTCAGTTCAGCTAGGCCAGCTGGGCAAGAGGCACCGATAACTTTCGTAGTTATGCTCTGTCCATGCCCCCGACTTCTAGCTCCCAGGGTTGGAATTACAGACCGTTCCTAGCTTTTATGTGGGTGGTGCTCAGAGTCCAGACTCGAGGTGTCCTGCTTGTACCGTGGTTTTACCCAGTGAGACATCGCCTCAGACCTGCGCCCCACTCCCCACAGCAGTTTTGATTTAGATAATCTCTTCCTTGTACGTGATGTGGAAGGTACAGCCTCACATTCCTCCTCCTCCGTGGTTTGCAGAGCACCTTGTAAGTTATCACACAGATCTAGATGGTTTAGAGCAGCCATCCTCAACCTTCCTAATTTAACGCACTTCCTCATGTGGTGGTGGCCCCCAACCGTAAGATTATTTTTCGTTGCTACCTGGCGGGGGTCTCAGTCGCTAAGACTATTGGAGACGTGCTTTCTGATGGCTGCCGCCCATGGGTTGAGAACTACTGGTTTGGAATGCTTTTAGGGAGGCAGGGTGGCAAGACATGGCGCCAAGGTCCCTCTCTGTTCAAGGCCTCCAAAGTCCTGTGCTTCCCACTGAGCTTTTTATTGTTTTTAGATGCAGGGGGTCTCTCTTAAGTAGCCCAGGCTGGGCCCTGGCAGAGATGCCCGGATCACAGGTGTGAAGCTCCACCCCATGTTTTTTTGTTTTTTGTTTTTTTTTTCTCTCTTGAAGTTGGTGTCTGGGTGGTGTGGATGCGGTTTCTGGATAAGCTGTTTTTCCAGTGCAGGCTACAAAGTCTCCTGTGGGGTTCTGTCAGTGAGCCATGATCCCTGGCTTGGGCCAAGAAGGAAAGGCACTATGGTGTTTGTCAGTCAGTCAGAGTGTCGGAAAGCCTTAGTGCTGCTTGCATCTCATCCTGCCCAGTCCACCTGCTCCCACCTAGCAGAATCCTTCCTGCCACTGGCGTCTGCCATTTTAGGGGTGGTTTCTCATGGTTAGGGGAATGCTTGTGCAGTGATTACATTTCTCTGGCTTCTAGAACAATCATTCGTATCACAGTTACGTAGATAAATCAGGCACGCAGGACAGCCCCCACCCCCCACCCCCATTGCAGGTGCCCGGAATTGGGTAAACGCGTGAACCCCCTTTTTGAATCCTTTCAGGTTGCTGGGGACATGGACTCAAAGGGCACATTTGAATATATACAGCTCCAACAGGTGTTTCTGGTTTTTTGTTTTGAAAGGGAAATTGTAAGGGAACTGTAAGGGAACAATTAAAGCATTGTCAGCAAGACTGTCAGGAAAAGGCAAGAGTTTTTAAATAATTACATAATATGCCCGAACCGTATTCTTGGTTCTGTTTTAAACAGAACTGAGAGCTCTAAATTTGGCGTGGGCTGGGAAAGGCGGATCCTATGACAACCATGTCAGTAGTGCCACGCAGTCTTATACTTTACTAAAACCACATTCCCGGGCCTTCCCATCCATCCTCTTGGTTCTTTGAGAAGCAACAGCGATGTCAGATGGAAGTCTAAAGATTTTAAAGAAGACCAGTGGCAAGGGCTGGGAGCTGTGAATGCGACCCAGCGGACAGAGTGCTTGCCCAAAGGCCAGCAATTCTGGCTTGCTTCTCCAGCAGGTCAAGGTTGTCCTCAGCTATACAGGGTGTTTGAGGCCAGCCAGGAATCCACGAGACAGCAAAGGGTGGAGGGATATGAAAGCCATTGACTCGAGGTGATGACCTTTGGCTGGAGCAAGTTCTGCTGCAGAGGTCTCCAGGTATGGGTGCCAGGCACAGCCAGTGACCACATGGGATGCTCAGGAAAATGTGGGTTTCAGCTGGGCAAGTAATAATAAGCATATCACATAAAGTATATATATATCATGGCTGGCTCATAACCTTCTGTATCTTGACACCCAGGGGCTCCAGTAACACACGCACAGATGCGTGCGCGTGCGCACGCACACACCTCTTCCTTAAACTCACATCTCAAGAGACCATGTTGCATTTACTTTGGTCACCTTTGGGTGGTGACCTGCCAGCGGGCCCTACAGGAGACTAAAAAAGACCAGCAGCTCCCTTGTTCTGTCAGCCCCTCTACCCCGCTCGTGTTTCTCAACCTGTTTGTGTTTCTCATACCAAACTCCCATCAAAAGGTCACCCGGTTTTGGTGCAAAGTAAAATGTCTTTTCTGTCGTGAAAGTGCAAAACTCTCTCCATTCCTTTTGGTAAATTTTTACCTGCTGATACTTTCCCCCATTATCTCCTTTAAAAAAATCCATTTATTCATGCAATGTATATTATATATTACACAAATAAATATATATATGTTTATATATTCATATAAAATATAACGGGGTGAGGTTAAGATGCCTGGTCGAGTCTGCTGTACATTTGCCAGCCTTGTGGCTGTCCTAGCTCACCCCTGGCTCCTGGCCTGCCTCTTGCAGTTGTTACTAAGATGCACAAAGGCATGGGGGTTCAACTGGGAGTCTGGGTCCATTGCTCACAGAGGACCTCCTGTGTCTGTGGCTCTATAGGTTGCCAAGAAGGCAGGTTTGAGTTCAGACTCATTAGGAGTGATGAGGGAACCTTCTCTAGGGTCCTTTCCTGGTCCGTAGAAGGTTAGAACTATTTTATCTACGGCTGGTGTTTGATCTGTACTTGTTAATGAGCAGGGCAGCTTCCTAGGCTCTGGACAGAGCCTCACAAGCCTACTCGGTCTCTTAGGTCAACAACTGTAACAACGTTTTCTTTGACAAGGCCTGTGCACTGGAATCACTAAAGAACATGCTCACCCCTAGCTGTCTGCTACCTCCTTCTCTCTGGTGATGATCTCCTCCTTGCGGACCATTGGGCCTTTGCAGACACTGGCGAGCCAGCCTCTGTGGTCTGCCATGGGTGACATGTGTGTCATTACTACTGAGCAGGCACCTTCTCCTTCCTCAGACAGAGGAGGGTTGAGCCCAGGGACTAGTAGGTTTTGAAGGAGTCCTGGTGTCATGGGATCTGCCCTGTTCTTCCACCTGCTTCTGAACCCAGCTGTGGTGGCCCAAGGGGATCAAACCCCAGGCTTCCTCTGACTGCCCTCTCACTCCAGGGTGACAGATAGAAAAGCAGATTTCCTACCTGGGCCGGCTTCCCTTACAGAGTGTCAGTCAGCCAGCCCTAGGGGACAGCGTGTATATGGGGGCTCATGGCTTTCTAACCTGGTACTAAATCTCCGTTTTGTCTAAGTTGCTCTTCGTCCGCAGCCTGTGTTTAATTGCTTTGTCATCTTGTGCCCATCCTCTGGAAGGTGGGTTCCCCAGGCTCCAGAGTACCTGCTTCCAGCATGTGCATTCAGAACCCCATGTCTTCTGCAGAGCTCCCTTTGGCCAAGCAGGCAGATGAGCAGGTATGGCTAGTGCCCTCCAATCTCCTCTCTCTGTCCCCCCCCACCCTCCCCTCACCCCACGATTGGTATAGGTTTCACCTGACAGAAGGTGGGTGTTGGACTTTGGCACCCAAGTGTGGCTGTCAGTCATTTACTCTTGGCTTCTCCTGGGGAAGTCACCTCTCTGGGATAGTAGGAATGGTACCATCAGGTCTTAGCTCTCATCCCGCTTGGGCCTCATGAGGGGTTTGGGAGGGAGCTGCGACATGTAGAGGTGTTAAGATTTCCGAGTATTCTGGCTTTGCTTGTACTGGGGGTCGTGGCAGCTGAAAGACGCCCATCTTGCTTTAGTACCTGCCTTCCCTGCTTTTAACAGGCCGTGTTTGAACAGAAGGCTTTTGAGTTCCAGACCCTGTAACGCACCGCCTCCCCTGGGCCCTGCGCAGGAAGGTTCTCTGCGCAGCAGCCGCTGGTGACTTTCTTGTGGAGGGTGCTTTTGGGAGAGAGAGAGAGAATGCAGACGAGGAGTCTCCTCACCCAAGATGGTGTCCCACGTAATCTTGCCGTATCTGTGTTGCCGTGACAGGCCATGTTTCTCTCCACCCCCCTCTGGAGCTTTCTCTCCAGGAGGATTCAAAACAGAGGGAGTTTTACGAGCATCCCTCATCCCCTCCAGCTAGCCTAAGCCAAGTGGCATAGGGCCCAGGCTTGTGATTTCCATATGTGTCCTACACAGGAATCAGTGAATGTGAGACAGGCCGCACCCCAGGCCCCCAAGCCAGCTCTGGTTTAGAAAGTGCTGTGGAGGTGACTAGCTGGAGACCCCCTTGTTTATGCTACATCTGTGCTCACTTTCTGATTCTCGGGTTGGGCTTCTTTTTCTTTTTCTTTTTCTTTTTCTTCTTTTTCTTTTTTTTTGCCAGATTTGGTTTCATTAGTGATGGCTGCAACTGTCCAGGCAGGAAAAAGCAAGCGGTGTCCCCCGGGAGTGGAGCTCTGACCTCCTCTCTCTCAGTCTCAGTGTGTCCTACTTTGAGTGTAGACCCTGTGCCATCCCTCCCTCCGTCCCCCCGCCCCCCCCCCCCCGCTCTTCCCCCACCCCCTGCTTCTGTCCTTTACCTCTCAGCCTGCAGATTTGCTTAGAGCCAGCAGGTTCCGGACTCATCACTCAGTGCATGACATTTCCTCTCTGATATTTCAGTTCCCAGAAGATTCCCCCTCCCACCCACCCCGAGTCCTCTCGGAACCCCTTCTTGACATACCCTTCCTGCACTCAGAAGCCTGCCTCTTTGGGCTTCAATGAGAGGCGTTTAGAGACCTCAGATCTCACCTGGGGAAGTCTCAGACAGCAGTCATAAAACCCGGGTCCTCAGGGAGGGGGTGGGAGGGGGGCTAATTACACAGCTAATTGATCTAACAGATGTCGTTTAAAGAGCTCGTTTCTTTAGTGATTTGGCTGCACACATCCCACCTTGCTTGAGATGGGCTTGTAGCCCTGTCAGAAAGTATCTTTTTTTTTTTTTTTCTGATGAGCCCTCAAGGAAGAGCCTGCCTGCTTCCTGTCTCTTTTTGAGGGTCTAGTGACCCATTCTGGCTTTTCCAGAAAGCTCCCATTGTGGTTGCTGTATGCTTAACGCCTGCCACACCATTTGACATGGCTGGTTTCTGCCTCCCGTGCCAGCTCGTGCATCTACTTGGTTTGTGCGTTGAACCTCTGGCCATTTTGTGTCGCCTCACCTTCAGGGGTACATTTGAAGGATGCAGAATATGTGTGTGTGTGTGTGGGGGGGGGTTACAAATGAATTGTACTAGAGTATCCTTCTCTCCCCCTATTCCCCCCTTTTCTCTTGTTTCAATCCTCATCCTCCTTTGAGATAAGGTCTTACTCTGTAGTCCAGCCTAGCTGTAGCCCAGGCTGGCCCCAAATTCACTGTCTAGACCAGGCTGTCCTCAGACTTCTGATAGCCCTCTTGCCTCATCCTGATAGAGTTAGGACTCTCCAGGCCTGCACTCCTCTCATTGTCTTTATTGCAAGCAAGCTTGGGAGGAACGCCACGGAGCCTTTCCTGAAGGTGTCTTCAGAGAGCAGATAACAGGGCCCCAGCTGTTCCAAATGACTCCTCATTCTCAGGACAGAGGTTGAGGGAGGGAGGGAGGGAGGGAGAGAGAGAGAAGGGGCAGGACAGGAAGCATGAAGGCGGTGCTCTCTCTGCAGTGGGAAGATTGATTGGAACAGAAATGTTGGAGGCTGTGTCTCCTGCAGGTTTCCTGGGCGAGGCTAGGGGTGTACTTGCGGATCGGATCTCAATCATGGGATGGACCTGGCTTGGGTGGCCTGAGCTGCCTAGAAGTCAGCTGGTCCACAGCTGGGCTGCTGGCATTGGGGCCTGGCTACAGAAGGCCTTGTTATCTTCGTGTCTCGACCCCTTGTTAGTCCTGGGTGAGCCTGGAACGATGATGGTACCCGTCTGGTCTAGCAGTGGTTTTGCCTTGTCGGGGTCGTCCGTGGTGTCTGCGGCACCAAGGTCCTGACTGTCTTGTCCCTGGGCCCTCTTTCTGTCTCCCTGCTAAGCTCTCCATGGCGGCTTGAGTTTTAGGGCACCATCCATCTCCGCCTCCTGCTTTCTGTGTCTCTCCCCAGGGCTGTTCTTCATGAAACCCAAGGCTTCTCAATACCATCTCTCACCTGTCTTCATCTCTGACATCTCCCTGCATCTGACTCCTCAGCTTAGAATGTAGCCTGGAAAGAACTCTAAATGGCCCCAGCTCCTAGCAACACCCCCCCCCCCACCGCCCCAATTTCTTCCCTTCCCTTGAACTGGCATAGCAACCTACCTGAGCTTTGTAGCTTATCGTGCTGGAATGAGGTGAGCGTGATGCTCGGATGGAGACCTTACGGAGGCTTCTTTAGCCACGGCTTTACCCTTTCATTCTCCTCAGAGACTCAGTCTTACCCTGACTCTCACAGCATCCCTCACAGGATTCTGCAGCCTGTGTCCGAAGGCTTGGAAAACCCTCGTCCACTCATCGGGATGCAGCCTCCTTAAACCCTGCTGGCCCGGATTGCTCCCTTCCCAAAGCTGCTGTATCCCCTCCGTACTGTCTTAGGGAAGATTTTTAGTCCGTACTGCAGCCCACTCTCACCCACCGTGATCCGCCTCTCCCTAGTTGGAGAGCCTTTAACGACAGGATCTGGTTAACCTTGCCCTCATTTGTGTCGCTCCCAGTGGACTTTGGGCAGGCTGTGAGCAAGTGTCGCCTGAAGATTTGAGAGTAAAGAACGGGACCTAAAACCTAGAAAGCATCCAGCTCTGGAAAGCCACTTACACTTGTTTTTCTGGACCTGCCCCCTTCCGTGGACAAATGTCCATGTCTAAACCTTGAGTATTTAGCCCCCAACCTGGTTCCACGCTCTGAGAACCTTGTTCTATAACAGAGAAACTCTGCCTGCCCCTTCTCCTCCAGCTATGAAGTCAGCCATGCTTGGTTTTTGGTTTTCTGAGACAAGGTCTCATCTGAAATCCACTGTGTGGCTGAAGCCAGCCTTGAGCTTATTTTCCCACCTCTCTCTCACATGTGCTTGTATCACCGTGAAAAACCACCACAGTGGAGAGCCGCAGGGCTCTGAGCCTGAGTCCCCTTATCTGAGTCGACTGGCCTCTTCAGGGCAACGGCTTGGAAATTTGGCTGCTCTCATCCAAAGAAGTACATTTCCCGTCGGTCACTCAGGAGGTCGCTGTGCCAATCTATTTTGTGTATATGTTTAAGTCCAACAGCGTGCATATTTTCACCCTGTGTGTGCCAGAGTTCCATATAGTCTGTTCTTCGTGTTTGACAAGTTGATTTCACACTTCACTGATGCCAGTCTCACGCAGGGAGCTTTGCAGAAATGTCCAGCCCTGCACGGTCCTTCCCATTTGGCAGGGGGTTCTAGGTTCTGGATTCATGTCCTGTGGGACTCTTAACTGAGAACCCGAACCGGTCATGATCCAGTCTGAAAAACACAGAGAGGTTGCTGATTCACTAAGACCCGAGCAGGTCTGCCCGAGGAAACGGACACCCTGTTGGTTAGATCATAAGACCGACAGGGAAGCTGTAGTTGCAACAAAATGTGGAGAGGGGTTGTCTTGTAAAAGATGAGGTGGGCAGAGGACCGAGGCAGCCATCTTTCTGAGTCTTACACCTGAAGCCATCTCATGCCCTGATTGGAGTAGGTAAGGCTCCCCTCAAGTGAGTGGCTATAGAGCTTTGGAAAGAAAACTAGCAGTGAGCTGAACATTTGTGCGGTGGAGTTTCTGTTGTTTGTTTGTTTTTTAGTATTTTCTTGGTAAGGAAGGATGTTCAAGTGTCAAACTCAACAAAGAGTTGAGCATAGCAAATGCAGTGTACCGATCCCTGCAAGGTGCCTTGGAAGTGTCATCAGCGTAAAGGGCAAGCATTTGGTAGCCAAGGGGATGAAGAGATGGACAGATGCAGTCAGTGCACTTAACCACTGAACCCTTGAAAGGTTTTTATAATGCAGGGTAGAGGTAAAATGGCAGGACAATGTCTTCTCCCCACCTGGAGTACCACCATGTTGGAATCTTGTGTGTAATGTAAGGTGTTCCCTCCCCCTGCCCTTCCCCTCCATCCCATGGCCAGACAGTATGGGCCATGCTGGGCCTCAGAAGACAGAGTTCAGATGAGTTATTCCACCCTTACAAACAAGGGCCTGATCCCCCTGGAGGCGGAATCTAGCTAAGGGCTCTCACACTGCAATTGAAGACTAACAGGGTCTTGGCCACTCAGGGGGACTTGATGCTTTTACCAGAATCCCCCTTTGCATCCAGTGTTGTCCACATGGGAAAGATGGGCCTGTTGATGCTGTCTGCAGAAATCAGTCTTAGTTTTGCTCCTCACTCCTAAATAAATGACATCAGCTGTCAGAGGATGCTCGGTAGGTGTTAGATAGGTGAGGGGGTGGACGCAGAATGGAAAGCTTGATTGCCTATAGGTCCCTGGGAGCAAACCCACATAGCTCTTAGAGTTCGAAAGGGGGAGAGGTTCTCCATCTGGGACCTCAGTACGTTCCTCTGTGTGACCGGTCTGTGAAATGGGCTAATAGAATTACCTGTCCAACAGGGTGGCTGAACAAATTGAATGAGATAATACATATGATGTACCTGCCAACATTGAAGTCCATATATAGCAGAAAACCGTGTGTGTGTGTGTGTGTGTGTGTGTGTTGTAAGCACATAAGATGTGGGCACGTGTGCCTTTGTGAGGCCAAAGAAGGATGTCAAGTGTCTTCTTCTATTGTTTTATGCTGTATTGTCTTGAGAGGGTCTCTCACTGAACTGGAAGCTCACCGTCTCTGTTGTACTGACTGGCCAGCAAGCTCCCAGAATCCTCCTGTCCCTGTCCCTCACCAAGCTCACCGTCTCTGTTGTACTGACTGGCCAGCAAGCTCCCAGAATCCTCCTGTCCCTGTCCCCCAGTGCTGAGGTTACAGGCATGTCCAGCCATGCCCACTTCTTTTGTGGGACGTGAACTCAGGCTCTCTTGACTGTACAGGAAGCGCTTCTCTTCACCCAGCCATTTTCCCAGCCTCACAATCCATTATTTTATGAAAGTACCATTCCTTTGCCTTGGCTAACCCCCCCCCCCGCCCCTGTGTTGTGTAGATACATAACTGAATAAATTCTTTATTCATTCTTCAAATTCTAATTTTAATAAATTTAATAAACTAAATTTACATTTTATTTATTCATTTTCAAGTTCCTCACATTTTTTTCCTCTTACTAAAAATAGACTTTTTTTTTTCATAAGCTCTATTCTGATTATAGTTTACCCTCCCTCAGCTTCTCCCAGTTCTTGCCCTCCTCTCAGAATCCACACCCTTTTTCTCTCTCCTTAGAAAACAAGCAGGCATCTGAGGGATAATAATAAAATAAGATAAATCAAAACCAAACAAGTCAGAATAGGGCATAAGGAAACAGGCAGAAGACAAAGGGCCAAAAGAGAAAGCATGAGAAGCACACACAGACACAGACAGACACATGTGTTCATACACACAGGAATCCGCGAGAACACAAAACAGAAGCCGTAATATATATATATATATATATGCAAAGTATCCATAATACTTTTTAAAAACAAAAACAAAAGCATTCTAAAACAAAGCACCTCAAAAGATACTGTTGAGTTCATTTCCTGTTTGCCATCACTGCTGGCCCGCCATTATGAATGGCTTGTATACCCATTTCATTTGGAGGAGACAAAATTTTCATTTGCAAGTGGTTATCGAATGGCGACAGCACTGGGTTAGGGGTCGGGTTTATGTCCCCTTCCCCTCTCTGCATTGAAATCCCATCTGGCTCAGATGTGTGCCATCCCTCCCCTGTGCAGGCTTCCACGGTCTCTGTGAGTTCTTCTGTGAGTCAATCTTGTTGTATCTAAGGACCTTGTTTCCTTGGTGCCCTCCGTCCCCTCTGGCTCTTACAACCCTGATCCTTGGTGGGAGGGATTTGATGGAGACATCCCAGTCAGGGCTGAGTGTTCTGAGGTCTCTCACTCTCCACACACTGCCCGGTTGTGGCTCCCCTATATGATGCCATCCGCTGGAAGGAAACCTCTCTGGTGATGGCTGAGCAAGGCACTGATCTGAGTATAACAGAATGTCCTTAGGAGTCATTGTATGGCTCTGTTCCTTTAGCAAGACAGTAGTATTTGGTTTTCTCCTAGGTCCCCGTATCTAGCCTCAGGTTCTTGATCACCAAGCAGCGTCAGGAATGGGTTGCATGTCACAGACTGGCCCTGAATCCAGTCAGACACGAGTTGGTTACTTCCACCGTTTCCTCACTATTGTACTTACACATCTTTGAGGCAGGTCACCCCTGAAGAGCTGAGAATTTTGTTGGTGTTTGCCTTCCTCCTTTGGTGTAGTGTGCAGAAAATCTTCTAGTACAATGAACACCAGTCCATAGGCAAAGGCTTAGGTAGGCACCGGCTGGACGTCTCCATGGACGTCTCATGTTTGGTGAGCTGTGTAGGTGCTGGCTTCACCTAGGGCCTTACTGATAATTGACTTTTCATAATTCGTTTTCCATTGGCTTTGAACTCGATACACTGTCAGGTTTGGAGGACACAGTGGAGAGATGTCACCATTACTGTTGTTCAGTGAGATGATTGAGTGTGTCACTCAACCGTGGTTGCTCTGTGGTGACCCTGTGTTAAGAGTGAGAGTCTTGGACACCTCTAGCACTAAAAGCATAAGCGTGTTGAAGTTTTTTCCCAAGTACATCCTTCTGCCTCTTCTAAGAAGAAGGGCCCCAGCACAGTCCTTAGGGACTCTGAAACCACCCAGGGCCAGCCTCACTCTGGCTTGTGTTCGGTCCAGCCCTTCTCTGTGGAGAAGTCAGTTGTGAGATGTGAGCTAGGAGGTTGCTTTTACTGCCAGTCTCTTAATCCTGGTGTCCACAACCTGAGGTGTTGCTGTTTTCTTTGTCTGTCCGTCTGTCTGTCCATCCAATCATCTTTAATTTTTTTTTTTTTTAACAACGTCCAGCATCAAAGTAGCTGTATCTCTCGTACTTGATCAAAATCTCCTCGCTGCACGTGAGGATGTGGAGGTTTGGAATCGATGCTGAGCATAGGATGTGTTCTCAGAGACATGAGTTATTCTGCTTTCTTAATTCTTTTACTGTTTTCGGCAGAGGCTAACACATATTAAAAGAAAAAAAAAAGACAAAGCCAGCAAGCTGCAACAGGGCAGCTCCCTCCAAAGCAGCAGCCTCCACGTGTGCGCGCCACAGAGGCAAAGATGGACAAAAGGAAAGCTGAACTCTAATTAAACTGGAATACATCTGACACCGCTCCCCTTTCATGTTTGGTGCCTACATCTGAGTGCATCCTGTAACCTTGGAAATACCACAGACCATCCTGGAGTCGGGGGCAGCCCCCCAGACACTAGCCCAGGGTTGGCTGGCGCCTCAAAGCCGCCCTTCCCCGCCTTGCATAAGCGAGTTCATTTACATCGAAAGCCTTGCTGTCTGTGACATGGCTGACTTAACATTGCCTTAGGAGTCTCCCTTTAATGTTTACATTTGTGTTCCTGCTTGTGGCCTTCAAGTCCCCACTCACCCTTCCTTACAATCAGCACCTGCAAGCCAAGTATGCAAAGCTGTTTCCATGGCAACCTGTGGCGAGCTATTAATTTTAGATATTCCAGAAGTTTCTTTTTCATCTGGAACTTTTTTCTTCTCTCTCTCTCTCTCTCTCTCTCTCTCTCTCTCTCTCTCTCTCTCTCTCTCTCTCTCAACAATCCATCCCTCCTCATCTCTGTTTGGATGTCAAAGGTCAATCTCCTTGGCTACCCTAGTTGTAGATGTTTCTCTCCCTCAACCCCTCCTCTTTTAAAAGCTGATTTCCCCACATTTTATCTAATGAAACACACAGCTAGCCCCAGGGTTTCTGATTACAGACCTAAGTCAACAAGTGGTAGGAGGAGCCACCTTGCTTTGAGTCTCAAAGTGCTAACTTAACCACGCCTTTTAACATCCACAGCCATGTGCCCACACTACTGGAAAGTCTCATTCGGTCCGTTGCCTGCCTGGTAGTTAGAGCTGTGTAACAGGGTCCCAAAAATACACGTCTAAACAAAACAAACCCCCCAAAGTTAGCTGCTCCTCTTAATAGACCCAGAGGGCTAAGTTTCCACGATGTTTTTTACAAGGCAGTCAGGAACTTTGTAGAAATGCGGAGCCTGCTGGGTTGGAAACACCTGCAAAAAAATGCAAACCCCCGTGAGAGGCAGGCGCTCACCTAGGTTGCAAATTGGAGCGCCCGTGAAGAAATGCAAAAGACTCTTTTGCATAGCAGCGCTCACTTCCAATCATCTACCAAGAACGGTATTGTAGTGTCCAGGATGTGGGGTCAGCCAAGTTATTACTTTAGTTTACATGTTTTTAAGGACTATATGCAAGTCTTTTGCATCCCTTGGTCACGTGTCAGTCATGGCTCTCGTCATTTATTCTTAGCGCTGGGATAATCGAGCTTATTTTGGGAAACGCATGAGCCTCGGTTTTGTTTTCTGGCCTAGGAGGTCTGATAAGTATTTTGTTTTCCTAGATGTGTCAGTTCCAATCTGATGCTCACTGTAGGCCATAGCTAAAAACAAGGAAATACAAGTTTTGTTCTGTCGCTGAGCATTGAGGTAGCATTGGCTTCTGTGTCCCTTAGCGCAGAGTGGACCTTCCTTCCTTCTCTTACTTGATTGGGCAATGGAGATGGATGCCCCGCCCATCTCTTCACGGCATAGGCTAGGCTAGCACTCCAGAGCTCAGCCACGCCCACAGCTCTTTTCAGCCCTTCACTGGTTGAGACATTCCTTACCACCCTGGGTCTTAGGACTTTCGACTTAAGATTGCTCTACACTCCAGGGACCCCAGTGGCACTTCACTGTCTTCTGTCTGCTGTGGACTACCTTTGGCTTTGATGATTTTTCATAAGCTTCTTTATGTTTCCCTCTTCCTATTTCTGAACAGGTTGATCAGAAAATAATACGTATCCATAATATGGAGAGATCTCGCAGTAGTGTTTTGTTCAGTTGCTACCTAGTCTTCTCCCTTGGGGAGATTAAAGACAAAACAAGGGGACCATTCTGCTTGTTAGGACTGTAGGGTGTTATTTCCCTCCCTCCCTCCCTTCCTTCCTTCCTTCCTTCCTTCCTTCCTTCCTTCCTTCCTTCCTTCCTTCCCTCCTCCCTCCCTCCCTCCCTCCCTCCCTCCCTCCCTCCCTCCCTCCCTCCCTCCTTTCCTTCCTTCCTTCCTTCCTTCCTTCCTTCCTTCCTTCCTTCCTTCCTTCCTTTCTTCCTTCCTCCCCCCTTTTCATTTCTCCCTCCCTTTTTGTCTGTAGTAGGTTGTTTCTGTTGCTTGGGGAGGAGAGGGATTATTCCATTAGACACCTGCTCAGCCTGCTTTCTTACTGGCACCCAGGGCCAGCTGCCCAGAGGTGAGCTGGGCCTCCCCACAGCAGGCATCAGTCAGGAAAAGGCCCCAGGCTTTGCTCACAGGGCAGTCTGCTGGGGACATTTTCTTAGCTGCCTGATGTTCCTGCTTCCCCAGTGACTCTGGCTTGGGTCAACTTGACCTAAAACCAGCCAGCATGGCTTCTCTTTCCTTTCTCCTTCCCCTTCCTCCCCTCCCCTCTATTCTTCTCCCTCCCTCCCCTCTATTCCTCTCCTTCCCCTCCCCCTTTCCCTCCCTTCCCCTCTCTTCCTCTCCCTTTCTCTCTCTCAGCCTTCATTTCTTCCTTTCCTCTTCTGATCACCTTTGGTCCCCCTTCCTCATTGGATGCTAGGAGCCTGGTTGTCCATGAGCAGGGTTGCGGAGGCCGCATCCTCGCCCCTGGGTCTTGTTTCCCACAGCTGGTGAGGAATCTCTCAGCTTGGCTTAGCAGTCTCATTTTCTGATCCCAGAGCACGCTTGCTTTAATGTGTTTCAGTTAATGAGGTAGAAGAGAGAATGAAGTGGCAGTGTTTACACACAGACAGCCTGTGCGGAGGGCCCTGCTGCAGCCCATTTGGCCCTGGGCATCCTCAGGGAACCAGTCCCAAAGAGCAAGCCACCTTCTCCAGTTTGTCAGTCTGGTACAGGTGAATAATACTATGTGTGAGCTTTGCTGAATCATCCAGTTTGGTATTATGTTTTGCTTTCTTTTTTTTTTTTTTTTTTTCTTTTTTTTTTTTCCTAGGTGAGGCTTTCTTTTGGGGCAATTAAAGATAACTAGACTCTGGGCTTTAGGGTGCAATCAAGAGAGTTTACCCAACCCCTCCCCAAGCCATTTCAAAATCTTTGACTTTTACCAGCCCCTCCCCTTCCTTAAGGGACACCTCCTGCAGTTAGGGTCAGTTCATCTAAAGTAACTCAGAACCAATTTCAGGAGTCAATGTAGAATCACGCCTTGTATATGGGACAGAGGCTGGTGCCAGGCATGGTGGTACATGCCTGTAATCCCAGAAATCAGGAGGAGGTAGAGGCCGGAGGGTTGTGAGTTCAAGGCCAGTTTGGGTTACATAGTATTTAGACTCTGTCTTGGAAAACAAATGGAAAAAAAAAGCCCACACCTCCAACAGTCTGGGCAGACAGTAAGAATTGGTATTTTCTGTTTCATGGTGGGAAAGGGCAGTATGACGCATGGGATAGACTCTGAGGGGCACATTACCCGAGCAGGAATCTAGTTTAGGCCATGACTCTGTTGCCCACTGGGCTCATTCACCGTCCAGGTGCAAATACTTGCTGCCCCTTCTTCGGTCTGGGTGAGCGGGCTGCTGCCCAGAGCAGACAGGAAACTAAGATTGGGTTGCTCTCCTCTGCTATTCCAGTCTCCACAGAAGGCAAAGGGGTCAGGAGTCCCTGACTGGGACCTATCTCAGCCATGGTGTGGAAGAGCGTGTTCTCTACCCTCCCACTCCTTCTAGATTCTGCCTTTAGCTTTCCTTCTCTAGCTGCACGCTGCCCCCTAAATGGTTAACCCCGTTGCCTGGTCTTGGCATGGTGCCAGCCCCAAGGGGCGATGCACAGGCTGGAGGCCCCCAGCGAGCACATCCCGGCTTCCCAAGGCACAGCGGCCCCGGGGTTTCAGCAGGAATTAAACAATTACTAAGTCTTGGTCCTCCCCACCTTCCGCAGATCGGCTCTATAAATTGTCAGCCTGTTGACATTTTAATGCGAATTATGTCATGTGGTATCCCCTTTGATTTCGACATGCCTCAGTTTGTAAATACATGAACCACTCAAAGGCTTGTGGTTAGTGTACACTCCGGAGGCCTCGGGGTTTTTGGTGGGGAAGAGCTTGCTGGAGAGAACACAGTGCTGGGAGTGTGCCTAGCATGGAAAGCTAGCTCTTCTTAGGCATCCGGGGCGGGGCAGCTGTGGAGGGGTGGTGGGCTGGGGGCGGGGCACCTGCTGTGAGGCCCATTGCCAATCCACCACCCCCAGCTCCTCCCAGGACTCTGGGAAGGCCACTGCCCTGGGGATAATTCTTTTATTGGGTGTGTGGATGGTTGAACATTTCCCCCTTGAGTCCCCATGTAACTGTATTCTGTAACACGAGGTCACTTTCTCTGTCCCCGTGGCTGGAGATGAAGCGACTTGCTCTAGATTTCAAGGCAAGCCAACAGACCAAGGGGGCCTCACCCAGGGCAGGGCTTTTCCTGGAAAGAACAGCTTGGTTGATCCAAGGGAGGAGTGAATGGAAGAGTCGTCAGCTGAGGACAGGGTATAGATGGAGATGCTGAGGGAAAAAGGACGGCCTAGGCTGTTAAAATGTATGGCGGTCATAGCATCTATCTCATACCTATCATCCCAGGACTAGGGAGGCTGAGACTGGAGGATTGCTGTGAGGATGGGGCCATTCTGCACTACAGGATGAGACACTGGCATAAACAAGTGATCCGTCGTGGTGGTGAGGGTCATTACGTGTGTGGGAACTACAAGTTAAGAGATTTGAAATGTGCAGATTCTGACCCCATGTAGAGGTCAGAGTTGGAAGACTGCACATCTTCCTCCCTTGTTCCCTGCTTTGGTTTTGGGACAGGATCTCTCCCTGGCTTAGAACCAGTTCAGCAGCCAGCAAGCCCCAAGGTCCTTCTTTCAGTCTCCCTAGCCTTGTGATTGCAGGCGCTTGACACAGGGCCTGGCTTTCGAACTTAGTTCTAGGAATCCTAGCTTGGATCTTGACACTGGTTCGATAGGCAGATTAGAATAGATTTTGATGGGTGATTTTTTTTTTTTTCCTTACGAAAAATACCTTAAGAAGCCCCTGTGTTGAGACTCTCCTATGGTTACTTCTCTGTGTCTTACTGCTATTTTTTCCTGCCTTCAGGTCCCCTTCAAGTCTTAGAGCCCAGAAGGAGGAGTTGGTGTCTTGGCAGTCACCCATATATAGATGTCAGTACTCTAAGGGTTGAGAATGTGTCCAGATAAGACTATGGCCAGGACAGGCTCCGAGAATGCGCCCCAAGTAGGGCAGCTGGTCTCTGTCTTGCCCAGAACGGCTGGGAATATGTAATCTCCCCTAGCCTGAGGATGGCAACTGTTGAGCCTGCTGTCTGGAATGGAATTTGGCTGATTTACAGAAAATGTCACGGGATCTTTAATGGTCCTGGGTGGTCAGGACCCATTTCCCACATGTGGGTGATGCCCATCTTGAAGCAGTAAGGGCCATGCAGGAACTGAGAAGGAAGGAGGGACCCTCAGTCAATAACGGCCTTTCCCCATTCAGTCGAGAAAGAGTACAGCAGCTTCCACGGAAAGGTGGAAGATGTTTTGCAGTGGAGTCTGCTTTTCCACTCGTTTAAAAAGAATTCTCTTACAGGAAAGGGTTTGGAAACTAGCCTTGGTGAGTTTCCCTTCTCTTGCCTCTTCCATGGTTGTATCTGTCTTTATCAGTTGGGGATGAGGGGATGGAGTGAGTGTAATGAATGTCAGACAGACACCGGAAACACACACATCCCTTTGGGACTGGTCGTGGGAGATTATGTTCATTCTCTCTCCAATATCTACTTTGAGTTCAGCTGTAAGGACATATCTGAAGTAAAATACCTAGGCATGAGCATAATTATAGCTCACAAGTGCATTGGTCCTTACTAATTAAAAAAATAAAGTTATTTGATACTTTTCCAAATTCAAACAGCTACATCTAAACTATAAGACAGCTCTATGCTTTAAAATAAAAAAAAAAAAAAATCATGGACTCTTGTTTGTATCTTGGAAGTGACTTTCCTGTCACTGTAGTGAGTAGGAGTCAGTGCTTGAATGTCAAGGCTCTGTGGCTAAGAAAATACTGGCTGTTCTGCAGAGAATCTCAAGTTTGGTTTGGAGCACCCACAGGTTGGCTGACAACCACCTATAGCTCCAGTTCCAGGGGCTCCAATGCCCTCGTCTGGCCTCTGATAGGACATGTATGCATGTGGTGAATATACATACATACATGCAAACATATACACATGTACTTTTTTTTTTTTTTTTTTTTAAAGAAACCCCTATTGGTTGGCCTGGCTGTGCCTTAGTTAGTAGAACTCTTGTGTAACATACACAAGGCCATAGGTTTGACCCCCCAGGACTGGCCCTGAGGGATAGCGTGGAGAAACTAAATGTGTTGTATACTTTGCTGGTAGCAAGCCAGTTGCGATTATTTTATTCATGTCTTCCGAAGATTTCACCACCCTCACTTCCCACTCTTGCCCAGTACCCGTTGTTGCCCCGCCCTGGGCTGTTGTAAGAGATGCTAGCATAGCATGGCCCTTGGTTTTCCAACCCCATGAGCGAGATGATTCTGGTGGCTCTGATGTTGGGTAGGGGGAGTTCACTAACCCACCCTCCTCCTCCTCCTCTTCCTCCTTTTCATGCTTTCATTTCTTCAAAATGCTCAGTAAAGCTGGGAGCTGTCATCACGAGAGACCACTCCTTCCTCATTGTGTGTGTGTGTGTGTGTGTGTGTGTGTGTGTGTAGATCCCCCTGATGTGGGTGCTGGGAACAGAACTCAGGTCCTCTGAAAGAACAGTAAGTGCCTTTAACTGCTAAACCATATTGCCAGCCCCAAGGGGTGACCTCTTCTTGACCTGGGGCAGCAGGTATTCTTGGCTTCGCTGCTTCAGTCAGGAGCTGTTGAGTCAGACCTGGACGCTCCTGGACCCCGACGACCCCTTGGGTTGTTCTGGCAATGGGAAGCTCCACAGTTCCTTGGCCTTTCGTAGACTCAGGGGCCTCTGATTTGATAGAGCATCTCCTTCTCTCTCCATCTCTGTGTCTGTTTCCAGCAGAGTTAGTTAGCTTAGGTGGCAGGCTCATCGACAGGGTAAACATGTGCTCAGAGGGCTGGGGTTGGAGCTCGTTCGCTAGACTGCTTGCTTAGCCTTTACGAAGTCCTAGGTTCAGTCACCAGCACCATAGCGTTGTGGGTAGTGGAGGCAGGGGGAGCGGCCATTCTAGCTCATCCTTACACAGTGAGTTCGAGGTCACCCTGAACTAAGTGAAACTGTGTGTCTTCAGTGTGGCCACGATAGAGGAGGGGGAGCCACCTTTGCTGAGCACAAAGGTGCAGTGATAGTGGGGAAGGGGACTCAAAGGGAATCTAGCCAGGCTCTGGTCAGCAAGGATGAAGGAGCAAGCCCGTCATCTGTTCCCACCATAGAGCAATGGCTCTCTAGCTCTGTGGGTTATTTGGATAGCATACAAAGCACAGCTTGCCCAACATCAACAGATGTCACAGACACTGGCATCTGACTGTGGATAGAAAGGGGACCTGTGTTGTCCCAGTTGTAGGACCTTCCCAACCACCCCTGTGACTGGCCGGGACAGAGGTCAGATTCATGGGAGGTGGGGGTAGAAGGGGCAGTGTCACTCACCTGGGTAAGGTCTAAAGGTGGACGTTCTCACTCTGCAGGTTTAAAAATGCATTTATAGGACAGGTGGGAGGAGACGGAACTAAAATCCAATAGGAAATGAGTGCCTAGAGGAAGAAAACTTAGGATGTTGTTGAAGACGGGAGAAATCGGGGCAAGCGAGAGGGCCACGGAGGTTGAGCAAGGGAGTTAGTGGTGGGGGTGGGGGGTGCGACAATTAACTAATTCTCCTTTCGCTAACCCATGACAGAATTAATCACACATTAACATAGTGGCAACAAAATTAATGTCATATGCAAATTAATGGTGCAGGCTCGACATTCTGGCAGCCTGTTGGTTTTTAAGGCTCAAGCTGTATAGCTAACACCCACCAGGGTAGCCTCAAGCTGTGGCTGTCATGGTCCCACCTAACCCTTGTTCTGCCTGATACTGTCTAGGGTGACCCTGAAACAGTAGTGACTCTCCATCCTTCTGGCTGGCTGGCTGGCTTGACATGACTTAGGTTAAAAACTTATAGCTAGAAGCCGAGTTGAAATGACATCAGCCTTGGCCCTGAGGTAGTTTGCACCTACCCTTGGTTTACTGTCCATCTCTTGGAGGAACACAAGAGCTGTGTTCTTGTAGTCTTCCTAGGAAGCTCTTAAAGCACCCCAGAAAGCTAGAAAGAAGGCATTGGGTGAGGACAGTCAAATCTCAGCTCCTTCTAACTTGAGTGCAAAACTATAAAGCGTGTGGCTTTGTGTGGCTTCAAAGAGTTAACCCATTTCCTCTAAAAGCAGGAAACTCACGCCTCTCCTTGACGGTAACAAATAAATAAGTAAACAGGAAGCAAGGGCCGTGCGCAGCAGCATCGCATTCCGTCTGTTTAAACTCCTGTGCCCCAGGCAAGTGCGGGCTAGTCCAGTACAGCCAGCCACGAGCCCGTTTGCACATTCACCACCTGTGATAATTACTATTTTGACACTTAATGAGTAATAGCTCTGCTAGGCAGGCCTTGTAGGGAATGTGGAGACAGAGATTCGGGCCCTGCCCGGGAGCCACGTGGTGTAAGTGCCAGGATGAAGCAATTCAAAGCAGGATGGAAAAAAAAAAAAAGCGGTCCACTGCTGATGTTGATGGCGAATGAGTATTGGCGTTTCCTTAGCGGTACTGATTTCCTTAGCTTTTTCATTAGCTCCCACTTCATCTACTACCAAGGAGAGAGACTTGAGATTGATGAGGTCATAGCAGAGATCTGGGAAGTGCTTCGTGGGCTGCGGCGAAGAGTCTTCATTCCTGGGTGTGCTTCCTGGATGTTACATGCGTCATACAGACAGTCTAAGGAGGCAAAGTCAGGGCAGTACATCCTGGGGTGCTACCATACCCGTTGTCTACTTTTTTTTTTTTTTTTTTTTTTTTTTGGTTTTAGAAAGTAAGGCATTTGAATGCGTCAAGAATAGCTTGTGTTTCTTCTCTCCTTATTATAGATAGATAACCCAGGTGGCGGGTTATGCTTGTGTATAGCATATGTATAGATTCAAGTGAACACGCGTGTGTAAACATGTTTGTAATTTTTAGGCATGTTGCATGCCTTATATTACTAATTTTATTGGTCCCTGTAACAGCTTTCAAGCTATTATATTTAGGCAGTATGCGCATGCATGCATATATGTCTGTCTGTCTACATACACGTACCACAGCATGCAGGAAAAATCAGAAGACAGCTTTCAGGGACCTCGAGAGTTAGTTCTGTCCTACTGTGTGGATCCTGGAGATGGCACTCAGGTCTTCAGACTTGGCAGCAAGCATCTTTCCTAGGTGAGCCATCCAGTTGGCCCATAGCAGCCTTACTATGTTATGAGCTAACTGATTTCTCCAAGAGCTTAAGAGTGGACAGAGCAAGGAAGCAAGATAAGGGGGGAGTGGCTTCCAAATGGCAGAAATGTCCCCGGCTCTGACAGGCGCCCGCCCCACCTCCTCATGCATCAGCCGTAATATCGCCTGCAGAGCTGAGGAAGTCTGGGATTAGATATCCTGATGTGTAGGGTAGGGTGGGATTCTAGAAACAGTGCTGCATGTGACAATCTGGCCGTGCTCGGTCAAGGCAATCTTGTACAAACCAGATACTGGATACTAGACACTAGAGAGTGCTTAGAGTCACACTGTACTCTCCACAGGGTTGGAGGACATCTGAGACCATATGCAGGCATATCTGGTCCTATGCTACCTTGTCTCTGGGTTCAGTATGTTGGGCAGACGTCTCCTCCTGTGCTGTGATGGCCACCTTGCTTGTCAGCCCTTTGCTCCAGATGCTGGCACCCGTTGCCATACCTCCCACTTGGTATTTAACTGGCAAAACAGGTGAGATCGGATGAGACAGGCTTAGGTACAGAAGGCACAGATGACTGTGGCCCAAGGGGTGTCACCTGTGTAAGGCAGGTGGACCTCATAGCCCCCATGAGTGATTTGGGGATGATCAGACACTAACATTCCCTTAGTGTGAAGGGCAGTGCCAAGCAAGAATGGGCCATGGGAAGTTACTTTAGGGAGGAGAGTTTGGGTGTGTATAAAGCAGTCCAGATTCGGTGCTTCAGTGTCCCTGCTTGTGACCAAAGCTGGAAGGAAGACAGTTGGGAGTGCACACCTGGCCCTGAGATGTGGTCATGTCCCAAGGCTTCCGTACAGTGAGGCCAATTCTATCGCTGTCTCCTCCCCACCCCCACCCCATCCCAGATACTTTGCAGTGGAGCTTAGTTTAGGGACCAGCTGGCAGGGGCCCCCTGCATGCCTCCCGCCATGCCCAGCTGGGAGGCGGGCCTGCTTTCCTTCTGCATCTGTGCGTGTGGCCATTTTAATTTTTCCCTGGACAGCCTTTGCCTGGGATACTGCTTGCCGCCTGCCATGGTTGCTAGGAAACCGGCAGAGGCCTGTCTCCTCCTTGGTCAGGACAAGGCCCCAGCCAAGCATCCCAGAGCCTGAGCCAGCAGGGATCCTGCTGAGAGCTGGCCACATCTGCTAAAACCCTCTTTTGCTCTCTGTCATAGTCCCTTCTTCCCAGACCCCAAGACTCCTTGCTTCATATCCAGCAGCCACGTCTGGTAGCTGTCTCTCTGCGCCTCTCCTGTTAGCCGTGAGATTCTGTTGGATAAGGATTGAGGATGGCCTGGAAGCCACATGAAGATGACATTCCCTCAGGTCCTTCCATTACCCTGCTTAGACCACACTTGAACAGACCAGATCCCCTCTGGGTTCTCCGGCTCTCCGGGTGTCCCACAACACCTCTTCTTGTAGCTTCACGCCCTTCCTGCTTCCAAGCAAGACTTTATACCCATTGAAGGAAAGGGGGGGAAAACGAGTGTGCTTGTTTTGTTTTTTGTTTTTGTTTTTTGTTTTAAAGCCCTGGGGTCCATGAAGAAGTAATAATGGCTGCCTTGCTGCTCCAGTTACCTGCAGCTTCACCCAGAATAATGCAGGCAGAGCAGGAGACTGGGGGGACAGGGGCAGGAGTGGGGACTGCCGGTTAGAAGTAGAACTTGAATCAGAAGCCAGAGAACACTCAGAGTATGCCTGTGTGTTCTGCAAGGATGCCCAGCTCTGGCCAGGGGGTGGGCGGGGCCTTGGTTGCTTTGCTTCCCCATGCAGACTTCAGTTGTCTTCTGCTCGAGGAAGCCCCTTAAGTCACTTGCACAGCTTTCCCCTTCAATGTTTATTTCAAGTCGATCATACTCTTAAATCGTAAAGACTTCCAGGGCCCAGCCGGGCGTGGTGGCGCACGCCTTTAATCCCAGCACTCGGGAGGCAGAGGCAGGCGGATTTCTGAGTTTGAGGCCAGCCTGGTCTACAAAGTGAGTTCCAGGACAGCCAGGGCTATACAGAGAAACCCTGTCTCGAAAAACCAAAAAAAAAAAAAAAAGACTTCCAGGGGCTCTGAGCCCTGTTGGTATTGGTGGCCGTCCATGGGGATTACTTATTCCCCACCCCCACCCCGCCTCACCCCTGGGATGTCTGTCAGAATATAAAGTGCAGGTAAAGTGTAGTGGGCATATTATCTTCTGGACATCGATATCTATGGCTGTTCTTACAACATTGGTTATGTCAGGTAGTTAGTTTTTTAGCAAACTATTCGGTTGTACTAGTTAAAACAATTACGGCATGCCCTTGCTGCAGCTCGTTGGGCAGCTACGGAAAGTATTGATGCATGTGTATGTCTTAGTGGGAAAGACAGTCCCTGTGTAGTAGGCAAACACTGCCTGTATTGATTACTGCATTTATGTGATGCTGTGGCGTATTATAGGTTGGGCATCCCGAGACAGAGATTGGTAGGAACTGTTTCGTCTTAGTGGTGTAGAATTCGGTGGTGATTTGTAATTTTCATCCCTTTTCATGGTGCCTTTAAGGGACAACAAGCAGGGGTGGTCTTTTAAGTGTGAGGACCTGAGTTCGGGCCTAAGACCCACATATGCTGGTTGTGGTAGTGCACAACACACACTTGTTGTCTAGGACCTGGGAGACAGAGACAGGAGGGTCTGTCAGGCTCCCTGCTGGTCTGGCCTAATTGCCAATCTCTAGGCCGGAGAGGCTGTGATTCAAAGGAGGTTGGTAGTGTCGCCGAGAATAATGACAGGTGTGTGCTCTGACCTCCACATGTAGGTGTCTGCACGCCTTCACACACACACTCACACACACACACTCACACACTCACACATACACACTCATACACACACACTCACACATGCAGGCAGGCATGCACAGTTCTTAAAAAGTAGATATATCCTTTTGGGTGTCGGAAGCCCCTGGGGAACTGTTTTACAGGATAGGTTGCACTTCCCATCTTGAGATGGTTCCCTGAGCACAGGTTGGAAAGACAGATTACGTTTTTAGTAGGCATTCCCAGCATCCACCAGATGAAGGTCATTTAGGCAATATGGAACCCCATGAAGGAATGGCCCACTGAACAGCAGCCCTGGGTTCCTCTGCATAGTCCTGCAGTTGACTCCCAGGGCACATCTAATCATAGGAAAGCCTTTCCGTGTGAGAAAGACTGCTCACCTCACTGTCACTACCACCACAGGTAGAATCCGCTCCATCTTGTTCACGGCTCTCCCGAGAGTGAGACCCTTGTAGTCCGATGGTTTCAAAGACCACAGTCCTGGGTGTATTTTGTCATTGGCTTTAAACAAAAGACTTTTCAAGGGGCAAATATTTTTATTTGTTATTCAGTGAATATTTTTCCCTGGCACGATTCTCACAGCTGTATGCACTGTAGCTGGAAGGTGCCGTGATGATGGGGGTCACAGTGGTGGTCACCGCCTCTCCCCCTTGTCATTCATCCTTGGGCGTGTCTTTCTCACCCAGCTTCCTTCCCATCACCTGCATCATCCCAGTCTTCGTCCTTATCCCATGTGATGGATGCTGTCGGCCCTTGTGAGGCAAGGCCTTCTTGATGAATTCCCCCTGGGCTTGTCCCTTTAACACAGACATCTGTATTATGGTACCTTTTCATCTCTTCATCCAGCAGCCGTACAAACCCTCAGTTCCCATGGAATTCCCAGTGCCTTGAAATGCACCGGGTTTTGCTCGTTTCTGTGGAAGTGATGGGTTAAGCTGCCCCAAGACTCAAGGAGGGAGCTCCTTGTTTTCCTCTGTCCTGTTGATCCAGTTGTTCCAGTGGGTCCCCTCCCCCGCCCTCTCGATTTATAACAGAAATGAGACAAACTTAGCAGCTTCCTATACTGACACATGTATTCAGATTTTTATTTATTTATTCTTAGCTTGAAAACATTTCTTTAAAAAGCTACGAAGCACAGGGAATACTCCAAAAAGAAAGCTGTTCCCAAACTCAGCACCTAGAGGTGATTTTAACTTAAAATACACCGGCACGTGCAAATTTAGCCGTTCCCGTACAGGTATGGAACTGTTAGTCCGTTGAATCAAAATGATCGCGTAAGTAACTCGTAACTAGCAATTGTAAAGTTTTACAGCATGTGACCTTTTCTTAGGGTGGGAGGGACGAGATGGACACTGGTTCTCATGTCACCCCAGACTGGCCTTGAACTGCTTTCTCCTCATGTCTCCGCCACTTGTGGTTACCAGAGCGCACTACCGTGCCTGCTGTGTGACCTTGACTTGATGCCTCTGAACATCTTTCCTCAGTAATATTGGTTTTTGATTCATCTGTTTATTTGTGTGTGCACATGTACGGAGGTCGGAGGACAACTTGAAAGAATCAGTTTTCCCCTTCTGTACTGTGTGTCCTGGGGATTGAACTTGGGTCATCAGGCTTGATGGCAAGTCCCTCTCCCCACTGATCCCTGTAGCTGCCCCCCCACCCCCACCCCCACCCCACCCCCGGCAGGACATTCAATAGCTGTGGAGTATGCCACTGTGAATGTGTGAGTGTGGTTTATTTAGCTGCCCCTCCATTGGGCATTCAGGTGGTTTGCAACTTTTTAGTGCTGCAGGAAACTTAAAGATGATACTCTCTTGTTGAAGAGGGCTCTCTCTGGTTGGGGATGACTCGTTCTGGTTGGGGAACACCCTTTTCTGTGTTGGGGAGGACTCCCTCTGTGTTTTAGGCCCCAGTTCTTCGTGGTCTCTTACTGGTGTTTATACATTTTGAGACGCCCCCTTGTCTCGTGTTATCCTATGGTGAAATCTGTGCTTGTTTTGTTTTCTTCCCCTTGATGAAATACAGAGATTCGTCTCCCGTGCCAAGGTCTCGTCTCAGCATCGCCCCCTTTGTTCTCTTCCCTTTCTGTGCTTTCACACTTGTCTGATGTTTAAGTGTGCGCTGTGAGGCAAGGACCTCTCCCTACTTGTTTTTCACCCTTAGTTATGGGGCTCAGGTTGCCGTGCCAGACAATCCACCTGTCCATCCCACGGCATCCAGCAAGGCTCATATGTCACGTCCTAAATTTTCGCTCAGGCCTGTTCTTGCTTCATTCATTTTCCTTGACTGGGGCCTGAACACAACCTTCTTAATTATTTAGTTTGGTACTGGCGGGTGACAAAGCCTAAGAAGCTCACTAGTCACTGTTTAGCAGTGTTTTGAAGGTGGGGCACCGTGGCTCACTCCTGTAATTCCGGAACTTGGGAGACTGAGTCAGAATGATTGCTTCAAGTCTGGGGCCAGCCTGGACTACACAGTTCTAGGTCAGTCTGGGATCTAGGGTAAGACCCTGTCTTTAAGCCAACAAAACCCAGCCACCCCCTTTCCTTATCACCTGTTTGCGTTTTATTATTTACCACCCATGGCTTTTGAAGTCTGTGGAGTTGATGGGCAACGCCTTCTCTGTCTGTCGAGATCTATTAGGAAGGAATGTCTTGAAGGGGCGTCTACTTAGACAGCTGGGTCTCACTGCGGTGGTTTCCCTGCAGGCTGACTTTGGTTCCTAACCAACATGCTCCAGACCAACCTTCCTGAGTACAGAGACACCTTTGGATACCCCTGATCAGCCCCTCCCATGCCCAGATTTCTCACAAGGTGATCCTGAGAGACAGAAGCAGATGCCGTTCATGTTTGATAGTCCCTTGGTCTTCTAGCTGAGTGGAAGTTGTTCCCGAACTTGAGCAGAATGAGAGGAGATAGAGAGTCAGGAGAAAGGTAGCTGGCACTCTCCCCATGCTCAGGGAATGCAGGTTTCGTCCTCAGTCCTCATCATCCCTGGCTACCTTCTGTCAAAACATCTGCCTAATAACTAAGTTTTTGCCTTGATTTGCAGGTTTTAGGGACCTTGAAAATTCGGAAACCACAAGCTGCTTTCTTTAGGCTTAGGTGAAACATTGAAAGCACTTGCGGCGGGGGGGGGGGGGGGAGGGGGGATGTGGGGGGAGGCGGGGGCAAGGAGACTGCACTATCCGCTTCAGGGTGCTGAATCTTTAGAACTGTGCTTGGTGGCTAATGAGCACCCCAAGCTCACTGATGTCGGCAGCCCTCCTCTACAGCTTAGGAAATGGACACATGGAGACGCATCCTATATCCAACATGCTTGGGCCCCAGACATGTGGGCAGTTTTGGAATTTTCTCCGAGGGTTTGTATATACATACTGAGATATCTTGTGATGGGACCCAAGTCTAAGCATAAAACTGATTTGTTACACACACACACATACACACACACACACACATGTATTCTCCACACGACAGTTTCAGTGCACCACTATACTAACTGTGCTTTATCATGTGAGGTCCACCTTTGGTGCCTTTCTCTTGTCACCTCCTCTCGTGGCAATGAATGGTGGGAAGGGTCATGGCCTCCTTGGAAGAACATGGCAGTTCTTACCCAGATATCTGCTTCTTTCCTAGGAGGGGCTTATTTTCTGTCTCTTTTTAGATGACCCAGCATTGAACAGTTGAGATTAAGCAAGTCGACATATTGGTATTAACAATCTACAGAGCTCAGGGGTGTCACCAGGTTCTATCCTCTTTCTTGCTATCTGTCATTTTTTGCAGACCTGTGTGCATCGAGCTTATGGCTGCTCTGGTGCCCCCTCATAGCGGCAGATTTCTATATGATTGGTGGAGAGGCCCATTTGTCCCCGTGACACTCAGGCTGAGACGATCTGAGTGAGCACTGAGTGGTCTGAGGCCTTTTGAGCATCACTCCTCACACCGGTGGCTAGAGGATTCCTTGGCCCAGCTCTCAAAAGCTATAAGAGGGCTGCCTCTGTGGGGGCGCACCAGAGTCTCTCCCTTCGGAGCCCAGGCTAGGCTGGTGCTTACTGTGCAGCCCAGAGTGGCTTTGGGTTTGCAGTTCTCCTGCCTCAGCCTCCCGGATGTTGGCATGACAGATGTGAGCCTCCTTGAACTTTCAGAGTTGTATGTAGAGATGAAAGATGACAGATAGCTCTCAAGGTGGCAAGCATGGTTTCTAGAGCATCGTTTCTCAACCTGTGGGTCTTGACCCCTTTGGGACCAATTGGCCCTTTCCCAGAGGTCCCTAAGACCATTGGGAAACATAGATTTTTACACCACGAGTCCCCAGAATAACAAAATTACCGTTATGAAGTAGCAGTGAAATTAAAGGAAGGTTGAGAACTATAGCTTAAACCTGCCTCTCTGTCCCTTCGTACTCGTGTTAGCACTGACAGATGTCCTAACATTTTCACGCCATGTCTTCCCACTTGCAATTTGGGGTGGATCATTCTAATGCTGGAACAGCACATTGGCCAGGCTGCCTTACAGACTAAAGGTGAGCTCGTGGGACCCTTGCTGCTGTGCCACGGGGAACCCCACATGAGAACTTGAGAATCCAAGTATTCAAAACAGAGACGACAAACTCTGGCTTTTGTGGGTAGACCTTTCCGTGAGATACGTTTAGTGTGAAGAGAAACTAACCTCTGTTATGAGATATTTTTGTGTACTAATATGATAACCAGAGTGTGGCGATCCACTCCCTTCCCCCAGGAGCCTAGGTGGGACGTAGCGATTTCTTAAAGCAAAGTGTAGGAAAGGCCTTCAAAAGAGTTTCTTTCCAGTGGAGGAATCGGGCTCAGGCCACCTCAGGCAAGCAGTCAAGGTGGAGGTCACCCTTGGTGAGTGGTCTTGGATTCTTCCTCACAGTGGGATGCTGAATGGCTTCCTGTGCTTGGCAGGAAACAGACTTGAGAGCTTAATGTATGTACATGTATGGCTCCCGGTTTCTGAGGGGCCATGTAAGGTCGTTGGCCCCATGATTTGGGGACTGGTGTGAAGCAGGACAGTACATGTCATCACTTCCTGGATGTGTCATTACACCATGACTCTGTCAAGGGATGAAGCTGTGGGTTAAGTCGGAGTCCTCAGGATCTGATTGCCATTACAGGCACAGGGAGATGTGTGCTCCATAACTTTCTAGGTGTCTCTTAATCCAAGCAAGTTGACTATGAAGACTGAGTACCCCAGATGCCCATGGGCAAGGTGCGTGCCTTCAGGGCTAATTCTGTCTGATGATCTGTCTAGTGTCCGTGCCATAGGGGAACAAGACCAAAACCTCCCTGCCCCCTGCCCCCTCCCACCCCCTCCAGGGGGTACTGCCTCGGTTCGGTTCCTGACCAGCACTCTTCAAAAGTATCTGGGCCATGGAATTCAGGGACGTATGATAGCCCAGGGCCACGTGGAAGTCCTGCTTTAGACCACAGGTGTGAGCGGAGAAACCGAGCAGGCCAGGTTCAGGAGCATCAGGTACCAGTCTCCCTTTCTTACCTGACAGATGTCCTAGGTGCTAAGGCGGACGGCATGGTCACTAGAGGAAGCTGTGTGCCGAGCATACAGGGAACCCGGAACTGTCTGGTGACTCTTCTGTAAATATAAAACGGATTGCAGCCCGCCCGCAAAGCGGAAATCAAACAGAGCCGTGCGGGATGCGCTGGTTTTAGAAATGGTTAATGGGGTTTAAGGCAGGAGGTAAACGTGGATGCCACCATGACCACGTCCCAGGGACAGCCAGCGAGCTGTTCAATGCTGTTGGCCCTCCCTGGGCTCTCTTTCCAAGGGCAGGCCCGTAAACATTTTTATTAAATGTTTTTAAAAGCCCTTTTACTCCCATTCTGATTACACACCTAGGACGTTTCATTGATAGTAGGGCCATCTCCCTCCCCACCCCCACCCCCCTTCCCAGCCCTGCGACCAGAGTGTCATTTTAGACCTGTGTGACGCTTCCATAAGACTTCTTTAAAGTGGCATTTGTTTAGCTATGCTAAACTCATATTCCTAACCCATCCAGGTCCCCTTTATATTGCCTCTGCCCTTGCCAGTCTTTAGAAAGCCTCCCAAATTAGCATCGTCTGAGAATTTAATTAACTCGCTGTTTACTCACCCTCTTCTTTCAAGATAATTAATGAGGATGTTAAGTGACACCGGGCCTGACGGGATTCCCAGTGGCACCTGAGCGGGCAGCTACCCGAGCTAGGCTTTGGTGGGGTGGAGGTCTCCCCCTCAGTTCTCCCACAGTCCACCCGGTGGCCAGGCCGTGTGGCCCCACACGGGACAGGCACTCGGGGGGCACATGTTTGCTTAAAGTCAGGCTTTCCCAACCTCGACCTTTCCTGCTCATTTTCTGTGTTGTTAATTAAAAAGCCCGTTTCATTTAGAGTGGAAGGCTTTTTTTTTTTTTTTCCCCGTGTTATTTCCCCAGACTGTGCCTCCATTACCAGATTTGAAATCAAACTAGCTAGGGATGTCCAGTGTTACAGTTTCCTTTTATTTCTGTCAGCGTGGTGGTAGCACAAAGTCTTCGTCTTCTGCTTTGGGGCCTCTCCCCCCCCCCCCAACTCAATCCAGGTAGCTAGAGATTACCCTGTATCCAGACTTGAGAGCTACCTTCCTACAACTTCTGTAGCTCTGGAAGCCTGCCGCACCCAGTGTGGTAGCCCCACAGCCCCTTTTCACTTGTAGCTGTTGAGCACTTTGAGATGTGACCACTGTGACTGAGGATTGGGACTTTAAATGGTCTTCAACATACTGGAAGTCTGAATAGTCATGGGTGGGTCAACGGAAGCTTTACTGCCAAGCCCCCCCCCACGCTCCCCCCCCCCAAGTGCTCCCTTATTTGCTTGGGCTCATCTGTGTTGTGTCTGAGGCAGTTTGCCTATCTTCTCCAGGGCCTTTCTCCTCAGGTAGAGAGCTTAGTAAACTGATTGCAACATGGTATCCAACAGACTGTAATTAGGAAGGTAAGTTTTCTGAAGGAAAAAGATGTTACTTTCTAAATCCAAATGTAAATGACTTGGATTATCCGTGTCACTGAGCGCTTCATTCATGCAGATAATTGAGAATTGACGCTGTCCTTTTCCCTCAATTACTTCCTGATAGTTCCATGTGGTACAATGGGTGAAACTCCGGGCTGTTTTTTTTTTTTTTTTTTTAAATAGCTATGTTAATGTCCTCATTAATTTTACCATTTTTTCCCTACCAATTAACAAATATTAACTCTGGAGGCAGAATTAAGTTGGCTTCCCCCTCGACAGTCATGTTTGCCAGTAACTCCCTTGCCACGAGCATCTAGTGAGGCTTAGCGTTTCAAGTCTTCTCTTTGGCAGCTTGCAGGTGAAGCAGAAACACGGCGGTTTTCAGGGTGATCTTGTACTGGATCGTCCCCAGTGTAACACACCGTGGTGTGACAGATGCTGAGCCGTGTGACAGATGCTGAACCAGGACCATTCCGTGGCCCCCATTTGTCGGCCTTACAGTCTTTCCATATGGTACAACTCAGGGCTACATATTCAGTGCCCACAGGGGCTGCAGGGGTTTGACATGGGTAACTGAGGGAGTGCACAGCACCTGCCTCCTCTTGTCTGGATAGGAATGAATACAGTGCAGCCTTCCCACTGCCTTCTTTTCTTCATTCCTTTCTCCTTTCCCTCTCTTCTTCTGTCCTCTTTGAGGCAGAAAAATCATGATCACCTAGGAAGTTGACAGATTTTAAAATGTTTACCAGTCACTTCAATTCCTTAACACACGGAGTGCCCTGCATCACTCACATACACACAATTCCCACCGGTTGCCAGTTTGCCTTCACTGCTGTCCATCAGACTGAATAAGGCTATCAGCAGGCGTCTCTCTATCCCCCAAGAACCAGTCAGTCACAGTGTGGGATGGACAAACCCCTTGAAATCGTTATAGGGCTGGCGACTTTGTGTTTTGGTATCATTAAAATGTGTATGTGATTTCTCTTCCAAGTCCAGGCTTTCAGACCACTTGTTTCTGCCTTCCAAGCTCTTCCTCAGCCTTCTGCTCTCAGGAGGTGCTTAGAAGGCACCAGCGTGGGTTGTAGGGACACAGACATGACAGTCACCCGGGTGTCACCTTCCACCTGTGCCCTGCTTCAGCTCTTGGAGAGCATCAGAGGTGTCTGCATTGGATCGTAGGTTTGGTAAAATACAGAGTCTGTTTGCAGCTGTTGCTCAGCATAAATGTCCAGTCTTCACCCTTTTCCCACTTGGCTTATAGAAGGATATGCAAAACGTACGGATCACGTGACCCAGGGCACACACGGAAGCTCTTACATTGAAAAACAAGGGATGACATTTAATTATTCTAGAGTCACTTCATAGTTCAGAGTGGAATCACCTTGACTACGTGTTAGTCTTCCGTTTCAAACAGCTTATTTTTATAGAAAGTTTTTAAGCCCTGCCCTGAAGTTTTGAACGTTGGAAGTAACTTACTCGTGTGTGTGTGTGTGTGTGTGTGTGTGTGTGTGTGTGTGTGACAGACAGAGATGCATGTGTAAGGGCCTCCTGTCTTCTTTGAGACCAGGCTTGTGGGTTTTCACATGACAGGTTAAAGTTTTCAGTTTCTGACCAGTATCGGTATATATATCAACAGAGAAAGAAAAGCCAGCCAGCCACTTGCCTTTTATACTTAAAGTTTTATTGGTACACATAATGGTCTTCTCATTCCAGTCCACCACTGCTCAATTGCAGTGCCAGAATGGGGTGACCATGACAGGCGTATAGTGGCCCCAGCCTCTGAGGTGTTTGTCCTCTAGACATTTAGAGTTTTCTTGACATCTGGTCTGAGTGATATGAGATGAGTCTTCTTAGGGGCTTGTTTTAATGAATTCTGGGGAAACTGCGGATTAGACATCATGCTACTCACAGGGTCCTTAAAATGCATTTGTTATCAGCTCGACTGGCTCTGGTTTATCCCTGGGATCTGAAGAATTTGCTTGTTAGATGTTGAATGCAGTGACCCTGGTATCACAGTAACTAACCCTGCGTCGGCCCCATGCTGATAACAGGGCTAGCCATTTTGTTCAAGAGACTGAGTAGTTTTCAGTGTTGCCGTGGTAAGCTGCTCCCCCCCACCCCCAGCTCATTAGTGAGTGCCTGCAGCCTTCGGTTTTGCTAAAATCAGAATGCTTCCTCAACCTGAAACCGTGGGTATTATTCTAAATGTTAAGTAATAGAGCCCTCTCCAAAGACAAAGTGCTCCCGGGTCATTACTCGCTGAACTCCATCATCACGATGATGATGCCGTGAGGTAGGGCCTAAGTACTACCGAAATGGGTCGGAAGGGTGAGTCGATGAAGGTCAGGTAATAACAAAGTCTGTTGGTGGGTTTGTGTGTGTGTGTGTGTGTGTGTGTGTGTGTGTGTGTGTGAGATCTCATGAGTCACATTGCCTTGGAGGAGCCCAGCCGGCACCTGCAGGACTCAATCCCAGAGGCAAAGTGGTCCTCCTAACAGGTTCTTCCTGGCAACTTCATGATTTCACTGTTAAGGTAGGCGCACGGGCGATTGAGTAATTAACTGTGTGGACTGGGGAGCCAGCCCTGTGAAATTAGACAGTGAGGGTAAGGTAAGCTTTTTGAGCCTCTTGTTCAAAGTGGTCACCACCATCTGCTGACCACGGCTTTCATTTTGCTTTAGCATTTAAGAGGTACGTTCATGGTAACTTGTGACTTCCTCCAGCCTCGTGGCCTGTGGTGTTGCTATTCCTCCCTTTATAGTGGAAGAGGCCATTGGGTACCAGAGGCCACCATGCCCCCCCCCCCCTGCGGTTCTCACTGTGCGCACAACAGACGGTAGCGGTGCTGGACACGGAAGTGTGGGCAGGAGGAAAAGGCAAAAGTATAACAGTATACAGAGAGAATAATGAAAAGGGCTTCTAGTGGACAGAGAATACTCTCTCTTGTCCTCATGAGCGGTCAGAAGCCTGAAGAAATAGGGAAGAGGGATGTCAGGAGATGAGAGGAGTGGGTATTAAAGCTGTGAGAATGGCCACTCCAAAAAGGAAGGAAGGAAGGAGAAAGAGAGAGAGAGAGAGAGAGAGAGAGAGAGAGAGAGAGAGAGATCCTAGTACTTGGAAGGCGGAGTCAGGAGGATTGCTATGAGTTTTGAGGCCACCCTGGGATACTAAAGCTGGGGCTGGATGCTGGTTCCCCTGGCATTCAGCTATTTTACCTACAGACTCCCTTGGCTCTAACATTTGAAGGTTTCAAGATGGCAGCTCTTGGTTGGCAGAACCTTGCTGACAAGGTCCAGGAAAGGAAGCACGGCCAGGCTTGCGGACACATGACCCCACGTCCCTTTCTGATAGGAACGTCTGCCTGGCTGGTGTGGGTTGCGGCTTCCAGAAGCTATCTTGAGGGTTGCCCGTCTCAGCTACCCTCTTTCTGGCCCTATCTTCCTTTTCATCCTTTCCTCCTCCTCCCCAAACCTTTTTTTTTTTGTTTTTTTTTTTTTGTTTTTCGAGACAGGGTTTCTCTGTGTAGCCCTGGCTATCCTGGAACTCATTTTGTAGACCAGGCTGGCCTCAAACTCAGAGACCCGCCTGCCTCTGCCTCCCGAGTACTGGGATTAAAGGCGTGCACCACCACCGCCCGGCTCCTCCCCAAACTTTACTACCATTTTTGCTCCAGTGAATTTGCATTTCAGTGATGGGTACTGCCTAGGATAGATAGCAGCAGGGTTTGTGGACTCTGCCCCAAAGGATGCCCCGCCCCAGCAGGTTCCCTGGCCCTTTGCTGGCCTAGCCTTACTTCTTGGCCTGTTAGAAGAGCGAATGCATGTCTCTGAGGAGAGGATGTCTGGATTAATGTTGGATTAGATGCTGCAAAGCCTTCCTGTGTATCACCATTTAAAAATAAGTTTCCTGGGTCTGGAGAAATGGCTCAGTGGCTAGGCAGGACTTGCTGCTCTTCCAGAGGACACTGGTTCAGTTCCTAGCACCCCATGTCATGTGGCTCATAAGCACCCGTAACTCCAATTTCAGGGGATTTTAGAACCCTCTTCCGGTCTCCATGGGCATATATATGGTATACAGTTGTATACACACTAAATGTAGAACTTCATTAAAAACAAGTTTAAAAACAGTTTTGCTGGCAAGTCTGTCCTTGGTCTCATTCCACTGAGAACTTGAGAGCAGCATCTTGTGGTAGAAGCTTCGGTCCTGGTTGCTTGGGCATCCCCCAGGTGGGGACTGCTTTGAATGAAGCTGTCTAGCCAGGCAGAAGGCTGGGGACATAGCCGAGAGGGAAAAGACAATATTGGACAGCAATGGACTTTGGAGCACCTGTGGGGAGTATTCCCCTCTTACCCCTCACAGGTCCTAGAATTTGTTAACGGAGGAGGGCAAACCATCCAGCGGTTCTTCAAGGGAGTTGAGAGACTTTGTGGGTCAGACAAGTCCTCAGCCACAGACAGATATGAGGACAGCCAAGTGGGCGAAGCTGATGTCGTCATCTAGGGGTGACACTTCTGCGGAGGAGAAAGGTTGTGGCTCCCATCACTCATGAGAACTGGGGAGCTGAGGCATTAGTTCACTGTGCTCTATAGCATTCGTCCGGTCTCTGAGCAGCATCACGGTGTGCCATTGACCTTATTAACCCTTTCATGTTTGTCACTGATGGATGGATGGATGGATGGATGGATGGATGGATGAAGTACCTTTTTCTTTAAAGGCGTGGCAGGCTCTGCCCACACCTATTTAAGGCTCCCACAGCCTGAGTTGCTGCCCAAGAGGTGTCCATGGAGGCTGCCCTTACTTGCTGACTTCTGTGCCCCCTTCCCACAGTGTGTGTCCAAGTCTCACACCTAGTTTCCCATTAACAACAGAACATGGAAAGAAGAAGAAATGGAAAGCTGGGACATCTGTGACCACTCAGAGGTCCTCGAACTGGGACATTCTGTCTATCTGGAGGGAAAGGAGGGGGATGATGACTGGTGACCTGTATACTAAGAAAATGAGGTCACTAGGTACAGCCATTTAAAGTCCTTATCCCCTGTCATAAAATAGTATGTAAACAAGTAGTAGATATTAGCAAACATTTGTTTTCTCTAGTCCCCAATCTTCTAGCTCAGTAGGCGTGGTGTAGCCAGTGAGGTTCAAAGGCTGGTGCATGGTGGGTCCTGACAGGGATTCCCTCAGCTCTGGGACCCAGAGCCAAAGAGATGGAAATTGCTCAGATGTGATGGGGAAGAGCCGCTGAAAGACAGCGTAGGCATCACTCTGTCTTTTGATTCCTGTGGCATTTTAGCCCATGAAGGAAGTACCTGGCAGGACATCGAAGCGGGAAAAGTCACCAGAACCAGAAAGAGGAGATTGATGAGCGAAGTGGGAACTGCTGTGGGTCTGCTTTCTTGTGACATGCACGTGCAGGACTGATCTTGAGGCGAAGGAAGCGTATTCAGACTCCGTTAGATAGGGCTCAAGCAGCCCGCCAAAGACCAAGCGTCAGAAGGAGTGGGAGAGGGTTTCTCTCATTCACTCGGACCGTCAGCCATCAAGGTTTAAGGGCCTCCCACGGCTCTGAAGCTGTACTAAGGAAGAGGATGAAAGATAGGGCTTAGGCCCAGCTCAAGAGATGCTGTTCACTGCGTGGCAGGGAAGCCGGCCATATTGGTTTCCCAGTGTGATGAGCAGGACACAAAAGCTACTTCTGAAATAATGCAATTCCCAGAGGGAAGGCTGGAGACCTGGGCCTCTGTAAAGTGCGCAGACTTGGCCATTCCAGAGGAATATGTTCTTTTGGTTTTATTTTCTTTTGGTTTGTTGTTTTGAACATCTGTGTACCCCAGACTCCCTTCCAAACACCTTACAAGTTTCAACCAGATGATGAGCCTATTACTTTTTGGAGTTACTACCAATCCCATGATCTTCATTTAATAAGTGGATACTTTGATATACAGTAGTAGATATTCTTTTGGTCTTATTTTTCCCAGAGAGTTTGCATTCCATAGCAGGTAGGTTATGGGCTGGACTGGGTGGTGTCTACTCTGAGCCAAATCCCAGTGCACACATGTGCCCTTTTAGATAGATCTTGGGCGCCGAACTGTTTCTAATGGAGAATCAATTGGCCGCCACTCAAACGTGTGAAGCGTCCTCTGTATTGGAAGCCTGCCTTACCTTTCCTGCCATGATCATCAGACTGCCCTTGCCTATGCGTCACCTGGAAGGTTTGCTGAGACCCATGTCTCCAGGCTTCACCTTCAGAGTTTCTGTTGACCTGGACAGAGCCTACAAACCTCCAAGTCCCAGGTTTCCTAGGAACGTTGATGCTGGGCAGTCTGCAGCTGCTCTTGTAGAGTGTCTGCCGCAAGCCAAACATCCCTGGGCAAAGAAATTGCCAAGTTCTTGGTGGGACACCTCCCCCCACCCTTTAATGGCCAGGAATAAAGGAAGGGCCCAGACTCTTGAGCATATCGTCCTTGTTCGTTATCTTTGTGAGAACTCAGGCTCCTCCAGCAGCCATGGGCCTCCGAGCAGAGGCTTTCGCCACTCGCAACTTCCATGAGGAACAACCATTCTGCAGACCAAAGCTGGATCTCGGCCTCAAGAATGGCAGTTGGATCTCTGTGAGAACATCAGATGTCAGGGTTCAGGCTCGTCTTTCTAGTCTACTGGACAGTACTGAGACCCTTCCGTGGGAGGCCCCTTGTGGCCTTTAAATGCTGCTGAGGTTGTGAGGATTCTAATCTTCAGGGATAGTACAGTCGAGGGAAGCCAGCAGTCTCCCAGAGACTCTCTTCCCCCCACCCCCCAGCCCAGGAGATACTCCTGTCTTTGAGCCCATGCCCAGTGGAGTGACTAATCGATGTCCTCCACTCTGCTGGACAATTAAGAGAAGCAGGAGAAGGAGGGAAAAAGTCTTCAGTTAGACCTAATTTGGCACCATATTGTTTTCTGTTAATCTATTTTGCTTTCTGTCCGTCTGTCCCAAGGGATGGGTGCCTCGCTGCTTGCTGAAGCATGCATAACTAATGTCCTCATTAAGGGCTGATCTGTTTATCAGGACCATGCTAGGAAGCCTGGCTGCCAAACCTAGGCACAAGCTGGGGGCTGTTCCCTCCCTCTGGGCCTTAGCCCCACCTCATTAAGCCGGTCCCGGCTATTGATTGGGAGCCTGTGTTTGGAAGAGTCTTACTTACTCCATGCATTATCTTGACAGGTTGATCAGACCTGATTGAGAACCTCTTAAAGGAACGAACAGCTGTAATGGGAAAGTTGGACTCTGTCATCCGTTAGGATGATTCTGGAAGCAAGAAGAACACGGCTGACATCTTGGAGCAATTGTATTTACAATTAACATGGCTGAAAACGATTGCCTCTATTGATCCCCCCTTCCTGCAATTACAGCCCCATTGTTTACATTCCAGCACTTCAGTTATAAAAAGGAAATTCAATAATTATTGCATTATTTAAAGTTAAAGTGGCACAGAGTTTGCTGGCTGCGCTCGCTGGTTGATTTAACGTTCAGTAAAATCCATGCTGAGCTCTCCATCTTGAGGCCGGCAGTATCGGCTTTTAATGAGACGGGGGGGGGGGGGTGCAGGGGTGGGGGGAGCTCCGTGTGCTGGTTGTTTGTCTGGGTTATCTATTGGGGGGCGGTCCTGAAAGCAGAGTGGAGAAACTAGCATGTCATGGTCCGTGAAAACGGTCCCTCTTGCCATGTGGCCATCTAGCCTGCAGGTGGCCTTGTCTTGGTCTCTTGGCAGGCACTTGGATCTATTCCCTACAAACAGGTTTCTTTTACCTTGTTGCTCCCTGTCCCCCTTCCTGTTCCCCTTCCTGTTCCCTTCGGCCGACCGACCATCAGCAAAAAGTAGTGGACTCTGAGGAGAAAGGATGGGCTGTTAACAGTGGGTGGGAAGATCCCCACCAGATGTGTCAGCAAGTTTCTCTCTGTCCAGTTCCCATTTTCCCCTTTCAAGGGAGAAATTGAATTAAAAAGAAAAAAAAATCACAAACTGCTTATGAGTAAGTTTGTCCCATGGATGTTCCCTATCCCTGCTCTCTGGCTTGCTGGCCGCCCCTGGCCTCTCTCATCATGAAGGTGGTAATGGTGGAGCTCGGGAGGAGGCACCAAGTTTTAGATACCAAATTCACGTTCTCAGCAGCAGCAGCAGCAGCAGCAGCCAGGAAGTGGAAGAGCATGGGAGGGATCTTAAAGATGCTTCTTTTTATTCCCTATTGGTTGAGAGTCACTGTGGGCTTGGTTCCAAAGAGCATCTGTTGGTGGGGTGGGTACCCCTAGCAGGAAGGCAGAGCAGAGGAGGAAACCAGCCACACCCTCCACTTCCCTGCCACCTGTCCTGGTTCCTCCCACAGCCCCAGGGAACTTTAGACTACAGGAGTGACAGGCCAGAGGAAGATAAATAGAGGCAGTTGTGACTTTTATGGAAGTTGTAAAGCAGGCCAGTAGTGGGCAGCTGTGCCCCAGTGACTTTTTCATGGGGGGCGGGGAGGTGAATTCTTGCATGTAGGTCTTGCATGATGTACCCGACAAGCTCTTCGAGACTCCAAACTTCCCTTCAGGAAAACGGCAGAGTACAGAGATTTGAGGCCTTGGAAGTCGGGAGGAAGACTGTGGGATGACTCCCATGTTTTCTCACCTGGGTCTCTTTTTTTCCCCCCACTCTGATGACTGTTGTCCAAGCCATAGCCTCAGCACTGGCATCTGATTATAAATTCTGGCTGAATTAGAGCCATGCCACCCACGTTGGAGAGCCACTGAGTTAAAACATTAGTTGCATCACCAACATCCAGGCCTGTGGTGTGGCACCCACCTGTCAGGTGTGAGGAGGCAGGATCTGGGCTCGCAGTGTGATGATCACAGCGGTGCCAAATGTTCAGACAGCCCTTCGCATTTTCCAGGTTTTTCCACTTAAGGCTTCTCACACGGCTCGATCAATGGCCTCCGTGGAGGCGCGGCACGTGTGAATGCCTCCACTTTACAGATGGAGCCATAGCACCTGTGTGGACTGCCAGGCAGCCTTTCGCCCTGCCTCTGCCATGTGGATTTTCATGGTGTCAGAGAGACAAATAAGCGAGCCCCTCAGAGTGTAGTTAGGAGTGAGGGAAGTGTGCCTCCCAGTCACGCCATCTAAGCAGTGTCCTCTCTGTCCTCACCTGGGATAGCCACAGACTTGATTAAGAACAGGACCCTTGATTTTTCACCAATAGACAAAGGGATGGACGAACATGTGGCAAGGGCCTGGGCTACCTACACCTGCAGCAGGGCATTCTGGGTAAAGCTCTTCCAGTAAACACAGAGCATCTCTTCACTGGGGGGAAAATCCCATGTGTTCAGGCTCTCCCGACCACAGCGTAAACTCTCTGTGTTACAGTTTCTTCACTGTTAACTTTGGCCTCCCCTTTTGGATCCAGGAAGCCGTGAACGTAGGTTGTACTGAGGGAAATGTTAAGTAGTTCCCTTCTTAATCCCAAAGATTAACAGGCTTGAAGAACGCAAACAACAGTAGCCTTAATTGTCAGAAAAGCTAACTGTTTATCAGGTATCGTTAATAAGCATGTTCTGTGCATCTTACTGTTGAGTGCCCCCCCCCAGCTGTGGGATGAGGAGGTTTGGATACTGAGGGGTACAGAGGCCTCCCAGGCTCACAGTGAGGGTCTTCTGCTGGACCGCTATTCAGCCACAGTGTATCTCGGAGCCAGCATTATCAACAGGAGATGAACGAGGAGCAGAACAGTCTTGTGACTCTTATATTTTGTGTGATGACGTATATCTTTGAGGGCTGGGGAGTCATTGCCAAGGAAGGTGACCATCTCAGTGAACCAAGGAGGCCCCAGTTGTCAGGACTTTGTCCTGGTGAAGGTTGGCAGTTCCAGGGCCTGGGGCAGGCCATAGGCATTTCCTGAAGGATGGTCAGTCCATTGTTAGCCTTACTAGGACCCCTCTTTTGAGAATTTTCCTCACAGGGAAAGATGTATATATGGACTTTATGCTAAGGTACCAGGATGCCGCAAGCGTCCATATTTGTATTTTTTTTTCCAGAAATATTCGCTCCCAGGCCGACAGTGAACAGAGGGTTGCAGATTTATATATGCATATTCTTAGGTTTTAGTGTCCAGCAGAAGGTTGCTGAGATTTAGGGACCATGCAGTGTTCACATAGGGGAAAGATTCGGCAGTCAGGCATCTCAGCCTGGATCCTGGAGTTTGGAAATAGAGAAGAAGCACTCTGGTGGCTTGTTCTGGGGCGTGAGGAGTCTGGCCTAGAAACCAGAAAATAGGGCAGAGCCACCCAAACAATTGATCTAGGGGCCATTTTTACTTCCTTTGCTTTTTTTTTTTTTTTTCTCCTTATAAATCATATCTTACGGCGTCTGTGGGGCTCCTACGGTGAAATAGGGCTAAATTAGCATGCGCCAAGGACGAGGGCACCAGTGGATGAAAAGCCAAGATCAAACAGGAAATATGTATATATTTAGGCTAACCTTTCACGCGTCATGCCGAAAATGTGACATTCGGTTTGAGACTTAACCTCAATGATTTAAAAAAAACAAAACAAAAACGCCCTCACCCCTGGACGCATCTCATCCGAAAGGGCTCTTTCTGTAGGCGCTCAATGTGAGAGTCTGGGCCTGGGGTGCCTCTCGTTCCAGAAAGGCCCTTCAGATGGGGGCTGAGCCCAACTGTAGGCTCTTGGAATCCTGTCCCAGGTTCAGGTCCTCTCTGTCTGCGGAACGTGGAGAGACCCGAGGGCAGTCACGTGGCCTCTCTCGGTGTTGGATTCCTTCCGGGACAGGAGTCTGCTGTTCTGGGCCTTACAGCTTCCACTTTCAGTGTTGGAGCATTCTCGAGCTAAGCTGGGCTCCTTGTTTATGTTCCCAGTTACCCCCCCCCCCATCTGATTTTCTAGGGGAGATTTTAATACTGTACCCCGACTTCACCCACGTACCGGAAGCCCTCGGTACGTCATCATTAGTGCTCCGGCCTTCTCGGAGGCTGTTCAGTAAGGGCCCTTCCTCCCTCCCACCCACCCGGGAGTCTCCAGCTTTGTAGATGGAGAACAGTTACAGGCTCCCCCCTCACCTGCTCTCACTGAGGTGCCCTTCAGACCCCAGCAGATGACTAGGAGGAGTGGGGACAGACCACCATGAGGTTTGTTTTCAGTGAGCAAGAGTGGGGTTCCCTGGCGTAGTGGGTTCCCTGGCATAGCGGGTTCCCTCTCGTAGCAGGTTCCCTGCCATAGCGGGTTCCCTGGGATGGATGTCTAGAAGTCTCCGCCGCTCTCGTCAGAGAGCTTTGCCATTTCTTTCCCTTACCCTCAAAATAGTTACATGGTGTGTGCTCTGAAGTGTGGTGAGAGGGTGTTTTGGGGTGTACTGGTAACAACAGGTGTTTCTCCCCAAAGACTCGTCTGTTGTGAAGTGTGTGTGTTTGTGTGTGTGTGTGGCCAAGTGCACGCGCAATGCCCATTTTTACTTTAAGGGGGCAGCCGTGACCAAACCTGATCAATATTTTACATCCCATGCATGAAGAACCAGATGTTAGAAGTTTCCTTTTTCTGACTAGGAGGAGGTAGCTGGGGGTGTGGAGGGGGGCTCTCCAGATTTATAGAAATCAATGTTCTCTGACAGAAGTTGGTTAGTTTTTCCTGGGAAAGAAGTAACAGGAGCATATATTTTTTTTTCTGCCGTGATGAATTATATTCTAACGAGCCCTCTTTGGCTTTCCACCTTCAGCCAGGGGTGAGCTCGTACAACATATTAATGGGTAAGACTCCCACAGCGCGTGCAGCCTGGTCTCCAGTCCTCCCTTCCTTCTTTAAATACTAGCTTGAGATTTGTATGCACAACTACAGGCCAGGTTCCCTCCGTGGGGAGGGAGGGCACTCGTTCTTGACCCGAATCGAGTCATGGAGACCCGTGCAGGAACTTGGGTATTCCCGTGGGAGGAGCACCATGCTCCCTATGACCGGGATGAGTGCTGTAGAGTACAGCGAGCCAGGAATTATTATCAGGTGGAGTCACATGAAGAACCACCTCCTATATGTTCAGCTTGGGATGCCAACTGGCTGGCACGTGCTAGTCCCATCTCCAGTGGCTCCCCATGGTGCCCGCCTGGTCATCCATGGCTGCCCAGTGGTCCTTTAGAGAAGTCAGAGAGAGATCGACCTTTTCTGCTTCCAAGTACGAGTTGCGCCGGGCACTTGCTTCTCTCCTAGAGGAGTCTTCTGTTGTAAGCCACTCTGCCTTTGTGGTGCTTCTAAGCTTAGTCTTTGCACCTTTCATTTATGCAGTGTACCATTCATCTGCCCGCCCTCCCACCCACCACCCATCCATTCATGCGATTTACTATCCATCCACCCACCCACCCACCTTCCCACCCATTCACCCATTCATTGATGGTTTCTACTGGCAATCCATCCGTGCACCCACTCACCTACCCGTTCATTCACGCAGCTTACAGTCTTGTCTGTCCACCCACCCATTCACACGTTCACCTGCTATGGATGGAAACAGAGCCCTGGTCTCTTGTTAGGAGAGTATTCTACTGCTGAGCCACACCTCCGGCTCCTGTAGATAGAGCTCTTTAACAAGTGGGACTTGGAGAAAATCAAGGAGAGCTTTACTGCCTGGCATTCAAGGGTGCAGGGCCCAGAAAGTGTAGATGGTCCTGGGTTTCACTGTTCGCCTTTTTGCAGGGTGACTTTGTATTTTCTAGTTGGACACCTTGCTATCTGTGCTGTTTTCTACAGGGTGCTAAGAGGCACGTGGATTTCAGAGTTTGAGTGTCATAGTCAAGCAGTAGCATTATTAGGACTGAAAGGATCTTGTCCCCTGGCTTCTGGCAGATGCTCTGAATGGGTGCCTTGGCTGCTGTTGCGGCTACCTTGGGATTTCCCTGATGTGGTTGTTTTTCAGTCTTAGGGGTTGTAGATACTTAGACTCAAACCCAAACAGACCCCAGCAAATGGGCTCCACCGCCATCATCCTGTGAGTCTCAAGGGATCCTAACAGTGCACACTCACCACAGATGAAGCTCTCGCTCCGTTCTGTTCAAACCACCCATGCGACCTGACAAGGAAGAGTTGGGGGGAGGGGAGGGAAAGAATTAAACAAGACTCGGGTCCCCTCTGCCCCAATGGGAGAACTCCAGGAGAGAGAAAGAGAGAGAGAGAGAGAGAGAGAGAGAGAGAGAGAGAGAGAGAGAGAGAGAGAGAGAGAGCATCCCTTGGGGAATTCAGGATTTGCGTGGGAGAAAAATTTCCTGCCTGGCGAGGAGAGCAAGAAGCCTGAGAGGAGGTAGCTCTGTTATTGAGTGCACCAGTGGGATTTGTGCCTTGGTGGATTCTTCATATATTACAGTGAATTTAATTAAATACATTGTGATCCCAATTGAGGGTATTCTAATTAGCTGGGTCAGGAACAAATTATTCTCCCTCCTTCTCCAAATGAAAACATCTCTGCTCTTCTGCAGGGAAGGCATGTCCTTGGCTGCCTGACTTGCCCCATGGAGTCCTCTTCAGTCTTAGGCCCCACCCGCCCCTGCCGCCTTGCATCGGGGCAGGTTCCCAGGGTGGGACTCTGGGGGAGAGGCAGTGTCCCCTAGTGAGGAAGACAGAATCTGGGCAGCAGGGCCGAGGGGTGGACACACTCCCGGCTGGGGAGTCACTGGATGGTGTGCGGGGCTCAGACAGGGATCACTCTGCTGCTGCAGGCCCTGGGTCCTTGTTGACTTCAGGTTGGACAAGAAAAGAAATAACAGGAATAAGTACGGGGCTTGTTACATGCAGGTAAGCACCAGCGGCCCCAGGGTGTGGAAGGAAAATGGATCTTTGGAAATCTGAATGCTGGGGGGGAAGATGTGTGCGTGTGCATGCGCATGTGTGTGCATGCGTGTGCATTTGTATGTGTACGTTTGTGTGTGTGTGTGTGTTTGCCCTATTACTATCAGTAGATGGGACTGTGGCTCAGGCCTCCCTGTTTCCTTTTATTCTTTCCTACATGATTTGTGATGGGTGGCCATTTCCTTGTCCAAAATGCTCCGCCAATGGCAGACAAAAGCGAAAACTGAAGGCAGTTTTACGGGTTGCCGCTTACCAACGTAAGCTCCTCAACAGAATGGTTCTGAGTTATCTTCTTACGCAAGAACTCCCAACGTGATGTTTATTTCAGTTCAGGACATATGAGGCCTGAGTACCCCAAAGCCCCTGGGTTTGAGGACAGAAAGACAATTTGACTTCTCAGTTCCAGGTCGACCCTTTAGGTCTTAGCCTCCTTTCTTCTGGCTCAGAGACTCAGAGCCGGCTGGGATGGCACTGTCACCTCTGCGTTATAATACTATCTTTCAAACTCAGTACATGGCTGCAAGGATGTCCTCTTCCCTGGGGAACCGTGGGGGGTTAGGAGTTAAGGCTCTGTGAACCTGGCTAGATTGTCGTGCCAGCAAAATCTCTTGACCAAATGTGACAGTCTGGACCCTGGGTTTTTCTGTTCTTGCTCTGTTTTGTTTTGTTGTTGTTTCCTGTTTGCTTTTAGGCCCTCGGTTTTAATTGAGGCTTTAATAAGCATTATTTTGTTAGTCTTCCGTGACCCAGGCAGAATAGTAGTTTCTATGGTCTCTGCTTCCAGTCCCAGGTCACACCCTTACTCCCAGGAAGATCCCACTGGGAAGTTTAGTTTTTTTTCAAGAAGCTTCCTTCAGAGAATAGCTGCTTCAGACCCTCCTCCTCTTTGAGGTGTGCGCCCCCCCCCCCCAAAAAAAAAAGATTGTCTTGTTTCGAACCCTTTCTCTGTCTTCTGCTAAGTCTTGTCTCAGAGGAGAGACACTGAAGATAAACAATGGGGAAGAAAAAAGCACAGAGCAATTTATCTCCAGAAGGTTCTTATTTTTGGTTGCATTTCCCATGAAGCTCTTTCTGCCTCCTGGCTGTGGAGTAGCTCTGGAGAATCCCTTACTTGCAGGGGCTCTCATGGTCCCACCCCCACACCCCCAATCGGCACAGGTTTTTTGTTTTTGTTTTTGTTTGTATTGTTTTTGTTTTGTTTTTTTCCTAGTAAACTTGCTGCAGTACCTTGTTGGTACACCCCAATTTCTCCATCTGAGCATGTGCGAACTTTTGGGATTTCCCCCACTCTCCCGGCAGACGTAAGATGTGAGCCTGTGAGCACAGGAGCCCCCAGGGCAGTGTCATCAGATAGGATGCACTGGTACAGCCACTCTGTTACACTCAGTGTCAGGAAGTACACAGTGTTCTGAGCATTCTGGCTCTGCCATGCTTTGCCTCACTAGTTGGACAATGGGAGTATCCCTCCCCTTCCCCACGGGATCAGAAACCGCCATCAAGGCGTGGACATTGCCCAGGCCCCTTGGGATTAGGAAGGAGACTTTTGTCACAAGGCCGTCCGGAGGCTTTTGCTTGTCCAGGCCCTGGTGACCAGATTTGAAATCGAGGAGGAGGAGGAGGAGCAAGAGGGATGGTCCATCAATCACACAAAGCACGTGAGGCCTTTACGCCATCTGTACTTCTTCTCTGATGCTGGCTGTGTGGTGTAGGAGAGGCAAGAGGAGTTCTAGCTCTTTCTCTGCCTATAGCTGGGTTACTTGAGGTCAGCCACTTAAGCTTTGTGGACTGTGTGCCTGCTTCAATGTACACTGAATGGGTAAACTCCCTCTTCCTATCAACATAGTCTGAAGTAAGGCATGCCCTTTCTACACTAGGAACAAATCAGTCCCCTGTTACTCGCTGCCTGGGGTCTCCCATTTCCTCCCAGGAGGTCCAAGAACATGGCGGATTCTTCTCTTGGACGCCTTTCAGTCTCCCAGACGCAGCGGGATGGCTTCTGTGGACTGGTTCTGTGACGCCCGCTCTTCTTGCACGCCTGCTTCCACCCACCTGTGCTCTGCTTCCTCTTGGCTCCTGGGCTTGCACGCTCTGGAGTCAGTGTTGTATCTGCCAAACAAAATAGGAACATAATTAGGACCAGTGGTACTGACCAGTGATGAACCGTGTGACCTTTCCATATTGCACTTCTGGCTTTGTTTAGTTTTGAGGCATGAGCTCACTATGTAGACCAGGCCAGCTCTGAGCTTCTGATCTTCCTGCTTCTCAGCCACCAGATGTTAGGACTATATATAGGTATGCACCATCATGCCCAGCTAAGCTAATTTTAATTTTTACCCCCCTTTCCTCCTAGATAGTCTTATATAGCCTATTTTGCCGCAAACTCCTATGTAACCAACAGTGACCTTGAACTTCCGACCCCGCTACCCGCACTCCTGAGTGCTAGGATCACAGCTGAACACCACTACTCCCTAAATTCACAGCTTCATATACGCTAGACAAGCACCTACCAACTGAGCCACACTGTTAGCTCTGTCACTTGAAATACTGAAAAAATTATTGAGCTGTTTTTATTATGAAATTGGCCAGATGTGTACTTTGATTATACATGACCAACTCAGGGTACTTTACAGGTGGGTAGACAATGAGCTGCTACCAAAGCAGGGATTGGGGGTAGGGGGCATGTTGTCTATGAAGGTCAGACGGCAATTTTTTCTTAGTCTTTTGTGGGTCATAAGTCTGTGTCACTCTGATGCCTCTGAAAGGTCTAGAAATTGTATGTCTGTCAGCAGACCTAGCAGTGTTCTAATAAAACTTTATTGATGAAAACAGGCAGTGGCTCAGGTTTAGTCTCAGGCCACAGTTTGCCCACCTCCACTCTGGGATATGAAAGGGTGGGCCTACTGTTAACAGGCACCATGGACAAAGCTACCTGGAATGGGCCATGTGGAAAGGACAGGTATATACATGCATACACACACACACACATACACACACACACACACACATATATATATATATGTAAACACATACATACTTTATATATATATATACACACATATCCATATATACATACGTATACATATATACACACATATATACATATATACACATACACATATATACACACATATAAATATATACATATACACACATACACATATACACTATATATTTTATATATATATATATATATATATATATATATATATATATATACACACACACATATACACACATATATCAATCAGCATGCTATTTAACCCTATAAGTACTTCCGGAGAAGAAAACACTGGAGAAGAAGAAGATACCTCATATAAGGAGCCTCACCAATAGCTATCATGTCCCATGTTCCCTAGTTGACACACACCTCCCTGTGGCCCATGCAGTCCAGGTTTGGCTTGTGCCATGGTGTGTCTTGAAAGCCTGACCAAGGCCGTGTCACTGTCCTCTGTCCCTGCAGCACCTGCAGCAGCATGAGAGTGGCGTGGAGGGCGAGAGCTGCTACTACCACTGTGTCCTGTGCAACTACTCCACCAAGGCCAAGCTCAACCTCATCCAGCACGTGCGCTCCATGAAGCACCAGCGCAGCGAGAGCCTGCGCAAGCTGCAGCGGCTGCAGAAGGGCCTCCCAGAGGAGGACGAGGACCTGGGCCAGATCTTCACCATCCGCAGGTGCCCCTCCACTGACCCAGGTGAGACCCGTCTCGAGCGAACACGGGGTGGGGGCCTTGGGGGGCTTTGCTGGGAAGGAGCCTCCTGAAGGCTTCCGCTGTGGGCATGCGCAGCTCATCAATGTGGCTGCTGTTCCTTCTGTCTGTCTCTGGCCCCTCCTGGATGAAAGGATTTTGGATTGGTGTCCTTTTAAGAACCACTTTTTGCTAGGCATGTGTGCGTTCAACTCTGAAAGCAGGCCCATGGCAGGTCTTCCCCCCCCCCCCACCCCCAGTCCCCACGTTTCTCCAGCATACACTCTGGGTTCCATTGCTGCTGCAAAGTGCCGCAGTAGATACTACTTGGAGTGAGCCTTGCCTGAGTACTAGGAGTGGTTTGTGGCCCCAAAGCTGGGGCTTCAGAACTGAATTCCAGGGAACATCAAAGCTAACACCACAGGGCCCTTAGTTGTATTTGAAAGGGACTCATTGCCCTTCTGGTTCAGGCTTCCGGGCTTGCCACTACTTATGGATTGTGACCCCTGCGTTGTGTGCTGTTTCTTGCCTTTCTACCTTCTCATCTATAGAGACAACTTTCTCTCTCTCTGTCTGCCATTCCTAGGAACCCTCATTCCCAATAGGACTTCATTTGGTAGGATTCACTCCTCTTTAAAAAGACAGATATTTTTTAACCTTTCTATCCTGTCCCTTAACTTGTCAATACAAGTTAGTCACTTGTTTCTCTCAGAACAATTAAGCGAGACAGGCCTGGTAGTACAGGATTGTAGTCCTGGCAGAGCAGAGACTTGATGAGTTCTAGGCCAGTCTGGGCTACACAACAAGACCTCGTCTCAGAAGCAGAAAGGAAACCCCGCCAAGTTAGGCCGTCCGCATCCCTGCTTTCTAAGGAAATCCTCATGGTTTTTGAAAGAAAAAAAAAAAAAAGTCTTTGCAGCCTATCACATTCTGTCACCTCTGTCTCACTAGGAGCCAATGAAAGAGTTGTGCTCCCTGCAGCACCCCCAGTGAGGTCTCGCCCTTCACTCCCAGGTTCTTTTTCTAGGAGAGAGGAGGAGAATGCTTCTCCTGATGGTTATTGATGCATGTCCATGGTTCTTGGTCCTCGGGTGCTCGGGATGCCAGTGGGTATGGGACCCTGGTCCTTGGTCCCTGTCTCCTGGAAGCTTTACCCTGCTGGTATGGCCACACATGACCCAAGATGTCCCTGGATGTCCCAGCGGTCCCACCTCTTGGGACTCGCTTTTTTTTTTTTTTTTTTTTTTTTTTTGTCATGCCCTTTCTATGATGACATGATCACACGTGAGCTTTCCGGCAGTAACTCACCCTTTGCCTCCTGCAGTCACTCCTCAGCCGATTGCCTCCGTGGAGTGTTCATTGTGAACTGTCAGATCAAGCACGCGTTTGGATAGTTTTCAGTGGTGAAAAATTATATAAACCTTAGGGGGGAGAAGTGGCCCCACCCAACCCCTTCTCCTGGTTGGGACCACCGGTGGCTCAACCTTGTAGTTGTTTCCCTATTTGACCTATCTCTTCCCCTGCGTGCTTCTCTGTAAACCCTCCCATTCTGTACTGTTCATAACCACCTGCATACATGCATGCGCACGCACATACAGGACCCCCCCCCACCCACCTGCCCCCCCCCCCACACAAAGCAAGTACCCTTCAGCTCCCAACACATAGATGTTGGATCCACTTCTGTCCCATGTGCACTCACTCACATGTTACCAGTGTACCACACAACATATCCCTTAGCACGCGCACTATATTCACATATACCACCCCCATGCATGTGCCCCGGGCTCTCTCCCACATATCTCCCCACAGTCCCCTAGGTGTGCTTACCTTGCCACAGCTATCGTCACCCTTGGTGCACACACATGCCAACGGGCACTGCGCCTCCCCCCAGCTCCTGTAGCCTTTTTCCTGTGTGTACCCTTATCCCCCTGCAGACCCCCCTTCCCTCCCCTCCCCTTCCCTTCCCATCTCCTATTAGGATGAAATAATAATTGGGGGTGATATTAATATTCAGTATTTTCATTATGATAACTCTATAAATATTAATCACAGTAGAGCCTTGTAGAGTTTCATAATTTCATTTACCTTCTTGTACAACTTTTTGTTTCCCCTGCTTTCCTGGGTACTCATGATTAATTCATGGCTTACCTAACACAGCCAGAGCAGACATTGCCTAATCTCCGGGTGCTCCGTGCTCCCGTTTTCCTGTCAGCTTAGAGGCATCTTACTAAGCCCCTCCAAAGCCCCCTGAGTTCACCGGCTCTTGCCAGGGTCATCCTGTGCCTCCTTGTCTGCCTTCTCTTTCCAAACACAGCTGCTATCCTGGTGTGACAGGGCACAAGCGCGCGCTCACAGGCCCCCAGGTCAGGATTTTTTTTTTTCTCCCACTGGGATAGTCAAGGTCTCCTGTCTCTGTGAAAAGCATCTTCTCCCACGATGGGAAGTTGGAGGGCTGTGTTGTTGGCAGGGGCCAGGATAGTAATGGCTGTCCCTCGCAGGCCTGGGAAGTATTGTCTCTTGCGGTGTGTTTCCAGGTAGATGCAGTCCTGGTTGGAGTTTTAACTCTTGTTACCTGCAAGATTCCCGCTCATGTCTGACCCCATCCCACTGAGGGTGTGTGCTCTGAGGAGCCACAGTGAGAATGGGCACTTGTGGACACTCCTGTCCCGAAAGCCTGAGGTCTGTGTGTCCCCTGGCTGTGGGATCTCTAGTCCCACCAGAGTCATTTAGCCTTTGTGTGGTCCTACTCTGTCCCTTCCTCACCATTACTCTTGTGTAGTCATTCCACAAGGTTCTCTTCATTCTACCAATATCTGCCTCAAGGTCCCTCTCCCTAAGTTCTTTAGTGTCCCAAACTAAATAAATAGCATACAGCTGCTATCTCACTCAGGTCTGTGGAATGGAGCAGACCCCTCCCCCTCCCCACCCCATTCCCCTTTCTAGTGTGAGACGCCACTTGTGCCGTCTGCGGAACGGCTTTCTTACATGCTACCTTCTGCATTTCCTTTACTTTATTGTGTGTTAGCCTCCCCGACACCCCAAGTATCTGAGCAACTTGAATCAGGTTGATAGACTTCCTTTTCCAAGTTTCCAAATCCTTCGGCATTGCCTTTGGCCCCCCCAGTCATCGTCTGTAGCTGCTCCGACAGCTCCCTCCCTGCCCTGCTTCCGCCCACACACATGTCCAGGGAGGTGCATCCTCCGCTGATGACAACGGCAGCAGAGGATTTAGTAACACGCTGACATGAACAGGAACCCGGTTCTGGTTTAGAAGCCCCCGTAGGAGAAACACATCTTGAAACATAGCCTCCCTCTTCCCGGGGGATTTGCTCTTAAAACTTGAAAGGACATCTTTAAGGAAAGGGACATTCGGGGCTCAGTCGAACGGAGATATTTAAGATTGTCAGCTTCAAATTTGTAAACACAGACCTTGTCGGCACTTCTTGTTCTGTCCTCGTTAAGAGAAAGATCCGGACATGACCCTCAAGCAAGAAGTGTTGTTCACATGCCACAAGAAACACTAGGAAGCCCGTGAGCCCCTTCCAGGTCCCTGCTGACCCTGACTCCCAAACCAGATGGTCATTAGTTGGTCCAGCTGCCTGGAGGGTGTGGCACCAACATCCTGTGATCTGGTTCAACTCTGTCATTCTGTCTCCTTACTTCTCTAACTATAGTCAGTGTCCCACAGAGCCACATGCACAAGCCTTGTAGCAGTCCCTATTTGCTTTGTAAGCCCTCCAGGCTCTCCCAGGTGCCTTCAACAATGGTCAGGAGTCTGCCTTGCTGGGAAGGGCTGCTGGAATGAACTCACGAGGGGCTTCCTCCAGGGAGATGACACTTCTTCCAAGTGTGTATGTTGTGCAGCTCACCCATCTGCTGCTGCTCAGAACCTCTTGGTTTGAGAAAGGAGCAGACATGTAGGCATGCATGAAGGTGCTTCTTCGTCCTTTAGAACTTTCTGGTAACAGTTGACATTGACGCCTGCTGTGACGGGTCCACAGTCTACAAGTGCTCTCAGGGTGAGACTTCAATCATGCAGGCCCTGCCACAGGGTGTAGGTTGGTGGGCCACCATTTCTCAAGTGGTCCTGCTTCTCTTCAGTGCCTTAACCTTAGGTCAACAAGCAGGCCAAGCCCTGTGGGGCTTTTTAGTCAGTTAGTTGTATTTCTGAGGCAATGTCTCTTCTATGAAGCCCTGACGGCCCTAGAATTCACTATATAGACAAGGCTGGCCTTGAACTTGCAGAAGTCCTCCTGCCTCTGCTTCTCGAGTGCTGGGATTATAGGTAGGCACCAACATGCACAGCAATGGAGTCTATAGTAACCCAGGCTGGCAGTTATCTTGCTGGGTTGCCAAGGCGGGTCTTGAACACATAATCTTCCTCCCATTCACCTCTGAGTTCTAGGAATACACCCAGCTCCAAGTCCTGTGTTTTATATATATAGTCTTCTTTCTAACCTCACTTCAAAGAGAAAACACAAGTACCTTGTATTCAGGTGTGTGCATGCACACACACACATGCACACGCACACACATACGCTACATACCCCACATACCCACATGCATCAAGTGTACACACACGTACACACATATTAGAACACTCACCTGGAATTTAATCTCTAGCACTATAACCTACTTGGTATGGCCATTTCCCCATTCCCTTATAAATTTCTCCCTGGAGTTGAGTGGTTTTTGTCTTGTCTTGTTTTTTTCTTTTAATCAACTGGTCTCTTGGCTTGGCTTGGCCTGGCCTTTTTATTTCTCTCCTATCTGCAAGCAGGAACAGGCAGGGAAGCTTTCTCAATGAGTGACATAACTGTCTGCTTTGTCTTGGTTGACCTAGACAACCAAGCTCTAGAAGGATCGGAAAGCTCATGTAGATGTGTCACTTGTAGGACTCAGTTCCTGCTTTGCTTGTTTAAAAGACATTTCTGGCTTCTGCCTGGGAGAAGCTGCAGGTAATTTACTTTATCAGTGTCCTAAGCTTAGAGAATATAAGAGGCCCTTTGTGTTTCTGCTTGGCCTTCTTTTCTTCCTCCTCCTCCTCTTCCTCCTCCTCCTCTTCCTCCTCCTCTCCTACCTCCTCTTCCTGCCCCTCTCCTCCTAGCTTTTCTTACCTCCTTCTCTCCTTAGCTACTTTTTCTTTCACATAGAAGGAGAGCCCCAGGATTTGTGCACTTGTAATTTAATCAAATTGTCCTCCATTGAAGGGAGACTCCTGTACCATTTGTTGAGTTGGGGAGGACACAGCTGAAGTCTTTCAGGGCAGTGTCTTTCGGGGATCGGGTAAGTGAGTGCAGCTTGCTAGGTGATGAGGTGTTTGGGGTGATGCTCTTGACTGAAGCACTTGAGGGCTTCTTTGTGACTCTTCTCTTTAAGCCAAGTTTCAGTGAGTGCACTTGGACTCACTCGGCTCCAGCAAATGAAGAGACACTGCATCCAGCCTTCTCATTTGGCTCGGTTTTCAAAATCGGCAGGAGGCCACCCTCTACCCACCAAGCGCATCCTTTTTACTTTTACAAAAATAACTAAATTATATGCAATTTCAGTATGATTTTTCTCACAGCACTAAAGTATGCTGCAGCAGGCTCCTCACACTGGAAGCCCTGCTTTTGTATAGATTCCGCTTTTTCTCTTCCTTTTTTTCCTGGGTCTTTGTTGACAGGGTTTGGGAAAGCCTGGGAAAGCTGAAGCATGCCTAAGTCAAAAAGTTAAATGTAGAGGGGCAAACAAAATCGGGGTTGCTGCATGTCTGGGTGTTGGCAGAATGGCACTAGCAGGACTTCTATTTTAAGTGCAATCTATGCAGACAAAGATTGTAAACTCTGAGACATATTTTAGAAAACCTCTTTGCAGAGGGACAGACAGCACTGTGCATCAACAGAAGCAGAGAATTCAGAACAGACCCAGGTTTACAGAATCAAATCGCTGTTCCCAGAGAAACGCTTTTCCTTGCGCCTTTCCAAATAGCCACATTTAGGCAGCGTTTTATTACTCTGTGCCACTGGCAGTTTCTCGGGAGGGATCTGTTTATGTGGCATCAAACAATACGAGGCCCAAGGCAAGAGCTCAAACTGGCGACGTCCATTCATTGGGATTCTCAGCCACGTCCCCATCAGATTCTGTTGCTTTCTGCACCCTCCTCTGTGGAGGCCAGGAGTAGGTCTCCCGGTGTACGTGGCCTTGTTTTTATGTTGGAACAGAGTTCTTGATTTGCCTTAATTAGTCCTCTAACAATCTACAAAGGTCAGTGCCAATTGCCTGCTCATTTACATTTGTAATTGTGATGGCTTCTGATTACATATTCCTTCTGTCAGTCCTTCCTCTGAGTGTGCGCTGGAGTCCCCAGCCCCCACCCTCGCCCACGCACCCATGGAGGCCCATGCACACTCACATGCATCCCAGCTCCATGAAAACCGACGCTCGGACTCCTCACATGAGAGCTTCCTGTAGTGGTGGCCCCTGGGTGTCGGTGTGTGGTGGAAAGGCACCTTGGAGAGGCTCTTGCCTGTAAGTTGAGGATATAATGAAGCCAGAGTCAGGGAAATTACGTCAATACCAGGCCAGAACTCTGAGAGCCATTATCCAGGAACCTTCTTGATCTAGGTAATTAGGGGCAATTAAACTTTTCTGCTGGCTCTCTGAAAAATATGCTAATAATCTGATCTGTTAGAAAGTGGGCTTGGGCAAGGGGGCTGCTTCATGCTGCCACATAGTCCTGGCCTGGAAGGGTTCTTCTGGAGAGCGTGTGACATCACCAGGATTGTCACCTGGGTAGCAGTTCCAGGGTCTGCAGCTTCCTGATGCACCTAACCTGTGCTCCTACACCGGGGCCCCTCCCCTCCCCTCCCCTCCCTCCGTAGAACTTGTCTTGACCCTTGGTAGTCTTGGGTTACAAAAGTTCTCAGCCATTCATCTCTTCTTATTCTGTAACCTTATTTTGTTTTCCTTTTAATTTTTTTTTTTTAATTTTATTTCCTTACTTGATTTTTTTCAAGGGTTGATTGGTCTTTTTGTATTAGTTCATAAAGGCCACTAGATGACAGCTTAGCCTGTCCCTGGCTGTATCTCCATCATACCTTCCTCTTGAGGGATATACTGTTTGCTCTTGTGGCCACCAGTTGGCCCTCTCTGAGAGCCACAACACTGTGGCTTTTCTCTACTAGGACAGTGATACCAAGCGACCTTGAGAAGAAGAGAAGAGGAACCGGGGCTTGGGCATCCCTCCCCCCCCCCCCCCCCAGGGGTGGTTACTCGAGTTAGGTGAGGCTCAGTGGAGTGTGTGCTGATGTCGAAGAGTGAGCATTGAAGACTGATGTTGATGCACCCAAGCTTCCTAAAGCTTCCTGGTAGATGACCATAGCTCAGAGACACAGGCACCCACAGTGAACCCCAGGGTTGGTTTGTACTAAGCATTATTATAGTGAAACTTTATCTTTCATGGACGAGGGCTGTCTAAGGAACTTGAAAATTTGAAACTTGTTCCTGAGACAGACACGGAGAGCTAGCCATTAGAAGAAGTGCTTTTGCTCGGTTGAGGGTTGGGGGACTCCGGTCTTTGGATTTCAATGGAAGGGGGAGGGATCTTATAATGGCAGCACCTGCAACAGAACGCAGGCGCTCTCTTGAACTGCCCTAGTCCATGTGCAGGCTCCTCCTGTGCTGACCCCCATCTCAGCCTTTGCCCTTAACACCTCCTTTGTTGCTCCAGTGATTTTTTTTTTTTTTTTTTTGAAGAGAAATAAGAATCATCCTTGTGTTGCCTTGGGAGAGGTCCAGGGTGTCCATTTCCAGGGCTACTTTACATATGGTGCTTGCTCCCAGCTTTGGCAGGAGGTCTGTGGAGAAGTAGAGCACAGGTCTCTGCCCAGTGAAATAGCTCAAAGACTTTCCCTCTATGTGCAGATGTTAAGGAATCCCTTCAAACTGTGACCCAATTATAAGGATTACAGTCCAAATGTTCCCTCCCCCCACCGCCAACCCCCGTCCCCCAAACATAGACAGGCACTGGGAAATTCTGTGGACCTGAAATGAGTGTAAGCACTGCCTCTATTTCTGTGTCTGCTGCTCTCTCAGGTCCCGGGAGAGCCACCAGAGAGACTCTTTGGGTCCTCAGTTAACACTCAAGTTTAAATAGCAACATTTAACTTTCTGTGTTTGAGCCGCCCAGTTGCCAGCGTTTCATGGTGGTGCATGGATCCCTGCTGCTTCAGTACCAAGTTAGAAAATAATCTGGGATGCTGGGCCAGAGAGCACCCGGTCCCTTGTCGGGCACTCTCAGGCTTGCAGCAGAACCAGCTGAGGTATGTGTGGGGTGCATTCACCATGATTTTGTTTGGCTTGCGTCTTGGATGGATAGTCACCACTGGCTGTGCTGTCCGCCAGGCCGAGTGGATTCTGTGATTTTTCTTTCTTCTAATGGTAGAGAACACATCTCTAGAAAGGTATTTAGTTTTGGTTCCCCCACCCCCACCCCCAATCTCACATCTCTTCCCATCAGCAGTTTTGAGAGATTTTGAAAGGACGCTGTAAGGACAAGTTGTCTTAGGGGAGATGTTTGAGGGCTTTTTATAGTTTCATATCTCTGGACTATCTTGAGACCTTTTGTGTATATTCTAATAAAAGGAGCTATTTATTGCATTTTTAGAAAAGACGTTTGACCTCTGTGCTAATTAAAACATTAAAAACTGGACAGCATTCTGTTTTCTCAGAATGGGCTTGTCTGATGTTGTAGTCCCCAGTTTTAGCCTAAATTGTTAAACAGTTTGGTCCCTCTCAGGGTCATTTCCTTGGCTTGCATATGATGGCAGCCAGCTCTCATGTTCTCTTAATTTGTTCTCACCTGCTCTTTTTCCCTGTGTGAGCATTCCTCATAACTAACTGTAAGGGTCTTTTCTCTCCCCTCCTCTTTTTCTTTTGAAGATTTATTTGTTTTTATTTTATGTCTGTATGAGTGCCTGGGTGTGTGTATGTATACCACCTGTGTGCGAGTGCTTGCACATGCGCATGGATCCCACATGCATGCCTGCGGCCAACAGACACCTGAATAGGACACCAGACCCCCCAGAACTAGAGATAACTGATGCGGGTGAGGGGAACCAAACTCAGGTCTTCCAGAAGGATATTGCACGTTCTTAAACTCCGAGCCATCTCCCCTGCACTTTAACCCTCTTCACAAAAGGATAAATTGAGTGAGGGTCCATCCTGAAGGCCTCACTAACGTCCCCCCTCTATCAGTGAAAGCAGGGTTTGAGGTTCTGGTGGTTAGGACCTGAGCGTGGGCGTGTGGGAAGAACACAGTTCAGTCTGTGACGTTGGGCTCTGTGATAAGCTGCCACCACTTTCCCCAGCTTTTCTGTTGCCTCTCTGGGTGTGGCGAGAGCGGAGAGCACAAAGATGGCTGCAGAGGCTAAGAGAGGATGCCAGGGACCCTGCCCATGGCCCCCGCAGCGCTAGGGGGGCCCTACCAGGCCTGCTCAAGTTTTCCACTGTCAGCACACTCTCTTCAATATTTGTCCCTGGCATCAGAGCAGCAGAGAGACTTACAGGGAACAGTAGGTCAGACCGCGGTTCTCCGAGTGTGTCTTATCTTGAATCTTCTCCTACCTGTCTTGATGGTCCCCTTCCAAGCCTTCCTCCCAGTCCCCCCAAAGGCACAGCCAGCCCCACTGGGTAGTATTCTGATCCCTGTAAGATGAGTTCAGTTAGCACTGGCTGCGGGCTCCGCACCTGTCCTCAGTTAATGGGTGTGTGGGGTGTGTGGGGTGTGTGGATGGTTTTGCCTCTTGGCTGCCCATGGGTTGCATGCTTTGGGAGACTGAACAATACAGTGTGGATCCATGGTAAAGTTTGGTGGCCCCGGCTTCCTTGTCCCGTCCCACATTTGGTATCTGTTAATGGCATAGAATTTTCTTTCTTACAAATAGGCTGGGCTTCCATCCAAAGGATTTCAATGGCTGAAAGTAACCAGAGAACTTAAGGTTCCCCCCCCCCTTTTAATATTAAATAAATTATTGGATGATTGATTGGCTGGCTGTGTGGAGGTCAGACGACAACTCACTGGTGTGGGTTTTCTCTTTCTGTCACATGGGTTCTAGGGATCAAGCTCTGGTGGGCAGCTTGGCCATTCTCCCAGCGAGCCATTTCTCTGGCCCCTTTCTTGCCAATTTACTCTTTTGTGTCATATCCTCCAGAAAGCGGGGCTGGGGGAATAAAATTGGGGCTGAAGTATTTTAAAAAGAGAAAGAATGCCTTAGAAGGCCAGAGAGGAGCCTAAGAGTTGAGGAATCAGGTGAATCAGATACAGAAAGGAAGATAGAGAGTAAAAAAGAAAAAGAAACGGCCAGGGAATTTGATACCAGTATGCACCCCCTAAGGATGGGATGTATGCATTAAGTACTTACGTGTACTTCCAACATGAATCTCTTTTCTGGGCTGGGAACTTGTAAATCCTTCTATTTATTTTGAAACACATCACAAATGGTTGTAGACAGTTGTCGCCCTACTGTGCTGTAGCAAACCAGAGCTAGTTCCTCTGCCCACCATGTGTGGCTGCCCAGCATCTAGACTCCCTCTGCTCATTAAGCTTCTGTCAGGGCTGAGGCAGGGGATCCTATTTGCCTGTTCTTGCTCCTCTCACAAAAACCCACAGCTGTGGAGACCCAAGCCTAGAAGTCAGGCTCCGTTGTCCTGCAAACCCTGGCATTGTCTTCTAGGCAGCCATGCTGGTTTGGAGTCTGGAGAATCAGCCAGGAAGGAGAACATAGCTCAGGTCTTCCCTTCCTCATTGGCTAACACCCAACAATTGTGGGATGTTCGTGCCCAGGGGTGGAGACTGGACTGGGAACTGTTCTAGATAAGGAGCTGAGAAAGGCCTCTAGTTGGAGGATACAGTAGGGGCTGCACAGAAGGGGAGGATCCTGCCTCAGGGGAAGGTTGGCCTGGAGGAACAGAAAAGCAGGCTGGGGAGTGGGGATGTGGCAGGACACTGGGCTCCAGGCAGGGCATGGGAGTAAGGTTGGGTTGACTGGCCTGGTTCCAGTCAAGATGTGAACACACCAGAAAGCGGAATAGTTTACTGCTGTTGAGGTTCGGGGAGACAAGTGACCTGTGTCTGTAAGTCCGGGTGGGGGTCATGTCCCTCCTGACTTCTCTCCCCCAAAGCCTCCCTGGAAAAGGAGCTTTTAGATACGGGTGAGGATGGAGGCCACAGAGCGCCAGATCTCCCGGAACCTGGAGAACAGCACAGCTGCAAGGGCAAAGGGTCTCATGTCAAGTCCACACACAGCCGTGTGGGACTGGCTCTCTCTGCTGCAGGCTGGGCCTCAACATCACTGCCCTTACCCCACCCCAAAAGACAAAATCCCTACTGGAATTCCCACCGCCTAAGCATAGAGCACGGGGAAGACTTCTATCTTTAGCCTTACAGATGAATCATCTGCCTCTGTGCAAACCTGGGTCCTGACAACTCAGGACAGCCTTGGCTACCATATGCTGAGAAAGAACTCCCAGGCCAGCTGTCCCTCTGGCGGGCACCCATGTCAGACAGAGCATCCTGTGATCTGCAGCTTCATTCCTGTTTTCTGGGGTGGGATTTCATGTCACTGATGCTGCAATCCTAAAGCAGGCAGTGTCTTTTAAACATTTCACCCTCTTAGTGTCTCCAGGGCCACGTGACCAGAGGTGGCTATCACATCTGGATGCCTGATAACCCACCTCTGACTTCCATGTTGGGGGGCCTGCCTGTGACAGGCAGCCAGCCACTTCATTGCTTGGTGGCTATGTGCCCAGACCTCGGGCAGATCTGAAGACTTCCTTGGAACACATAAGACCAGAGAGCTTTGGCCCTGCTGTTTTCTCTGGCCCTTTCCTTAATCAAGAATGTAGACTGGGATTTTGGAGGTCTAGGTTTTTGGGTTTACTGGGGGTAGCTATGTCTTTTAGTCACTTGTTTAAGGTCCTTTTGAGAGAAGGATGCTGGCACCCCTCCTGGATGTCTGGAAAGAATGTTTCCACCACACCTGTCTGCCTTGTGTGAGGACAAATTTAATATATTTCAAAAAAAAAAAAAAATCTAGCCCCAGGCAGCTTTTTTTTTTTTTTCCTGTTTGTATCTTTAGGGGGAGGGATAAAAAACTGAAAAGCAGCAGCAGCAGCAGCAAGCTGTGGTCTGACCAGCCAGCAGAGGAGAGATTATCTCTAAAGGATATGAAAGGTTTAATCATTTTAATTTTGTTTTTATTAAAGTTCATCATAACTTCTTCCCCTCCCCCAGCATGCCCTGGTAGAACAAAAGGAGGTAATATAAATATACAGGGGACACCCCCCCCACCAAGTATTTGGCTAATAAAAGAGCTCCTTTGGGTGGTACCCTGAGGAGAGGAAGCAGCTTCATGGCTAGGGACCGTAGGCTGACCGGGGCAGGCTGGACACAGCCCTAGCTTGTCTGACCAGTGTCCAGTCCACCTCCAGCAGTCATGGGAGGATCATAGCTTCTGTCGACTGGAAGCAAAACCTCTAGGTGTTGGCTCACATTCTCTTGATTTTTAAAGGAAGGCCAGCTTCTCAAAACACCTGTTGCTGAAGACATTGAAATTTCCCAGGAGCCAGGACAATCGGCCCCTCGCCAGCCTCTCCCACCTCTGTTGTTCTGGTGAAATATTTAAACCCGGATCAACATGCTTTAGACAGCAATGCTGGGACAAAGGCAGTCCAGTTTTTAGGCAGACAGACAGACAGACAGACAGACAGCATGAAGCTTTCAGACACACACAAAAAATTCTGGCTTGTCTTCCCACTGTGACAGAAAAATTAAGCTGATTTTCAACGTTAATTCAGCTGTCAGCGATCACTGGATGCAGATGAACTGGCCACACTGGTTCTGAGAAGAGTCCCTTCCTCCCGAGCTGCCTCGGAACCTACACAGGGTATTTCCTCACCTGAGAACAATAGAGTTGCCTTGAACATTCTGTTCTTGCCACTTGAGGTAACTTGGATGGTTTAGATAACAGCGGTAAGCAGTGGGCTGACATGCTGTCGTCTGGTTTAGACTGCCCTGAGCTGGCAGTGCAGCTAACTCTCGGGCACATCTGCATCAGGACCACATAACTGTGCATCGCTGTTAATGAGCAGCTCATGGGAAGGGAAGCAGCCTTTCTAATGGTCGCTCCAATTCAAGTCTTGTAAACCACATCAAGGCTTTCACCTGGTCCCAGTGAGAATGAGTAACCCGGAGACAGCCAGGCCATGTGGATGGTCAAGGTTCTCAATGCTCCTGAGGAGCCCCCCCTGGGCATCTGAGCTGTGCCTCTAGCACTGACAGCTTCCACAGAATTGGATGTCTCTCTGCAGGGCTCAAAACCAAGCCAGTTGTCCCTACTGAATAAGGGGCCTGGAGCCTCAAGGCTGCTCCTAGTCAGCTACTCTGCTTCTGGCTGACTGTGTTCCAGGGGATGTGAGTGAGCCCAGCAGCCCCAGCAGCGTAGACATTGATGAGATTGGGTTGGGCCAGCAATGGCCAGTTTTCCCTTTGCCCCGGAGTTGGAAGAACACCAAAAAAAATAAACAAATGGGCCCAGCTGGTTCTCCGTGGGATTCTTGATAGGAGCCCCTGAGCCCTGGGCTAGTCCTCCCTGAATTAGAGAGGCCCCACAGCTGTCTTGTTCAGGACTCCTGTCTCTGCAGGACTAGACTGAATATTGGTAGCAACTGTGATGTGTGTGAGTTCTGGGGGCCTTAGTGTTGAAGCTGTGCAGATTGGTGAGGACCCAAACCATTTCCTCTTTCCAGGCATTTAGCTGTAGATGACAGAGACACCCTGAGTGGCTTGAGTGAGTTAGGATTTTTTGTTCCTCTCTCTCTGGGAGGAAGGTGGCCAGTCACAGGAGGGATGGTCTCACCAGGTCACCAGGCTTGGGGTTTCTGTCAGTCTTTACAGAGCCCTTCCTACCAAGCCTGTTGCTCTCTGCCATGATCTCAAGATTGCTGCTCCATTGAGGTTGAGGAAAGAGGGGAGCAGGAAGGGACCCCTCTGCTCCACCTGTGCCTGCCTCTACAGAACACACCACCAGGGTCCTGCTCTCTCCTGTTTTATCTTACTGGCTGGAACATGGTGACATGACTATCACTGGACCATCCGTCTAAATATAGTTCTAAACTGCAGAAAGTGTACCCTGATTAAGGCAAGTGTTTAGACGGCAACAAGCCATTATTAGGGGTGCAATTACAGTCTCCACCATCCGTCTTTCGGAAGATAAGGAGAGGATTAAGTAAACTGTGTTCCGCCTGTGTGATGGGAAATCTAGGTAGCCATTAGAAGTAGTATTGTAGATTAATATTTAAGGATATGGAAGACCACCCTGTAGACAGAGGAAGACAGGAAACTGTATGCAGTTGTCTTCATCTCCTTTAAAATGTATATACATATGCTGCACTCTTTTCTCTTTTTTGGTGGTGGTGGGGGTTGAGACAGGGTTTCTCTGTATATCCCTGGCTGTCCTGGAACTCACTTTGTAGACCAGGCTGGCCTGGAACTCAGAAATCTGCCTGCCTCTGCCTCCCGAGTGCAGGGATTAAAGGCGTGCGCCACCACGCCCAGCCATATGCTGCACTCTTACAACTGATTGTGCCCGGAGTTTTATTTCCTTCACTGTCTCCCCATACTTTCCACGAGTTTTCAAGATCATTCAACAACAGGCAGTTGCTCATTGTATGATGGGGGGCGGGGGAGGCAAGCTGCAGGGAACCTGGTCATTACTGCCTCGAGTATGAGAGCCTCAGATCCATTGCACCGATGAGAGTTAGTGTATGTGGATTCCCACTGAAGAGAGCTGTTGTACAAGCGTGTATTGTGTGTGCTGGGGATGCTCCAGGTGCACCAGCAGAACCTCTTCTCCAGGGGTCCTGTTGAGGCATTCAGTGGCAGTTTGCCCACGTCTTGGAAACTGGGTATGCTAAGCTTTGCAGCTGTGTATTAAGCCCATAGTGGACCAATACCCCTCATTGCTGTGAGGGAATATAAAATAGAAGAAATAGACCTGTCTGTGATCCCTTTCTGGGATAGGGACATGTGCACACACATGCACACATGCATACACACACATACATACATACATACATACATACACACACATACATACATATATGCACATGCACACACATACACATGCACACATACACACATACACATACTCGCATACACATGCACACACATACAGACACGCACACACACACATACACACGCACACATGTACACAATTGATCAGGACAAATACCTATCCTTGTCCTTCATGGGTATGAGGAATTTTTGGTCTGAGCATAAGGCAGCTCCATGGAGAGGGTCAGCCTGTGTCTGGAACAATGAGTGGAGGCAGGGAAAAGAAGACCCAGGTGTGTTGTGAGACCTCAGGAGCTCCAGCAGATGCCAGTGAGCAGGGTATTTTATCTAAAGAAAAAAGTCGCCAAATTGTCCCCTTTCCTTTGATTCTTTGAACCAAGTCCCCCCCCCCCCCCCCCCGTATGGATGTTGCGATTTTATTCAAAATAAGTTCTTAAAACCCCTGTCTTTCCCCTGATCTCCTGAACACACTCAGAGCCCAGAAGGAGCTTTTTGCCTCCTGTATACCCTGACTGAATGGCTATGCTGTAAGTGGCATCTTTGGGTTTCTAGGCTGCTGTGGTGGGGCCAGCAGGCCCTGCCTCAAACTTGTACTTTCATTAGTGACGTGGAAACAATAGTAAATGAAATTTGTCTGAACCCTAGGACATGTAATGCGTACAGTGTGGATTATTGTGACTAGAAACAAATCTATAATTGATCTAGAGATGCCCCGAGTCTTGTTCTATCAACTGGTTACGTTGACAGAATTTCACTTACAGAGAGTAGTGCAGTGTAGAGAAGCCTCATACAGAGATTCCACAGAGGGAAGCCTTCCCCACCTCCACTGTCTTGTACTCTCTCCTCCTCTGTCTCTAGCTTCCTGTGTACACATAAAGGATATTTGTGTGTGCAAACATGTACGTGCATGTGATTGGATATACACATTAAAAAAAAAGAATTTCAGAGTAAATTGCAGGCAAAGTATTCCTAGCTAATCTATATTTTCTAATAGCAAAAGTTTTGCTTCAAATAGCCAGAGACTAATTACTCAAATCAGAAAGTGTTGATCCAAAACTGTTAGTAACAACAGATGTCAGATGGCAGGTTGTATTTACCTGTCGCTCACTCCTCTTCAGTGACTGGAGTGAGGGGTTCCTGAGTTCCTTTATGATCCCGACATATTCGGAGTGTACGGTCAGTAGTTTGGATGCTTTCCTGTCAGTCTGGATCTGTCTGGTGTTTCCGTCTGGATAGAAGCAGGCTGTGCATTTTGGTAGCTGTTGTAGAAAAGATAGTGTCGCCGTCCTCCCAGGGCGTGCTATCTGGGGATGCATGGTGCAGACTCATCTTTACTGACAGTTTCAGCTTGTGTCACTTAGCTCTGTGACTCCTTAGAACACTCCATTGCCGTTCCCGCTTTCCCGCTGCTGAGAACCCAGTGGGGAGATCCTTTGAGACTGTTTGGGAGAAAATAGAAGTTAGTAAAAACGGACGGATCCCTGAGAAATTAAAATAGAGTCACTACGTTTGTTTCTAGTTGGTGGTCCATTTGTCACTTCTAGAAGTCTAGTGAAAGGAACAAGGTCCTGAGATGACGTGAATCACTGAGAGTACAGGTGAGAAACAGTGAACTTGGGGATGGCTGCAGAAACCATTGCTGACAGTAGCGTGCTTGGCACGAAAGCATGAAGACTGGAGTTTGGATGGCCTGCACCCCAGTGGGTATTGTCGTGTGGGTCTGTAACTCCAGGGCTCCAGGAATAGTGTCACGTGAGGGCTCCGGTCACCCTGTCTAGCTGGGATGGTTTGAGACCCTGTCTCAAAAAATTAAAAAAAAAAAAATTAGCAAAAGGCTGGAGAGATGGCTCAGTAGTTAAAAGCAGTTGCTGCAGACAGCAGTGGTGGTGCACACCTTTAATCCTAGTGCTTGTGAGGCAGAGGCAGGCAGATCTCTTAGTTCAGGGCCAGCCTGGTCTACAGAGCAAGTTCCAGGACACCCAGAGCTACACAGAGAAAAGGCATCAGCAGGGGTGTGGGGGATACTTGCTGCTCTTTCAGAGGATGGAAGTTCAGTTGCCTGTATTGGTCAGTTTACAACCACCCAGAACTAGCTCCCAGGGATCTCGCACCCTTTTCTGACCTTTGAGGAACCTGCATACATATGACATACACACACAGAGACATATACACATAAAGAACAAAAATACCTTAAGGCTCAACAGTTGGCAGTGCATGTCACTCCTCCAAAGGACCTGCGTTCGGTTCCCAGCACTCCTTTCGGGTGGCTCCCAACTCCAGGTCCAGGAGATTCGATGCCTTCGGTGTCTGATTTAAAAAAAAAAAAAAAAAAGCAGTGAAGGGGAACAAAATAAGATAGGCAGTATCGACTGCTCACGTGTGCAGGAAACCCCCATCCCCACCGCATCCACACAAACACACACACACACACACACACACACACACACACACATCCTAACAAAAGAAAGAAAGAAGGAAGATAGGCCAGACCTTGAGCAGCAGCAGGGTCTTAGGACTATGTTGGCATAGTAATAAGTTCAGCCTCTCATTCCTTTAAGGAAACTCACTGGGTGGTGTTGGCACTCCCTGCTTGCAGTAAGCTGGTGGCCAGGTTGCAGGGCTAGCCCCAGGGGTGGAGGCGGGGGAGCACACAGGTTGGCAGCTGCCTTGAGCCTAAAAGGAAAGTGGGGTTCTGGAAGCCAGGCTTGCTGCTGAGCAGTTCTAGGTCCTCTCAACCTCCTAGGGTTGTTTGTTTGTTTGTTTGTTTGTTTCTTTAATGAATTTGATGAACTCTCCATTAAGCCAACAACAACAACAACCGAAACCCCTAAGACCTGTTTTAGGATTTTTAGTATTTTCTCTGGTGAACAGATGGGAGCCAGAGCTTTGTCCTGGGATGACTCTGACCGTGTGGTCTCACGTCTATTCTTTGTTCCTTTCCATTTGTTTTATTTTGTTTATTGTACTTTTTGAAACTCAGCCTTCTGATTTTCCTCAATCCCAGCCGTTGTCAGCTCTCTCCCCTGTCAGAGTGGCTCCTCTCTTGCTCTCTTAGGGTGGTGGTTACTCGGGGCTCCTGTAAACACAGCAGCACTTCCAACGCCTTACATGGCCAGAGGTCTGTTGCCCCTGAGCCTGGCAAAGCGGTCAAGGTAGAGGAGCCCAAGGGGCTGGGCACCATAATCTATGCCTGAGGACATGTGATGTCTTGAAGGAATGGATTCCCAAAGGCTCGCTGGAGTGGATTCTAAAATTGGCCATATGTACTCCGTGGCCAGAGTATAGAGGGGTGAGGTGGTGGAGGGGGCAGCCAAGTACCCAGGGACACACCCATAAAGGACCACGCTCTGTTTGAGACCTTGGGATCACCTTTTTTAGGATCAGGAGTCATGTGATAGTCACCGCAGACTCTCAGGATCTGTCCTCTAAGGAGATGATACTGGCTCCCCAGCGCGGGGTGGGAGTGCCCTTCCTCTGTGCTGAGGAGTGAGCTTTTGCAGCAGCAGGATGGACTCCATGGGGCTCAGGGGGGTTCCTTGAGAAACATTAGAAACAGCAGGTACAGGCAGCTGCGAACATCTGGGCCCAGGGACTTAGGGAGGTGCCAATGCTGGAAGGGGGGGTGAGAGGTGACACAGGGGAGGGGGATAAGGCTGTTACTGTAACTCCACCCCACCCCCACCCCGTTCCCTACTTCCCTGAATGAGTATAGAACTTAATCTGGAGTGCAGCGTCACACACCTGATTATCATTATGTGCTGTTTGTTTATCTCATTCCAAAAGGGTTTGACAGCCTTGTTTGGCTGATTATTTAATATCTGCTTACTGTTCATTCCTAAAAACCCAGCCCTCTGCTGGGTAGGGGAGCATGTCTGCAGGGCCTAGGGAGCATGAGTTCTGCCACTCAACAACTCCTCTGCCAGACGCCTTGCTCCTGTGAGTACCATCATGGTGTGGGCCTTGAGCATCCCCCATCCCCCACATACAGTGTGGCTGCCCTTTGCTCTTGGTGGTGTGTGTGTGTGTTTTTCCCCTTCCTCCACCAATATTCATTTTCACCGATAAGTGATAATTAGGCAAACAAACCAACTAACCAGGTTCGTCATGGTGTACTAAGTGTATAATCTGAGGCCACTACCTTCAGAAAGGGCTTGCGTTCTCTCTCTCTCTCTCTCTCTCTCTTCTCTCTCTCTCTCTCTCTCTCTCTCTCTCTCTCTCTCACACACACACACACACACACACACACACACACACACATTGTCCACTTGTGAGATGAGGAAAACCTTGTCAATCCAGCCCAAACCAAGGTACATGCCTTGCTTAAAGCATGGTTAGCATCAGAGGCAAGAAGAGTTCAACTCCTGGGTGGTGCCAAAGGGCACCAGCTTTTTGGATTACAATGCCGTTCGTATCAAAAGAGGATGTTTTCCTTCTGAAGGTTGCTGTGTCTGTCATTCTGTCCTCTGCATAGAAGGAAAACCCATTAGTCATCTCTTACCTTCTCCCACTCACCCATGCCGGGAAGTGCACACACTTCCAGCATTTCCTTAGCTGGGTGGTACCATTCTAGACTCTTCCCTACCTAGATTGAAAAGTGCTAGGTTTTCTAATATTGCCCACAGCAATCCTCTGATAGGCTATGCCACCGTTACCAGCCCTCTGTGCAGTAGAATCAGAGTGGAGGCCCTGGATGGGCAGCTTATGGTTCCAACCACAGAGTCTCCAGCTCTGTTAGTGAGAGTGGAGGCTGAGGGTCCCTGGTCAGTTTTGCTCTGCCCACGATGGGAAATTACTGATGTCAGTGAGGTGTGGTCTGAATTGCTATAGAAGTAGTTGACATGCCAAAATGAGAGGCAGTGCGCACTCACTATCTTATTTTCAAAATTGTTGTGTATGTACTGGTTAGGGGCCGACCATAAGAGCGAGGAACCCCGTCTCCCTGAGAGAACGTAACTATTCATGTTCTCTAGCACTTTGTCCCTTTTTTGGAAGACCGATTCAGAGAGTCTGGGTGTTGAGTTCTCACTATTTATCCTGTGGTAGAGCTGGAACTGCAGACTAAGTCTGTGTGCCTGTGTGGACGAGAGACCTGCGGTGGTGGGGTCAACTCCACTGCTGTGCACCGAGCATCCTCAAAGACAAGAGATTGCTTTGAAAGCCCTCTAGAAGGAGGGGAAAGGGCTCCGTGAATGTCCTCTGACACTTCCTATGACCTGGCACCCACCCCTTGCGTTCCATAGCGCTTCATCTCTGAGGAGACCCTTCTGTGGTCCTTGGCCTCGAGTCACACCAGAGCTGTGATCTGTGCCTCTGAGTCTGGGGGCCTCATCTTGTGATGTAACCTGAGGCTTCTTGAGCTCCTCAGATAATCCAGTGAAGAAATCAGCCCTTACCTTAGAACAGTACACACACACACACACACACACACACAAATCCTACCTGCCCCTTTTCATGCTCCCAGTTGTTCATTTCCAAAGCCTCAGTCCTTTCACCCATAAAAGTGGGTGCACATGTTCTTAGGGACAGGTAGATGAGAAAGTTTATACCAAAGAGCCACACACTTAGCACAGAGCCATGGTATAGTCTTTTTGGCCCCATAATCTCCTGTTCACACTCTCTATCTCTGTCTGCCAAGGGAGAAAACAGTCAACCCCCACCCTTTCCTTTTGGATCTTTTTGTATCATTTGCCTTTGTTGTTTGTTAATTTTTTCCCCTCCTACTTTGGTGCTCAACAGCCATATCCAGTTATCTTTCTGGTCTTTAGTCCCAAATCCTTTAGCCAGATATTTTCTCTGCCTGTGAGATTCCACACTTTAGAGATGCCCGAGTGTTGCCACCATGCCGTAGGCCAGCTGGGTAAGTGGCCATGGAAAGGTCAAGCAGGTATAAGCCTCGGTCAGTGGCATTGGGAAGAGCCATCCCAGTAGTGTTAGCTCTGGTCTGTAACGGCCTGGAGGGTTCTCCAAACACTCCCTACTGTAACCTGCCCGCCTCCTTGGTTACCTACTAGTGATAGCCAGTCCTCTTAATTGCAGAAACGAGGCTTTCCTCTCTTCTTGTCTCCTATACCATCCCTACCTCCTGACTCCTGCCAGCAGATTGGCACTCGGAGCAGTTTTCAGGTTTGGCTTTCTTCCTGGAGGACATGGCCAGCCTCTGCACCCAGCGTAGCTTAAACCAGGGGAATGCCTGGGGGCAGCACCCACAGCCAAACGGGGACAGCTGGACTTACTTGTACTGCTTACTGGTGCAGGCACACCTAGGGCGTGTTAGTGCTGTCATCATGGAGGGGCTCCTGAGAGGAACAGCTTCTGAGATGATAGGCTATTTCAGCCCACGGTTTTGGAGGTATTAGGTCACCACTGGCTGGCTCCTTTAGCTGTAGACATGAGACGGATGCGGAAAATAAAGGTGTCCGGCACAGATGGTGGGAGGTGCTCTTCAGTTTACAGTAGCCAGAAGTGGGAAGCAGTGTAGGAGAAAGCACACGGGCACCTGGGGACAAGATACGCTCTCACAAGCCTGTGCTTTAATTACTCCAGCCAGGTCCTGCCTCCCAGGTGCCCACTCATCTGTGACTCTATCAATGGATCTCTCTCGTGTTGGATAGAGAGGACTGTGTGGGGTCCTAGTGATCCTCAGACCCACTGGCCAACTGCGGAAGGGCCAAGCTTCAGCACAGGAGTCCTCAGGGACATTGGCCATCTGGGCCACAGGACTGTGCTGAGCTCTGGTACATCTCAGCTCTGAGAGCCTCCCATTGGCCTCCTTCCTTTGTGGTTGACCTGGTTCTCAGCAGGGTGTTTGATGCCAGCTCTGCCTGGCTGGGCGTATGGCAGTCACCCACAGATGTGAGATGAGAGAATTCCCTAAGTCACCAGTTCACGAATGTAAATGTTTTCTGTCCCAAGTTCTTAGTCAGATATTTTGCCTCCTATTTAATATAATTCATCGAAGTGGCACCATCTGGTTCTCCCCAGCCTGAGGGCCAGAAGGGAATGCCAAAGTTACTTTTTAAGATCCTCTCAAAAGGGCTGGAGATAAGGAGTTTGACGATCAAGTGCCTGTTTAGCATTTATGATACCCTGGGTTCAATCCCCAGAGATACCCAGAGATGGAATCTCAAGGACTGGCGCCTGCTCACCTCTCCTGGCACCTGCTCAACCCACATCTCTGCATCGTGCAGGATTCTGGGAGTGCCTGTCAACCCCCGTTTGTCAGTCTCAGAACATGTAAACCATACACCATCCCACCTCACTGCCTTAGGCTCCGTCTTCAAAACTGCAGCACCTGCTTACTTCCAGGCAACCTGCCATGTCCATCGTTGGTGGGTTGCATCCTTTTAATTTTACTTTTAGTTTCTGAGGGGCTTTCTGGTTAACTGAGGCTAGCCTTAAACTCAGTTCTCCTGCCTCACTCAGCCTTCTGGACATGGCAGTCACAGCCATGGACCACCATGCCCTGCATGGCTTTCAGTCTTGGGTCATATCTGATGGCTCTTGGAACTGAGCTGGTGGCCCTGCTGTCATCCTGAATCCATGTGGCTCAGTGGTGTTTGCAGGCAGGAGCCAAGTGAGGCCCAAGGGCTGCGGGCTACCAGTGGTAGGGTTGCTTCTGAACTTCATTCAGAAATTTCTAGAAAAAAAATCTTCTAGGCTTTCCAAAGTGTGTCTTTTAAAAAACATTTTTAAAAGTTTTTATTTAACGTTGTGGGGGTGAGTGTTGAAGGGCATGCCGCAGTGCACAAGGGCATGGGGTCGGAGGATGACGTGGTGGTAAGTCACTCTCTTCTCCACCATGTAGACTCCTGGGATTGAACTCAGGCCACCAGGATTGGCAGCAAGCGCCTTTACCTACAGCACCCTCTCTCTGGCCCATTTGTGTATCTTCTAATACAGGATGATCTGTTGTCAGGATGTAGTGCCTGACCCCAGCTAGTGGCATGGGTGTCCTTGTCCCTTTCTAAGAAGTGGGATGAGCCCCACTCAACAGCATGCGGACGCAAGCCAGGGCGGTGCTCGAGCTGCTGCTGAGTGATTGCCATGGTCTTGTTTGTACTTGCACCTATCTGTTTTCTAGGGTGTATTTAAGGCAGCTTCCTCGTGTGCCAGGTAGCATCAAAGCCCAAGGGCCATGGTGGTAATTGTGGGTGGCCTGGCTCTATCTCTTACAGGGTTTTCCTTCCAGAAAAGCTTGTGGGTAGAGAACTAGCAGAAAGGTATAACCTTGAGACAAAGAATTCAAACCAAATGGAGAAAGTCCCTGTCAGGCAAAGACTTAACATTCTGCATACGATGGCTTGCTTAGTGGCCGACTTGTACCTATTATTAAGCAGTGCCCCAGATAGGAAATAGCGTCGGCTTGTGTCCAAAGGCCTCTTGTGTTAGGAATGTCATGGAACTCACATAAGTAGAAAGCGAGGCACGGCAGCTGGGGGTGGGGGGTGGGGGGGCCTGGGGCGTGGTGCACATCCAAACTCCCAGCATCCAGGAGGCAGAGACAGGAGACCGTGAGTTTGAGGTCAGTCAGCATGGGCCTACGTAGGGACACTGAAGAAACATGTAAAGCACCCCTCCCCCGACCCAGTCATACAACAGACCGCATGGACCCACCCCTCCCCCATTACCAGATTACAGCTCTTTATAAACAGTTTCCCCCCTCCATTTATTTAGAGACAGGGTTTCTTTGTATAGCCTTGGGTGTTCTGGAACTTGCTCTATAGATCAGGCTGGCTTAGAACTCATAGAGATCCACCTGCCTCAGCTACTTGAGTGGCGGGGATTAAAGGCTAGTAGTATGCTACTACTGCCGGCTGTGTGACCCATCATATTTTAGCCATGTATTCCACTCATTCCCTTCATTCAACTATTTTGAAAGAAAATAGACTCGCTTTGTCCATAAATATTTCAGTTGGTGTACGTTTTTAACATGACTTCAGTATCATTATCAAATACAGAGTCAGTATTCAAAATTCCCTAATTACGTGGACTCCTTCCCCCCCACCCAAGTCCCCAACCCTTCAAAGGTGGTTTGTTTAAATCCAAATACAGGTCTGGGAAATGGTTCAGTGGGTTTTCTGTGTAAGCATGAGGGTCCAAGTTTGGACACCCCCATCCCCAGAACCACATAAAGTCAGATGTGGTAGCATGTGTTTGTAATCCAGGGTTCCCGTGGTACCTTGAGAAGTGGAGACAGTAGAATGGCCAAAGCTTGTGGGCCAGCTAGCCTGGCCTAGGCAGCCAGGAACAGCAAGAGGCCCTGGTCTCAAACACTCACACCTGCACATTGTATGTGCACGGATGAGCACTGTGCACATGCACACATACACACACACATACACACACACAAAATCCAAATGCAGTGGTGCTCTTCATAGCACCACTGACTGATGTGTCTCTAAAACCTCATTTGACCTGAACGCTCTCCTCACCTCCAACCGACCCCTGAAGTTTCTCTCCAAGAAGCCAGATCTTGCCTTTGAGCCTCTCTTTCAGTTCAACTTTGGATGAGAACATCTTGTCAGGGGACTTGTCTAACACATTGTCCTGTCCCCTGTATTTCCTGTGGTCTGATGACTACATCTCAACATAGCCCTGAGTTATAGCCAGTTGTACTCTTTCTCCAAGACTGCTGAATGCGTGGCTCTCTCTCCCCAGGAATGTGTAACCGCCTTCGGCACATTCAAGGCCACTGATGCCCGGTGCCCGCACCTTCCACTCCGTTCGGATTTGGCAAACGGGGAGGGAATGTTTGGATTCTGTCATTCTTCATTTAGTGGCCGGGCTCCTCCTCCCAAGGATCATGTTGTACCTTGGTCACCGTGGATGCTGCAGAGGCATGTTCAGTGTTTCCCTTTGCCTGTAAGGTGGTGACATTTAGGCTGAGACCTGATGTAGCCATGGGAAGAAGGAAAGGGACACAGCAGGCAGGCTGAGGTTCCAGCTGGCCCTGGAGCCCTGGAGCAGAAGGAAGGACTGTACAGCTGGCATGACCCCGAGAGAGCACAAGCAGCAGGTGGCAGAGGTCATGAACTCTACCGTCAGAACTGTGTCCTGAGTTTGGCGTATGAATACCATGGGAGACCCCTAGAAGGTTTCAGAAGTGGCCTGGCATAACCAGACCTGCCTTTAGGTCACAGTCACTCATACAGTACCCAACTCTCCTCCACGTGGCACTCCCAGCCATAGGGGGCAGAGGACACAGAGCATCTGTCAGGAAAGAGGACCTATGGCTCTTGTGGGACGTTTGGAAGCTCTGTGGACTCTCTTCTTGCAATTACTTGCATCATGGTGAGTGGCCATTTCCACTTGAACCCCACCCCCACCCCCAGGGACATTTTCCCCCTGTAGACTCTGGCTCCTGGGGAAGCATCAGGGCCTTCTTAGGGGTATTAGGATGGTCTCAGAGGCTGGGGCTTACCAGGGTGTGAGCTTGCACTGACTTGGTAAAACGTGAGTGTGGCCAAGAGCACCATAATTTGTGCAGATTTCTGTTTACTTGGGGCAGACTATCCTGTGACTTCCCTTGAGTTACTCAGTCTCTCCTGATTCTCTTACCTCTCTTTCCCTTCTTTGTGCCTGGATTGCAGGCAGGCAGCACCATGGCTGGCTCCTCTCTCTATCGTTTCTAGGGGCTAACCACCTCCACTGTAGGATTTCTTCGTACGTCCGGGCTGCAGGGGAGTAGAGGTGGCTTGTCTGTCTGAGCTTGTGCTCCTGCAGACACACGGCCTGGCCTGTCTGCTTTGGCCTGGGTGGAGTAGCTTCCCTTTGTGATTGGTGTGAGTCAAATGACGGTCCTTTGTCTTTGCTAACTTTATCCTCTATACAGAGCTTTATAAACACAAAGGGAGGGGCCAGGGAGATAGATGGCTCAGTGGATAAAGTGTCTGTCCAAGCTCGAGGACCTGAGTTCTAGTCTCCAGGTCGCAGGTAACAGCTGACGAGGAAGTGAGTACCTGCAGCGCCAGTGCTTCTGTGGGGAGGATGGAGACTGGCACGGCCTCGGAAGCTCGCTGGCTAGACTGCTGGTGGACAACAAGACTGCAGGAAATAAAGGCCAGCAGTCAAGGGTGTCTTCTGCCCTCCACATGCACCCACCTCTCCACAAGGGACAACTCACAAGAAGGGGACGTTGTGTGGCACATCAGGACAGCCCTGTCTCTGTAAGGAAAAGTAGCCGGTACTGAGCCTTTCACAGTTACAGTGTGGACAGGAACAGCACAGGAGACTCTGATGGTGGGCGGTGAGTCACCAGAAGGGGACAAGTATCAGGGAAAAGAGTTGACTAGTGGCTGTTGGCCAGAGAGGACAAGGGGAAGGATGGGTGTTTATTACTTGCAAGACCCCCCCCCCCAAATCCCTTAGGCTATAAGGGTATCATGGTCCCTCTGCCCCTAATTCCTTTAGTTTGCAGTTCTTTGGTGGGAGGGAATCTCTGAGAGACCTTGGGGAAGCTGCCAGATGTCTGACAGAGAGATAAGGTCCAGCCTGCCCTGAACAGCCACACTCAGTGAGCAAGCACCACAGTGTCACAGCTGCAGAGGTGATCCAGGTGTTTGTGACTTGGAGGCTGAGGCAGGATTGCTGCAAGTTCGAGCTTGGATTGCATGCCATGACTGTGTTTCAGAACACAGACAGACAGACAGGCACGCACGCGCACACCCCCCCCCCCCCAGATACACATATATACAAACACACAAACATGCATGTGCACACATACACAAAGTTTTAAAGGAGGCAGAAGTTACTTTCATAAATAATGAAAAACTGGAAGGTTGGGGGGTGGGTTAATCACTGTTAAGTCATCAGATTGTCAACTCTCCAGAAGAAAAGAAAGACATGCAGATCAGTATCTGACAGACTGGGAAAGGTGGTGTGACACTGCCCCAGTGGGAGCAGCTAGCATGGACCTGCATTCCATTGGTTCAAAACAGAAATTACATTTTCTAGTAGTGTCAGCCCTTCTTACCTTACATTTCCCCAGCATGATAGAGCTCAGTACCCCATTGCCTGTGGCTTCTTCTGTGGTAATTTATAGGCAGTTAAAGCGATATTTAAAATTCTTCAAAGGGATTGTTTCTCACTATGGGTGACAGGGAAAGGAGGGGCCACGTGTGGAGGCCACCAGGCTTCTGCAGGCACTGTTGGCACAGCTGAGGAGCTAGAAGCCTGGAAGAGGAGAATGTAGATGGGGAGGGGCTGGGGTTTTGTCCTGCCCTATGTGGCTTCTCTGATACTATATCGTTGTCATAGAAATCCAAACCAGGGCCCGCCCACTTGCCCTTTGCCCATTTCCACCCCCTCAGAGTAGAATTGAGGGACCTGTTCTGCCTTGTAGGCATGAGCAGAATGCTGGGTTGGTTGGCTGGCCCGAGTTTGTTTCTTCAGGTTGGGTGTTTGTGGATTAGTGTAAGATGCCCTTTTGTGGGTCCCTATCGGGAAGGGGGGAGAAAAAAAACTCAGAGAGGTGGAAGTTTGACTCCCTTTTGGGAGGAGAGCAGGGAGGATGGGGAGGAGTCTTGGGGATGATCTAGAATCTAGGGAGAGGCCCACGAGTCTTGGGGATGACCTAGAATCTAGGGAGAGGCCCAGGAATGCCCACCATGGTCAGTGCAGCTGTCTACCAGCACAGAGGGCACAGGAGCTGACAGGAGGTGAGCTAGGCCCAACTATCCAGCCTAGTCACCTACAAGCCTCCTTGTTTAGATTAGCCTGTAACCGCACAGGAGGCCTGGCAGGCTCTTCCTTCCCGAGGAAAGCCAGGCCAGGTCCTCCATGTCACCCAGGTTGCAGCAACTCAAGTGTAAACTGGGTGGCCGGGTCCAAGTCTCTCCTGCTCTGTGTGCAAATTGGACACGACTAACCTTGCCATATTTAGCGCAGTGCTAACGGCTGACCGCTCGCCTCCAAGGGGTAATCATGCAGGCACAAATTCGGGAAGCCGCTAAGCTTATGAGCGGTCTTATGAGCATTAAAAGTGTCCTCTTGGCCAGAAAGGTCGTTCATAACTTGGCTACCCTGCTGATGTACAGTCAGTGATATTGATTGATTAATGTATGAAAGCCCTAGATCCATTTGCTTCTATGAAAAAGAACGAAGCGCTGTCGACTCTATTTTCACCTCATCCCTTTGTTTGAAGGACACTTCCCCCCTTCTTTTTGTCTCGCCGGCCGTATTTAAGGGGGTTTCAGAAAGCCAGTTTCTGCCAAGTAATGCATTCACAAAAGGAACATTGATTCGAATCAGTGTCGCTCCAGCTACCCAGAAAGGTCTACCAAGGAGTTGCTCTCGTATTAACCTTCTGTCCGTGAAGGAAGGAAGGATAAACAAGTCCTGGAGTCAGCCTCTTAGGGTTTGAATTTGGGTTCTGGACTTGATCTAAAATGATTTCTTCCGTGTCTGATCCTGGTGTTGGTCAGTCTTGCCGTAGGAGTTTAGGAGTTGGGGGGGGGCATTAAGTGAAGTTACCCCAACCCCCCACCACATACCACATCCAAGACAGGTTGATAGCAGAACTTTCCTCTGCCTTTGGTAACTTCCAAAGTTTTTTTTTTTTTTTTTTTTTACTGTTTACTTTTTTTTTAATCCTATTATCCAGATTACCTAAAGAACTAACTTGTCCATGAAAAGTCAAAATGGGGTTGTTGGCCTGTAAAGGCCTAAAATGTCATTGGGCTAGCCTGGTGTTTTTGATAAGCACATCTTGGCAGTTCGCTAAGGTTTTCTTTCTGTAGCTTTGTCAGAAATGACTAAGAAGTTGGCCAAGTGCGAGGCGTGCCTATCAGGCCACTGAGTCAGCTTTGGCTGGCCATCTTCTTTTCTCTCTGGTGTTGGACCAAGAGTGGAAGTGTGTTTCAGGCATGCTAGGGAGTCTAGGTGGAGAGGGGCACCATCCATGCGCGCCCGAGGAGGTGCATTCTGCATCTTCGCCTGCAGGTGTCAGCATGGAGTTCTCCCTTCTGGCAGGCCCAGAGGGAAAAGCTGGTGACTGGATTCTTTTTTGATGGGCGATAGAAAGTGAAAGCTAGCCAATCTGCCTGTCTGCTTTCTGTGAACCAAACCTCACTCACCCAGCAAAGTGTACATCACAGGAGACGAAGATGGCCCCAGCTGTTCATTTAGTACAGCCCGGCAGAAAGTGACCACCTTCCTGTCCCTACTGTGTGTCTCAGAGCAGGAACCAGTTACCCATGGGGTCCCAGCTCCCTGAGCATTATGGGAGATCGGGGCAGGAGCCATAGTACAGCTTCCCCTACGCTTGGGACTCATAAGACATCTGGGCCTTCCCAGGGATTGTGAACCTGAACTCCACCCAGATGCCTGGGCAGCTCCCCTTCTAAGGGGCATAAAAGCTGCATGTGGCCCCGGTGTCAGTGGAGAAGTACGGCTTTTACCCTGGTAACCGGAAGCTGCTCACCACCGCCCACCCACCCCCACCCTGAAGCCGCCCGGGTTTTGTAGGGCCCTTTGAATACTCCCTCCTGCTCAGCCATGAGCAGCGGTGCAGTGTTGCTGACTTCTTGTGGTCTGACTGAAGTTCAGGTGCCGTGCCAGGCCTGCCAGCTTTCTCTTGTTTACACAGCAGAGGCACGGCAGCCGGGCACCACTTCTGGCATGAGTTACCTGTACACGGTGGCATCAGTGTCTTTGCCTTCAGAGAAGCCAAAGCCACTCTTATGCTGCTGGAGTGCTGGCCCGTACAGGGAGCCAAAGCGACTTCATGACATCATTTAATTAACACCATGGTTTTCCGATAGCAATCTAAACACGGAGCCTTTTGGTAACAGCAAGCAACAGACCTCTTTACTTCTGATGAGTCCTGATATGTTTTTTTTTCCCCTAGGGCTTTCCCCCTGTTTGTTTGTTTGTTTATTAGTTTTCTTCTTTCAACAGGTAAAAAGCAAAATCTTAAACACACCTGTGAGCCTAGGGGCTGAGAGGTATAGACAGGGGAATCCAGAGTCCATGGACAGCCTCAGCTACAGATGGGGTTCTGGGCTAGCCTGGACTCTGTAAGACAGCCACAGCAAATGAGCAGTTAAGTTCCTCCTGTGGGGAAAGGTGGCACTTGTGACCAAACGGAGGAGATGCTCCCTCCGGTCTCCAGTCCGAGGCCAGCATGATCTGGGCTGCTATTGCCCTCCCGGTCACAGTGAGAAAAATCTGCCAGCCCTCTTTGAACTTGCTGGCGTAATCAGAGAGCTATGGCGCACTGAACCCCCGGTACCCCCAGTTTCTCTGGCTGGAGCTCTGGGCTCCATATTCCTCTTGCCTGAACTCAAACAGACTTTAAGGCTTACTTTCTCAAAGGGAAACCTTCCCTTGGTTTCCAGACGAGCCTTGGAACATGTAATTCCCTCCTCCCTCCAGCGAGGGGTTAGGAGCAAGCTCAGAGGAGAGGCCAAGGATGAGTCCATTTTCTTTCTTCCTTCTCTCTCTCTCTCTCTCTCTCTCTCTCTCTCTCTCTCTCTCTCTCTCTCTCTCTCCCTCCCTCCCTCCCTCCCTCCCTCCCTCCCTCTCCCCCCCTCTCTGCAGAATAAATTAGAATTTGCCTGATTTAATAAAATGGCTTCATCTCCCTGCCGTCTTCCCTATCTCCAGAGTGTTTCTTCCTCAGTGGCCTGCTCTTCCTTCTCTAATGGACCTCAGCCCCACGCCTCCTTATTACAGACCGGCAGCGGCACATGTAATGCGTTTACCAGAGCTCTCACGCACACAGCGCCATTTCGCACGCACACACGCATGCATGCACTCCAGTGTTGTGGGATCCTGATGGCGGAAGGTGTGGAAATCTGTCACCTGATCTCATTTTCTCCATTGTCAGATGTGCCGGTTATAACTGATGTTGAGGTTGGAGCATTTTGCCATCCATCTGCCATTAACCCAACCTCCTGGAGTGGAGCTGACCACAGCACGGAATATATTTTGGGGGAAGGGGAGAGATTGAAGATGGAGAATTGCGGCATAAATCTCTCCCCGTGGCCCAGCCCTTTCTCTGTATAATTGGAACCCATTTATCTGGGCAGACCGGAGAGAATTTTGCAGTCTCCCCATTGCCCTCAAAGAGACCGATGGGTATTTGTTGCTTGAATTTAGAATGGTTTTTCCATTTGAACTTCCCCCCTCCCTTCTAAATTTGTGTCTTAATTTCTATTTCCTAGGCTGATTCTCCCCCCCCCCCCCACACACACACACACTCTGACACTAATTATGCCAGCCGCATTGGGAGCTCTCACTGCTGGGAGGTACCTAGCTAAGTGTTAAGAAGGGTTTTAAAAACAGGCTGAACTCTTTCTTAATGAGGCTCCATCGGGTTCTCCTCCGGGTGGTTTTGTTTTGCTGATCTGTCAGTTTTTCAAGGATTTAATTGCACTTTTTTTTCCCCCTGTATTAGTCTTCGAGATTGGCCTATACAATCTAGTTATAAAATACTTTTTAAAAATGGCAAAAGTTAATAGTTTTATCCCTCACCTCCTTGTATTTTATTCTTTGCCTTGATCACTCCGAGGTCCTCATGAGAGTCGCTCTGGGGATCCAGCTGTAGCGAAGCGTTCAGGGTGGGGACAGCACTTGGGTCCATAGAAGTCCTGGTTGGATTTATAGGCCAGCAGGCCATCTCCAAAGATCTTTAAGCCTCCCTTTCTATAGACAAAGACAACTTGGCAGCAGCCTCCTTTTTGGGATTTGTTGTCAGTCAGAGACCGGGGCACAAAAAGCTGCTGCTTCTGGTATGAAACTGATTGGCTCCGTCAGGTGGCACCAGCCCGGCTAAGCGAACATCTTGAGTTCTCCAACATGGCAGCTAAGAAAGGCTCCCAGAGACAGAAGGCAGAAGTTGTCAAACAGAGGAAGGTAGACACAGCAAGGCCTTATCCTTTATGCTATTATCTTTATGACTTGGGTGTGGGGAGAATCATGCTTGAAGCAATCAGCATGAAATTCCTAATTGCTTTGCTTACCTCTGCTCTCCTCGCGGGACCGATTGTGCAAATGCAAGCGCTGCCAGGCCCCTCGTGTTAGCACACTGTCCTCGCTGCGCACACTATTTTTAACTAGTGCTTTGTTTCCGCAAAGATACACAAAGCTTTTTCTTTATTTCTTTGTGTTTTTCCCCCTTCCGTCTACCGGAGGATGCTAAGAAACAGCAGAGGTAGTGAAGAACGACTTCAGCCATATAGGCTGACAACAGCTAGACTTCCTGAAGCCCCAGCCCCCGACCCTGTCCACATCATTGCCTTCAGCCTCTTCCTTTTGGATGTTTGCCCCTGCCCTCCAGCTTGGGCTTTTGATTTGTGTTTTGGGCCTCTCAAGTTTGCCTCCAGACCCCATCCCATTTCCCTCTCTCCTTCTCTCCCTCTCCCCATCTCCCCTGACCAGCTTGGTGATTTGCATCCCTCACCCCCTCTGTTCTGACACAGATCTTCCTCTTGAAGATTTTCAGTCCCCTCTCATGAGGATGTTAAAAAAAAAATCCAAGAACCAGATCTCCGAGATTTCAAAATAAAATAAAAGTAAACTCTGCTTTAAAAAACACTTTAGCAGGAAAGCCAGGCTAATTGTAAATCAATGGGTCTTAAAATGCAGCATCGATCTCCAGTTAGAAGTTTGAAGGGGAAAAGCGGTAATTACTGCACCAGAAGGTAGTTTTCCTTCTTAGGAAGTTCTGGGCAGAAAGGAGGCTCATTAGGGCAGCACTTCGGAATCTGAGTAATTAGTTGAAAAAATACTTTTGTGGTGTTATTCCCTTAGCTGGAAATTATTGGAGTCTTCACAGATTTATAGCTCAATCCTGATAAGATTTGATTTATGATCGTGTTTGCTATGGAAGAAGTCTTGACAGAAAAATCATCCAGGTGGTAGATTTCAGGGCAGCGTGGATCGGTCTGGGGGATGAAGGGGTTTATCAGAGTGGGTGGGCCTCGCTTCTTTAGTGATGACTCCTGTTGACTGATAGTGTTGAATGGAGCTACCTTGAATCCCCCAGGCATGGCAGCCCCAAGGCCAGGGAAGGCAGGACTTTTCTTCCCTTGTCATAGTGGTTGCATTTCACACGGCCATGTGGTATCACCCACAGCAGATCTACAGGAGGGGAGAGGTTCCACGAGGAAAAGATAGGAGTCTGTCATTCTCTCTCATTTGGATCCACAAGAGCCAGAATCAAGTAGGTGTGAGCCACGACACACCCAACTACGGTCAGTGAATGGACAGCCAGCCAGTAGACAGACAGACAAATGTTTCCCTGTTCTGAGGCTTCGAGGCTTCTGAGAAAAACACCACAGAAACTTTCCGGCTAGTTTACCAAAGCTGAAAGAGCACCTGCCCTGAGTACTCGGGAACATCACCTTGCTGCTGTGGAAAGCAAGATCTTTCCATCTCCCTGGTCTAGGCTGAGAAATAACATATAGCATGTAGCAGCCCCCTGGAGCCAGCCACTGCCTTTGCCGCCGTGTATCCTTACCTTGGTTCATCTCATATATATATATATGTATATGTATGTATATGTATATGTATGTATGTATATGTACGTATGTATGTATATGTGTATATATATTTTAAAAGATTTACTTATTTATTTTATGTTAGTACACTATTGAGGTCTTCACACACACCAGAAGAGGGCATCAGATCCCAGTACAGATGGTTGTGAGCCACCATGTGGTTGCTCAGAATTGAACTCAGGACCTCTGGAAGAGCAGCCGCTGCTCTTAACCGCTGAGCCATCTCTCCAGCCCAGTTCATCTTTTTTTGCCCTTCTCATGTAGGATTCATAACCAGTTCAGTGCATTTAAGGGTGGTTGGCTTAGAGCTAGGAGGGTCGTTGTCAAATTATTGTTATTTTAATTTAAATCCATTTTGAGACTATCATACATCATTTTCATCCCCGTTTAATCTCCTCCCCTGTTCCACCCCAACTCCCCCTCAAAGTCATGACCTCTTTATATAAATATATGATCGTCTTATATTGGCTTATACTCTCGTGTATACACACACACACACACACACGTATGTATACATGTACACATACACAAACACAACTGGCTGGGTTCATTCACTGTTGTACGTATATTGTTTAAGGTTGACCGGGTGGGACAAGATAACTTGTCAGAGTCCCTCACTGGAGAAGAGTGATTCCCCCTCTCTTGGGAGCCACTGATCACCTGTGGCTCTTCCTTCAGGTGGGGGTGGGGTGGGAGGGATTTCCCCTGACTGAGTTGGCAGCTGGCACTGTAACTATGCAGGTGGCATTCTCTAGCAGCTGGAATTCTGCTCTCCTGGGTCCCGGAGTCTCACCACCTCCCTTCCTCTGTGCCCGAGGAGCCTCAGGTGTTAGGGCTGCATCCCGAATGTATTAGCAGAGGTCCCATCGTCCCCCCTCACAGTCAGCTCTCTGCATTTTGACTAGTTGTGGTTTTCTCTCCCCCTCCCCCTCCCCCTCCTCCCCTTTCTCCACCTCCTCCTTTCTTTTAGAACTATTTACTTAATTTGATAACTGCAAGCCTGGGTCTTCCAGGTTGGAAGAGGATGTCAGATCCCCCGGACCTGGACTTTTAGACGGTTTGTGATCATGTGGGCTCTGGGAACTGAACTCTGGTCCTCTGCGAGAGTGACAAGTGCTTTTAACTGCTGAGCCATCTTTCCAGCCTCCCCCACCCCCACCCCAGTAGTGAGTTTCTATAATGATCTCTGGGAGAATTTTATTTTATTTTGAATTATTGATTTTCCTTTTTATTATATTTTTATTATTAAAACAATTTTTAAATTTAAATCTATTTTGATCATATTCTTCCCCTCTCCAAGCCCTCTCCCTAGTCCCTGCTCTCCCCCATCTTTCATTTCTCCCTCATAATACAGACAAAACCCCAATATAACAACAACAACAAAACCCCTAAAACCAAGTCAATAAAATAAAACAGCCCCTCTCCAAGGGGCAGGGGCAGCACCCATCAAACTAACCAGATAAAAGCACATGGAGATTACTTTGTAAATAGTTGGTCAACTAGTCCTGAGCAAGAGGCCTACCCTAGAGTGGTTGTTGTATGCCGTACATTCCATTGGAGAAAAACTCATTCCCCCTCCCAGCAGGTATAAATGACAGTTCTGTTAACTTCTACCCTAGTGCTTGCTTTTCCTCTATTCATTTACACACACACACACATATGTATATACATACATACTTGTTTTTTAAATAAACAAAAAAATTACAGTAAGATAAAACAGAAACTATCACACCTATCACATCCACTCTAGGTGGATGTTAAACTCTCGATGGGAACTTTTCACGGTACCCACGCATCTCCTGGAAGGTCCTCCCAAGAGTATGCTCCAGACTGAGTCGGGGCTGCACCCCAGATGGTACAGTGGTTTTATAAACTATGTTAATTTAGAGTTCTGCTTTTAAAGAACAGGTTTATTTCCGTTTTTATGTGACGTCTTTGTGTTCACTCACGTGTGCATGCCACTGTACAAGTGCCTGTGGAGCCGGGAAGAGGGAGTCAGGTCTGTTGGAGCTGGAGTTACAGGCAGTTGTGAGATGCTCGGTGGGTGTCAGAACTGGGAACTGAAATCTGGTCCTTTGGAAGAGCAGAAAGCATGCTTAACTTCTGAGCCACCTGACCAGCCCTGTAGAGCAAAAGTCCAGACTAGAGAGATGACCATGAGATGACGCGAGTGGCTCCTTTTGCAGAGGATGCGGGCTGGGTTCCCAGCCCCCACCTGAAAGCTCACAACCATCTTTAAATTCCGGTTCCAGGGAATCCGTTGACTTCCGTTGACCTCGGCAGACACCAGCCATGTACACCTGGTTCACAGACGTACACTCAGTTAAAACACCTGCATGCGTAAAGTGAATATTTTTAATTATGGAAAATTAAAATCTTAGTTGCAAGCCAGTTGTAGACATTTTTAAAAGTCCCTATTATTACTATGAGAGTTCATATTTGTGACATTTACTCGTGTCAGAGAATGAGAGCAAAGTCACGCGTGTCCAGGGGGACTGACATGAAATTTCGGACGGTAGTTTTAAGTAGTAACAACGATGCAGCTCCTGCTTTCTCTGTGCATCGTGGTTTCGCTCCGTTATTACATAAACCCACTCACACAGAAGCACTTCCGAACAGTAGTGGTTTTAAGTAACCCGACTTGCCATCTCCCAAGAGTTTTGTCAGGCCAAAGTGTCAAGTGTTTTAAGCAAAGTTCCTAACAAAACTAGTTACCTTGGCCCTACGGCTAGTTAAGAGACCTCCAGTGAATTAACGTTTGGCACGTGCACTTGTGCTTTGTTATTACAGTATTTAAGATTAAATCAGAATTTAAAAAAAAAAAAGGAAGGCAGAACTCCCGTATTTGTGGGTGCCAGAGAGCAGTTCAGACATCATATATTCTTTGAAGTATATTGGGAATTTTTTTGCCATCAGAAGGACCCAGGATTGCTCTCACTGGGGAAAAGACCACCGTGTCACCCCTAGCAGGCGCCCCCATACAAGCCTTCTCCTGTGCAGAGAGGAGCTTCCCCAGTGAGGCCTCTTGCTTGCTTCCTTCTGCTGTCTGGGAGGTGACACCTACCCGGGGCATTGTCCTTGTTTAGGACCAGACTCTTCCTCTGTCCCGAGACACTGGAAGTGCCGATGTCCCACTTGGAAAAAAAAATGTCATTTTCTATTTATAAAAGAGAGGAAACATTTCCACTGTTTATCCAAGAAGCCCTGAGCTGTGCTTTCAAACGCTAAGAATTACGTCCCCCATCATGGCCTCAGCCAGCGCCTGTGTTCTGTCACTGCTGGGGAAAAGGCTGCTCTCTTTCTCCATGACACCCTCTCCTCACTGGCTTTTGTCGCTTGTACAAACTGTCCTTCAACTAAATGCTCGTGTTTGCGAAGTTTACAAATAGCATTAGCACCACAGAGTGGAACAGTCATTTCTTCCTTTTTTTAAATTTAATTTTACCACCACCCCCCCCCCCCAAAAAAAAAAAAAAAAAAACCAAACCAAAACATGCTTAAACTTTAGAAACAGCCTGGAGTAAGATTTCAAGAGCTGGTTTTGGTGGTGAGCTCCAGTTAGTAACTCCAGTTAGTCTCAAGACTGTGTCTTGAGAGCTAGGCAGTCTCCATGTTTTCTCTCAAAGCCGAAGGCTTGGCTCACCCCTCTGCCGTCGTGATAATTCTCTGGCATTCGTAATTACTAGATGTCACTTGGGTCCAGCTCTACCTCTGCACAGCCCATGTCTGCAGCACCCCAGCTCTTTTCTAAAACAGTGCACCTGAACACTCACTGAGCCTGACGACACCTCCCCGACTATGGCTGCCATCATATAGGTATGGTTGAACTGGTCTATTGTATATATTTTGAAACAGCAGAGCTCCGCTTCTGCACGTAGGTTAGCTGATCATGTGATGCCAATGGGCAGTAGTTGTTGCTGATGTGGTAAAGTCTTTTTGTATGCAGGAGCTCAGGTTGAAAGATGTGTGTGATACTATTTTCAACTAACGCCTGTTATTGCTGGGTATTAGTGCGCGTGTCCATGGTGCACAGAACGCCTGGGGATCAGACCGTTGTGTTGGCCCCTTCTGCAGACACGTCTGACTTTTCCAGTCCTTCTGTTTCCTGCCCCAGTCCCTCCACTGTCTCCCTCCAGCTCACAGCCCCCCCCCCCCACCACCACACACACACACAACAAAACCATTCTGTCATCCCTAAAATGTAGAAGGATGGTTTTCAAATGCAAGAGCAGGGGAAAGAAAAGGACATTTGTTTTCTGTTAGATGAACCCTGAATAGCACCCAGACCAGCTGGGCTTTGGTAGACAGCTCAAGTCCGGGCATGCTGGACATGGCTCTGTCTCCTGTCCCTGAGCAAGTCGGAAACCGAATGGCAGCCGCTGGCCAGGAATTGATTGAATTAATTGATATGCCAATAAGAGAGCTTGTTACATCCACCATTGGTTAGGAGGCCAGCTAACAAGTCTCCTGATCAATGGCACCAATAAAGATTTCATCCATTAATGAGCAACATGGTAATTAATGTTATCCATAAACCAATTAGCCTAGCGAGCTAACACGCAGAGATTAGCCCAATGCATGGCATCACAGAAAGTGGGCAGATAACTACCCATGTGGCATGGTTTGGATCTTCAGGAAGCTCCGAGGAAGAGATCCTAGCCCTCTGCAGAGTGTTCTAGGTGGAGAAAGGAAACATCTCGGCCCCTGGCAGAGAGATAAGGCTGCCAGCTTGCTGAGCCCCAACACTGGAATGCAGCAGAGCCCCACACCTGGAGGTGCAGCTGGATATATGTGTTTCTCTTTCTACCCTTCGGCTGAACAGCCTTCCTACAGGTCTCCAAAGGGCTGTTAGGGGTGTAATGGAATGACTGAGTCCCCAGGTCACTCTGGTCCCAGCTGGGCATGTTCTCCCCGGGGGACACCCCATCTGAAGCTCACAGGCATTCCCCTGCGCTCCTGGAGGGCGGGCCATGGCCTCTTCTGGGAACCATGAGCGAGGTTGGTAAAGTAATTAACCTCCTCCAGCCCCCACGTTTCATTAGGAAGACATTTTTTTTTTTTTCTAAAAGAAAAGAGAAACAGATGATTTGAAGCCGGGGCCCTTTCCCTTCCCCTGCTTTTCTGAAATGACATCAGTGGGGTGTTTGCCAAGTATAACCTGGCAGCCTGGCGGCTCTGCCTGACTGCCTGAGATTTCTGGGGACCATGCAGCTCGCCAGCTCCAGCCGTGGCAGCATGCCAAGGTGACGTTCCGTGACTAAGCAGAAACAAGGGAGAGGGAGAGAGGGAGGAAGAAGGTATGTGTGGTTGGGGAGCCGGGGGAGAGAGTGGTCTGGGCAGGGTGTGGCATGGGGAGCCGGGGAGCTGAGGAGGCATGCCAGGGGCACCAACTCAAGAGGCTGGATGTCAGGGGAGCACACTGGCAGGCCAGGAAGGGTTCCTTGGGCACTGCCTGGGGGTGGTGGTGGCCCAGGGCAGCAGCCACGGATCCAGCCTGCAAGATTGCCGAATGAAGGGGTCCTGACTTCACAGGGAACCAAATGAGCCATGCACAGGAGCAGCCCAGAGGGCCTGGCCATAGAAGGAGGTGGCTTAGGGAAGCTTTTAGCAACATCAGGCCCGGGTGGTTCTCTGCAGTGGAGTTCGCTTTGCATTGTTAGGTATTGACCCTCAGAGACCCCTTGTGGATTCCCTAATTGAAAATTAATACTAGATCAATGCCATGAGCAATTTGCATATTGATCATAAACAACTTTGAAGGCACCAAGTGTGCAGTGAATCAATAGGGCCCCTGAATAGGCAGCAGAGGGAGCGCCTCCCAGTACAGCACACTCCAAGAAAGGTTACTGCTCTGGGAAGTCCCTGACTGCTCAGTGTGGGGGTCAGCCCCCCACACTGCACAGTATCCACAGAGCAATTAGGGTCAGACCCAAGCAGTCGCCCCTCGACCTCCTCTGCTCCCCATCCCCAAACCCAGAGGTGGGGGGCGGCTCTCTGTCTGTGTGATTCAGGGGCTGGACAGAAAGAAGGGTTTTTAGCAGTTTCCTTTTTTGGAGATAGATGAAGCCTTGGGGTAGTTTATTCTGGGAAATGCACTGTAAAAGGAAGGAGCCAAGTTAAGGCTCCAGTGATTGTTCTGGCCCCTTCCCCAAACACAGTTTTGGTAAAATGAAATGGGGGTGGTGGTTTGGAGCCTGGCTTTGGCGAGCTGCCTCTTCTGGCTTTTGCTCAATGAGGAAAACCCACACTAGCTTTTCCCTTGGACAGAGTTGGCCCGATCTTTGCTTCCTGTTCATTGAGTTTCCACTTTCTGGCCTCTACCCACAGGCCCCATCATTTGCCCCCAACCCGGGGAGGGGGCATACCTTCCTGATCCTGCTCTGGCTCTCAGCCTAGTCTTTCTGCCTTTGCTACATCCCTGGCAGGCCTGGAAGGGGCTCCCCAAAGGTAGTCACTTCTTACCTGACTCCCACTCCCTCCTCCCTCCTGCCTGGCCTGTCTCCAGGCCCTCTCCTCTCTTGGCGAGCAGAACAGCAAGTTGGCCAGCCCTGGTGAGAGCCACACACAGCTCCGTGCTTTTTTACCAAACCTGGCTGTCCAGCCATATCCCTGAGACACGGAAGAGGGAGGCTTATGGAGCCAACCACAGAGAGGAGTGTGGGTTCACTAGGAGAGGCCTCTCTTCTGTGCAGGGAGCTGAGCAGACTTACAGCCACTGTAAGAAAACACAGTTCCCCACCCAACTCTGAGTTTCTGTTGATTATCCCCCTCTGAGTTCCATAAGGGCTAATTCAGGGCCTCTATGGAGGCTCCTGTTACATCACAGGCAATACAGCTTTTAGAGAAGGGATGCACAAAAGGATCTGTTATGGTGGCTGATGTATGTATCTTTGTGCCATTACCATCCTGGATTCCCCTGTCGCCATCTTGAATCCTACTCGAATTCCTCTTGTTACCCTCTCAGCTGCCCCTTGCATGTTTTTGGAGCCTGGTGTTCATGTGACCACTGCTGGCTTACCAGGCATCAAGACGTGTCTCAGTACGACATCAAGCCTATGCAGCGGGTGGGTGGTAGTCCCCCTCCCATGTGCATTTCTTCACCCTGGAGCCGGCTTTATCATACTCTCGTGTATTTATCAGCATATGGTAGCCTTTCTGTGGGGAAACTTTTGGGGGGCCTCCATGTGAAGAGGACTGCAACCAAGGCCAGATGCCATGGTAGTTGGGCCCAAGGAAGTGGGTGCTCACAGGAAGATGTAACGAGAAGGAGGAAGAGGATGAGCAAGAGGAGGAAGAGAAGTCGGTGGCTGTGTGTTCAAAGACTCTGGCCCTGCAGTGGCCAACAAAACCACAGGCCTTGGCCTCCAGAATGTGTGTGACCCGTGCCTTCCGTCACTGCTCTGGCAGCTGGCTAGCCTTCATGCCTAGGGTAGGTGCCACAGGTGAACAGCCAGTGGGCTGACAATAGATAGCAGAAGAGTGTGCTCCCCTGGGAAGCCACAGGGGTAGTTATAAAACGTAACCAACCATTAGAAACGTGTGCCTTGGCATTAGCCCTGTCGGCCCCTTCACCCGTCCCCGAGCCTCTCTCAGTCTCAGTTTCCTCGTCTGTGGAACGGAACGGTGGATTGCATTACTTCAGCCAAGTGGATGCTGTGTGGCTACCGTGTCCCCCATCGGGCACAGGTGTATGTCACCTAGCTGGGCATGGGGCTGGTTCTCATGGTAGTGATAAAGGACAGGGAGCAAGCGAGCGCATCGTGGTCACTGGGTCAGCCCCCGTGTGCCCTGTATCCTCACTCTGCAATTAAAGCTTCCGTGACCGCGTCAAAGAAAAGGCTCCGTGGACAGGCGGGGGGAGCGGTGACCTGCAGGGGCCAGGTGGAGAGTCCATGCGGCTGGGCTGGGCTGGGCGTGGCTACAGCCCCTGCCAGCCCAGCAGCCGTCCCTGTGCATGTGATTACCTCATTGTGGAGCCGTTCATTGACTTGGCTGCACCATGCTGATGAACTGAGACCGGGGACAAGAGCTCCTAATTGAGGGAAATAAATTCCCATCACAGGCCTGTCTGCGGCCAGGAGTAAGGGCACAGGCATTGGGTCTGCACAGCGTTGGGGTGGGGATGCAGGTGTTTGTGTGGGTACAAAGAGAAAGCCTCCCCCACCCCCGCTGCATATCCATTGGGTATGGTGGTCGGAAGAAGGATGCAGGGGGCTGTGGTCCTGCCTCTGTCTCCCACTTGATGCTTTATTTCCAGGAGGAAGTCTCGTGTGTGTTTGCGCACTGCCGTCTTTCTGTGCACCTGCAGGGCAGGCACCTAACATGGCCTCCCTCAGGGTTCCCCACACCTGCGTTGTCTGTCATTTGCTCCATCTCTCTGTGTGCTCGCTGGCCTTCAGCTCTGTGCCCTTCAGGTCTCCCTCTTTGAAGCCACTGGCGGGACACACCTAGTTGCTGCCTTCCCCAGTAGAAGTTGTGTTTTGAAATGAGGCAAGGCGTGAGCAGGGTTGCTCTCCCAGTTATTCATCCACCTGCAGGCGATTCAACCAAGAACTAGGCCTGGAGTACTGATCACGGGAGCACTTAGCAAGACCTTAAGACAAAGAATTTAGGAACAGAGGGCTAGAGAGATGGCTCAGTGGGCAAAGTGCTTGCCATGCAAACCCAAGCCTGGTTCCCAGCACCCGTGTAAAAAACGGGGTGAAAGCAAGGTGCTGAGGTCTGTACCCACATTCCTGGTGCTGGGGAGGCAGTGGCAGGAGGTGGAAGATTTCTAGGACTGAAGGTGAGCTCCAATTTTAGAGAGAGGCTGTGTCTTGAAGAAGGCAGAAAAGCTATTGAAGACGCTAAACAGTGTCTTTGGCTTCCACACGTACACATGAAGATGTACCCTCCACACCGCCATGAGCCACAAAGACAGACACACAAGAGAATCTAGGGATGAGAATCATTTTCAGAAAGCTGAACCAAAAAGTCCCACCAGCAGCCGCCCACGTTAACACGCCCGACCATCTTGCGACCATGGATTTCCTAAAATGGGCAGTGCGGGTCACCAGCCTACGGTATCCCAGATTGGCCGTTCCAAATCAGTTGTTTAGTTCCCAGTGAAGAGATTCCCCCCTCCGGTGCTGTCTGGGCCGTAAGAGACATTTCCTGGAATGCACAGCCCATGTGCTGCCCACATAATGGCTGGGCCAGAGAGGAAGGTTGCCTCAGTTACAAAGAAGCACGGGCGGCGTGCAGGCAGAGCAGAAGAGAAAAGGAGAGCCCTCACTTGACACCCTGTGACCCCAGCTGGTGGAGCTGAATGCTGGAGAGGCAGGGCTGGAATTGCAGTCACTTTAGATTATTTGGAGTGAGGAGAGGCAGGGAAAAAAGGGTCTGTTGACTACAGGAAGCTGAATTCTTCCCCCACTGAAAAGCTTATTAGTGGAAGGGGAAAAACAATTACTTGACTTTGCCGGGCTCTCCGCGGCTGGGACTTGGGCCTGTGGCAGCAACCCTGCCACCCAAAGCCTTGGACTTACCCCGGACCTAGAATGCTTCTGGAATCCACCCTTCCCAAAAAGATCATGTAGACATAAAAAGGGGGGGTGGTGGTGCAAGGATTGTCCTTTGTCCTGGCTTAAAGCCTGGTAAGTTTCTGGCTTAAATGATATCTAGGATGTCATTTTCCAGTGGGGCAGAGAGTGAGGCAGTATTTCATTTGCCTAGAAACTCAAATATCTTAGGTGTCGGGGGCCAGTCCTGTTTTTGAGTGCAGGCTTTTAGGTTTGTTTCTGGTGAGCTTGATTCTAATTCCTGCTTGTCTTTTCTCTGAAAACACTGAGTTGGATATTGCCTAGTTGCTGGCTGGAGACTCCCTGTCTCCATGTGGCTCCCTTTCTGAGCAGAGCAAAGTGCCAGCCTCCTTCCTTGGTCACATGACCCTTGCTTGACTTGAGAGCTGTCCCTTCCTCCCCTTTATCCTCATCCTCCCGTGAGCTCCCTCGATGGCCAGTCCCGTCCCGTCTCTGAGCCTATCTCTTGTCGTCACTTCCTCTAAACAGAATTCCTCCTCCACATGCTTGCAGAGCCCGCCGGTGACCAGGTTTCTGCAAACCGTCCTTTCCCTCCCCAGCATTTTATGCTCATATAGCACATGTTCTCTCCTTCGGACTACGCTGTGTATTTACTCTTTCTGACTTTTCTAAATGAGAAAGAAGTCTCTGATTTTACTCGGCCCCCACCCCCACGCCCTGCCCCTGCCCCGAAACTATAGCTACCCATTTTACCCAGATATCTCTTTGGCCCAGCAGCTCTTGTCTGCTGTCTCTTCAACCCCCACTCTTTCTCAAAGGCCCGGTGCATCCTCTCTTCTCTCAGGACAGTTCCTGTTTCTGACTCTTCACTGAAGTCCTTTAGTATCTCTGTCAGTCCATAGGTTATTAGCACCTTTTGGAGAGAACTCTGTATGCTTTCTTAATTGAAAAATGTTTTTATTTTATTTTACATGTGTGGGGGTGGGGTGTGGGGTAGGGGGGTGGGGTGTGTGTGTGTACCATGTGCATACAGTGCCCATGGAGGCCAGAGTGGGTATTGGATTCCTGGAACTGGAGTTACAGTCAGTTGTTAATCACCATGTGGATTCTGGGAACCAACCCCCAGTCCTTAGTCCTTAGAGCAGCAAGTGGTCGCACCAACTGAGCCACCTCTCCAGCCCCACCCATACTCCACATTTTAAGATACACTCTCCTCTAGTTTCTCCTTCACTGGCTATTGTCCATTCCCCATCCCTTTCTACTGAGAGGTAGCACTGAGTATGTGGCGGGGGTGGGTATCTCTGCTTTTCTGGGCACTGTCCTCTCTGACATTGCCTGAAGCCTCGGCTGTTTGATTCCCTTCCTTCCTACAAGCCCGTGCCAGACCACGAAGCAAAACCTTCCCTTGGTCTGCAGTCTCTTTCCCTTACTCTCTTTGTGCTAAGGGTCCATCTTCCCCTTGGAAAAAGTGGGAAGGATCCCACATGAGGTATTTTCCCCATTGCTAGAGTTGTAGAACATTTTACCAGTTTCGGCGCTTACACAAAGGATCTCAACACCCCAGGTTAGCGATTGAAAAGAAGCTCTGTGCTCCAAACCACCATCAGTGCGTTTAGTACCAGTTCTTTGTCACAGATCTATACTTTTCATCCCAAATCATCTCGCATCTCACAGACCTTGTTTTGTCTTTGGGGTAGAGTATTCTCTCTTCCAACCCCACCATTGTAGCATATAGGTGTAAGCCTCCATATTGGCTAACATTTACTGTAGAGTTAGCTGTGGGTGAGGATCACTGCTCTTTATAGCTGTGTGCAGAGATGTGGTGCTGTGCGGGCTGGGGACAGCAATGGGATCTGTTGCTTCTCAGAGATGCCAAGCCTTTCTTAGAGCTCAGAAACTCCTTCGAGGAAGAGAAACCCAGCACATGAGCTAGAATCTAAAGGCTTGATTTAAAACACAGCAGCAGTGTGGGAAGACCAGAGGAGGAGCTGCTGTGGGTAGCGTCTCTGTGAAAGAAGGCATGCATGTGGGTTACCATTTTGCCTTACACCCTAGACAATATTGTTCTATTGCATAGGATCCAAATTGACAGAACAAGGCAAAGACAGGAGAGGTTTTGCATAGACCTGTTGGCGTGGCTTTCCAAGTTCCTCTGCAGGAGGGGAAGAGGCAAGAATTTTCTCCCTTCAGTACAGAACTGCACAAGGTGCTATATCAATGACAACTTAGCCATCCCATCTGCTTGTCCCCACCACGAGTGCAGAAAAAGCGCTTGGGCCAGAAAACATTTGGTTTGTCCCCTGCCCCTCTCCTACCTTACTTTAGCTTGCTTAGGAATTGGAGATAGAAACGTGTTGTTCCTATGGCCTGTCTGTCTGAGACTAGAGACCTGATGGTTTGGGAGACCGGCCTAGGTTTTGACTTTACACATGGCAGCGTAGTCTTCACATGTTAGGTGTGGCTGAGCTGGCTGCCTTGCATGTACTAGGCAGCGTGCTGTGGTATTTTAAGATTCTCCAGGCATGTGGAGATGGAGGAGTCTCTTCTAGGTTACCTCCAGGATCTGTATGTGGATCTGCCATTGCACCGTGACCTGTGTCACCTCGCACACCCTTTGACCTCCCTTGCATGCACTTGGGTCTGCCCGAGGACGGACAGTGAGTTTAGCCAGTGTTTCTCTGGGTGACATGGCCCTGAAGTCGGCCTGCCTTCTGTTCTGTCAGACTTGGTTTGGCATGAGTAAGCCTTTGTTTGTGCTTTGTTTTCATGAATCGGCTTGTTTTACCAGCTGTGCGTCTAAGTGGCTTATGATCCAGCAGAAGCGGCCCATTGACAGTCAGTGCCTCTCTGCCCTGCCATCCGCTGCTGGAAGTAAAAGAGTATTTGTGTCTGAGCTCTGTGCTTCGTGGGGGTAAGGCTGCTTTCTGAATGATCACCTTCCTCAAACGAGAAGATGGTCTTCAGAGCAAGGTGACAACCATGCTGGGAATCCAGGTCTGCCACCTATGTGCCATGTGACCCAAGACCTCGGGAGCCAGGGTTCTGTTTTTCTCCATTTGTACAGTCAGTTTTGAAGGCCAGAAACAAAACCAGTTACCTGCTTCTCCCTTAATTTGCCTTTTTCAAAAATACCTTAAAAAAAAAATCCATAGCTCACTTTGGTGTTGTCAAGCCTTGCCTTCCCTGGTCTTGTAAACACCCGGGGTCTGCAGGGCAGCTGCTGCCCTCCCTTCCCATGTCCCGGTTCCTGTATGCACTGCATCCATCACTGCTGCTGTTCCCGTCAGGAGAGCCATCCCTCAAGGTTCTTGCGTTTGCCCATTAGGTTCTAATCACCTCTCTTTAGTACCATTTCTGGTACATCCTGTTCATTTCCCACACACCTTCTTCATTTGTACATAGATGCCGGAGCCAGCTCACAGCCCTCCCTGCCCCCATGCCTTTTTGCATTAAGTATAAGATCTCCAGTGAGTCAGTTTTGACTCTGAAGGGCATACCAGTCTTCTATAATGGAAAACACGAGGTGTGTATGTGTGTGTGTGTGTGTGTGTGTGTGTGTGTGTGAGAGAGAGAGAGAGAGAGAGAGAGAGAGAGAGAGAGAGAGAGAGAGAATGAATGTGTGTACACCCACACACACACACACGCTTGCTTTAATGTACTCTATCACTCATGTATGTTTATCTATCTTGTCTTCTCCCCTTCAACTGTGGAGGCTTGGCAGTGTTTATTTGAAGCAGGGTGTTATTGAAAGACAGATGCTGTAGGGACTGCTCGGGCCTCACACCTGGAATGTTAAAAAGCTCTCAGGCAGATCTTTTCTGTTGAAAAATGTCCCTTTCTTCGGTGGGGGCAGGGGAGGGAGGTGGTAGAGGGGGCAGAAAAGAACCAGCACCCATCCAAGAAGCTCCCGTCTGCAGCCCTCCTGTGGTCCTGCACCCCTGATTGTTGACTGCTCCCTTCCCCCTCCCTCAGCCCCTCCAGATATTTTAAATGATCCATTCAAGACTTTGAAATGTTTTGGTCTCATGAGTGTGAATATGTGAAGTCCTTCTCTCCCCTCTATCCAGAGCCTCTCTCCCCACTCAGCTCCAGGGACCCTCATCTCACAACTGTCATGTCCTGCGACTTGCAATGCCTGCCTCCATCCTCCCTTCCCCAAGTAGCATCCTGAGTTGTAATCAGTATTTTTCTCCCAGCGACAAAGTTGTTTTTTTTTAACTGGCTGGAGAGAGGCACCTTGCTTGGTATCCAGGGCCTTGTGTTGTGCATGCCTCTGTTTTCCAGAATATTCTGGTTTGTTGTGAGGTCAAACCATGCAAAATGCTGTTTTACAAGAAGGGAGAAAGAGAAAGGTATGTGTCAAGGTGTATTTGTTAGATCATGTTTTAAATGATGTACAATTGAAGGTAAGGGTTTGGTTTTTTTTTTTTTGATTTTTGGGTTTTTTTAATTTTTGTTTTTGTTTTTATCCAAAGAAAGGGAAAAAAAAAAAACCTGCAAATCCACTGAGCTCCCAGAGAGCACGCCTCCTTTGTCGAGGCACTGACATTGAAGTGTAATTTTTCATGGTTATTTGGACTGGAAAATGGGGGTGGGGGGGAAGAAAGGGAGAGATGGGTCTGCGATTATTTCCCATAAATGACAACACAATCACATCACGCTCTGCTACAAACTTGCTCGGGGAATTTGCCTGGTTTTGTTTTTTGTTGTTGGTTTTTTTTTTTTTAAAACATTTTACGTGTGGCAGCAGCAGCAGCAGCAGCAGCCAGAGAGCTCCACAGAAAGTCCAGGGACGCTAATTTCTGCTGAACTCCGTTTCCTCCTGAGTTCTAGGCCCTGGCTGTGCCCCTTACTTAGCACGCACGTCGGGAGACGGTTTCCAGAGCTGGGTCTGTATTTTACAAACTGGAACTCGCACCTCTCAGTCATTCTATTTCATTTCATTTGAAACCTTCCCATGAATAGCCACCAGGCGAGTCCGTAACACATCCGTTCCGTTGTGCTTTGTCCCCGATCAGCTGCTTTTATCCTTTCTGGGATTCTGCAGGGGGCAGCCCAGGTGCTTCTGCTGAGCCCACAGATAAATGGGACCCGGTGCCGTGCGGGCTTTAGGCGGTTCCTCCCTTTTTCTCCTCTCTTGACCCCCACCCACCCCCTTAATTCTAGTGTGGTTTTGACAAACTGTTCAAATGACCAAGTGGCCTTGCCTGGAAGAGGAAAATGGCAGCGAGCTTCCAGGCCACACAATGGTAGCGTTCTTCGCTCCGTTCAGTGTCGCTCCCACAGGAGGGACTTTTCTCTGCAAGGCCACCGGCTCCAGACCCACATGGGCTCCATCCCGTGACTGCTGCAGTCTGAAGTGAAGTCAGTATGAAGGGGAAGAGGCGAGGAGCCTCCCGAGCTGCCTCTGGCCGCCCGATCCCCATTCTTCTTGCTTCTGTAAACATCGGCAGGATCTTCAGATATACAAAGGCATAAATGGTCTCCATCCCCCAATTAGTCATTTTTACCCGGAGTTACCTTCCCAGTGTCGACTCTCCTAGCTCAGTGCCACAGGCAGGTTGGTGGGATGGAGGGGGGGCAGGGGTGGTAAGAAAAGAGACCAGGGCGGTGGCTAGGAGGCTGGATTCCTTCAGTGTCTGCCTTCCACGGAGATTTTTCTGAGAGGCTCCTGGGAGGCTGGTAGCTCTGTACCTAGACCTCAAAGTGCCATCCGGAAAGCCAGGTGTAGCTGCCGGGTGTCTTGGCTGAAGTGAGCACCTCTCCGAGTAGAGAATTCCTCCACAGCCAAAGGTCACTTTAAAGACCCACGGGAGAAGCAGCCTCTCACTGGAGAGTGAGCACACATCTGATCCCATTGGGTTCTCTCTAGCCCTTTCCCGACCAGGCCCTCCTGGCTTCTTCCGGTGGGCTGGAATGTGTGGGTAGACGTCATCTCTGTCATCTCCGAGAAGGTGGCTGTGTGTCATGAGTCTTACACATCTTCCCCCTTTTCCAAGCCAGAAAGGTGAGAAATTGGCCTGTAGGCATTCTCGCCCTGACAGTCCTCCTGGCTGGTAGAGGGCAGTCCTCAGCAAACCTAACAGAGCTTAACACAGACACACACACACACACACACACACACACACACACACCCCGCCCCATGGGGCTATTTTCCTTGATGGGTCTATAAGAAGTATAAAATGGAACAGACACAGTTTTTTGGCAGCTTAAAGATAAAAAAATCCAGGTAACCGCTATCAGGTAGATGTGCACATCTGTGCCCTTGTTCTTTGCGCGTGCATGAGGATGCACACACCCCCACCATGAGACAAGAGATGCTAAGTTGCCAGTTGGTGTCTGTGGTAGGCAAGCCACACGACCTCAGGGAGCATCCTCGGAGCTGAGGAATTTTTACCCAGAATCCCTGATTGTTCTAAGTCACCTCTCAGGGAAGCTCCCAGCTGAACTATCTGGGATGGGAGGAAGTCAGCATGTAAGGGTCAAGAGGCCATACTCTGGTATGTCATTAGGTGACTCCATGCAGGATCAGGGTGTGACTATGCGGTGCGTAATGTCTTTGGTCACCATCTCAGGGAAGATGGCTAAATGTGCTGGAGGGGGCTGGGCAGGGGTGAGAATGATCCGCCCTTACAGTTATATAGCTAGCTTGGAGGGAGAAGACAAGGACCGGAAGGAACAAGATGGGAACAGAGCAGCTGTCTGTCCATCTGCATCGCCCGTTAGTTAGAAGTTTTTGTCATTTTTGTCACGTCAGAATTTTAACATGGGATTTTTCTTATTTGAAGCTTTAGGAAGTCATCTTTTCTGCCATGGGGTTTGACCTCTCTTGCAACATAAAGCACACACACTGTGCATGATGTCTGTACCCAGTAGAGGCTTGCCATTGATAAGAAAGTGCCCAGAGCACCGGATACACTAGGCCATTTCCTCACCTTGTCCTCGTCTTGCCAACCAAGCCTGAAAGAACAGAAGTGATTGGCTAGGTACAGAGAGCACGTGAGTCCTGGAATCCAGGGCCTCTCCACCCAGGGGCAGACGAGGACAAGGGAGAGAGGACAAAGCATAGCCTCCTGCCACCCTCCACAGAGATGCCAGCCACCCTCCATGACACCCCCGCCAGGCAGAGTGTGAGGTGCCTCCCACCTGCCTGGTCGGCCTTTCCTTGGGTTAATTAGGTTGCAAACAGGAGAAAGACAGAGCTTTAACCCTGCCTTCAAAGTAAGCAGGTTGGTTATTTTGTTTTTCAAAGAAGAGGTCCTGCGTACAATTAAAACTTGTTTCTGGTAAACCTCATTCCAGGAAGGATGGGCTTTTAACAAAGGCCTCTGACAGCTGCAGGCTATTTCATTTTTTTTAATGCCGAATGAAAAATCAATACATTTTTCTGGGTTATACATATTCAGAACAGGCCTGATATTTCCATTATAATGGAAAGCGGGCGTCTGCACACCTCGCCCGCCTGTCAGAGCCGCGCCATCACATTTTCTAAGCCACTGCTAAATATTTCAAACCTGATTTGATTGTGGTTCATGACAGCTAATGTTTCTCAGCTCTTGAGCCTGCCGACAGGCAAACGCACCCTATCCCCCTCCGCCGTGCGCCACCCCACCCCCTGCAGCCCCCATAAAAGAGGATGAACGATTTCATTCTTCGGGGATCACAGATTGGTGTGTTATTTAAGTAACATGTGCGTGTGAGAGCCTTGGGTACAGACACCCCGATTCTTAGGAGAATTTACAAATTTCTATCATATCGAGGCGTGGTGGGGGCTTTGTCAGGTTTGGATGAATCGCCATTATCCTGTTAAGAGTTAGGAGCATTGGGATTAGCCTTCATCATTGATTGACTCCCCTTTCCTTCGAGCCTGTGAGCGATTTGTAAAATACCCCAAATGGACGCATCACTCGACCCATTATTGGGGGGTACTTATTTTTAACTGGGACGCTCTCGTGGGTGACACTTGGGGAGCATGTGCTGTAGGCTGCTGGCTGTTTTCTGGGTTTGGCTTCTGCCTTGTTCCTCCTTCCACACACCCAAATCCAGGATGCTTATGAAACTCATACAGATCCCCACAGAGCTGCCAGCTGACAGACTGCCTCCTTCAGGAGAAATCACGGGGGCTAGGGGGACTCTCGTTGTCACCTTGATCAGGAGGGAGGAGAGAACGGTAATGGTTTACATCTGTGTGGAGCAGAGCGATGTGGGTGGGGTGGGATTTTCTTTTCCACCCTAGGTCTGTGGTGCTATGTCCTCAACCCCCTAGACTGCTTCTTTTAGGGTCACCTGAGGGCTCTGTCCTTCGCCTCACCAGAGGCTGAGAGTGAATAGAGCAGGCTGGGATACAAGGGGAGTAAGGAGGTGTCTACATCTCTGTCCGAAGCCATCTTTTACTTGGCAGTGGGAGGCAGATGGTAGACCATCTGGAAGACCATGCTGGTTTGCACAATTTCCTTGCATCTCTGAGCTGTGGGAGAGTTCCCATTGGTAGAGTGCTCAGGCATGGAGCCCCTTTTCAACCCCAAGCATATGGAGTGGTGGCTTGCTCACTTGAGATTTATTTATTTATTTATTTATCTATGTATGTATGTATGTATTGTGTATGTATGTATGTGTGTGTATGTGTATGTATGTGTGTGTATGTGTATGTATGTATGTGTGTATGTATGCAAGTATGTATGTGTGTGTACGTATGCGTGTGTGTATGTATGCGTGTGTATGTATGTGTGTGTATGTATGTGTATAATCCCAGCTCGAGTGCAGTGGAAGCATTAGGCTGAATGATTAACAGCAAATCTGAGGCCAGTCTGAGACTTGGGTCAAAAAAAGAAAGTTTCCCCTTCTCAGTTTGGCATGAAAACACATAAGATTAAGAGGAGTCACCCTGACTCGAAGGTCAGGGTTGGGCACCACCTCTGACGTAGGTCCCTGCAAGGTTTTAGAGGCCCCTCCCCTGGTACCTTTTCCAAACTCAGAATTGTATGGGGTGATCTGGGTTTTGCTGCCTGCCGCTGAGAACCGGGGCTGGGATGGAGGTGACCTCCTTGCCCACGTCTGCCACAGCCTTGAGGAAGGGTTCCCGCCGTGCCCTGGTTAGGATGGTGAAGTATCATTTCTTGACTGCTCCGAGGGAAAACTGGTTGCAAACTGTCCACTTGAGCTTTGAGGGTGTCATGGCTGCCGTGAGTGTTGGCTGGAGGGAGAGCAACCTGTTCCCCTGAGCCAAGGGCAGAATTTTTCCAGATAAAACCCACAGCCGACCCACGTCTTCGGCCGTTCTGTTGGCTGTCGGTAGTGGACCTTATAGAAAGCAGAACAGAAACTTGGCTCCTGGGGTGACCCCAGCCAGTTGCCGCCGCCAGCCACATTCTGCCGGGGCCAGAATGTGTAATTTGTGATATGCAGCGAGGAAAGCTGTCTCTTCATCCTATGCTCTGTCAGCTCAGAGTATCCAACGCACAGCCCCAGGGAGGACTGGGACTAGCAAGCAGCCCCAGCTCAATGGCCAGGCTCTGGCTCGGAGCCAGATGCTGTGGCACAGCCACCACACCTGTGAGGGGCCAGGACACCAATGCTTCCTTCCCTGTGGGTTGCCCAAGCCTGCCTGGGCTTTGGTGAGAAAGCTTGCGTGACATTTCTGGGACCAGTAAAGACACACGCTGTCTGCCAAGCCTCACAACCCCGAGCTGTCCAGACAGATTTGCAGTCTGCATCCCTCTTTTTTTTTTTCTTTTCTTTTTCTTTTTCTTTTTTTAAAACTCATTTCTCTACTGTTATTGGTATTCAACTCTCACGGTTTTCCGGTTACAGTCAGCCTCGGCTTTCATCCATTTTAAAGAGCCTCTACCCCCTCTTACTGTTGATGATGATGGTTTAAAGACAGATGGTGTAACTGCTTATGAATGTTCTATTTTATTTCCTCTGGACTAGACCATTCTCTCCGAGACATATATTGTTTCCACGTGCAGCCCAGACCTGCCTGCCTGCCTCCTAGCCAGCTGCCCTCCAGGCCTTGCCATGCAGAGGGCGACACCTGTAGGTCACAGGTGGAACTGCATCGGGACTCTCCTATTTGGCTAAATGAGACCTGGGTTTTTTTTGTTTGTTTGTTTGTTTGTTTTAAAAAAAGAAAAAGAAAAAAAAAAGAAAAAAGAAATAGGGGTGAGGTCACTGATCCCCTGTAAAGGAATTGTTCTTCTTTGAGCTCATATATAGTATTCTCTTAGTTTATAAATCACAGGTGATAAAGCAAAGTCTAGAAACTCACAAAGAATGGGTTTGCTCATCTTGAAGAAAAAAAAATCAAAATTAATAAAATAATAAGTAATAACAATAATAACAATTTCCTGAAGTAAAGTAACCTCTTTTAACTTGCCCCCCCACCCCCACCCCACCACCTTCTTGAAACGTGTTAGCCTTTGCTTCCTGTTTGCATGGAACAAGGAAGCAAGACAAAGCTCAGGCAGGCCCAGAGCAAGGGTTCTGGGAAGAGTACCACAGCCCCTTCTTACGATTTCCTCACATATTCCTGCATCCGTAACCCGCCCACACATCTCCATCTCTGCCTCCTAAATAGAATTGCTTAGAAAGCTTCAAGCCATGAGCATCAGTCCCAGGTAATAGCTCCCAACTCTGCTGTCGAAGCTGTGGGTGCTGGCCTTGACTTTGGTGGCCCAGTTGGGCATTTAACCTCCTGTGCTGAGAGACACCTTGGTGCACCGTGTGGGGAAATGTCTCCTGTAAGAGCCAGACCGTTCCCATCTAAGGTGGTCATGGGTGTGTGTGCCAGAGAGATGTGCCCATTGAGCCATTTCTCCACCAAATCCCATGTATGTACTTTATCAATACTGCCCATGATTGATGCCATGGAACATATTTATGATGCCCAGCTAGTGTGCATATGCCCAATTTAAATGCTGGTTAACTTTCTGCGGGTATTGCCATTAAACGATGGATTTTTACAACCATCTTATCAAAAGCCTAAAACTCGCAAGCCACATCTTCCCTGGACATAAGATGGTACGTGCATCTTCTGGTACAACTGACTCGGTTTTTTTTTTTTTTTTTTTTTCACGCTTAAGCCCTTTTCCCCCCTCTACAAGGCCATGAATGCTGTTAATCCTGAGCTGTATGTCTAATGAATGTCAAGCCACGAATGCCTGGTTTTTGTCTGTGCAAACTAAGGGAAAGGCCAGGAGACTCAGCGTTAACTTTGTGGTGCAGCGAGCCAAAAAGGACACACAGGAAATCCAGAGAGCGAGCCCTGAGGTCAAGCAAAGCAAGCAGTGCCCAAGGGCTTGCCTCTAGGGCTCTTTGCTGTTGGGAAGACAGACAGACCATTCTTCAGCCTTGGAGTTCATTTTTCTAGCCATTGATACCCTGCCATCTTTCTACAAGAATTAGAAAAACACAAATCTAGAATGATCCTTTTTTTGGCCTTGAGTGTTTTTTTGGAAACCCCTACAGGTCAACTCCCTGTGGCTTATTTGACTACTGTGGGCTAGAATTGAGAGGCTCTTTGGATGGAAGTTCAGAGGTCACCTGAATTCCTTTAAAGGTAGGGCCCAGCCTGGGCCACAGTGTAGGACCTTTGTTCCCCAAACAAACAAAAATGTGGGCATGTGGTCGGAGATTCCTATGGCAGTGTTGGCTAGAACCCCAGTCCAGGGTTCTAAATTGTTTCCCAGGCTTGACTCCTGCTGAGTCTGTTCTGGGCTTCCTGTGACGGGTGTGGGAGTGTGTGCGTGTTCGTGTTCTCGTGCTTCTGAACCGGGAGAAGTGTGCTCTTTAGAGTTCCCGCATCACGCCAAGTGATTCCCACCTTGGTTCCTTTGCTTGGTTCTTTAAAAAGTTAGTATCCCGCATGTATAATGTAACCTGCACATGGCCCCTGTGCCACGAACGGCTCATATATGGAGGTTAGGGAATGCATTTATGGGGTTGGTTCCCTCCTCCTCCTCCTATCTTTATTGGGAATCACCGGGTTGGCAGAGTTTCTCACAGAGTCATCCTGCAGGCCCCTGTTCTTCCTCTGAATGTGCCGCCGCCGCTTCCTCCTCCTCCTCCTCTTCTTCTTCTTCTTCTTCTTCTTTTTTTTTTTTTTTTTTTTTTTTTTGGTTTTCTCGAGACAGGGTTTCTCTGTGTAGCTCTGGCTGTCCTGGAACTTACTTTGTAGACCAGGCTGGCCTCGAACTCAGAAATCCACCTGCCTCTGCCTCTGCCTCCCAAGTGCTGGGATTAAAGGCGTGCGCTACCACCACCCAGCTTGAACGCCCTCTTCTTAAATGTGTGCTTTGGTTAATGATCCAGCTGGCCAGAGGAACAGAGAAAACAATCCCCACCCCAACACCCTAAGAGTCTTTCTTTCTCCTCAACTGGGGCATACATTTGGCTTGGTAGTTGGCCTACTTTCAGACATGAGAGTTCTGCTGTACATCTCACCCCTCTGCTTAACCCTCCCTATGCCCACAAAGCATATCACTGATGTTCTGTGACTCTTGAGGACCTAAGTGGCTCCAAGAACACCTGGCCATCATGTGGCCCAGGCACAGACACTGCCAGGCCAATGGGGGCCTCGGTCACTGGGTCCTATCTAGTCTCCAGCCAGGGATGAGCGACGGCCTCGCTCAGGTGGAGGCCCTCAGAACCTATCTGGAAATACCTGACAGATACACATCTAGCACCCACTCAGAGCCCCACGGCAGCTATCCCTGAACTGAAGTGTATCCTTAATACGGCCAGCCTCGCCAGACCACTAGGAAGGACTGTCGCTGACATCTGTCTTTTGTGGTTGGTGATTCTCAGGCACAGAGGACTAGGGAGTCCTTCATTGCCTGCCCAGCTTTCGTCCTTTACATCTTTGTCTTTCCCCTGCATTTCAGAGGAAGCCATTGAAGATGCCGAAGGACCCAGCGAAGCATCTGCTGACCCAGAGGAGCTGGCCAAAGACCAGGGGAGCGGCGGCGAGGAAGGGCAAAGCAAGAGGGCAGGTACTTTACATAGGCATCCTCAGCCCCTAGACCTTGTCCCTGGGAGGGGTGAGGCTGGCAGCAGGGAGCAGACCACCCTTCATCTCGCCCAAAAGTGTGCTTGAGACAGGGTCTCGCCATATATCCCTGGCTGGCCTGAAACTTGCTGTATAGACCAGGCTAGCCTTGAACTCACAAATATCCATCTGCCTCTGCCTCTGCCTCTCTGCGTTAGAGGCGAGAGTCATCATGCTGTTTTTCTTTCTCTTTCTCTCTTTCTCTTTCTCTCTCTCTCTCTCTCTTTCTCTTTCTCTTTCTTTTCTTTCTTTCTTTCTTTCTTTCTTTCTTTCTTTCTTTCTTTCTTTCTTTCTTTCTTTCTTTCTTGCACCCTTTACATTGAGCACCAGCTGTCTGCAGTTTCTGGGTAGCGTTTCTTAGGCAGCCATTCAGCATGGATGGCTTGTACTCCTCCTTCTGTAGGCAGCCTGGTAAAGACATTTGTCAGGCAGACCTTGGCTGAGGTCACCCCTGATTCTCAGCCTCAAGGTAACCAGAGGCGGTGAAGGGTGGGCATTGTTCTGCATCCGAGGACCTGAGTGGGGCCTGCATACTTTTCCCAGCATGCCCCTCTCCTGGGGCAAGCGTCCACAGGGGGACAGCAGTGTGGATAGGCAGGGGGACATTTTAGCAAAAGCAGAGCGAATTGAAGGGGCCAGGGCAGGAAGTACTATTTCTGGAAAAGCCAGTGCCAAGAGAGGAGAGCAGCCATTTCTCAAAATGACAGGATCTCTGTGCTGAGGGAAGAAGAGCTGAGGCTGAGAGAAGCTCAGGGTTTGGAGGGAGGAGCTGAGTCATTTCTGAGAGGATTTACTGGGCTCACAGACACCACCACCACGCTAACAGGAAGTGCTGTGACAAGCAACAGACAGTATTGTTAGGCCAACCTGAGTCTTAGCACCGTGCTCAGTATTACGAGGCTTTGATTTCCTTCTTTTTTTTTTCAATCTTCCTTTCTTTCTCTCTCTCTCTCTCTCTCTCTCTCTCTCTCTTTCTTTCTTTCTTTCTCTTTCTTCCTTCTTTCTTTCTCTTTCTTCCTTCCTTCCTTCCTTCCTTCCTTCCTTCCTTCCTTCCTTCCTTTTAAGAAAATATTTACCTTCTAGAGTCTGTATTGGTTGGGCCTTTGTGACTTTTGTAGGCAAGACTGCTCTTAAATCATATTGAGGGTTGGGGCTTGGCCTTCGTTATTTAAACAAGATACAGAATCTTGGAGAGAGGCCAGAGGAAAGCAATGAAAGTGACTGAAGCCTGGGAAATCCTGCCTCTGTGAAGAGACTGCAGGAATGGGAAAGGGCAATGTCGGAAGTCTTCGAGATCAGAAAAAACCAAGCAGGCGCAGGGAGGGGACATGCCGTGAAGCTTAGTACTCAGTGCTTGCTGAGAGTGAAGGATGGGATCAGACACCCTGGGAGAGCCAGGGACGAGGGGCATGTACTGTTGTAGGAGGCCCCTTAAACATGGGGAGGGGTGTTTCCACCTGTGTTACTGTCTTAGTTAAGATTAGTTCCATTGCTGTGAAGGGATACCCTGGCCAAGGCAGCTCTTATAAAGGACAACATTGAATTGGTTGGGTTTGGCTTTCAGTTTCAGAGGTTTAGTCCATTATTATCATTTTTTTTAAGATTTATTTATTTTATGTATATGAGTACACTGTATCTGTCTTCAGACACACCAGAAGAGGATATCGGATCCCATTACAGATGGTTGTGAGCCACCATGTGGTTGCTGGGAATTGAACCCAGGACCTCTGGAAGAACAGTTGGTTCCCTTAACCACTGAGCCATCTGCCCAGCATGCAGGCAGACATGGCCTGGAGGAGCTGAGAGTTCTACATCTGGATCCACAGGCAGCCAGGAGGAGGGTCTGGATCACACTAACCAGACTTGAACGTATATATGAGACCTTCAAGTCCCATCCCCAATGTGACCCACTTCATTCTAACAAGGCCACACCTATTCCAACAAGGCCACACTTCCTAATAGTGCCACTCCCCATGGGCCAAGCATATTCAAACCACCACAGTTACCTTGGCTACACCGAGACCCCAGTCTTTACTAAACAGTTAAGGTAAGCGATAAATAGACAGTCTAGATAAGCAGCCAAACATCATGTGCCCCAAGGGGAGAGCTAGCAGGCCCCAAAAGCCCTATGTGACCTTCTAGGTCACCTGTGTGTTTTCATGGTCTGGGTGCTTGATTTCTAATCACAATCCTCCCATTTGCTGGGTGACAATGCTTAGTCTCTAAACCTTTCTGTGCCTCTGTGTTTAAATGAGATAGAGATTAAGAATAATGCCTCGTGTGTATTATTTTACTACGGGAAGCTTAGAACAAGGCCCAGCACGTAGTAAGTTTTGTGTGTGAAGTTTAACAGTCAATCAAGAAGCATGCAGAAAACCAGTAGCAAGGTTCTTAGCCTTGTCCATTTAAAATGCTACTTCTGTGTGTGTGTGTGTGTGTGTGTGTGTGTGTGTGTGTATACACGCCCTAACTTCCATGGCTTCTGGGAATTTTGAAAAGTTATCAGGAGTACCAAAACGGGGGATGGTCTGGCCCCTGATATTTGATGTGTATATTCCCTGTACCCCATGTGGGTCCTAAAGACATTATTAAAGGACCATTGCTTGCAAAGCTCCTACTGTGTGCCACACCCTGCGCAGCCACTTCGTGTTGTGCTTTTCACACCCATGCATCCTGTACAGGACAGGCTCTGTTGAGGGCAGTTCAGTTAAAACTCATCTAGCCTTTATGATTCTGAGTGAGCACTGCCCAGCAACCAGGCCACTGGATGGTGTGAAGCGAGAATCATGGAACACACATCTGTAACAAGGCTCTCTCTGTATGCATTCATCCATGCAGTGGGCCCACCTCTCAGTCTTTACCTTGGAAGATAGGGAGAAACAGCAAGTTAGGGTGCACCTTGTCAGAGGCACAGAAACAAAGGCGTCTTTGTTGACCCCTCTTAGATGAGCCTCCTCTGACCTGAAGTGTAATTTTGTAATGACAGGCTTTAACAAAGCTCTTGGGACCATTTTTGAACTTGGACTGGGTATGGGTGCCGGCAACCTTTCTGTGCCTTCTTTTTGGGTCCTTGTTGGTATTTTGTAAAAACTATTATTAAGAAAAAAAAGAAAGAAAAAAAGATCTACGTTTCTTTCATTTGTTCCCCAAATTGAGCTGTTCCTATCTGATCAAGCACGATGGGGGTGGCTTCCTCTCCACAAACAAGTAAATAGCGATTTCACAATTTGTCGCGTTGATTAGTAGCTGCTGCCGATGCAGATTAATAATATTTCAAATGGGTCTGGATAATTGGCATTTTTCTCAGCTATTGATTATGTAGTTTGGAGGATTGTGCAGGAATGGATAATCTTGAAGATTTTAGTTCCACGTCTTTTGTTTCTTTTTATTGAAACAAGGCTTGTGTGTACCTCCCCGTGGGCTCCTCAGTGATACAGTGAGCAAACCAGGTAGTCATCTGTCAGAGAGCCCAGCGCCTGTGTTCCTTGCTCCGTGCCAGGCACTAGGCAGAGTCCCAAGGATCACGAGTTTAGAGAGACCTTGGTCTTCAGGGTATGTGATGTTATCTTGGGGTTTTCAGGGTGTTTGCCATCAAAAAGAATATCGCAGGGACTTGTCTGTTGTTCAGAACGTTCAGCGCCTTAGTGGAGCTCATGACTCTGAGGAAGTGAAATTTAAGTTTTGTTTCATTTTAGCAAATACAAATTCAAGTAGCCACATCATATGGCTCAAAGAGAACAAGACTAACCCCAAAGAACCTGTCACAGGCTCACGGGCACTCTGACTCTGTGATTAGCTAAGGAGGAGGCTGCCTGTCTGACCTTCAGGTCAGGTAGGCCACAGGCTCAGACAGGTGCTGCCTGCTTCCTAGCCGGGTGGGCGGGGCTTATGACCCCAGTCCCAACCCCTGCTTTATCCCAGTTGCTAGTGCCTTCCCTTCATGCCATGGGCGCTTTCCAGACGTGAGCATAGCCAGTTCTCAACCCTATTGAATTTATACCCTATAGACATTGATAAATTTATAGATGCTATAGACACTTTTTAAAGATTTATTTATTTATTATATGTAAGTACACTGTAGCTGCCTTCAGACACCCCAGAAGAGGGTGTCAGATCTCGTTACGGATGGTTGTAAGCCATCATGTGGTTGTTGGGATTTGAACTCAGGACCATTGGAAGAGCAGTTAGTGCTCTTAACCGCTGTGCCATCTCTCCAGCCCTATAGCTGCTATTGACATTTATACCCTATAGACATTTATACCCTATGGACATTTATAGACAGCTACCCTCTCACTTCTGCCATCATGCGGTCTAGGAAAGTTAGCTGGAATGGGCTCAGGCAGGGTGCAGATAGAGAACTGCATCCCAGCCTGCCCACCCCTACCCCCACCCCTATCCCCACCCACCCACACTTCTCCGGTATGGGTTTCTTACTCTAAGGGCTTGATCCGGTTGACTTCTCCAACCGAAGAATGAGTATCAGACTCCAAAGTTGTAGGGTGAAAAAATGAAGATACAGGTGGTACCAGTGGGTACAAAAGTGACCTGGATCTTCTTCTGCTGGGGTGTGGCCACTAATGGCTCCGCTTGTAAAACCACTTCCAGAGGCAAGCCCAATGGGCTGAACTCCATCCCTGGACCCCCTCCCCCACTACACACACACACACACACACAGTGGAAGGGAGAAAACCAGCTGCAACCTCCACATGTGCACCTTGACACATCTGTGTGCTTAGGATGCACCCACACTAAATACCAAGAACCTCAGGTCACTGTCACGGAAAGAGCTCTAGGTGTGAAGTCAGGAAGGCTAGTCCCTAGCTAGTGTGTAACATTGGCTGGGGGAATTTAGTTGCAGACACCTTGAGCGCACTGCCTGTAAAACACGGTGCACTAACACCCACCCGCGGGCGCCATGATAGTGAGTAGCGGTGCATGTACCAGCCACTGGTTAGCAGGGTCACCACAGTGTGAAGCTTTCCTCCGGGCCACTGGTGGCAGGGGCGGGGCGGGACAGGGGAGCGGCTTTGCTAATGCACTGCCATTTCCTCCATCCAACTCTGTGGTTTCTCCTCTCTGGAACTCGAACATGACCCCCCTGTCATCATTTGTCGGAGTGGATTGGAGCATGAGCGTTTGAGATTGAAGAGCCCCCAGTGTCCCCCACTAAACGGTGATTAATGCTGTGATTAGCCAAAGCCAATCATTAATTGCTATAAATTAAGTGATAGACAATTAATGCGGCGCTTTATCACCAATAATTAGGGGACAAGATGGAGCTCTTGGCAAAGAACCATCGTGAGATGGTTATTGAAAGGCTGCAGCCACCATGGTCTCTAGCCACAGAGCGCCACAGTCTGGCTTCAGGGGACTTGAGACAGGATGACTCTTGTTTTGTAAGAAGGGGCGGAGCACCAGCCTAGTCTGGAACAGAGGCATGTCGATGCTCTTAAAAGTCCCCAACTGCTGTGCCTGTGTATACTTTTGTTAAATTTTCTGTTAGAAGTGTAGTTTGAGTGCTCTCTCTTTTATGGAGATGGGGCCCAAAGGGATTCCACTCCTATGTATTTATTTATTTATTTTTCAAATCCACGATGCTCACCTAACACAGAGCAATTAGTGCATCGGAGCGTCCATGATTTGAATCTATGGGAGATTGCTATTAGAGAGGGAATTAATGGGTAGCTGTGGGGGAAAGTGTGTTTATGGGGCTGCAGTGCCAGTGAGCATGACTCCAATCGGATTTGACATGTTTAACATAAATGTATAGTGCACGGCTCTTGCGGCATATGAATAATTCCTGTGGAGCCACCGCCCTTCTAATTACTGAGTTTGGGGGAAAAAAAAAAAGGCAGGTCAGGCACATCCTGGTGGAAATGTATTTCCAGCCCGTCCTGCTCCTCCACTTCTACAGCTCTGTATAAATAGAGATGCCATTGTATGGGGGACTTAATCCCGACAATGGAATCTGTCACAGGATGGAAGGGGCTGCTGCCTTCTCCTCTTCCTCATCCCCTTTCCTCCCTCCTCCTTCCTCCTTCCTTCTTTCCTTCCTTCTTCCCTCCTCCTTCCTCCCTCCTCCCTCCCACCCACCCATCTTTCCACTCCTTTTTAAAAATCAGTTAGATATCCAGAGACAAAACAAGGTGTATGCCAGGAGGAAACATTATGGGTTGGGGAATTTGAAAATTCTGGGGCCGTCAATGTTTCATCAGATGAGGCACTGCTGAAGGGTAGCATAAACCTCAAAGAACATTAGCTACTAAAGTCAGAGCATTAATAACTTCTGTCGGTCTGTAATATAGCAAGGGCCTAGGGGAAGGGTTCAGATAGGTTTTCTCTCCGGGCATCACCATGGGTACAGACAGCACCACGCCCATGCTTCTTGGTGGGATGTGGGAGACTGCAGACTCTGACCTTGTCCCATGTCATCACCGACCATTCGGTGGACCAGTGTCACTGCAAGTGCCATGTGAATACCTCTGAATGGTCCATCACTTCTAACCAACCAGGCCCATACGCACCTCTGCGGAAGTAGCCCCATTCTAAATCTTTCTGGCTCTTGCTTCCTATGCTACCTCACCCCAAAATATGCTTACCTTTGCAGTCTAGTGTGAGTAGGGAATGCTGGGAGCCTCCTTCACGTGGCTTCTTTAGTGGCCCGTGTCCTTGCCAATGGACACTGTTTCTGGGTTTTTATTTTCACACAGCTACAAATTACATAGCTGTCAGCGTTTCTAGGGTCCACTTGTTCCCTCACCCCAACCCCCCATACCCTCTTTGCCATTTCCAGATTGCTTTTATCAGAGCTTGGCTGCTTACAGTCGTTGCAGGCAAAATTCTGTCTCAGGACTGAAAACAGACCACCAACTATTTTTATTTTGGCAAGCAAAAATAGATACAGGGCATGGTACACAGTTAGGCTTGCCTGAATTCCAGTCATCCAAAGCTTGGCTCTGAAATTTTATATTGTTAGGTCATAAGTGATGAGACCCAAAATCCTATCAGCTGAGCGAGTGTGTGTGTGTGTGTGTGTGTGTGTGTGTGTGTAGACATGCAAGAAAATGTAAGGAACTTTGTAAAGGAAGTGTCATGTGTGATCAGACAGTTATGGCACAATGAAATGAGAATTCCTCTTAAGGTATGGATTGGGGATGTGGTGTGTAAATGAAGGAGTATGGAAGGTACATGTAGATCTTTATCATCACCATGGGAAATATTTTATAACAGGTAGCTCAGCCAGCAAGCGCTTGCTCTGTGAGTACAAGGAACCTGGGTTGGAACCTCTGAGCCCATGTTTTTAGAAAGCTGGGTACAGAGCATGTAGTTATAATCCTAGCTCCAGGAAGGTGGAGTCAGGTGGATCCCTGGGACTTACTGGGCAGCTATCTAGCCTACTTGATGCCCTTCCGGGCCAGAGAAAGGCAGCACCCGAGAAATAACACCTGAAGTTATCTCCTTTGGTTCTGTATCCATGCACACACATTGCACATGAATACCCCGGCCTGGGCAGATACCCTGTAGTTGTGCTTATGATTCTCAGGCCATGGCCCTGTTCATCTCCCCCTGCCTTGTCTGAGCTGCAGCTTTCATAAAGGCCTTCTGGATCCTAGCAGGATTCTTTCAAACATAGCCCATGGGACATCACTTTTCTTAGGCACAGCTGTCCTCCTTGGGCCCTCTCGTGCCTTGATTTTGCAGCTAGAGCACTGTGTCCCGCAGATTAGGGACCCCTGGGCACGTCAGAGCTGTGATTGACTTTCTCCATGACCCACCAGCAGGTTCTTTAGCCTCCTGGGTTAGACATCCATCCACTACCTTACAAGCTGAAGAATATATAACACGGTCACTTTCTCTTATTATTTGATAAATGGAGAAGTCATGGCCAGTCCTGTGCTTCTTAAGATACTCTGTCCTGGTCCACCCTGTATGAGACAGGCAGTGACTATGTGGCATCTACTAAGTGCTGCTCGGGACTGCTCTGAAACATCCCTAAGAGCCTAGCATGGCACAAGGTACTCTGAGCTGTAAGTTACTCTACTCACTCTTGGGGGGCATCCATCCCTGTTTCATGTTGCTGAACAGAAGAGGTAAATTTAGGATGCTTCCCCTTGCCTAAAACCAGGGTCTCTCTGTCATATAGGGTTCCACAGCCCAATGTGGGCTCCTGTTAGTCCCTGGAACTCCTGTTCATTTCTGAAAATGAGACCATTGCAGCAAGTGTCCAAGACATTACAGCGTGCTAGACTTTGTGGTGTGTTGCGCCTTCTGCTGGGCTCCTGGAAGCCCTGTGAGTAGAGGATGCTGCAAGTTGAGCATAGTTGATCAAGCGCTTGTGGTCCCCCAACCAGGATCTGATGGAGGCGAGAGCAACACCCCCTCCACCCTACCCCATCCCACCCCAAGCTGACTACTGAGCCTTACTCCCTGGCCACGAGGACCAGTAACCTCCTGTCAAGGGACCTCTGCCCAGGGTGGGAAAAGGCACGTGGGAAAACGTTGAGCCCCCGACCTTCCACAACGGTGCTTGGGTACCCCTAGCCCACCCCTGTGCACTGTCACTTAGCCCCTGCTCTAGGAGCTGTGAGCAGGAGACCCCATAGAAGCTCAGCCTGGAGCAGACCTGGCATTCTCTGTGCTGGACGGAGATGACTGACTGACTGACGAGTCAGATGTTTCCAATCTCCCCAATCAGTGCTGGGAAAGGCGAGAGTGATTTCCATTTTCTGTCAGAGCTGCACCAGGACTGGGGAGAGAGCTGCCCTGTCAGGCTAAGGGAGAGTTTTGTCTGGTTCTTCATGTCATGGGCACACTCCTAAGCTGCTGTGGCTCCATTGATAAAGTTCAGTCAGAACCCTGGGACGTTAGTTTTGAACTAGGAAAACTCAGGAAGAGTGTGATTAGTTCTATTTCTGGGATCTAGGCTGGCTTGGAACCCACAAGGTTCCAAAGTAGATCGATCCTAGCTGCCCTAAAGGATGTTTGAGCCCAAGAGGACTGAAGGGCTCCCAGGACTGAAGGGCTCCCATTAATCCCCTTGGGCCGTGCCCCATGGCTTGCGTTTCCATTTTACGTTTGCTGGTTTGTTGTAGCTTTTCGAGGCAGGGTGGAGAAGGGACACTCTGTGGCCCCAGGCAGGGCAGGTTGCCTGAATACTACCGATTAGCAGTCAGGAAGAGGTCTCCTCCCCAGGTGCTAGTCTGATGGTGGCAGCCAATGCATAGAAGGCATTAAATAGACAGACAGACAGAGCTGGTCTAAATGAGGTGGTGGCTGCTTTGACTGGTGGTTCGTTCACAAGTCTGACACAGAGGGAGCAAGGTGTCTTGCATGTGGCAACGTGAGATGTCCTTTCGGGAGCTCCAATCAGCGTAGTTAAGCATCCTTATGCATATTTCAAAAAGGAATTGGGGCAGCAGATTGATGCCTCGGATATAGGACATGGTACCGTTTTCTCCTCAAAGCTACAAAGCAAGCAGCAGCCAGCATCCACCAGTCAGCGCAGGACCACTGTTGGACCACGAGGCTTCCAGTGCTCCCCAGAGAGGCAACTTAAACTAGGGGGACAATGACCCTCACAGCTCGGGATACCGTCCAGTCTGCACTCCCAGAAACAAACTTGTGCAGATAGAAGCCAATGTAGCTCTGTTCATTCTCCCAGGGTCAAAGTTGTGGGGATGTCGGCCAGGACCAATTGCTGGTGCATAGGGCAGGAGGCCAGCACTGTTCCTTTGGGAAAAGTGGGAGGAGCACACAGGTTTTGCCTGGTTTTCCTTGAAGTTCTCCAAGACCTATGTGAGAAAGGGATTTCTCAAGACAAGTGATCTGTCATTGTGGGCTACACAGCAGACAGAACAAATGCATAGAGGCGATACTTTCTAGCCTCCTGGCTTTGAACACGTGTCTGTATTTGCTTTTAGACTGAGTAGGTTCCCTGAGGGACAACTGGGTGTGGTCCTTAACCTTTGGCTAGAGATGTCTTGGCTTGGAGACCAGGGCCTGTCTCTTTTCTTCCCAAATTAAGCTAAAAGTTCCAAGTCATTGCGTCGCTGGAAAGTGGGCCAACAGGTCTGCGCATGCTTGCAGGTTTCTTTAACTTAAATTCAAGTTAGAGCAGAGACTCCTACCAGTGACAAAAAAGCGCTGAGCGGGTAGCCCTTCTCCAAGTGTGGTCCCTGAACCATCTGCCTCACCGGGGAACTCACCAGCAGTGCATTCTCTGACTCAGACCTACAGAATCAGAGCCTCTGTGGGTAGGGCCTGCAGTCGGTGTGCCCTGCAAGAAGTTCAGACACCCTCTAGAGTTCTATTACCCAAGACTCTACAACCCCAGAGACAAAAGCAAGAGCCATCTCTTTATTTATAGGCTGAGTCCGGAGCCCCTCCTAGAGCAGAGAGAACTGAACTTGACCAAAGTCAGGTGTGTGCCTAAAAGAGACACAGATGCTTAGCCTGGGCAGCTCACACCAGAGATGACAATGAGAGTTGGGACAGAAGGGAGCTGGCCACAGGGACAGTGTCTCCATGAGAGTCTGGGAGTTCTTCAGTGAGCACAGCTAGTCAGTAACACTTCCTTGCATCTGTACTCTTCTCAAAGCCTCTTGCCACCCAGTCCTTGTTTCAGGATGCAAGGGCAAACGGCGATGCCTGAGAGTGTCTGGATGTTCCAGTGACCAGCCTGTCTTGTTTGTAGCTGAGCTGGTAGAGGAAAATTAACCTCCTTAAGTAGCAGTTGTGCCCATCATAACAAACTGAAGTTGTCTTAGGAAGAGTCTTTCTAGAAACAGAAAGTCAACGTAAGAACTGTATGGCATGCCGGAACTGCGTGGGCATCGTCTTCTACTCTGGGGTGGCCAGACGACCTGCTGAGCAGGCTTTCTAGAGACGCACAGAGCAGTCCAACCTGAGATACCACTCTCAAGGAGATGCCTCACTAGGCTGGAGTCAGGCATGGAAGAGAAGCTCGAGTTCTTACAGGAGTGTGCAGACCCTCCCCTGCCGTGTGCTCAGAAGCCTGCTTCTGTTCACTGGGGTCTCTCCAAAACCTCTCTGAAGCATCCCTAAGTGCCTGGCTGGAGGCGGACTGAGACCATGCACACCTAGAGACAGTTGGCAGCGAAGCAGACTCTTTGAAGGAATGTTGTCCTCTGTACTAGCAGAGGAAGAGAATTTAGCCAGCTCTCTGGCCACTTATCAAGTGCAGTAGCTCTACAAGAACAGAGCCAGATAGCCCAGCTCGTCCCCCGGGAAGGAACTGCAAGCAGATGCCAAGATTAGCTCCACTTGCATCAACGGTAGGAAGATCACAAAGTCTTTCTGGAAGCCCGGTGCTCATGCTGCTGCAAGTGAGTTGGAAGTCTGCGGGAAGCTGAGGGAGATGGCCTGAGGGAAAGAGCACGCACCTCACCTTTCTCTTAACGAGCACCTTGAGCCGAATGGGCCATTTTCAGAGCCTCCAAAACATCTGCGTGTGGCTGGGGTAACCTTCCCAACTTGAACACTTGAACGTGAAGTCGTGTGAGAAAGAAAGAAAAAAAATCCCCACTTAGTCAATGGAGATAGATAAAAGATTGCTGTAAATTTCTAGGGCAGGTGGCAAGCTGGTTTACGGAATGCAAGGCGGTGAGAACCCCTGGCTTACGGAAAGTAACATGAATTAATAATCATTTAATTGGCTCCTCCATTATGTTGCTGGTTTGGGAGATGGAAGTTCAGATGGAGGGGCTGTCAGCGGTGCTTTAGCTAAGAGTCTGATGTTAAGAAGAAGTGGGGGTGGTGCCTGCTTCTGGACTCTCTACAAGTATCAAATGTCAGACAGTTATCCCAAGTTCTCGGTGAGCTCACCCCAGGACCCCACAAAGGAAGAAGCGCAACACATTGGTAAATATCACCTTCAAGGGACATAGTCCCAAGATGGACAATAGAGAAGGAACTTCCAAGTGACACGGACAGCTCAGCCCCTACTCAGGATCTTCCCAAGGTAGTGTCCCTGGCTCACAGCCTAGTGTTCACCACCGGCTACAGTGATGGGAAGAGGAGCTCTCCATGGGAACCCAGAAATTAATTCCACTCCGATTAGTCTTCTTATACTGTGAGGGGATATCCTTTCTGATGTCTTGAGGAAGCCAGAAACTGAGACCTCAAGGTTCCTCTCACTTAGTTTCTATTGTTTCTCCACATTTCTCCCAAGGCAGCAGGCCCTTCCCTTGCTTGCCTTCAGCACCACTTGGCTGGAAAGAGGCATGCGCTGTGCCATCTGCAGTCCAATGGGGGATGTACCTACGACTCCCTTTGCTTTCAAATTTCAGTGACCCAGGTTCAGAACTTGTGAGTGGAGATTGAGGTTCAGTAGGAATTGGTTCTAGGAGGAACGTTTTCCCTGTGAGTTACAGAGACAAGCATTTTAGATACCATTCTCCCTCCCCGCTCCCCACTCCAGAAGCCCGCCAATGGGAGCTGTTCTTAATAACGGATATGTTTAAACACCATAAAAGCTTTTTATTGAAAGCTGCAAGCCAGTGCTGGGTGTGGCGGCACTTGGGAAGCAGAGAGATCTCTATGAGTTCAAGGCCAGCCAGGTCTACATAGAGAGCTCCAGGACCACATAGAGAGACCCTGTCTCCAAAAGGAGAAAGAAAAGAGGAAAGTACAAGCAAATGTGCATGAAGTCAGGCGAGCTCTCTTCTCTCCCCTGTTCTTCTGATGAGAGGAAGAGGGGTAGCTTACTACTAATTACTAATAAATAGCTGACACACCTCACTAATAGCTGACACACCTCACTGGTGATCATTTTCAGAAGTTAAATACTGGCCAGATAAAATGTGAGAAGGTCAAAGTGTATATAAAGATTGATGTTTCCATTCACAAGGGGTCTCCCCCACTGAAGGAGCCATGCACGGACAGCCGTGGTTCCCCCCCCCCCCCATGTAGAGGAATCTCATGGCATCAGATGGAGATGCAGGCATCGGTCCACCTTTGTCCTTGTTGATTTTAGCGGCCCACCCTCCACAATTTAAGAGGATATGGCAGACCACCACCCTGGAAGCCAAACCCCAAAAAGTCTTCTGAACTCTGTAACAGCAACAGGCTAGTCTGTGCTGTGTTACGCTGGGCAGCAGACTGCCAATTGCACAGTCTATACATGTGTCCTGTTAGGGCCTAGTAGAGAGCTTTGCACAGTCACACTATCTCATTCGCCGTGCCTTAGATAGCATGCCTCGAGTCCAGCATGTTGCCCGTGGAGGACTCGTTGAGATTTAACGGTTTTTCCTATGGCATCATAACTGCCAAAGGTGGCGGGTTGGGGTTGGGGGACAGCCTTAAGGAGCAAAGAAAACAAAACTCCTCTGAGGTTGTGCACAGCATGGGTCCACATACACACCTTTCATGGACAGCAGAATTTAAATGCCAAGCCACTTAATTATAATATTTAAAATAACGTAGCTGCTGGATGAACTTAGAAATTACCCACAATGCTGTTTCCTAATATGATAATCACTTCCTTCTGTTTTCCCCTCAGTGCTGACGGTTTACATATCTGTGACCGAGCCTGATGCTTTGCATTCCTGATCTTTCATAGCTATCATTTTAATATCAATGGCACGCAAAGGAATGGCTATACCGTCCCTCACTGTATCACTGTCTCTGCCCTCTCTTACCTAGTTTCTGCTTCTTTGTTTCTTCGATCCCACCCTGAGTATTAAGGACTGAACTCAGCCTCTGGCACACACTAGGCAAGTGCTCCACCCCTGAGCTGATCTCCTGTGCTTTCTTTGTATCAGGGTCTGGCTAGGTTGCCCAGGCTGGCCTAGAACCTGCGAAGCCCTCCTGCTTCAGCCTTTCTGAGTAGCCGTGTCTCCATTCCTGCTTGGGTTGTTTCCACTCTTTTCAATCATTATTATAAAAATGGCTTCAGGGAGTTTTTGACCTTGCTGCTGACTTAATGCAAAGATTCCAGGCGCTGACTACTTAAGCCATGTCTGGTTTCCGTGGCACATCTGTTGCCTCTTCACTGTCGTGACATCATAAGAGGACCTAGAGTGACCGATAATCGTTTTTTTTTTTTTTTTTTGTAAATGGCGTTTTTGGTATTGTAATATCCCTGCTCTGGCATTTTATGAGAAGAGTCCAGAAAGTCTTCGGAACAGAAAACCACAGTACTTCTTGGTGTCCTTGCCACCACATTGGCAGGAGTCAGGTAGACATGGATTTCGAGACTATGGCCCCTCTTGAAGTTGTTCAGAAAACCCCGTGGCTCACAATAGATAAATTACGCAGCACGCTGGTGGAGAACTGTCGGCTCCCATGCAGAAACTACGCAAAGGATCCTCACCCCGACTTGCTAGGGATTGGATGGTCCAGCAAGGGAAGGGCTAGTGTCAGATGTACTTGACCTAACTGCGAGGAGTAAGCAGTCTTCCTACCTCCCAGGGAAATGCCGGAGATGATGTAACTGTACAAAATGGCACTTTAATTAAGAGATAATAATAATAAAGGAACTGGTGAGCTGCGGAGGGTCTAATGTCCACTTCTGCACAGGTTTTCTTAAATAACAATGTTAAGTTGTCCTGGGTAGAGAGAGAGGAGATAAACCTAGAAGTTTTGAGTACCAGTGGGCCTGGTATTTCATATACAGCTGGGCTGTTGTGTTTCTGGGAAGGAGGAATGAACAAGCCAGTGTGCTATGTGTGTGTGTGTGTGTGTGTTTATGTTGCTGTGTCTTGTTTTTACTTTTTAAACACTTTGTGATGGCTCCTTGGCTGTGACAAAAGAACCTTAGAATCCAAAAGCAGTTGGAGTTTTGTTGTGGGGAGAAAGGCATTAGAGATTCCCTCTCACCCGCAAGGGGGGTGGCTTTAGATACCAGACTTCTCGCCTCTGCCACCTCCCTGTGCTTCCTGCTTTGCATTTGGAGGAGGAGGATGGACTCCTGTCCTGCAAGGGAACTAGCTGGTGGCGTTGTTTGCTTCTCAGCTCTGAGACTGAAATGGCTTGGGGGATCTCAGCCTCCCAGCCCCTCCACTCAGGCTGCTGAGTAGCCAAACAATCCCCAGACAGTCATAGCACGTGATGGAGGCCTTTAGCACACAGTGCCATTGTCCCATAGCAAACGCAGGACTGGGTGGGATGGGCACCGGGGGTAGAGCCTGCTTGTACCTTGGTCACCTCTGCTGTAAGAGGGCTCTCCTGTTCCCTACAGTAAGCTCTGAGCCTAACTTGATACCTAGCACTTGGAAGGAGGGGAGCAGGCAGGATGACTTAGAACAACAAAGCCTTACAAATAGTCTATTTGTAATTCTTTGGGAATTTCACACAATGTGTTTGGGTGATATTTGCCCCTAACTCCCCCAATTCCCTTAGCTCCTCCAGGATCCACCCCCATCTCCCCATCCCTCCCAACTTTATGTCCTTTGTTAGTATAACATTACCACCACCACCACCGACTTTAATTGGTGCTGTCTGTAGAGTTCCTGGTATGAGGCCAAAGCAAAGCAGTATCTTACAGGACTACTGCACCCACGAACACATAGCGGCTACCGTTGCCTCCACAGCACCTGCTCAGGATCCAGCCAGTCAGCACTCAGGTGTGGAATTGGATGGAAGAGGAGCTTATCAGCTCCCGCCCCTCACTCAGACACTGGACAGCCAGTTTTCTTTGAGGGAGTTGGAGGTGAGCCACGCTCCAGTGCTCGGACAGCAAGTAAGCCTGAAGAGAGAGCATCATTGGTGGCTTCTGCTCACCCCACCCCTGGCGTCCACTTGAAGAACTAACATGTGGAAAATAAGAAGCCTGCTCAGGGCAGACGGAGCACTTGGAGCTGTGGAAGTGCTCATGAGCCCCGAGTCCTGAGACAGAGGGTTGTGTGATCATTGGTGATGGAGGCTGGGAGATGGGAAATGGGCCGTGGGGGAACTGGTCTCAAATGTCGTAGCACCTAGTTAATCAGCAGCCAGTCCATCAATTAAATACCCCCACCCATCACCTATCACCTTTCAAGGGAGAAGGAGTAACTCCCATTAAGACCGAAATGGGTTTGAAGTCGATCCGAGACAGATTAAAATACTGTTATGAATCTGTGTCGGGAGGAGGAGGAGGGGGTCTGTGTAGAATGTGCCTGAGCTTGTACTTTTTAAATAATAGATGCCCTTGCAAACTTAAGGAGACCAGGTTACCAAGATAACAGGGTTAAAGGTCACAAAGTATACATTCTGGGAAGAGCATCAACTTCCTGGAATATTTCTTGTATTTGGCAATTCGGGAAAAAAAATTATGGCCCTATGATTTCAAGGAGTAAAATTTATTTTCTCAAACGATTGATCATTAAAGTTACACAGTTCAGGGAGTAAAGGCACTTGCCGCCAAACCTCACAACCTGAGTTCAAAACCCAGGCCCCACGTGTTGAGAGGTGAGAACAAACTGTAACAAATTATCCTCTGATCATCACACGTGTGTGTGAGCATGAGTGCAAGCATGTGTCACACACACACACACCAGGTGAAGAAAACGTAATATAACGAAAACCTTTAAGAAAGTATACTCCCCTATACTGACATCACTTGGGAACCACAGCAGAATCCATTTCAAAGTCAAATACAAAATGGAAATAGGTGTCAGACGACACAGACAGACAGATAGAAGCAGAAATCTGATTTAAATGGAGTAAAACTCGAGGTTTCTGAAACAGAGGCTTAATGCCATGCTAAATTAACAGCAGCGGTAAAGTTTTTTCAGGTTTTTTTTTTTCTTTAACAAAACTATTTTCAAGAGTTTTCAACGTGAGAACATCAGGCAGCTACAAGCAAGCCAGTCAAACCAGCGCTTGCCCAGCCCCGTCCCATGCGAGTCTGTGAACTTCCCACAGTGAGAGCAGCCATCCTAAAGCTGTCAGGCTGTGCGCCAGACTTACCTGGTCTGTGACTATGTTTTTGTGCTCCCAGCCACTACAAAAGCCTCAAAAGCCCACAACAGAGTTAGAAACAGACAAGGCTGGGTTTACGTCCTTTCCCTGCCCCCTCCTGCCTTCCTTGTCAGTTAGCACATGCCTTTCTCATTCTCCTTGCCCCATGCCACATCGAGCCTGCACATATATTTGTTAACATATATGTATGTATACATTACCGGCAAGGATCTGCATGTGAGGGAGAGCATATAGGTTCTTCTTTCTTTGTGTCTGAGACTGGGCGACTTTGATTTTTAATATTGTATATTCTAAATCCATTTGTAAATTTTGTGAGCTCATTTTTTGTTAGAGCTGAGTAGTGTTTCCATTTTGTATCTGCACCATGTCTCCCGTGTCCACTTGCCCGTTTGTCGATGGACAGCTAGGCTGGTTCCATTTCTTCGCTATAGTGAACAGAGCTGCAGCAAACATAGGGATCCATCTGCCTCGGGCAGGTGTGGAGCTGTCTGGGTATAGGCTGAGGAGTGGCAAGCCCCACGAGGGGCCTCCAAATCGCATTCCATAATGGACGGACTAATTCACGCCACCGGCGCCGGTGAATAAGGATTCCTGGCATCTTTGTTCTGGTTTGTGTTTTTGTTTATTTTCCTCATTGCTTTAAGCAACATTCCAGAAAAATGGAGTTTCAAATCTAAAATAAATGGAAGCTCAGTCCTTAGCTGGCAAGGACTGTCCCTACTGTGTGGCACCCAAACCTCATGTGTCCCCCTTCACATACATGGTTTTGGGGGACTCATTCTGGCTTTTGGCAACGCAGCCGAGGGCAACGGAAAGAATGGTTTGTAAGCAGGGAGGGAGCTTCCCTCTTATCTCCGGCTTTAAAGCCCTTACACATGCCTCAGGTATGACTTGGATCCATGGCCCGCTTCCACTCCTCAGTTATTTCTTACCAAAGAGCCAACTGCTGAGCCCAGATGTAAGTTATAACAGGTTAACGTTAGTACCCAGACTTCCACCGAGGCTGCTTGGCTGTGCTGATGCTAAGAGGTGGAATGATAAAGTTGGAAGCACACGGTTGTTCAGGTCTGTGGAGCAGTTTACTGGCTGCTGTTTAGGTTGGTGAAGCATTTGGAGAGACTCTGCCACCTGCCCAACTTCTCTGCCCCAACCCCACATAACGGGGCAAGCTGTGTTTAGACAATGGGAAATTAGAAGAAGCGATAAGCTAACACCAGGGCCCTTGACTGCATTTCTTTCCTGTCTCTGTCAGACATTCAGTTGTTAAAGGAATTCACAGGGTTAGGGCTGTGGGAAGAAGGGCACACTGCGTTGCCAGTGTGCATGGGAAGTCATTCTCCCCGACCTTTGGCGTCTTAAGAAGCCCCTGCTATCAGTGAGGTTGATCCACATCCAGCCCAAAGCCGCCTTGAGCTGGCCCAGGCTGGCTACTATAGCGCATATTCTGCTTTTTCTTTCAGCGTCATCCAGTCAGGCAGAGAAGGAGTTGACGGATTCCCCTGCAGCCACCAAACGCACCTCCTTCCCAGGTAGCTCTGAGACTCCGCTCTCTTCGAAGAGGCCAAAAGCATCAGAGGAGATCAAACCCGAGCAGGTGAGGCCTGCAGGGTCTACCGTGGTGGGGGAATGTTGTCAGTATTGATGGGGCATTGGGTCTTGGGAAGGCACAGCTTTAGGAGGGATCAGATGTTTGAGTCGGAGTGACGGGTGTTGCCCCCACAGATGTACCAGTGTCCCTACTGCAAGTATAGCAACGCTGACGTGAACCGGCTGCGGGTGCACGCCATGACACAGCACTCGGTGCAGCCTATGCTCCGCTGTCCCCTGTGCCAAGACATGCTCAACAACAAGATCCACCTCCAGCTGCACCTCACCCACCTCCACAGTGTGGCACCTGACTGCGTGGAGAAGCTCATTATGACGGTAAGGCAGCCCAGACAAGGACCCTGTGGCTTTTCCTCCTTCAGGGGTCAAAAGTCATGCAGTGGTAACATGAGCAAGATCCGTTTGTTGGTCCAGAAAGCTGGTATAGAACTGGCAGTGTGAGAAAATCATCTCAGCTCTGTGGCCGAGGTCTGACTGTCCCTGTCTTGCGCTTGGTTGTTACCAAGGCAGACTCGTGGCCCTGATTCAAGAAACCATCAACCTGAGTCCCCAGGCCTTGGTGTCGCAGTCTGGGGGCCACTTGGCCTTCCCAATCATAATGCCTCCGTCCACCTTCCTAGTCAGCTCTGTTTGGAGAAGTCTGACACCTTCCCATTAACGGAGGAGGAAACTAAGTCTCACAGTCACTCAGCCCCAGCTAAGTTACTCGCTCACCAGCTAAGACCTAAACCCACAGTTTTCAGCTCTGGGTCTAGCGTTGGAATGTGAGGCTTCAAGGTAGGCATTTTGTTCTCAGAGCAGGAAAGTCATCCGTTTGTGTGTGACATGCTGGCTCACAAACACAGACTTTACATGTGCATAGGATGGATGCACTTATACCTGCAAGCATCAGAGGGCCTAACTCATGAGTGGCCACCATAGACGTGGCCAAAAGATCTGTCTTAACATGAAACCCTAACTGCACTAGGAAAACTTCAAAACACTGTGGCTGGCAGCAGTGTCTTACTTTCAATTCTGCCAGGGCCACTAGGAAAGGCCTTTCCCCATCACCAGAGGAAGAAGAGACACGGTTTCTCTCCCTGTCTGCTATCATCTCAGCAGTGAGATGGTAAGTTGATGAGGCTGATATTTCACAGAGAGATTCCCAGAGAAATAGTCTACTGTGAATCCCATCCTGACCGGGCAGGTTACAGGAGTGTTTTTTTGAGGGCATTCACAATTCCATTCGGTTATGTAAAAATAACGAATAATGTTGTGTAAGGACGTTTGGTCTTGATGATTGGTGTACCAAGAGAACTTGAAACAGCCTGTGGAAAACCCTAAGACACCATAGCCCAAGCTTCACTCAGAGGTCTTCCAAGCACAAATTTACATTTTCAAATAGGCTGGAAAGATTCCCACAGGAGGAGGGATGGGTCCTACCAACTCCCAACAGCCGTGGAAGTAAGAAGGGATTTCCTGAGCCTCCTGTCTCTTTCTGAATGCCTGGAACTCTGGGGACCTAAGGGAACAAGAGGAAGCATACGAGAGAACCTTTCTTATTCTTTAAACTTAGCTATATTTTCCTTCTGCTTGAATGATTATTTTTATTGTTTAGTATTAATCTAGTATGACAACCATGGGCCTACAGTAATCTCCATGCCTGGAATACATTAGACAGTAAAACAGTTTTATATCCCTTAGTACTAACATATAAATTGTATTTCAAATAGCCATTGTTGGTCAGGATTTATCTATCTATCTATCTATTTTGTTTTGGGGGTCAGGTTTTCTCTGTATAACCCTGGCTCTCCTGGCACTCACTCTGTAGACCAGGCTGGCCTCAAACTCAGAGATCCACTTACCCCTGACTTTCCAAGTGCTCAGAGTAAAGGTGTTCATTGCTACCACCAGCTCAGGCCTTCACGTTTTTTTATCACTAGAACCAAAGAGGCGAATTTGAAGTGGTAATTTTCACCATGAACCTTTGGCCAGCAGAGTCCTCAGGAGCAGGTTGTTGCCATGGCATTTGCTTGGGTCCCAATCCCTAAGGTATTTCTGGAAGTGACCCCACTAAATAGCACTTTGTGAAGAAGTGATTTCCCACCTTTTAAACACCCCAGAAAATAGAGCCACGGCCATGAGCCCTCCCTGGAGCAGTGTCCAGAGCCAGACACGCCTGTCGAAGGTACCAGGGAGCACCCCACACATTGGGAGGATGGTGATAAGCTTGTTCTTGAACCTCTAACAGAGAGATTATGCAAGAAGCAACCACTCCCTGAAGGTCCTGCACTTTGCTCCGCGAAGAAACCCCACAGGCCTCATCTTTCCACAGATAGTAGAGATGTTGTCTAGCCGTCTCTGAGAAGTGTACAAACTGTAAAAGTGCTGGTTTCAGGAAACCAGTTTGCTAGTATCAGCGAGCTACTAGATTACAAAGTGGGTTGTTGAAAGTAGGGAGTGAGCGGTGTGTTTTAAGCGCTCCTCTGAACTTCACAGATGGTGCAAGGGGCTTTCATGCACCATAGCTCTCTACCTGGGAAACTGGCATGGTGACTGTCCCACAGAACTGGTCCTTCTAGTCACGAGGCCAGTGTTGCAAGTGATGTGTTTCCTTCTCCATCCAAAACAGCTTTGTGTAGCCACTCTCCAGGGTAAACCCCCAGATCCTCTTTGATGCCTAGATGCCTAATCTTGGTCAGATGCCAGGGCTGTTCTTTGGAAAAGTTTGGTGTTTAAATGGAATTCACAATTGTTGTACAACTAAGTGATGTTAATGAGCCTGTGGCAGAAACCGTGTCCCCAAAGGGCATTTTACAGTAATTTTATTAGAAAATTGGCCCAGGGAAAGTGTTGGTTAGGCTTTCTGACAGTTTATCTGTTTGTGCTTAGCCAAGTGCAGCGGAGAGCTCTGAAAGCAATCTGATGAAGATAACTCCTAACCAAAGCCTTCCTTCCTGTGCTTCATCACGAGGAGTAGCCAGTGGCCATTCAACCACTGAGAGGCTGAAGTCCTGTCTCCTCGGATCCTGAATGGCAAGGCAAATAGCAGAGTGGGCCCAGGCAGGTGGCTTTGGCTGAGGAACAGAAAACACTGCCAAAGGCTCCCAGATCAGTGATCACGGCTGGACGTGAGACACAACCAGGGTCTCTAAAGCTAGACGTTCCGGAGAATTTTTTTATTTCGGCGTCTAGGTCTAGAGTCTCAAGGAAGTGGCCACTATTGGATTTCAGTCCATCTGAAAGTAAATTCCGCCTTGATAAATGGAAATAGATTACTTTTTACGCAGTGTCTCTCCTTTCCGTTGTAAATGGAGAGCTTTTTTTTTTTTTTTTTTTTTTTTTTTTTTTTTTTTTTTGAGGAGGCTTCATTTAATAATACCTTATCAGACAGCTTTCAGGAACCTGCAGGGTCTAATACGTCTGTTGCTATGGTAACAGCTGCTTATGCTCTGCATCTCATATCTATGTCTTCCATGGGTCCCCTTCTTTTTACCGATGAGGGGGCTTGAAAAGAAATGCTCTTCACTGGCAGGGTTTGCAGCGCTGGCCATGGACCGTGGAAGCAGCACCCTCCACACGTGCTGGAAACAACTCAGACCACATTTCTTTCTACACACGTCACATAAAAGAGGAAGTCTCTAAAGCTTTGGGGCAGTGAGACAGGCTCACCTCCACACTCGGCTGGCCAGTCCCCCCTCCACCACGTTGCTCTCAAATACCTAAGTCTTATTTCCAGACAAGCCAAGGCTTTAGATTGGGGGAAATGTTGGTGCTTCCACTCTGTCCCTGTATTTGGGGGGAAGGATGAGGGCCCAGGGACATGTGTTTCTCCTCGGCTCCTCAGTAAGAATGGGAAAGACCACCCACTATGCGTTTCAATACTCTTAAATTATTCTAATTGATCAGTGTCTTCTAAGTGACAGGACATACCACCGAGATCCTAGATCATTAATTTGGGGACATTTTCTTTGTTCTTTAATCACTTAACAAAATGGGACCTCACAGCTGAAATGAGGCTGAGCCAAGAGCACCTTTTTCTGTAGCCTTTCCTCTTCCTCCTCTTTTCTGGTCCACAATTACTCCTTTTTATTATTTCATAGTTGCCCAGATGCCCTCCTGTGCTCCCATACCCCCCCTGCCTTGCCTGTGGTTTTCTCTCAGCCTCTCTTTGGGGGGACAATAGTATGGTCTCCTGTGTTCTTTAAAAACCAGTTTATGACTCTCTTTCTCTCTCTCTCTCTCTCTCTCTCTCTCTCTCTCTCTCTCTCTCTCTCCCTCCCTCCCTCCCTCCCTCCCTCCCTCCCTCCCTCTCTCTCTCCCTCCCTCCCTCCCTCGCTCTCTCCCCCTCACTCTTCCCTCTCTCTCCGCTCTATGTATGTGAGGACCTCAGGGGCAGGCTTCACCCTCCCCCTCCCCCACAAGGGGGCTCTTGTGCTCCCCCTGGCCCCCGAGGCTGTCACACCCACCTGCATATCAGCTCTTTCACTTTGTGTCCATCTCAGAGGAAGGTAATGAAAATAATCGGGCTTCATTAATTCCAAGCCCTGCGAGATGATAGCCATTTGGAGCCTGTTTGCCAATTAGATGGTCTAAATTAGAAGTGACCTTGGTATACTGCTGCCGCCTGCCTCTCGGGTCTAATGAAGCTTTGCTCTCCCATCCATTTCCCCCTCAGCTCTCTCGTCTGTGTACACACACACACACACACACACACACACACACACACACGTATAGCTGCTCCTGTTTCTTATGTCCTTCCCCATCCCCTACTCCATCCGTCTGAATCATTCTGTTTTCAAACTCCGGTTCTGGTTGGTGTGTGTGTTATTTTGATCTACATAAATTGTTAGTGTGGCCCTCAGTTGTGTCTGTCTGTGTGTGTCTATTTCTCAAACCATTTTAGAAGGGAGATCTGTGGGGAGGGAGGTTTTGTCAGTGAATTCCAAGTTCCAGGCGGGGAGGAAGACGGCATCCCGGTGTTCTGTTCCACAGTAGGCCAACTGTCCCGTATTCTGTTGCACAGTAGGCCAACTACATACAGTCAACCCCAGTGTATATTTTGGACATAAGAGAAGCCTTTTAATGTCTCATGAAGAGATAAATGCTGGAGGAGACGCACATGCCGGGGTCCTCCTGTGATGAGCATACAGAGTATACGTGTGTGAAACTTCACCCTGAGCCCCATAAATCTGTACAGTTATACGCAACAATTAAAATTTCCTGAAAGCAGTACAGCTGGTACACATCGTTATAATCCCAGCACTCAGGCAGGGGGATTATGAGTTGGAGGTTTGCCTTGGGGGATATGAGACTTTAGGTCTTAAAAAGTAAAAATTTTAAAAGTATACTGGTTTTTTTCTAAGATGATACATGACAAAGACAAGGTCTCGTAGAGACTGTGCTGCCATGCCTCACCGGCAGGCAGGCAAAAAGGAAGGAAGGAAGAAGGGCTCAAGCTCTGCAGCAAGTGGTGCCCATGGGGATCCAACGGGATAGGGAGAGCTGGGCCCTGAAGCCTCCTCACCAGGGAGCACTCCATTCACCAGTAGCTCGAGGTCAGCTCTGACAGCAGTTCAGCTTTAGGTTCATGCCTAGAACCTAGAGAACCAGGAGCTAGGGAGTGGCTAGGTCCAAGCCTTGGGACCTGCGGCTTCTGGTCGTCTTCCTTCTGTCTTAGGTGGTTCACTGTGTTGATTCCCACTGAAAAGTGAAGGCTTTGAGTGTCCTTGGAAACCAAGCTTTTGCTTTTCAGAGGGACACCCACCTCAATGGGTGTTGACACCAGGCTTGTTGGGTTTTCTGAGATGCTATTTCTGCTGCCCGGCATATGGGAGGCGTTGGCTGTAATTGAGCTAACCTAGGCCATCTTATCTTGTGGTAGCTTTGACAGATAAATGGGAAGGATTATTATCACAGGGAGTAGGGTAAAGCCTAAGCTACACATGGTGTTAGAGGTAGACAGACCTTCCACCTCTGTGACCCTGGAGCATGGAAAAGCAGACCAGGTAATCTTTCTACATGTAGTTTCCTAAAAGAAGTGACAAATGCCAGCAATCCTTTCTTATGTCATGGTAGGGACCAGAACCACTAAGACCCTGGATGTATATGGTGTATCCTTGGTGCTGTGGGGTCCACTCATCACAGGAAATCTTGAGAGGGATTAATTTTATGATCCACAATCGTGAGGACCTAGGAAGAGGTTAGAAGTAGTCATTGTGAACACACACCACTGTTTGTAGGTAACCAAGGGAAAGTCTACCCGAGTCCATGCATTATTCTCCCCTGCTGGGGAGCCTTTGAGTCCTTGAAATTGCACAGGTCTTGTGTGCTCAAAAATGTTCTTCCTGAAGGCTACAACTTTCACTGAACTTGAGGGGTTAAGATCTCCCCAGGTTACTCTGTCTTGCCAAGACATCTCGTGGGCATGAACACGGGTCCTACTGGGCGGCTAGTAAGCAGGGGCAAACAAGTCAACAGAGTCCCCCCCCCCCCCAAAGGCCCTCTCCTTTCCACAAGGGCACAGCTTTGGAGTTGCCTACATGTGAAGCATCTTAGCTTGAGGTGGTGCTCTTTGGTTTTTATTGTTAACAAGCAAGAATTGCTCAGTCTAGAATGGCCTCTGCCTCAGAATGGGACACTCCAAAGTGAACCATGATGGCTGTCCCCTTGCCATGAAGACATGAGAGCTACCAGCTTTCCGGTAGCCAATGACTGTAACTACCATCCCTCTCACCTCTGCACACTCTGTAATGTACCTGATCTTGGCTCTGAAGAGACAGAAGGGAAGCATCTAGCATCACGGTCAAGGCCAGTCCTGAGGAATTAGTGGCTCTATTCAGCTGATTTTTTTTTCCCTTTAACCAGAAGAACTCTGTCTTAATGTTAAGTCTGCTTATCTATTGCTGGACAAGAGATGCAACTTAACATGTTGGGTGTTTTAGGCATGCAGGGTGTTTTAGGCATACCATTCTGACTTATGGTTCCAGAGGGCTGAGAGTCCATCCTGGCAGGGAGGCAGGGCAAAAGAGAGCATGACTCTACCATGCAAGCATGAAGCAGACAGAAAGACAGACAAACAAACAGGATATGAACTAGAAGTGGGGTAAAGCGAAAATCCTCAAAGCCTACACCTTGTGACATACTTCTTCCAGTGTCTTCGTTAGGGTTTTACTGCTGTGAACAGACACCATGACCAAGGCAACTCTTATATGAACAACATGTAATTGGCACTGGCTTAGAGGTTCAGAGGTTCAGTCCATTATCATCAAGGTGGGAGCATGGCAGTGTCCAGGTAGGCATGGCACAGGAGGAGCTGAGAATCCTACATCTTCATCTGAAGGCTGCTAACAGAATACTGACTTCCAGGCAGCTAGGATGAGGGTCTCAGCGCCTACACCCATCGTGACGCACCTTCTTCTAATAGTGCCACACCCTGGGCCGAGCATATATAAGCCATCCCATCCAGCAAGGCTGTGCCTTCTCAGTCTCCAAACAGGACCACCAACTAGAGACCAGGTGTTAAAATACATCTGTCTCCCTACCAGTGACATTTCTCAAGTAAACCACCACACGTGGCCATCAGAAAAATAAGTTCATATGTGTGTGGGTATCTGACCTGATTGTATATTTGTCATAGTTGGAGCTATGGGTGGAGCTGGAGGCCAGGCATCTGAGGAGAAGGAATGGCAGAGAGCAAGCTATGTTTCTGTGTTACCTGCAGAAAAGTCAGCGATGGGGCCCAGTTCTTTGAGGATCTCAGAGGTTTGGGCATACTTAGAATGGCAGTGAGCGGGCCATGGTTTAACCCTCTCTCCACCCTGTGCTTTGCTGCGCTTGCTGGAAGGGAAGGCCTTTCCAGATCTTCACCCAGCACAGCTGAGTGACAGATGAGCTAGGCTCACTGTGGCTGTGCACTGACCCTTCCAGAAAGTCCAGGAACCAAATAGGATTTTGAAAACCAAGGTGAGCACTGACGGAGCCCTGCCTTTGTTATCCTCTCCTCACCGAGCAGGGCTTGCCCCAGAGCTGTTAGCACGATTACATTTCCAGTCCTCTAGGAAGAAGCTTAGAGCACAAGGCTCTGGACACTGGTAGGAAGAGAGGGAAGAAGAGATGCAGGCCTCGAAATAGTGATGTTTAGAAACTGATGGGGGCCCCACTGGTAGGTCTACACACAGTGAAGCTGCTTCCCCATCAACCTTGGTGCAGACACCTGCACTCATAGACCTCTGCTAGGCTTCCTAGACCCTTAGTTTCCTTCAGGGATCCTCCCCTTTGCCTCCGGGGGATTTCTTGCCCATTAAATCTCACACACCAACTCTCTCCCCAGGACAGGCTGGGCATAGTATAGATGGGGCAAGAGCATGTGAATAAAGGTCCCTCCTTAAGCACACACATGGGGTAGGAGTTCCGGGTTTGGAGGCCGGATTAAGATGCAGAAGGCCGTGAGGTTGATGATTATATTTCGGGGGAGTTAATTGATGGAAGGTGAAGGCAGACAAAGAGCCTCTGCTTACTGCCTTCTTGAATCCCAATCAGGAATTATGATTAAAGTCGCAGCGAGACAACAGAGGGCTGATGAATTGGTGTCTTTTTTTTTTTTCTTCCCTCCCCTTTTTTTGCCGTCATTCACACTTGATTGACTTCAGCCTTTCAAGTGCAAAAGTCTCTCTTTTCCATTATTATTCATAGCCATCTGAGTTTTTCTAATTAAAGTGTATGAAAACAATTACTGATCCGTCGTACTGAGTCTGTTGGAGAGGATGTCTGCCTTACTGTAACGCTTAGAAAAAGCCCACGGTTTTCTATAATGATGCACGGCTGAGGTGAGAGATAATTTTATTCTTTTTTACTCTGTAGGGCTTTTTTTTTTTTTTTTTTTTTTTTTTTTTACTTCTCATGATTCACTTTTTCATAATTCCAAAAGGACTGATCCTGCAGCTACAACTGAGAAAAAAGGTGTGTGTGTGGGGGGGCTCTTTTTATTTTCCTTCTCTTTCTCCCCCTCTTACCCCCCACCTCGTGCTCTCCCTCGGCTGAAGAGGCTGAAGACTATAAATTAATCGGTGACCTTTCACTTCTTGGATTCCCGCTGGACTCCCCAACCACACTGGTCAGAAATGCTTTCTATTAAGGAGAAAATAGAACGAGTTTGGCAGTCCCCACTCTGTTCTGGACAATTCAGCTAGCTAGCTCTACAGCAGCTGTCTGTCACAGGCTCTGCGACAGTGCACTGCGGTGCAGCTGTCTGAGGGCGGGCACATGCCTTTCCCATTCACCTGCCACACACCTGCTCTGCCTAGCACGGTGGGCCTTCTCCTCAAGACCGTTCTCTGGAGCGCCTATTGCTTAGGTTTTGTGTCTATTGGTTTCCAGACCTGAAAAACCCTATCTCGTGCACCTAAATACGAAGTCGTCTTTTTGGTCAGTGGCCACATTTGTTCTGGTTCCCCCTACTTGTTGAGCCTGTTGTTGGCGACACTAGTGGACTTGGCCAGCAGCTGTCTGAGGAAGGCGAGGATCTCACAACCTCTCAAATAATTTTTAAAATATTAAGTTTAAACAAAGCTCTTAAGTGAAATTAGTCTTGCAGTGAAGTTTTGTCTGATTGGTCCAGCAGGGCCTCTGGGTGGGGCTAGGTACTCTATGCCACCTCCCGTTACTCCTCCAGCCATTGTCAAATTAAAGACAGTTTCTAGTGCATCTGGAATTGTTATCGATGCCAAATTTTCCTGCCTCGTGGCAAAGAGAAATTGCTGCCCACTCCCCTGTTAGTTTCCAGAGTGCCACACGTGTATGCAATGAGACATGGTCATGCCTATGCCCCAGTTTGTCCTCCAACCCCACCCAAATGAGGTAGACAATCTGTGGGTCCCACTGCAGACTGAGGAGCTATGGGTAGCAGGCACTTGCAGGGAAAGGGAGAATTGTCTGGTTTTTAAGGACGTGGCCACTGGAGAGCTGTACTTGCAGGTTAGCGAACTCTTTCTTTAGATGGAGAGTCCTTACTCTTCGCCCGGATACTGAAGGCTGCCATCGCCTGTCACCGTCACACATCCAGAAGAGCCTGTGATAGGAGCTAGCTTCTGGCCCACACAGCAGGGAGGCAGAGCGGAAAGTCTGAAGATCTGACCTAAAATGTAGCTACTTAGATCCTAGGGCTAAGTATGGAAATGCCCCATTAGGGGCTAATGGCCAGTCTCAGGGTCAGGGAAGGGGCTTCCGTTGTAGAACGCTGTGCAGAATTAGCCGGATTGCTGGGATTCTGGGCACACGCTCCCTCTGAGGCTGTGTGCCCTGTGCATAAAAGGCTCTAGACGAAACTCTGGCTTAACGTGAGTCACAAGAACTGCTTGTTTGTTCTTGATGTCAGCTTGTAAAGGGTTACACGGTGTTGTTCCCTGGAAAAGCTGCCAGTGTGTGCATGTCCTTAGCCTCCCTTTGTTCTCCTTTCTGCCTCTTACCCTTTCCTTCACTCCGCCAACTCCCCTCCTCTCCTCGCCTGAATACATTTTGAAAACAGTGCTACAATGCTCCCTGCTTCCAGATTACCGAGTACTTTACTAGGTATGATTTAATTAGGGCCCTTATTATGTTTGCGGTAGCTTAAGGTGGGCCTTTCAACTTATCTACCTAATTGGTTGCCCAAGAAGTTTCACAGCCCGTGACAAAACATTGTCAGTGATCAAAGTCAAAATTCTGCATAAAAGAAAAATATTAATAATAAGATTACTCTTCAAGTGTGCACTGCTAATTATGTCCAGAATGTAACCGTAGAAACACTTTTGACTGATGTGAGCTTTGTCTAATAAACATGAGTCTTCACTGAGCTATGCAAAGTGACACCTCCAGCTTCTAGACTGGTGAAGGCTAATTTTGCTTATTAAATACTTTTTAAACCTTTCGTATTTTGTGTCTGTTTCCCCCCGCGCCTTGACTCTGTCGTCTCACTGCCTCTCTCCCCTCAGGTGACCGCTCCTGAGATGGTTATGCCTAGTAGCATGTTCCTCCCTGCTGCTGCTCCGGACCGAGATGGGAACTCCACTTTGGAAGAGGCGGGAAAGCAACCTGGTCAGTGTCGCTAATCTTAATTCCTCCAGCCGGAAACAAGAAGAATTCTTGGTCAAAAATCTCCATGGGGCAAAAGGGCTGAGGGGTTCTTTATAGTATATCCCGAGTGAATGGGGCTGACGGGTTTCATCAGCAAAGCCTGTGGCCTTTAGGTCTTAGGAAGTATCTTGTAGTCGGTTTGCTCATGGACATCCCCATGGTGAACTCAGCCAAAGACGTGGCTGCTAGAGCCTTGCCATTCAATGAGATCCCTCAGCTGTCTCTCTCACTACTTCTGCATAGAACGCGTGGAGTCTTCTGGAACCAGCTTGTTTAAACGGACCGTTTGTAAGGACCATTGCCACGGCCGTCTCTGCTGCAGTCGTGAGGTAGCTCTTAGGCCTCCCTGCTGGTTCCTTGCTCCCCTCAGTCTTGAACTCTTAACAGGCATCTAAGGTTCACACTGCCGGGGCCCAGCCCTCTTCCTTGTGACGTGGCCACATTAGAAGGAGACCTGGGAAGAGCCAGGGAACTTACGGATATGATGAACCTTTTTTTTTTTTTTTTTAAAGTAGTGCAGTTAAGTAATTAACTTTCCTGCTAACGTGAGCAGAGACCTGGGTTCTAGAAACAGTGATGTAAATAAAAGCCAGGGGGGAGGGGTGTCACATTAAACACAAAACTAAATGCTTTCAAGAATCCCGAAACCCTAAATGCAGGACTCCCTCACAGCCTAGGACAGCATTAGTGCAGCTGCCCCTGACAACAGACCTGATGTGCTAAAATTCCTATAACCAAAAAAGTGGGCATGAATGGTACCATTGAGACCAGTAACCTTCAGACGATCTTTTGAGAAACTGAGGCTTCAGAATTAAATACTGTTTAGGAGACTGTTGGGTCTATGCTATGACACAGGCCTGTTACGAACTGGGCCTATATATAATATAGCCTTCTTCCTATCCATCTGTTCTTGGGCACCTTGGTTATGTGCGTATACTACTGGCCCTGTGGAGAGACTCTGGCACGCAGTTGGATGTTTCCTGTGTTCATAAAGCTGGGCTAGATAACCGCTCTGGGTGCCACCCTGAAAACAAAGCCTTCTTCATCTTTGGGCTTGATGTGTTTGTGTTTTTCACAGAAGCGTCAGAGGACCCGGGAAAGAACATCTTGCCACCTGCAAGCCTAGAGCACGGCGGGGACCTCAAGCCGACCTCTGCTGACCCCAGCTGCGGGAGAGAAGACTCAGGCTTCCTCTGCTGGAAGAAGGGGTGCAACCAGGTCTTCAAAACCTCCGCCACACTGCAGACCCATTTCAATGAGGTGCACGCCAAGAGGCCCCAGCTGCCCGTGTCAGACCGTCACGTGTATAAGTACCGCTGCAACCAGTGCAGCCTGGCTTTCAAGACCATTGAAAAGCTGCAGCTCCACTCTCAGTACCACGTGATCAGAGCCGCCACCATGTGCTGCCTCTGTCAGCGCAGTTTCCGGACTTTCCAGGCTCTGAAAAAACACCTCGAGACGAGTCACCTGGAGTTGAGTGAGGCCGACATCCAACAGCTTTATGGGGGGCTTCTGGCCAACGGGGACCTCTTGGCGATGGGAGACCCCACCCTGGCTGAAGACCACACCATCATCGTTGAGGAAGACAAGGAGGAAGAGAGTGACCTGGAAGATAAGCAGAGCCCGACAGGCAGCGACTCTGGGTCAGTGCAGGAGGATTCAGGCTCCGAGCCAAAGCGAGCTCTGCCTTTCAGGAAAGGCCCCAACTTCACTATGGAGAAGTTTCTGGACCCTTCCCGCCCTTACAAGTGTACGGTCTGCAAGGAATCCTTCACTCAAAAGAATATCCTGCTGGTGCACTACAACTCCGTCTCGCACCTGCACAAGTTAAAGAGGGCCCTTCAGGAATCGGCAACCGGCCAGCCGGAGCCCACCAGCAGCCCGGACAACAAGCCGTTTAAGTGTAACACTTGCAACGTGGCGTACAGCCAGAGTTCCACGCTGGAGATCCACATGCGGTCTGTGCTGCACCAGACCAAGGCACGGGCAGCCAAGCTGGAGGCTGCAAGTGGGAACAGCAACGGGACTGGCAACAGCGGCGGGGTGTCCCTCAGCTCCTCTACCCCAAGTCCCGTGGGCAGCAGCGGCGCCAACAACACCTTTACCGCCACCAATCCAAGCAGTGCCGCCATGGCTCCAAGCGTCAACGCGCTGAGCCAGGTGCCGCCCGAGAGTGTGGTGATGCCGCCTCTGGGGAACCCCATCAGTGCCAACATCGCTTCCCCTTCAGAACCCAAGGAGGCCAACCGGAAGAAGTTAGCGGATATGATTGCGTCCAGGCAACAGCAGCAACAGCAGCAGCAGCAGCAGCAAGCCCAGACACTCGCCCAGGCCCAGGCGCAAGTCCAGGCACACCTGCAGCAGGAGCTGCAGCAACAGGCCGCCCTGATACAGTCTCAGCTGTTCAACCCCACGCTCCTCCCACACTTCCCCATGACCACAGAGACCTTGCTACAGCTGCAGCAGCAGCAGCACCTGCTCTTCCCCTTTTACATCCCCAGCGCTGAGTTCCAGCTCAACCCTGAGGTGAGCCTGCCTGTGACCAGCGGGGCATT